>NC_133240.1:1854642-2465357 GCF_048772165.1 Typha angustifolia | reverse complement strand
AAGAATGGTTAATATATCACGAGCCATGACAACAACAATTAAAAATCTCGTCTTATTTGCCTTCTATCATGTTTTTCATCCTCACTTACAAAATAATTATAATATACTTAAAGCTCGATAATTCCTGCTGACAATGATGAAGAAGTTCTTATCATTTTAAGTCACGCAAACAATGACTTCTTAATGCTACCACTTTTAGGAAAAATAATAGAAGTTGAAGGCATAAAGAAGAAAGAACCATATATAATAGAATAATCATTAAAAAAACCTTTCAAAATAACTTTTAATAGTTATAGCACGAAAAACAAAGTCATCTTATTTATCTTCATATAAATCATTAAAAATATCAAAAAGGCCGATCTCTTTAAATTAAGATTCTAATAAAATGCCAAAACCAATAAGGAAATAGTTCAAAACATTTAGCATATTTAGTTTTTATTTTTTTGTAAAACATTATGTAAAGACCGATCACTTTTAAAAGCAATAAAAAATTAAACAATATTAACAAGTTGCATACTAGCTATTATAATTATAGGAGAATAAGAGCTTGACAATATATTAGTAGCATCAAAAAATGTTTTCAAAAAAATTTTTACTTTTTCTACATTTTTCAATTTTAAATTAGTAAGACATTTTAGCTCATTATTAATATCTAAAAAAATATAATAAATTATAGTTTTTTGATATTTGAGTACTAATTCTAACATTTAATGAGTAGAATTTCATCTATGTTACACATTCAATTAAAATTTTTTAGCTTTTAATCCACACTTTTTGCACATTTTTGCAAATGTTCTAGCTCTTTTATCATTAAAAATAATATAATGTATAATTTGTTTAATTTTATGAATTATCTAAGCAATTTTTTAGACCACTTTGTACAATTAAATTTATAATATGGCACGTACATCTATATATAATAATCACCATTACAAAATAAATAAAGAAAACATCAAAAATTAGAAATTATAGAATGATTATTAAAGTATGATCGAGAGTAAGAAAAAACCTTATTTTGGATATTATAACTTGTTAACTCTTGAATAATAATACAAAAAAGATATTCACCAATATGACTCATTAAGCTTTCGAAAAAAATTATTTATTTTTATATTTTTTAATTATCATCAACAAAATGTGCAATTATACACAAAAATTCAACATTGGCATGAAGTCCAAATATCACTAGTAAAAAAAATTTAGATTTTAATTTTTTAAAATTTAATTTAAAATTAATTTTTATTTTTCTTTAGAAAATTATTTTAAAATACCTCTTCTAATTGTGTGCCAAAAAGTTCTTTTAAAAGCCGGATGAAAACCTCTTTGTAATAAACAACCTTCAAGTTTCAAATCATCACCAATAACAAAAGGTTTATTTCTACGAATAATATATTTCTTTACGAATATTTTTATAATTCCATTGAAGATTAGAAAATTTTCCAAAAACACCTTGATTAAACAACATTTGACCATTATCAAGTTAACCTTTTTTATCCTTATCTTTAATATGCCTCATTAGATGAGTAGTGTCATTCTTAGTTAATGTAAAAAAATTATAATTACATTGAAGACATTTAACTCTACAATTTACTATATTACCTTAGCCATCTTTTGATTCAATAAATTTAAAATACTTTTAAACCTCAAACTTTAATCTCTTAGAACCACCTGATGGCGAAACCGAAGTCGAAGGTTTCAAATCAATTAAATCTTCACCCTTTGGTTACGATTTTATATGATCATAAAAAGAATACATATTGGAGAGAAGTTACTAATTAAAAAACTAAAAACCTTAAAATCTTTCATTTGGAAGGAACTTGAGAGATTAAAGAATTTGAGAATATGTGATAAATTTAAAAGATTTATCATCAATTTATAAGCATGAGAAAAACTTAAATTACTAAATTACCCCTTTGAACTAGTTGTTTATTTCTATTAAAAGAGTAAAACATAAAAAAATGTAGGTACTATTTTGCAAATTTCTAAAATTTTTATCTATATTTGGAATTTTTTTAACGTTAGGTTATCTTTTAAAAAATATTTATGTTCCTCGCTTTTTTAGAAAAAAATAATATATTAAAAAAAAGTCAAACAATACAGGCTAGTTGAGTTGATCACCAATAGGAGAGATGCCAAACAAGAGGGCTTCGAGACTGGGCCTAGCGAGCAAAGGGCTAGCCCATGCCACCCATCAATAGTTCAAACTAAAGCCAGGCCGAGCCCAAATCAAGTTCGAGCTGGGCTTAGCTCGATCCAAACCAAATCGATTGGGCAAGGCACAGACGAGCTAGGCCGTTTGATCAAGTCTAACCCACCTCTCCCATCGATGGTCAGCCCAACCAACCTATACAATACTCTGTACTATTTATATTTTTTTTAATATATTATTTTTTTCTAAAAATGAGAAGAACAAAAATATTTTTAAAAAATAAGCTAACAGTAAAAAAAATCTAAAAATAGCTAAAAGATTCTAAAAATTTGCAAAATAAAACCTATATTTTTTTAATCATTTACTGTTTTAACTTTGGTAATTTTTCTCATGCTTATAAATAGATGATAAATCTTCTAAATTTATCACACATTCTCAAATTCTCTAAATTCATTTCAAATTAAAGGTTTCAAAGGTTTTAGTCTTCCAATTAACAAATTCTTTATAATAATGAATTCCTTTGATGATCATATAAAATCACAACAGGAGGACAAAAATTCAATTAATCTTATACCTGCATCTCAATCTCAACCTGATTTGGAAACTCCAACTTCAGCTGCATTATCAGGCGATTCTAAGAGATTAAATTTGAAATTTAGAAGTATTTCAAACATATCGAAACAAAAGAGACTAAGGTAATGTTATAGATTGTAAAGCTAAATGTCTTCAATATAATCATAATTTTTCTGTATTAATTAACAATGATACTACTCACCTAATTAGGAATATAAAAATAAGCATAAAAAATATCAACTTGATATCGATCAAATATTGCTTAATCAATATACTTTCAAAAATATTTCTAATTTTCAATGAAATTATAAAAATACTCATAAACTAATAGTTAAATATATTATTCGTAAAAATAAACCCTTTGCTATTGATCATAATCTAGAACTTGAAGGTTGTTTACAAAGATGTTTTAATTCAATTTTTAAAAAATTTCTTGTCACACAATTAAAAGAGATGTTTTAAAATTTTTGCTTAAAAAAAATTAATTTCAAATTTTAAAAAATTGAAATCTAAAACTTTTTCTTACTAGTGATATTTAAACTTTATGCCAATGTTGACTTTTTTATATATAACCGAACATTTTATCAACAATAATTAAAAAAATACAAAAAAAATAATTTCTTTTTGAAAGCTTGATAAGAGTCGTGCCGATAAATATTTTTCTCATACTATTATTCAAAAATTAGCAAGTTATAATATCCAAAATAAAGTTTTTTATCTCTCTTAATAATGTTTCTAATAATAATTCCACAATTTTTAATCTAGGATGTTTTATTTATTTACTTTGTAATTATAAATTATTATATAATAAATGCATGTGTCACATTATAAATTTAATTGTATAAAATAGTCTAAAAAAATTACTAAAATAATTTATAAAATTAGAGAAATTATACATCATATTATTTTTAATAATAAAAGAGCTAGAACATTTACAAATATGTGTAAAATGTGTGGATTTAAATCTGAAAAACTTCAATTGGATATACAACATAGATGAAACTCTACTTATGAAATAATAAAATCGGTACTCGAATATCAAAAATTTATAATTTTTTATGTTGATTTAAATATTAATAATAAACTAAAATGTCCTACTAATTTAGAATGGTAAAATGTAGAAAAAATTTTAAAAAATTAAAATATTTTTTGATGCTATTAATATGTTGTCAAACTCTTATTCTCCTACAATTACAATCGCTAATATGCAAGTTGTTGATATTGTTCAACTTTTTATTGCTTTTAAAAATAATCTGTCTTTATATAATGTTTTACAAAAAATGAAAATTAAATATGCTAAATATTTTGAATATTTTCCTTTACTTATTAATTTTTGCATTTTATTAGAACCTCAACTTAAAGAGACCAGTCTTTTTGATATTTTTAATGATTTATATGAGGATATGATGAATTAGATCTGGATCAATCCAATTGTAAGAAAATTATAAAAATTTAGTGGTGGTAGCATTATGAGTTAGGATTTTAATAGTTTTAGTTTCATCTAAATCGAAGGTCTAGATAAAAATATATAAATAAAATAGTGGAGAGAGATCAAAATAGAACATAACGACAAATATCCAATATTAAGGCGATCGTCAAAAGATGGCGGACGGCCAAGGATGGTGGTGGAAAGCCATATAGTAGAGTGACTACTAGAGATGATGGTAGCTATGGGCTAAAAGTAAACTTAAGATTTTTAACTTAGATCTACTAATAATAAGAATTAGTCCCTATTACTACGAGCAAAGGAATAATTTGTTTCCATATGCTAACCTAGGTTGTCATATAGAAAATTTCTATATGTAGTGCTATAGAATGATAATACAATAAACACAGCAAAGAGCAAGACAAGTACTTAAAACAAAAATCAAAAGGCCTACTTGTTCCGAAGGGCAAGTGATCTTTTCAAAACCTCTACAGCATTCTCCAGATTACTTCCATGACCAAGAGACGCCAATTTCATGATTTCTTCTTCCCCAAGATTCATATCTGTCGCCCTGAAGTACTAACAATTAAGTCAGAGATAATCACAACCCTGCTCAAGATTAAAAGGAAGGAAAACAAAAACTAGCTTTAACCAAGCAATTTCACAAACAATTTAAGTGCAGCAAGCTCTTTAGCCAATGCCAAGCTCTTTTCTTGTAGTTTCGTGCATTCCAATGATTTCCTAGATAATTCCTATAAAAAAGAGCCACATTTTTCAATAAATAAAACAGGGTAAAGAACCTAAAAAGTTCGAGGGCATAGGCTTCCAAAGAAATTACCCCCATTTTCAAATTAAGCAACTGCTCGATGCACTCCTTCTCATTGTTCATCGCTTTTCTCCTGGCCTCCTCCCTTTCCGCCAATTCCTTCCACGCCATAACCTAAATAATCTATTGGATCTGTAATCAAATCAATTACAGACATAAACTATTGGCGAATGGAAGGGGGAATTGGATCTCCGACCTCATCATTAAGTTTCTTGAGATGGGCCTGCTGGTTCTCGAAGGTCGTCATCAACGACGACAGCTTCATCTCCAATCTCCTGACCTCCTCAGCCGACGCCTCGAAGGACGGGTTCTGCGTCGAAGTGGTCAGGTGGGCGGCGTCGCCGGTGGACTGGAAGTAGAGGCGAGTGGGTGGGTGGAGGGAGCAAGATTGCTTGCAGACTGGGCAGGTGGGCTTCTTCCCCGCGGGGCAGTAATCCAACCATTGTTGAAGGCTTCTCTTGTTTATTTTGTTCATAGAAATCAAGAAAAAGAGATCAAGAACAAGGTCAGGAAGAAGAGAGAGGAAGAGAAAGAGACAGAGAGTGGGAGGCTACCAGAGCTCGTGGAAGACATGGCCGCAGATGGGGATGGATTGGAGGACTTCGACGACGGGCTTGAGGTCCTCGTAGCAGATGGTGCAGATGGGCTTCTGGGCAGCGGGATTGGGTTGGCTCATCGCATTTGCGGCTGTTTCGCGATCGATGTTTCCCTTCTCCTTTGCTGGTAGGGGTTTTGGTTTGAGTACAGGAGGAGAGAGAATTTTAGGGAGGAAGATGGCGGGAAATTTTGAAGGGCAGCGGGAAGTGGGAATTCGATGTGAAAAGAGAGATAATCATTTATTAGATAACAATCCAGAATTTCAAAATAAGTGAATAAATAAATAGAAATAATCATTTAGATAATGAGAAATTTAATTTTATCTTTTGATTTGGATTAAATCGAATTAATTTTTTTAGATTAGAATCTATATTTTAATAGGACTCTTATTATTATTATTATTATTATTATTATATATTACTATAAAAGGGAGGCATAGAAAAAAGGTGGACAGAGAGATAATATGAGTGAGTGAAAAAAAGGAAAATTTTTATTTTGCTCCCTCTTTTTGTCTTATTTTTGTTTGGACCCTGTTTTTTATATTTATTATCTATTAAACACCCCTTCGTTAGCAATCATCACGGAGACTAACTAGACTTCAGATTAAACTACCCCACAATGCTCAAATTACTAGTATACTCTTAGATATTCTTATCTATAGAACTACCACTTTTGTTTTCTCCATTAAAAAATGACAGTTGAATTAGATACATCATATTAAGTGTCATAATACTACATTTAGTAAAACTCCATCTTTCTCCAATCTCTCTTCTAATCTCTCTTCCCTAATCTCTCTTCACCGATCTCTCTTTATCAATTTCTCTTTCTCTTCTAATCGCAAGATTACTTAGGCATTCTGAAAGAGAAAGGCAAAGGTGCTAGTTATTGAACTATCTTCCCCTTTCTTCCCCAACACACTAGAACGGAGACAACAGGTATGTTTCTGCTCATGAATTAAGAACAAGATATTCTCCCCTTAAGTAGTAGTACTTTTGTTTGAGTCTTGTATAATCACTTTCCATAGGTCTTACTTATATCCCCTTCAGTAACCGGACTGTGCATGTCATATATATGTAAAAATGTCACAAACAAAGTTGTTAAGTGTATCACTCAATTGTTTAGCTATTTGCAAGTTATTAAGCATACTATTTACTATATTTTGATAAATTTTTGTTATCATATTTATTAGCCCTTTTGATGTTTAGCATGATATGTATAATTTATCATAGATACATTTTGATGGTGGAAATTATAGTGAAGATCAAATTGCATTATGGGAAAGTATGGAAAATAAATAAGAGAACTCTACTTAGATAATATATTGGAGGAAGTCAACGTACATTTACCAAACATCGAGATTATGTGAATTTTACTAAACTATTTCACTATATATTAGTCAAAACTAATATAGAAGGATACGTGATCAACCATCTATGCTACAAGTCACCTATGTTGCATCAATCCTTTATCACTTTGAATATGACAATAATCTTCTGAAAATGTGTAATGATTGTTTGTTATTAGTGTATGATATATATATGTTGATATAGGAGAAGGTTACTACAATCATGAATATGATAATAAATGTGAAGGAGCACAAGCTTCTTGCAATTAAGATGGCAATCCACCAGGGAAGACAAATGTACATGATATGTTTGGTAATGAAATAGAATTTTTAGATAGTGTCTCACATCTGTGCTACAAGTCACCTACGTTGCATCAATTCTTTATCACTTTGAATATGACAATATAGGGAAA
The DNA here is from genome assembly GCF_048772165.1 of Typha angustifolia. Lineage (NCBI taxonomy): Eukaryota > Viridiplantae > Streptophyta > Magnoliopsida > Poales > Typhaceae > Typha > Typha angustifolia. Next base: position 2,458,028 of record NC_133240.1, on the reverse strand, counting down.
GATTACTGCAATCATGAGTATGATGATAGATGTGGAGGAGCACAAACTCCTTGCAATCAAGATGACAATCCACTAGGGGAGACAGATGTACATGATATGTTTGGTAATGAAATAGAATTTTTGGATAGTGTCTCACACTTAAAATCTTCTAATTATATAGAACATAACAGTAACAAATGATGATAGTGACAATAATAGTGCAAACATATGAGTAGCAAAATAAGGATTTACCGATGATTGTTGGTGTAACATATAACTTTGCGATTACTCACTATTTTGAGACCATGTACATAAAGAATGAGCCCAGCAAAGTTACTGTTAGATGTGCACAATAAAGGTGCCCATGGTGACTACATACTTCTACTATATTAGGTTGCACAATAATGCAAGTGAAATCAATAAAAAGAACATATACTTGTGAGGCAAGTAATATTCATGGTAACAAGATAGTGAAAGCTAGTTGGATAGCTAAAAAAATTTATTGATTGGATACAGCTTGAGCCAAGTTTAGAAATTAATCTGTTAAAAGGAAGGTTGAAGGATGCATATCATGTGGAGTTGAGTGATGGTAAATTTTGAAGGGAAAAAGAGATTGCTTTAGAAAGAATATTTGGCAATGTGGAGAAATCATTTCTAAAAATACTAACATTACATAAAGAATTGTTTGAGAGGAACCTAGAGAGTAATAAAATTTTATGTTGGTGATACGAGAAACAAATTCCAAAGGTTCTTTGTATGTTTCAATGCTTGCATTGATGGTTTCAAAAAAGGGTGCATACCTTATTTGGGATTAGATGGATGCTATTTGAAGGGTAAATACTTCAGTGAGGTATTAGCATTGATAGCTTGGGATGGTAATTTTAAATTTTTTCCTGTGGCATATGTAGTAGTTGATGTGGAAAGTAGTTATAATTGGAAATGGTTCCTAGAATGTTTGAAAGATGGTATCGAACATGTTGACAATTTAACATTTATGTCAGATAGACAAAAAAGGTTTGATGTCACCATTACTGAAGTTTTCCCAAAAACTGAGTAGCGAGTATGCTCCAAACACTTTTTTGAAATTTTCATAAAAAGTTTTCTACCAGAGTTTATAGAAAATCCATGTAGGGGTAGCTAAAGGATATGTGATTAGTCATAGGAAGATGAGATGAAAGCTTTGGAAGATCTATCCAAACCTATATGAGATTGGATTAGAGCACAAAATGAAAAGGTAAATAGCTATACCAATTTATTTTTCTAGATATTTTTTTATGTGGACTTCTCTACTTAATGCAATGTTATTTTCTTATTGTAGCATTGGACAAGGTGCTAATTCGGAGAAGCTATAGAGGTCCATAGGAATTATGGATCAGAATCTTTTAATAGATTTATCTTGGATGATCATAGCTGCCCATATATTAATCTTATTGATAATATTAGGCAAAAATTGATGCAAAGGATAGATAGAAAGTGAAGACACATTGACAAGCGGTAGGGTGTTCATACATCATTGATTTCAAAGTATATTATTTGAGTAAGCAAGGAAGCAGGAGTGGGAAGAAAAGTTATTAGGTTCAATAATGAAGAGGCAAAGGTTCAAGGGAAAGAAGAGTGATGTGCTGTCAAATTAGGCACCCGAGAATGTTCGTGTATGTTATAAACCGACCTTAGCAACCCAATCAAGCTCGGATGTAGGAAAGCAGTCCGTGCAATCGGAGAAAAATATTCGTTAAATATTCTCCCATAGCTAGAAAACTATGAAACTAGATGGATTCATTCCTTATCCTTCCTGATCTATGTTTTTGATATTCATGCTCTTTGCAGATTCAAACTTTAGCTAGGGCAAAAATAGATAGAGTTACGAAATAATCTCAAAATAGTCTGCACAGTCAGAAATTATCCTTCCCGATATTCATGCCCTTCTCGACCAAGTTCGATTGCAAGGAAGTAGTCTGCCAAGTCATAAGAGAATAATCACAAAATATTTTCTGCTAGTAAAAAATTACGAAACTAGTGGTGGTCGTTTCGTATCTTTCTGATTTACATTTTTGATATTTATGCCCTTCATATATTCTGACTGCATCTGGGCAAAAATGGGTAAACTGTGGTGAAGGTGGAGATGACGGGTGATAGTGATGATAGTGATATAGATGGTGAAAGAGGGGTGATAATAGTGATGGATTTGGTGGCACGTGGTGTTGAAAGGATAAGGGTGAGGGGAGAAAAGTTGGTCGAGATCCCAATGAGGAAGGAAGACTCAATAGTCGAGGCGGATTAAAGGTAACCAGCGACGAGATGGCCACGGTTAGGGCTTGAATAAGGAGGGAGTACGATTAGGGTAGAGAAGAAAAGGTAGGAAATTTAATATTCATTCATAATCCCCTTTATGTTGCCATTCACATCTTAAGAGGCTAACGTAACAAGCCAAAATAACAAGTAATAACCCTAAAAATATTGCATTCTCGCCAACCGCGTTTGAACGGGGTTGAGCACGTTTACAATTTGAAGCGGTTTAATCATGTTCATTATACACCTAAATCAAGAAACGCAATAATAAGATTTCAATATACTAAACTCTCTCCCTCTTTTTGGCATAAATTGACAAAATATTCAATCAAGACCGATAAATTTGTATCTGATTCATATAATCATTCAAATAAAACATGCTGCCCCTCAAAATCATAATCCAATCCATATCAATTTTTAACCAAAGATATTCTAGAAAGTGTAGAAAACTAATTTTGAGAAAATATGAGAAAATATATATGGCAAAATTTGAACCTTTAGTATCTCAAATTATTAAAAGATTTAACAAAACAATTCACACATCCATCTCTAAGTATTTTTGTTTGATATACTACAGAATTTTAGATTAACTTATGAAAAAATCTCATTATAAAGTCAACAGAAAATAGATGTACAAATATTTATATTAGATTATATAGAATTATCAAAAAGAAGAATCAATTGTAGAGTTCTTACGATTCAATCCAGTAAAGCACTAAAACATAAAACAATACGTAGACGTAGATAATATCAAATGGAGCCACTCAACTGAAATCAAATTGAACTTAGTTCATACTCACGCTTTTCAACACGAAGTACACTTTTCATTCATTCATTTTTATTTTCTATTTTCCCCCCTCTTTTTTTATATATCAAACTAACACTTTAGTACAATGATAGCTTTTATACATAAGTCAAATGGTTTTTTTTTCTTTTAATGCATCCTATCTAAAGATAAAGAGATAGTATTAGAAAAAATGAGTGTACTGTGTCAAATTAGACACTAACAAGATGGTTTTCACACTACACACTTGATAGCTATTTTCATTGATCTTTTAAATAAGAAAAATATTATAAGAGTGAAAGTAAACTAAATGGTGAAATATAGAGTCAATCTAATAAGAAAGATACTTAGAGAACACTAATTCACGATAAAAAATACCTTATAAGCACAATGGTCATTTATAATACAGAATAGGGTTGTCGAATCCACAAGGAGATAGTTGTAAAGAGTACACTGAAAGGATACAAGAAGATACCACGTAGATTACTATTGTTTATAAAAAGTTAAATAAAATAATAAGCAAGTAAGATAAATTGGGAAGAGAGTGACTAGGCATCGGGGCTCTCTTAGAATATTTAGATTTTATCAATTTTTAAATTCAATCTTTATAATTCAATTTAGAGGTTTCACATCCCAAACCTCCAAATCGGATGATTTAGCATTATAATATGGAAGAAAATCTTAAGCAATTTTATAAGCTTTTTTTATCACTTACTAAGCATGTAGCTAGTTCTGTTTAGCCTAGTCCAAGGTCGACCATATACCCGAAGGCAACACAGCAGAGGATCAAACTACTAAATAGAAATTAACTTACCCAGACATAATTATATAAATGTCAATTATATAATTATCGGGATATATAAATCGTGAGATAGAATAAATCAACTTTTAAAATTATATAAGCATTTTAGAATTACAAGATTGAAAATAAAATAGGATTAGCTACTCATAGTAGTAGCTTCCTTCTTTCTTTTTCTCTCTTTTTTCTATTTCCTTTTTTTCTTTATTTTTTTTCCTGTCTATTCTCTCTATTTTTCTCTCTTTTTTTGTATTTTTTAGGAATTTTTTTATGATTTTTTTTTTATGCCAAGGAGCTATTTTCAGCTATATATTACTGAGCTGTCGACCCTGTTAGTTTTTTTATTTGTTAGCAATTTTGTACAAAATATTCTAAGTGTATTTTTTCATGTATTTGAGCTTTACACAACTCTAGAATATCACTGGTGTGAAGAATTTCAAGATCATTGGAGAAAAGCCGTCGCGTTCTCACCGCGTTCACAAACGCGTTCGAACGCGAAATCTGCATTCACACAGACAGAGAGCCGCGTTCACAAGCACGTTCGAACGCGGGCACTGCGTTCACACAGACAGAGAGCCATGTTCACAAGCGCGTTCGAACGCGGGCACTGCGTTCACATAGACAGAGAGCCGCGTTCACAAACGCGTTCGAACGCGGGTACTGCGTTCACACAGACCGAGAGCAGTGTTCACAAACACGTTCGAACGCAACCTGAAGAATTCAAGCTGTCGCGTTCGAACGTACTTGGGCCCGTTCGAACGCACCTGAGATTAAGTTAGGCCATTCGAACGCACTCGGGCCGCTTTCGAACGCACCTATGAAGTTTGCAATTTATTGGATTTTCGTGAGTACGAATATGACTTGGATTTGGCTCTATCTTGGAGATCATATATAAGGATAGTGTTGCCCTAACCTAGGGGAGTTGAAGAAGATTATTCAAGGAGACTTTTTGGAGGCTACATCAGTTCTTTAACAAACAAGGCCCTACGCATCTACAAATCTTAATCTTTTGTCTTAAGGGCTATCTAGACGAAAGATCAATCTCGAGGGCTACTGAGATTGGACTTCAATCACAAGAAGTAGTGAATCGTGGGTTCTAGCGATCAAGACTGAGAGGAACAAAGTCGTTTGGATCGATGGGTTGTTTTGTGAGTCAGTCTTGTAACTGCTACTATCATAGTGATTGGTTTTGATCCGAGTTTGGATCCGTGGTTTTTTTCCCGTTTGGGTTTTCCACGTTAAAATCTTGGCGTTCATCTCTACTTTCGTTTTTAATATTTCTTCCGACTTTTATTTAACCGAAAGAGAAATATAATTGCCTAGAGGTTAGATACATACGTGTGTCTAGGGATTTTTCAGACCCATTTGCTGCATCAGTAGCAATAAGGTTACAAAATTCTGGGGGGGTGTCCTAACCGGTTGTAACAACTAAAACCGGAGGACACGCTAGCCTTGGCCGCTGCCCAGTCAGCTTCAGTATTACATTCTCTCCCTACGTATACAAATCTAGTTTCCAAACATTCCTTTCCTAGTTTGAGGCATTCATGCACCATGTTTCTGATACGCCAAGGACTATGCTCCACACTATGTAAGCTTTTAATGGCCTCCTGGCAGTCTAATTCAATAATCAACCTGCAGTCTCTTTTGGCCACCCTCAAACCCATCCTGATTGCCCACAGTTATGTTTCCAAGGTCGAGTATCCCGAGTATGGTTCCCACAATGCCTGGACGAAATCACTATTTGGGTCTTGAAAGACCGCCGCTGCACCTCCTTGGCAGGCTCCCACCGTGAATGCCCCGTCGGTGTTTACCTTTATTCACCCTTGCTGAGGTGGTTCCCACTTCTTGCTAATTCTCTTCCCCTTTAGTTGGCTTTCCTTGATAGTCTACCTGTGCTCTTTTGCTAAGGCTACTGCACTTCTCACCACTACTGACCCTGGCGCCTTCTTCCCACCAAAAACTACCACATTCCTCTATCTCAAGATTGTCCACAGAGTGCAAGCTATTACACCTTTAATCTATAAGCCTTCATTTTTGTTCAATTTCCATTCTTTAGTTATCCAGTCCTGGTCTATCAAGGCGCTCTCTATCCCTTCGCTTACCCTAAGTATCTCCTATACCTCCAGGCTGTATCTACATGTAAATAAAAGGTGATCTGCCGTCTCTCGATACAACCCACACATGGCTCACCACTTATCAGTTCCAATGTGGATGATCTGCCGTCTCTCGATACAACCCGCACATGGCTCACCACTCATCAGTTCCAATGTGGATGTATTGGAGATAGGCTCTCGTTGGAAGCCTGCCCCAGAGCAGTTTCCAACAGAAGGTTCTTGTCCTCGAAGCCACCGGTAGCTGCTAGAGAGTCTTCCACCCTTCCCATTGGTGCTCTTGCTGAGGCTGTAGGGAGGTGTATATGGCTTTCATTGCCAGAGAGTCTTCCACCATACAGTTTTTGATGATTATTTCAATGCCTCTATTGGAAAATTTGAAAAAAATTGTTTACAAGATTTGCTGCAAAACAGGTTGCAGGAACACAGTACGACCGGCTGCATGGGTGACACTCGTGCCGTGTTGGCGCCACATGGTGATGCGTGGCCCGCTAGCAGGTGCAATGGGCATGATATGTCGGTAGCGGATTCACTGCAGGGTAAATGGCTGAAACTGGTGCATTCTCCCGCATGGAAACACATGAGTGAGTGCTTATGGTGTTTACTGGCTTGGCTGGATAAGAATCGGATCCGCTGCTTGGATAGGATTTGGTGCATCCAAAATCTGTTTTTGATGTTTTTATCATCTAAAAACTTAGATTTTTGCAAATCTAACCCATATAAGCTTGGCACTACTTCTCTATACTTTATTCTAGTAATAAAATATATTTTTTAATCAATAATTTAGCATTTTATAAAGTGAAAACATCAATTTAGAGAAACATATTTTTAAACAACTAGAAAGACACTTATATTTTGATAATTAAGCTAGTATTTTTAATATTATAAGGATATTTTTATGCACTTATCAAACACCCCATAAGATAGTGCTCATATCAAAATTGAATACTAACTACAACGGATAGACAAAAATTATGACAAAGAACTTTTATGAGTGAACAAGACGCTTAAGCACAATATGTCAAATATATATATATATATATATATATGACTAACACTTTAATAATGACTTTATAATAAACGATTTCTATGTCACACTTTAATAAGTGCATCATATTTTGAATTTTCTAATTTTTTTTCTAAGATATTAAAAAAACAGAAATAGAAACATAAATCAACCAAAACCAACTATTTCCTAAAGAGCAACAATGATCAATTAATCCAATTTTTTTAAATATATATAACTCTAAATCAAGACTAAGAACTTAAAAAAGTAATAAAAAATCAATGACTAAAGAGAATATACAATAACATACTGTTAGGGCATGAAAATAATGAATCATGCTCCCTCTTATCAAAATATCCCATCCCACTAATGGATCATTTAACACCACCTCGGAGTAGTAGTGTGAGGTCACTTTGTCACACCTAAATTGCTCTCACCTTTAATTTTATATCACTCACCCTAGATATTGATGAAGTGCTAGACTTGGAATTTGTCGAAATGCTCCTATAAATTTTTTTTCAAGTCCTAGTATGTGAGAAAATGAAAGAAAGAGAGGTTCTCCAATCTCTAGCCAAAGTAATATATTCATGAAGAGAACATTTTGGTACAAATATGTGCTGACCACATTTCAGAACCTAATAACATAACTAAAAAAGATATAACTAACCAGAAAGCATTTATCTTTCTCCCAACCCTATTTTTGAGACAAATGAGAAGCAAACAATAAGTTATTGCAAACAAACACACCACCGCTAATATCACAACTAGGTGTGTGCAAGATGTGATTCAAGGGCTTTTTACTTCTAATAAAGCACTTTGAGATAAATAAATCTTAACACCATATAAATGACTAGTAGGAACATGAAATTTGGCTTTAGGCTCTGTTAAGTTTTATTTGTACTTATGTATTGACAGATTGTATTTCAAAACATATTTTATATTTATCTAATGTGTCTAAATTTTATGTATGAGTATATGTATAAGTAATGAGATATTTGATGAAGAATATTAAAATGAAAGATTGATTTGAAAGTCAAAGTGTCATTGAAGTGCTTAAACGGTGTCATAAATATTAGAGTAGTAAAAAAAATAACTAAGGGCACAAGAGCAATTGCTCTATAAGTTTGTCGTTCGAATGCACTGTAGGCGATTCGAACGCACTCAGTAGTCATTCGTAGCACGTTCACACATACAGAGGAACATCTTTTGACTGTTTGAAAGCACTTGGAGACCGTTCGAATGCAGGTCACAGAACTTCGCAAATTTTGGAGCTTCATAGGACCTAATTTGATCTTGATTTAGCTTGTCTTAAAGAAATATTTACATTATCTCTAAGAGATATTTACTTTATCTTAAAAAGATATTTAACTTATCTCAAAAAGATATTTACTTTATCTTGAAGAGATATTATTTAACTTATCTTTAAGAGATCTTTACTTTATCTTAAAAAGATATTTACTTTATCTCTAATAGATATTTACCTTATCTCTAAGAATTATTTATCTTATCTCTAAGATGTACTTATTTTATCTGTAAGATATTGATACGATCATGCCTCGGGCTATGAGCTCTGATACCAAATTGATACGATCACCCCTTAGGCTAAGGTTAGATCTCTTCCAATTTCCTGATCTGGACTAGATCTGGCATGGAACTTTGAAATAAGATCCTGAAATATTCCGATGTCGGATCGACGTGAAATTTTGATATGTTGTAGCTCCGGAAAAGAGCTTTCCAACAAATCAAGTTTCAGGTGAATCGGAGTTGGGGATCTCGAGATATTGTTCGTTTAGTGGACAAACATTAGGATGGTCTATTTTGGATCCGTGGATGAAGGCACGAGATCCTAGGTAATGGTGATTGATGGAGGACCGGCGTTAATAGGGTGGCACCGGTGAAAAGGTGGTGGTGGAAGGGTTATGGGTGATGGAAGGGTTAGGGCAAGTGTTGGATAGATTGGAAGAAGGGGGAGGAGAGGGCCACCCCTAAGGGACTAGGGTGATTGGCCGGTCGAGGGAGGTTAGAAGCGGCGTCGCCGGGGATTGAGAGAACAGGAACGAAGAAGACGAAGGAGGCAAGGCAAAACTCAATCTCAATATTCAATAATCAAATCCTGACTTTGGTTGCCATCCACATCCTTTTAAAGGCTAACCAACAACTCAAAATTAACCCTAAAGATACGATTTTCGCCGACCGCGTTCGAACGCACGATCGAACGCGCCTCTCGGTATTTGCGAACGTGATGCAAGCGTTCACAGTGTGTTCGAACGCACCGGGTTCGAACGCACAGTGCACTCTCTTCACCCACGTTCACAACCCTGTTCACAAACCGCGTTCGAACTCACTCCATCCGCGTTCGAACGTGACTTACAGAAAACTTATTTTAATGGAAATTAAACACTAAAACATGAAACAAAAACACTCCTAAAGTGAATCCATGCTCGAGACGACGTCGGTGAAGTCTGAATCATATCAGATATATTTATCTTATCTCCAAGAGGTATAAAAAGGGATTTAATCTAACCCTAAAAGGGATTTAATCTTACCCTAAAACATTCGTGATTTTTTACTCGGGTTTTTCCACGTAAAAATCTTGGTGTTAATCTTTGCTTTATTCGTTGATTATTATACCGTATTTTCTACTTAAGCAAAGTGTTAGGAATCGTGCCTATGACTTATATATATATATATATATATCTGCGTATCTATAATTTTTTTCAATTAGTATTAGAGCAGGCTCTAGCATGTATTTGTGTGCCCTAACATGTACGCCTTGATTTTTTTGAGGTTTAATCATTTGCTTTGCACTAGAGTTTGTTTCATTTAAAAAATAAATTAAAAAAAATGAGAAAATTAAAAATTTTAATGCGCTTATTGAATTAGAGTGACTCTTATGATATGAAGTTGTCCTATTATAAAGTTATTGTTGGAGTCATAGTCACTTGTGTTAATATTTAATATATTACCTATTAGTGTTTTATTTACTCTTAGATATTCTTTATCACCTTTTATGCATATCTATTATAGTTATTGTAATTCAATTTTTATATGAGCATTATGCCATAAAGTGTTCATTAGAGATCTTTCTCATTAGATTGGTATTGACTGTTTGACCTTCTAATTTAGTTTTTCGCTTCTAATATTTTTTATTGTTAAAAGATCAATGAAAGTAACTATCTTAAAATTAGTGTAAAACACGTCTTGAAAGTATCTATTTTAACACCGTGGATCTTTATATCATTCATGAGTTATTTAATCTTTCAATATGGTGCATTACAAGAAAATGATTACCTAACTCGTGTGTGAAATCTGTCATTGCACCAAAGTAGTGATTTGATATAAAGAAAAAAACAAATAGAAAAAATAAGAAAAAAAATGAAAAATGAAAATATTTTTAATTAAAAAGGGAGATTGTGATTTAAGTTTTGTTTGACTTTAGTTTAGTATCTCCTTTTGATGTTAGATGTCTTGGAATTGTCTTATAATTTTGTGCATTACTAGAGAAATTTATCAAGATACTATATTTGGATATTCTTTTGACAATTTTGAGTGATCAAACTGCTTAATCTATAATAAGCTAATATAAATATTTGTTCATCTATTTTCTTTTAAATTTATAATAAATTTGACCTTTTTTTATAGGTCAATTTGAAGTTCTTGAGTACATCAACCAAAAATACTTAAATATAATATGTGAACTGAAATGTTCAATCTTTTGATTTATGAATCATTTTTGACTTTGAATATTTGAAGATTGAATTTGAGTCTTAGAATATGTTTGTGCATTTCTAGAATTTTCTTGTCTAAAAAATGATAGAAATAGACTATGATTTGGAGGGGGGGCATGAGTGTCTGATTGCATTCTTTATTAATTTATGACAAAAATGGAAAGAGTGATATATAATGTGTTAGTCATTTGGGTTTGGTTTTTATTTTTATAGCCTCACATACATTTCACTAAGTATAAATATTGAAGTTGTATATGATATTATAGCAATCAAAATTTGTGTTATGCTCTATTAAGATGTATTCATTATTATGGGTAGACACTTGTATTTTAGAAAATTTTGTTTTGTCACAAATTGCCAAAGTGAAAGATTGTGAGGTTTTATTTGTACTTATATAATTGATAAATTATATTTCAAACATAAATTATATTCATATAATATCTGTCTAAGTTTTATATATAAGCATATACACAAGTTATGAGATATTTGATGAAGAATATTAAAGTGAAAGATCGATTTTTAAGTCAAAGTGTTATTGAAGTGCTTAAACAATGTTATGAAGGTTGAAGTAGCATGAAAATAAATCCAAGGGCACAAGAATGATCACTCTGCATTTAATTATCTAATCTTTCATTCGAACACACTCTAGAGTTGTTCTAACACACCCTACAGTCGTTTGCAATGCGTTCATACATACAGAGAATATCTTTTTACTTGGAAGTCGTTCAAATATGGTCGCAGAACTTTGCAAATTCTAAGGCTTTGTCAAACTTGATTTGGCTTGGATTTGGCCTTGTCTTGAAGAATATTTATCTTATCTTAAAGAGACATTGACCTTATCTCTAAGAAGTATTTGTCTTTATCACTAAGATGTATTTATTTTTTCTTTAAGAGATATTTATTTTACCTCTAAAAGGTACTTATCTTATCTCTAAGAGGTATATAAAAGATCTAACCCTAAAATAAGTTGTTGATTATTATTTTGGCATCATCTTTTGGAGGCCGTCCACAATCATATTGAGATTATCTTTTGAAGGCCATTGGAGATCACTTCTTTACTTTAGATAGATTGTACTAAATCGTTTTCACTTAATATATTTATATCAGATTTAGAAGAACTACATCTCGAGGATCACTAAGACAAAAGTATTAACTTCGAGGATTACTAAGGTTTAAAAACTATTACGAAAAACAGTGTATCGCAGGGTTTAGTGAGCAAGATTGGTGCAAATTGAGTTGTAAGATCGGTAGGTTATCTTTTTGTTAACTGCTGCAAGTTTTAGTAATTAGTTTGGATCCGAATTTGGATCCGTAGGTTTTTACCGGATTTGGAATTTTTTGATGTACAAATCTTGGCGTTCATTTTTGTTTATTCGTTTGTTATTATTCCGCATTTTCACTTAAGCAAAGGGTTAGGAATCGTGCCTAGAGTTTTCATAGATATATTCGTGTATCTATAATTTTTCAAAGCTCATTTCTAGACACATAATATTTCACATTCTCCACTTTCCATTATTTTTTAGATAGTTCACATTCTGATAAGCAAAGTTATTTAAAATAAAAACCATCAACATGATATGTCAAAGTTTTAAATATAGGTGTTGGAAATACATAACATTGTAATCTCATTGAAGAAGATGAAGTAGATGTGTCACATTGATATCCCAATATTTTCTTTTTCTTTCCTTTCTTTTGAGCTTCAAGATGCTCATTAAACTCATCAATCCTTTCAAAGGAAGCGAAACTTTATTCACCTTCATATTTTGGGCCAACCATATGTTTCTCCTTGAAGCTAGCTTTCAACTGGTCTTTTTGAACTTGATATGCATTTTCACCTTCACAAGATAGATTAGCAAATAGTAGTTATCTTACTAAACTCTTAACCTTTCATGCAAGTTTTTCAAGTCTTCCAAATTTTGTAACTCCACTTGCATGACTTTAAATTCCTCACTCAAAGACTCATTTTGATTTTAGATACTCAAATCTTTATGAGAACATCTAGCCTTCTAATTCACAAATGTTGTTCGGCCCATTGGGTCAAAAAAGCTTAACCCAATCCCCAAAAGGCAAATATTTGCCTAGAATATTAAAGCCCAATGGGCTTAATAAGACAATTGTACAAAATTTCAACAGAAAAAAAGATTTTTTTTATATAATTGCACTAAAAACTTTCAAAATATTATAGTTGCTAGTACATTCTTCAAAATGTTATAATTGCCACTAAATCTTGACTCTTTCAAAGTTATAATTATAGTTAGTTTTTAATGGACTATTTTTGATAAATTATTGTTAAAGTTAACAAACACATATATATAACTAAAATATCCTCTTTTCGTGAAGTTGAGTGTAAAATATTTATCGATTTTTTCTTGTATAAAAGAAGATACTTTTTATCGTATTATGATATTGGGTAAAATATTAGATAACTTTAAAATATAACTATTTAAAATGATTTATGCAAGGGAAAAATTAATATTTCTAATCCTAATTTAAGTTTGTTTTAGTTATGCTTAGTTAGATTTAACTAGTAAAATAATATTTTAAAAAAAACACAATAATTTAGGTGGCAGTTATGATATTTTAAAAAATATAATGATAATTATAATATTTAAAAGTTTTCCGTAGTAATTATGTAAAAATTATCCTAAAAAAGTGACAAATAAGATGATAACTTACAATTTTATATTATTGATGATTTTGAAGGGCAGCTTGATAGATTTGAGATGATTCCTTAAAATCAATTAACATACTAGTATTCTATGCTAATATAAAATTTTCTTCTCTTTCCTCAGGGCTAAACAGAACCACCAATTGGACATGCAAAATAACCCTATTTCTTCTTCCTCCAGCTAAAGTAAATTATAATAACTACGTAATACGTTTAAAATTATTACTCTTATAGTTTGCATTTATTTGCAACAACTATTTTTATAGATAGTATTAATCTTTATATTTCATAGTTATTACTCTTATAGTTTGTAATTATTACTCTTGTAGTTTAGAGTTATTATTTTTGAAGTTCATGACTTTTAAATTTATCTATAATATAAAAATATGTGTGAGAGAGAAGGTATTCATTTCTGCTTGCATCTTTTCGAGATAAAAGTGATAGAATAATACATTAAAAATGTCAGACTAATTCATAGAACATAATTCAGAAAACATAATTTGTTTTTATATATTATATAAATATAGATGAGAAAGAGCAAACATTTTTTTTCGAAGCAAAGATAATAGATTAGTACAATACAAAATCACTAGACTACTTCGTAAAACATAATATATAGTCTTTTTTTATAACGTAATTCATATTTAATTTATTTATTACATAAATATATATGAGAAAGAGCAAATATTTATTACTCTCTATGTCTTTGGAGTCAAAAGTGACCGAATAGTACATATAAAAAGATGTCAAACTGATTACATAATTCACATAATTTTGTAATGTGTAATTATTTCGTATTATATAAAAATACATGGAAAGGAAAATAAAATATTTATTTCTGTTTGCATCTTTTCGAGGCAAAAGTGGTAAAATAGTCAAGACTATATTAAAACTGCATAGCAGACCTTTTCTTCTCATCTCAACAATCATGTAGTTAGTTATTCAGGGAAAAATTATAAGAAAAATACAAAAATGGCATACAAAGAAATGTAGAATGTCTGGCCCACAAAATAAAAAATGTATTACGTTTTTGTCACAAATCATCACAAAAGAATAGAGGTTGAATTTTGAGAAGCAAAGAAAGGAAATTTTGGAGATTCTGAATATTCTCAAGTAAATCAAATTCTAGAGATTGATACCAATAAGAAAAATATTCTTATAGATGTACCCAAACCCTAGGGTTTACACACCTGACTAGTATAATATAAACATTGGTAAACTTTAACATGCATCCATGCCTTAGCTGATTTCTATCTTCCTTTCCTCATCCATCATCCACGGCGTACTTGACTTTTTGAGTTGTCTCCTCTCAAGTAAAGCCTACCCCAATTGTGTGATCTAATTTGAGTTGTCTCCCCTCAAATAAAGCCTACCCCAATTGTGTGATCCAGTTTGATGCCCTCTATCTCTCCTTCATGGAATCTTTTTGTCTTGTGCCCCTATTATATCATTTGATCGCACTTGAATGATAAAATAATATAATTTGATCCCGGATACCGACTATGTTTAACGGGTGTAGTTATAGCTAAGAAGTTGGTGGCCGGTTGTATGGAGGATTTGGTGGAGCATGGACGTGGTGAATGCGGCTAGAATTGGTTTGGACGTAGGTGGTGAGTTTGGATGGTGGATATGGAGGGGTGGGTGGCGGTGATTGTGAGAAAGAAATATAGAAGCTGGAGTTACGGTTTTATAGAGGTGGTGGTGGGGTTTTGCAGTTGTGGTGGTGTTGTAGGTCAGAAATGGTGGAGGTACATAGTTATGATGACAGTGGTTGATCTGGAACGAAGGAGGGAGGCATGCATGGCGGTGATATGGCTGTTGGAGGTGTCAGTGAGAAGGGAGAGCCATGGAGGTCGATGGTGGGTCTATCACAGAAAATCCTAATTTTTGCAGTTTAGAAAAAATATTTATCAAATATTTCTCCAATGTCAAAAAATTACAAAACTAGTTGGAACATCTTTATGACTTTCTGATCTATGATTTTTGTATTCAGTGCCTCATCATATTCACACTCTATTTAGGCCAAAGCTAGATGAGTTTTTAATGATGGTGTTGTGGCGGGTGAAGATGATTTTGGGTTAGACGGCAGCAATGGTAGATGGGCTTGTAGATGTTGATGATGGCATGGACGAAGATGGTGGTAGGGGTAGATATGATACTTAGAGAGGAAGTGGAAGGGAAGAAGATGGTCAACCCTAAAGAAGGAGAGAGATTGACGGACAAGGAGGGATTACTGATGACCAAGGAAGGTGGTGTGGTGGCTAGGGTTGAGGTGAGCTAGGGTAAGGGTAGGTTGAAGTACGGAGGAGAGGAGAGATTAGAAAGAAAATTTTTAATTAACTCCGACTTGATTTAATTTGATTGCACTCCATAATATATATTGGAGGCTAACCATCTTAACCCGACCAAATAATTAAACAATGTCCAATCAACCAATTAAATCACTTAAGTCATATTAGCTAAAAAAATAGACTAATACTGAAATAGAAAACACCCTAAGATAAGTGACTTGACCCAACGATGATAAAGATAAGATGCAAAGTGTTTCCATTAACTTTCGCTTCTTCTTTTTCTTTTGTTTCCTAGTAAGATCCGACAAACTTGGTATTTAGCTATTATTAAATTATATGAATAGTTTTAAAACTATGCATTTTATTAGATAGTATTCAAAATATTGTATTAATTTGAGGTATTCTGGCAATATCTAATCTAGTTTTTATACTTTTGTTGTGGGCTATAAAAAACATATCATAATCTAATAATGTTGTAATTATCCATTTTTTTTAGTTATTAAAGATTTTTTATAATTCTAGAAACATATTTGAAAACCTTTCAATATTTAAAATGAGAATCGAAGTTTATTTAAAGAACCTCAAAAAGCTATATAAATATACGACGCATATTTGATCCTCTCATATGTGAGGAGGGTTTTGGGCAAATTACTTACATATTTGTGAAAAAGTAAAATAATTTTTTTTAAATAACACCCAATATTTTCATCATTTTCTAGTAAAACACTACTTTTAAGAATTTTATGATTCAGTTCATTCTTTTTCTCTATAATTATATAATACCTTATGGTTTCTTTGACTATCATTAACCCTGATCTATTTTTTATAATACTTTACTAATTAAATTACTAAGACACTCTTGGAAAAATTCTAACCTAAACCCACACTAACGGAACTATGTTTAAGCCATATCTATCCTAGCTTAGACTACCTAATCCTATCTCGGCAAGAGTTAATTTAGGTATTTTAAAAATCATACTAAAAATGGTTGGTCTAAGTCAACTACAGATATTATATTAACATTATAAAAAAAAAAGAGGGTTCGGATTACAAAACTCCTAAAGATGTGTTAATTGAAAAATAATAATAAAAATAAGGGGTGCCATTTAAAATAATTCAAAATAAAATAAGAACAACCAGAGCTAAAACCCTAGGAAATATTTGGAGGTTGAAGAGATACCAACTACTAAGAGTTGTTGAATCTTTGCTATATGATATGTATAGAACCTTTCCTCCCTTCAAAATAAAAGTTGAAGGAGAACATGCCTAAATGTATGACTTCCCTACTCTATGGTGTTATCAAAAACACTAACTCTTGGACAATTTCAGTTCAATGTATCAAGCTACCAATCCATCTTTGGCCAACTAATATCTGGATTCAGCTGTAATATGAAAGAAGTAAATGAAGGCTTTAGGACCACTCCTTATTGTTAATCTATAATAGGAGATCTAATCACTATATTAGAATATATATATATATATATATATATATATATATATATATATTAGGAGTGGGATTAGGACCACTCACACTGTAGGTCAATTAATCACTAGGATGTAGTTACTTGTATAAATAGGATGTGAGTGGGTAGTTGCATCTTAATATAAAGACTTGATAACAACTTAGTTAACTTATTTCCAAAATATAATGCTCATGATGCTCTACTTCTTTTTTGTTAATCAACACATAATTTGGAAAGTAAACAAGACAAGCTTTGAGCATTAAATTTAGAAAAAATTATAGATAACACTCTATATTTGGCTATATTATAAATAAAAATCTTCCGTTCGCTGAAAAAAGATACTAAGCCCACTCAGTGTAAGGTAAAATTATTACTGTTTAATCTGAAAGGTTATATTAGAGTAAAATATCAATTGAAGTAGAAAAAAAATATATATGTTCCACTTTTTATTACAGGTGTTTGTTAACTTAACTCATGGGCTGTCTTAACATTTTTGTTACTAAAGTAGAGGCTCTTTTTATATGTAACTTTTCCCTTAAATTTATGGTTTCATCTTCCATTTCAAATGGCCCAATCCTGGACCTATCCCATATACTAGTCATAATGGGCTAATAACCTTTCCATTTTATAATGTGATATACTTCATGAACATACATGACTGATAAAAAATAAAAGCAACAGATAATAATTGCAAGCAGAAAAACTATGTTCAGAACTAAAAGTCTAAACTATATATATGTTTTGATTCACATGGAAACAAACATTTTGGAGTTCAGGACCACTCCAAGTGCATGTTTTCAAATTTTATTTAGTTTGTAATACATGAGATGATTGGAGCTAAGAGGACTACATTGCAGTTTAGGACAACTCTTAGTGTCCTAATCAATGATTGGGAATAGAATAAGAACAAGGAATTGCCAACCTTAGTATATCAATCTATCATTAGCTATGTACTGCCTGGAATTAGTTGGATATGGAAGGAGTGTATTGGAATTTAGGACCACTTTTTATGCATACTTTATTTCATATTCTTAAATAATATGATATCCTACGCTAGGAACAACACACAAAAAAAGAGAAAAAGAATAGATATAGGTTGGCCAATATAATGCTAATAATGCATTCATATTTCTCACTAATTAATTAAACAACATTTAAGATAATTTTTTTGTGTAATTTGAGAGAGTGTTTGATAGCTAGAAATGATATTAGTAAAATAACTCTTTTCTTTCTAAGAAGAAAAAGATTAGTAAGAAGTATTTATGCAACAATAGAAAGTGATCAGCTATGTATAGATAGCTTTGCCATGTACATTTTAATCAACGAACATTCTGTCAATTAAAAGGTTTAGTTTTGGAAGTAAATTATCTCTTCTTTTGTACTTTTGTCAATAAGAGCAGTGGACTTTTCAAACATTAATGGAAGGTTCATATCCATCCCCCCTAATCTGATAATTATTTTGTCTTTCTATTCAATGTAATTAGTGCCATCTTGATAACAAATTTTGCTATTGGGACCAATCATAAAAGAATGAGAAATAGGTGGAAAGAAAATAAACATAATAATAGCCAATCTTAAAAAACTATAATTACCCACAATATATTACAAATTTATTTATTCATTCTAAAATTCTCAAGTAATATATTAACAAACATTCAAAGAGAGCTCAAATACATATAATACTGTAGGCTTCTCATTTAAATCTAAGTTACAATTACAATTAAGCTTTACTCAACTTGGTATATGGTTAGAGCAATAGAGAAAGAGGATGCAATCCAACTCAAATCTTTCTCCAGGTACAAAAGAGGTCATTGCCTACCAAAGTAAGCAACCCAATCCAACTACTCTATTATATTAATCTTAAATATCAAATACATAATTCAAAAGAGAAATCAAATTATTGCAATGATGCGTGGAATTTCTACATAGATTGCTTGACTCCATCAAATTTTGACCAATGTCTATTGTGGTCTTATAATATAATATCTTAAGCCCTTCTTTCTTCAACGCAGATAACGAAATATAGATCAAATCTTAGAAAAAAATATTATAGATCAAATAGCACAGGCACATCTCTGCCTTTTCTTTTCTCATGTTGTTTTACAACCTTCTTCTATCATTTCCACTTTTTAACTTGGCCGTCGTATATTATCTTCTTAAGTCCTTCTCCTACCACTCTTCATCTCCTCCACCTTCTGCCTTCGCAACCATGGTGTTGTTGCTACTGTCGTTTTCGTCGTCACTGACCTCCTCAACATTGCCCTCCTTCCTTCGTTAATCCACTCCCATTTTCTTAATCCACCTCCTCTCGTCGTTGTAGCATCTCTCCTCCTATGCCTAGTCGATGGAGCTGTCATTACCATTGCCCTCACCCTTTTGCAACCACTTCGACCACAACAACCTCAATTACGCTCGATGGTTTTTTTATTTTGTTTTTTTTATAATTTTTTTTGCTTCATCTTTCCTATGTAGGAAGTTATTGTTTGCTTCAATGTTGATCCAGATTTGTGAAGATCGCGACGAAGCTAATAGAAGTCTCTTTCATTCATGACATGTTTGTAGTTGCTTACTTTTCTTCGACCATATAGTTTGATACAATACGTTAATAGTTGTACTATTGATATTTCATCAAGTTGTGAGACTTGTTTAAATTATTTTCTCATACTTTTTTGTATATTAAGTTTGTAATCCGGTGATAACAACTCGTTGATTGTAATCTTATGATTTAAAATGAATGATAATCCTATAATTTTTCTCTAAAAAAATAGAAAGAAGCTAATATTAGCAATTCAAAACTGGATCATTTATATATATATAAATATTTATATTATGGAAAGCCCGTAGGCATACAATTTCATTAATTCCAAATAAATTTTACAAACTTAATATACAAATGAACAGAGAGACAGATTCACACAACCTCACTACAAACAGCCCCAAACAAAAATAAACATCAAACCTAAAGGGCATACAAGATTTAAAAATAAACATCACCCAAATAAAACACACAAGCCCAAACGACCAGCTGACTATAGCTTCATTATAATTATTTCAGATCTTTAACTACTATAACCCGGTCACTGCCAAAGCCGCCTCCGATGTCTTATAACTCCTCTCGTAGGAAACAAAGTAGCTACAAAAAATCTCATTGCCACCCATTGCCCCCATTAGCGGTACTACCAAGAGGTGAGATCCGAGAGGAGAGCACTCCTTGTGCCGCTGGGCCTCAAGGTGAGTCAATCACCTTTACTGAAGAGCAATCGAGGAGAAACCCTAACATTAAATATACCATCGGCTAGGCCGGGGAAATAGCCAGCAGCTGCGAAAGATTTAAAAAAAAATAATAAAAAAAATCAAAATCGATAAGAGTTCCTGAAACGAACCATTTTACAAATTCCACCCCGGAAGACGAAAATATATACAATTTTTCTTTTAAACCCTTTTCATTTGGTCAGATTGTTTTGTTTTCCATCCTGGGATGGGATCCCTTCTAATTAATCGAAATCTACGATCACGACTTCCCCTTGCCGTCCGATCCCTCTCCAACGGTTGACATTACCGATCTCACCCTCTCCCTCATGATCCCTCTTATCTCCCCCATCGACGGCCGCAGACTCGGCTGCGGCCCAACGCATCTCGCCGCCACCGCTGCCATCTCTGCCACCTCGCCGGCGTCGAACTCCCCTCCCAATTTTAGATCCACCACCTCCCCCACCCCTTTCCCCATCTCCGCCAACCTCGGCGCCATCTCCGCCGTCAGATACTTCCCCTCCTCCGATCCGACGGCCGGCAGCCCTGTGATTGTTTCCAGTACCAGGACGCCGAAGCTGTACACGTCGCTGTTCTTGGACACCACCCCGGTCCGGAGGTAGTGCGGATCGGCGTATCCCGGCGAGCCGATGGCCGAGCCGGCGGCGGAGCGGCTCACGGCGGCGGAGAAGCCGACCCGCGCCGAGCCGAAGTCGCAGAGCTTGACACTGAGACGGTCGTCGAGGAGGACGTTGGCGGCGGTGAGGTCGCCGTGGACGATTGGGACCTCGCCGCTCGAGTTGTGGAGGTACTCGACCGCGCCCGCCACCTCGTACAAGATCCGCATCCGTGCCGGCCAAGTCAGTGGTGCGCCGCCGCCGTGGAGCTTCTGGTGGAGGTTACCGCCCGGTACGTACTCTAATACCAAAACCCCGTCTTCTTCTGTCAAGGAAACCATCGAATCGTGTAAGAGAGGTTAGGGTTTTGCGGGGGTAATCTCACCGCGGCTGGGACTGGAGGTTATAATCTTACCACGGGAGTCGCAGAAGCCGAGGAGGGAGACGATGTGCGGGTGGCGGAGGCGGCGGAGGAGGTCGAGCTCGAGGCGGAAGCAGCGGTGGAGGCGCTCGCCACCGCCGCTCCGGTGAACTTTAACGGCAGCTAGCGAGGAGGAGGAGGAGGGGTCTTCGAGGCTTGCAAGGTAGACGATGCTAAACCCTCCCTGGCCGACCACGGGGGCGGTGAAGTTACCGGTGAGTGACTCGATCTCGTTCCATCCATACCGGCGGATCCCACCGCTATCCGACTTGGCCGGCTCCTCCTCTGCCTCCGCTGCCGGCGTCGCCTCCACGTCCCTGCGGCGAGAGCGGCACAGGCGGAGGTGCGTTAAGTTGTAGCTGAGGAGGAGCGTGAGCAACAGGATCGAGACGAGGGCGGCGAAGGAGACGCCGAGAGCGATAAGGAGATGCATCTTTTCTATTTTTTAAATTTTTTTATTCCCTTCGCTCGCTGGAGAGGTAGAAGGGCAGCAGTGTTGGGGGGAGTTATAGGGTTTAATTGGAAAGTATAAGGTTTGGATTTGTCGGAATTAATAAAATAATTTAGGGGAAGGCATAATGACGAGGGAACTCAAATTAATAGATGTCGTGGGGAAGGGGACGGGGACGGGGACCGGTAAAGAGGGCGACATTGGATTGATCAAACTTCGTTTGTACACGTATACCCAAGAAATACTTGTGCTCATTTTTCTTTTCACATATATACCTTCCAAAATCTTCATTTTTGTTACCCTTTTAAGGCTAACCTATCGGTTCAAATATTCAAATTTTGATCATTTAATAGTAGAAAAGTCTGCCATTATTTATCTTCATCGGGTTGGTGTATATAGATATATAGCTATGGTTGTACATATCTAAGTCAGCGGAGGTCGTGGCAGGACCGTTGGACTTCAATCCTTTAGCCTGGCCAAAGTTGAATTGTATGCTAATCTTTATTTGCCAGTTGAACTTTGTGTCTTTTTCTTATTTATTATAGAGATTTTTATAAATTACACCCCATATTTTATTTATTTTTTATTCAAACTTCGTCTTTATGGATTTTGTAAGTCAACCTCTTATTTTTTTTCCTATAATTCTCACTAACACTTTGGGTTAATTTAGATGATAGTAAAAAAACTATTTTATTATAATATAGAAAATAATTTATAAATAACATAAATTATCTTTGTATTCTTTATCTCATTTTCTGATCCAAAAAACGAAGAAGAAGAAGAAAAGGGAGGAGAAAGAGGAGCGAGAGGGAGGAAATGAGAAAAGGTGGTGGTGGTGGTGGTGACAGCCACGACAAGGTGAAGGAAGTAAGTGAGGAAATTGGTTAAGGGATATAAAAAATAAAAAGGAATGGTGGAATTTGTTTAGTAACTTAGTCAACGATAATTAGTCAAAATAACATTATAGTGTTAAAATGAGAATTATAGAGAAAAATGAGGATCAGTTACAAAATACTTAAAAACAGAGTGTGAATCACAAAACAAATAAAATATAAGGTATGATTTGTAAAAATCCCTTTATTATAATATGTGTTGGCGGGCTTATTTAAAAAGTTGTTCGAAATATCCCTTCTATTTTATTGTTAAGTACTATGCTTATATTTTCGAGTTATTAGGGCTTACTATTTACCTTTATTATGCTATTTGTTGTGGACAAATTTGGTGGGTTATTAGGGCTTAGTACTTACCTTTATTATGCTATTTGTTGTAGACAAATTTGGTGGGTTTGTAAACTGTTTGATGTTTGAATGAAACAGTGCCATGGGATTTCTCCTTTTAAAAAAAAATAGCAGGAGATAGCAACCCATTTTTATTTTCCTTGTGTACATAGCTCCTGACTAAGGATATTTTTATATTTTCACTGTTAAATGGTTCAAAATTCAGATTATAATTGTTAAAACAATATTCATAGAAATAATTCAGTTAATAAATGCATATAAATGACTAATATACTCTCTTTTTTCTCTTTAAAGTTGGATACTATACTGGTATTATGATATATATATTTCTAAAAGGGCTCAACAATTTTTGTGGCAATTATGATATTAACAAAGCACTCAATGCAATTAGGTAAATATTCCTAAAGAGTAATTGGAACAGAATCCATGCAACAATGCTGGAAGGAAGAGTTTTAAAGGGTGTATATGTAAAATATAGAATGCACAAGCGTGGTACAGGCTAAAGAGAAACTTGAGAGGGGTATTTATGTAAAATAAAGAAGGGCAATTTTGATGGATGGCGACGTAGGTGAAATATTAATGCGAGGAGGAGTAGTTCACATGGAAGCCTCAGTTTGCCATTTATAATGACTTAATTGCTTTAAATTTTTTGTAGATGCTTAGCATCTCACCGGTCAACGCAGACTGTCGTTTTCTTTTTAAATAAACTAGGTAAATTGTATTACCCCAAAAATGAGAAATAGAAAAGCTATCCGGGGTAATTTGTAGTAAAAAGTCTTTCAGTTTTCTAAATGATAGAAATAAGCCTCTCCTTTATTAAATTACAATTTTGGATATTTTTTTTACTGATTTAGCCCTAACAAATTCTAAGAAGATTGTCGTATTTTAAAAACGTCATACATCACCTATGTAATTTATACATATCGATTATGCAAAATGTGCGTTCTAATTTTTTTTTTAAATGCGTATAAGATTAAAAAAAATCAAGCATCACTTATGTAATTTATATGCATCGCCTATACAAAAGGTATGCTCTAATTTTATCGCCTATACAAAATGTACGCTATAATTTTAATGATGTACGTATCGAGATTTCAAAAAAAAAAAAATCACGCATCACCACCTATGTAATTTGTAGCATCGCCAATGTAAAAAAAGTACACTCTAATGTGCGCATCGAGATTAAAAGAGTAAATTAGTCTAAATCAATAAAAAATGCCTACATTTGCAATTCAATAAATGGGGGAGGGGGCCTATATATACTAATTAGAAAATTAAAAGGCTTTTTGCTGTAAATTACCGCTAACCTTATACAAAAATCCTAGGTGATCTATCTTAAAAACTATCCTAGATGGCTTAACTAATTTATTGGTTGGTTAGCTTCTATGAAATAATGAGTAAAAAAAGTTTATGTCAAGGACATGTGTCAAATTCTTTAAGGGGGTTCTTTTCTCTCTACGCTCGAAAATTAAATTCCAACTGAAGTAGGTCTAGCACTTGCTCTCTCTTATCATCTATGATCCCTCAATATGGATCCTGATTATACCTCATTTGAAATAAGATAAAATAGATAGAATTTAACTACAATATTGATGACCGAGAAAGAGGCCAAGAAGTATGAATCCCATGAAGAGTAGTAATAGAGATAAATTTTTCTCAAAACTTACTATATATATACTAAAGGTGTAGGATCCTCAAAACGGGCCAGTCAATGCCAGCCAAAAGGGCACCTAAGAACTACGGGGTTTCTATTTGGAGCAGCTCCTTGAGAAGATCAAGAAGTTTTTCTATTCTTCGAATCTAGAGAGATAGGAGAGTGGCACCGAAGAGGAGGTTGGTATCTTATCCCTCCCCACCCTTGGCGGAAGAAGAGAGAACACAAATTAAATGGCACTAACACCGGTCTCTTTTAAGAGTTGATAGATGAGATGTTTCTTTAATTGTAAACCTAATCGAAATTCCATCTTAATTAAGCCTCGTTGGTCGACGATAACAATGGAAATATTATGCATGTGTAAAAAAAATTACTTTTATCTTAATTATTATGGTTTAAAAGTTTAATAATAATATCGAGACATAATAATAGATCATATATCATGAATCTATGTACTAAGCACTATTTTTTCTTTTTTGTTCAACTGCAACAATCTTAATATCTAAAATATTTGCAGAGGAAAACAAGTGAAGAAAGAAACTTCTGTGCCTTAAGTTTTAACATAATGAAAGCTTTTGTTTTCTTTTTCAAAGAAAAAGAAAGACCATGTCATATTAAGTTTCTGAAAAGAATTGATGACGTCTTGGTTTGGGAATTGGATACTAGAAATTTTGATTCCTTCCTGACACCCATACCAACTCCTTCAACCTTATCTATGTGAATCATGCCCAATGAGAAGAGTAATAAATGACTTTGATGGACCTCCCTTTTGAATGCTGAAAATTGATACCAAACACTTATTAGATCTGAACAACTCGATGTAAGTCTAAAAGTCGTAAGCAAAAGGCATGCATGCGTCCCTACCACTCTTCATTTGGTGAGGGTGGAAGACACTACGAATATATAAAATGCCCTAATGCTAACTTGGCCTTTAAAAAAAAATTAAAAAGAAAAAAACTACTTTTAATCAACTACTAAGTTGAATCTAATTGAGTGTAGTTATTCAAGTTTAGTCTGCTAAAATCTTTGGTCAACTCAGACGAACTGGAAGACATGTTTAGTTCGATTTAAACTAGAATTTTAGAAGAAAATTTTTGGTTGAAATTTGAGGTGTACTCGGTGACAAATTAATACACTTTTGAAAGAGCAGTGAGAATTAATTATGAATAGATTGATTTAACTTAATTTATAATTTTTGGACACTACTATAGAGTGTAATGATTTGAAATAAGTTGGCCAATGAGACTGTGTTTAGATGGTTAAAATAAGCTTGTAGATTTGTTGTTCTTGTTTTAAAATTTATCTCCAAAGCTTATGATATTACCATAGAAAAGAAAAATGATAGAACCTTATTCATTATAATAACAAAATGTAAGATACTACCACTCACATCAACTACCCATCTAATAGTGATGTGATAGTAAACAAGTTGTTAACATTAATTAGTCAAAATAAGACCAGATTTATATTAAGATCTTGGTGTACATCACAATCCATATAAGATATATTTTGAGAGGTTTGATGCTACATGAGAAACTAATTAGGATATGGATGGAAAGAGATATTGCCAAAGAGTTGTTGGACTGGAGATGTCACGCTTGCTCACATCAATCACGAGTATAATGATTGATTAAAAAAGGGGAAAGAGATTGAAGTCTTTTCCTAAGATTGTTTAAGTGAACAGTTGGAGTCTAATAGAAGTTGACATTCCAACCTACGTAGAGCATGCATGCCCTCCTTTAGTCTTTTCTCTTTGACCAATCCTGTCTCAAACTTTTCTTTTTTAATTAAAATTATAGTTGTCATTAAAATATTGATAAAAAAAAATACTAGGGTTAATATATTTTATCATCGTATATTTATGCCTAGAATTACTTTACTCTTTGTACTTTAAATAATCTTAAACTAATCTTATGACTAAAGTAAGATCGTTAATTTTTTTATTAATTAAATTTTAACATAACGACGTCAAAATGATCAAAATACACCATCAAAATATGCAGGTTTATGCGATAATACAACTAAATGACTAAAATCGCTGTGATACTTGGTTAAATTTAATAGAAAAACTAACAGTTCTACTTTAGTCATAAGTATAGGGACTGAGATTTTTTAAAGTACGAGGGGTAAAATAATTTTAGGCTTAAGTACATGATGGTAAAATGTATTTAACCTAAAATACTAATATTAGAAATGCCAACAAGTTACATGTTTATATATGTAAGTTTAAGAGAAACAAATGCTAATCTCGCTATCAATTTATACATGTAAATTGCTGAACTTATTAACGATTTGTTTAAAATTTTTAACATGAAATATTTATAGAATAAAAAAAGTCTTGCCTTAGATTTTAGTTTTAAATTTTTTATTGTCACACATAAAAAGTTGAACATAAGAAAGTCTTACCTACATGTTTATATATGTAGGTTTTCTTTTATTGTCACACATAAAATAGAAAGAAATACTTATATATGAGGAGAAAGATATTTTTTTCCATAAAAAATAAAAAATAAAGGGAATTCAGCCCTCCATTCAATTTTTCAAATTTTTTGGGTGCTATCCGTTAATTTGGATGGAAAAGTTAATGGTCTTACTTTAGTCGTAAGTAAAGGGACTAGTTTGAGACATTTTAAAATACATAATGGTAAATTGATTTTGAGAGGGCAAAATATATTTAACTTTCTTTTAATCTATTTTGTAATTTAAATTTTAGATTTCTAATATTTATAAATCACTCCCTCTTTTATGCAAAACAGAGAATAGAGAGACGAATAATTTAAAGTCTTCCTAGTGAGGGCAATAAGTGTATAATTTTTCTGAAATTTTCAACTTAATTTTCGATATTTTCTTTTGAAACAAAGTGCTAAAGTTTTCTTTTTTTTTTTAATTTTATTTTGAGAAAAAAAACAAAGGGCTAAAGTTTGAACTCTTATTTTATGTTACCAAGTAATTGCTCATCTAGATTAAAAATTCTGGAATCAATAATGCACGCACAAACAAAAATGAAAGAAGAAAGTTCCAGACCACTGCACTCAGCACTAAATTCTCTACGCCATCCATAATAAATTCCTGCACCCGAATAGTACAACCATACAGAACTCATTCCTACTTCTCCATCGCTAAGATCCCCTGTACCTAATAAATTCATCTCATCCCATCTCGAGTTTCTGGCTATCTTTAGTCTTCCTCTAATTTTATCTACACCCATAATTTGTTTTCATGAGTCAGTGACTTATATGAAAATTTTAAATCTTTTAAAAAATTTATTAAGCCTCATAGAAAACTTTTTATATAACGACCTATTAAAAAGAAATTCCCTACTACTTACATTTTATTTAAGGATTTAAAATTTCTATATAATTCATTGATTTGGGAGGACTAATTTAGTCAAAAACTCTCCCTTTTCCTCGTAGGACCATTCCTTTCCTTATCCCTCCAGACTACCATTTCTGGAGGATAGATTCTGTGATCTTGGTATCTAATTTACAGCCATCTACTTAACTGCAAAAGAGAAGAAAAAAGAAGAACTACTGACACAAGACAAAAAGTTTGATTTTCGTCACCCTCTGTTGCTGATTCCTTTTAGTAGTTGTGGGATTCAGAATGTTGGAATTGGTTCGATACTGTGTAATAATTTGTTCTTTTGTTCAGTATTTGATGGCCGCAAAGTTCGAGGCATCCTATTTTGTAGCAATTATTTAAAGAATAGACAGATCAAAAAATTCGTGATTCTTCACAGAGTGGCCAGAACAAAGGTGAGACGGAAAGATCCGATGCCATCCAGAATACTAAAGCAATCTTTGGAACTTTCTGTGACAATTACATAAAGTTTTCCCATCGAGAGAGTAAAAATGATCATATAGTCAAACTTGCATATAATATACAAAAATTTCTTTTCACTATATAACGAAATCCATAATAGAGTTTATCCTCCGGTCGCTCTTATTTTGTATGATCTTGAGAATCTTGAAACCAATCTTGCAGTTTGAGTTCCTGTTCTGATTTAAATTTATCATAATTCCCTATCATGGACAACACATCAGGACTGTAAAAAATTTCAGCAACTGTGGCAGATTCCTCAAGATGACCATCCAATAAATGGCTTGATAGAGGCAGCTCATCACCTTCTGCATCTGTGGGAGTTGAAATAGTGCATGAACCCATCACTGATGTTTGTGGAGGAATACAAGGCATTAAATGCTTGCTTTTATCGCCTTTCGGTACTTCGTCAGGTCGAGACCATCTGACGCCAGCTGCTCTTTGCTTAGTTGAGTTAAGCACAGATGATAAATAACCACGGCTGCTTCCTCCACCCTGCCGACTATTTCCAGTGCTAGAATTGAAAGCATCCTGGGTACTGGAGCTGCTTCTACCTACTTGAAAGCCCCAACTGGGGTTCCTGATCAACCTGAACCAATTAGCCAATAGTAAAATATGAAACTTTCCAGCCGGAACCAGTTAACAGATTAAAAGTGACCATTATTGATGATATGAGCTTGCAGTGCAGTATTTGCTATGGCAAAAACATAGTGTGATAGTGCCAATTCAGATTTCAAAAATTGACAGTCCATTTCTGCCGACAAAAAATTTGCAAGAAAATCATGCAACTCAAGTTAAGCTAAATTTCTTTTTCTTTTTTACGAAGACTTTTGTGTTGTTGATGCATGTCTGTTCTTAAGCATTCTATTAATGTTTATTTGTGATATCGAAGTTCCCTATATTATAAAGGAAAAGAAAAGTTTGTCAAGATAAAAACACAGAAGCTGCACTACAATGAGGTCACACTCATCTTCAATTTCAAGGTCATAAAATCAAGATCTAGATACTTAACAAGCAACCTAACTGGTCAAACAAAAGAACACTAAGGTAATCTGCAATTGAGTGTATCTTTAACTTTATCGAATCAATTTACGTAAATTAAGTCTTAATACACTTACACATGAAAAAGGGCTCCACTTTTAGAATTGTAATTGCATATAGTGTGAGCCCAACCATATGGTTCCTGTCTTATTGAATATAGGACCTTGTCGGTCACATCTAATTGTCTATAATCTATATTTTTCTTTTACTGCTTCCAACCTTCCACTAAAGAAGGGTGTAAGCTAAATTAATACTGCATGTTACATTGCTTATATAGGACAAAACCAAAGTACATATTAGGTGAAAAATTGCCTCACCTTAGCACCTAAGCAAGCATCAAGAGTATCCACTTTGACAGTACTGGTGCAACCCAAACAGAAATAAAGCTTAAGATGCAAAACAACTAACAGATAAAGTTTACAACAAAGACAGGAAGTCAAATCTCTACCTACTTATGGGCCTGCGAAAATCAATGTAAGCTCACCTTTTCTTAACCTAAACAGGAAATATGACCACAAAACAAGTGTGAATAATACATAGAAACAATAAGGAAGTTTAAATGAAACTTCCTCTGTAATAAGTTGGGTTCCAGCGCAATGATACGGAGCTAGCATGCATTCTTATTAGATAACTGAATTATATTTTGATGGCAACAAAAAGAATATTCAATTATAGACCCAAAAATTCTTAGATGGAAGAATCAAGTCTTACCACGAAGTGATACACTAATACTTATCTAAGTGCCTAGCTATCTCTCTCAGTACCAACATCAGAAATATCTTGTATTTATTTCTAGCCAAAAGCTCATAAAAGGAAGTCACTAAACAAATAACCTATTGCATTCTAGCCTCCTATAGTTTTTCTTTTCTCTAGGTTGTCCATAGTTCAGCAATACTTTTTGGTTTTCCACTGAAGAGAAGTCAGATTGTTCCAACATTTTCCAGTCTTTTAGCAATTTTGCAGATGGGAGAAAGATGGCTCACCCTCTCATTATCACAAAATACACATTCGACACTGGTCCTAAAATTCGTTTTTTTTTAAGGTTGTTTTTTTGTCAACACATTATTATAAACCAACCATAACGAAACTCTAATTTCAAGGAATTATGAGCTTCCAAAGAAAAGGATAAAATAGAGAAAGTGAACTTCGAAAGAAAAGAATTCTTGTAGAACATTTTAGTCTGAAGCAAGTGGCCTTCATTTTCATAAATTACATGAGGAAAACTTTTCCCATGTCTCATTTGGAGTCTTTCAAAGCCTTCACCATCGTTTGGTTAACAAAGGATGTATTCATGCCAGTTAAATCTATTATTCCCATTCCCCCAAACTCTTTTCCTTTACAAATTTGTTACGAGCTACTTAAGGCATAACGTCTTCTATCATTTCTCTTTGCCTTACCAAAACCCTCACTTATCATCTAATCAAATCTCTTGCATACCCACTTTGGCATACGGAAGGACAAATAATATAGAGGTATAGCTGTAAGCATAGTGTTGACAATTGGAATCGTTCTTCCAAACGATAATAACTTGTGTTCGTTCTTTTTCCAACTTTTCAATAAATGGATGCAGTCCTTCCTCAAATATACTACCACTTAAAGGCAAACCAAGATATTTATTAACAGGTAAATATTCCTTCAAACTTCTGCCCTTTTCTGCCACCTTCCAAATAAACCAATGTAATTTTCTTAGTACTCAACCCAAAGGCTCCCTTAAGGCAATGTGAAAGCCACTTCAAAATGAATGCCTCTTTAGAATCATCATTACAAAATAATAAGGTGTCATCTGCATGTTGTAAGTTTAACACCTCATTATTCACCAATCAGATCATCAAACCAGTTATCATTTCCTATATTTTATTCATTCCATCTATTGCCAGAAACCAGAACAAATGGAGGAGCTAGAGGATGATCCTCTAGTATTTAATCTTATTCAGCATGTGAAACCTTCCCTATTTTTCCATAAACTATTCCTAGAATCTAACCTGTAGTCATCTCCATCCTCATTCACTCCCTCCATTTGGGACAAAAACTTATAATTTAGTAATGTCCTCCATATAATCCTATTTAATATGCTTTATCTTTTAACAACACTCCCTTCTCCTTTATTTAACATTACATACCCACTTATGAAAGCTTACTACACTATCCGAGATGAATTTGTTTTTTATAGAAGCAGACTAACACCCATTAATTAACATATCCATCACTTCAACATATTAACAAACAATTCCTATTTACTTTATGAATGCAAATTCAACAGATTAAATAGGCCTGAACTCCACCACTCTCTCAGCTACTTTATTATATGGAATCTAACATATCGTAACATAATCCACATATATGTGTCCTACTTCCTTTACAATCCATTCTTTCACAATAAAAGATAAAAAAATAATTGAGTACTTCTAGGGTACTTCTTGGATACTTTTAGGAGTTCAAAGATAAGTCAAATTAGGGATTCTTGTTAGGTCGGGAAGGTTCACGTTGTAATAAAACTTCGCCTTAATTTCATTCTATTGGGCATGATCTGAATTTGAAAGAGACTTATAATAGGATCTTAGGCTGCACTCAACTTATGATTAATAGATCAGCTTACTCCAGTTTGCTGTTGATACTACTGCCTAGCAATTTCTTATGTTAGATATGTGCTTAGGCATATAATATCACACATTATGACAAAAGTAAAATATAATACAAGCAAACACGAATCTACTTTTGCAGAGCCTTGTACATAACTGTGTCTGAAAATATGTATATATACAGTAGACATCCTAGACATATGATATCCTTGTTTTTCATGATTTACTCTAATGGCGTATCCAAACCATATCCTATATAGTATTCATCGAGGATTTCCTTGCAGTTCGCATGGTGTGTGTCAAGGTTCGAAAATTTGAGATTGGGATCAGCCTTCTAGAAACAATACGTATCGGCCGTATTGGTTGCTTGAATCGGATCAGTCTTTTTTTAATTATGATACTATTTAAAAATATAAAAAAATTTAGTAAATTTAGTAAATATGATAAAAAAAGAAAAAGAATGAAAAACTATGGTGTAGTGAAAATTAAAAAGAAGAAGAGATTAGAGAAAAAGCGAATAGAAGAAAATTAAACAAAAGAAAGAAAAACTTTGGTTAGTGAAAATTAAAAAGAAGAAAAGATTAGAGAAAGAGCAAACAGAAGAAAATCAAACAAAAGAAAGAAAAGCTTTGGTGTAGTAAAAAAGAAGAAAAGAGAAGAAAAAGAGAGAGTAGAAGAAATAAAAAAACTAAGAGAGAATAAAGAAACAAAATTAAAAAATTATATATCAGAGTTCGCCAGTTCATCGGAGCTAGATCTCTCCGTAAGAGAAATAATGGCTATATGGTAAAGAGAAAGAGAGAAAAAAAAAGTGAAAGAGAGAAAAAGAGAAAAAAGAGTGAAAAGAAAGAGAGAAATAGAAAGAGAGAGTTTGGACTAGGCCTAGATCGGCTGATCCTACTAACGATGGTGTGTGCCACCCAACAACTCATCCAACACATATTATGGCACATACCATGCCAACTTGCCATGTTGGCACTAATAAAATGCCCAAAGGTAGGGGGCAAGTGGAATATAGAGAGCAAGATAGATAGTGAGAGAAAGGATGACGGAGAGAGTGGGATGGAGACAGAACTTATTGACAGAGAAGAGACAAATAATCAAATTTAACTTAGATCTTTATGGATCTAACTTGATAAGAGTGATCTACTAGGATACTTATCCTAGGCATATTATATCTTTATATATAGAACATATTAGAATTAGTGAACTTTTGTACTTTCATTTTCTTAATTGAGGAATTCTATATTAGCTTTTTGTATGATAGTTTATATAAGGAGATCGTTAGTTAATTTATTTAAAGAACTACCATTCATAATAAAGAACTAGTATTACGTAGTATATTACTAACCAAGATGTAAGATAAACAAGCAATTCAATCCATAAATCAAAAGAAATTGCCTATTGTAGCATGATTTTTTAGAAACCTTCTAGTTCCGATAAGAAAAAAGTAGGCTCCTTCAATTTGGCTTCTGTTGATAGGAATCTTGGAAGTATCCAAGAAGAATCTAAGAAATATACCAGAAGTATCCACAATATTAAATTTAATTTAAAAAATTTGGAATATTTTAAGGAAGTATCCAATGAGTATCGTATTTGATACACTATCAGATGCGGATACGGCAAGAGTATTCCTTGATGGCTATGGTCCTACATACAATGGTGTAAATGAGTTGAGCTTGATCGAACCTGTTTTGACCAAGCTCGGCTTGAAACTAAGTTCAAGCACTAAATTTCTGCTCAGGCTTGACTTGAAAAGCATTCAAGTTGACCCCAATTTGAGCTCAATTCAAGCTTGAGCTTTAAATGAGCCTAATTCAAGCTCAAGCACTAAAGAAGCTCAATTTAGTCCAATTCGACCCTAATTCAATCCTTAATCAAGCCGGTTGGCTCAAGCTTGATTTAAGCTTGAATTGAATAAGGTTTGATTAGGATGGGTAGAAACTAATTAAATCAATCCTAAAAGGATAAGAGATGATATGAACCAATAGATTAAGATCTAATGGTCCCAAACTATGTATAATATAAAAATCAATTAGAGCATGATTGAGCTGATCCTAAGTGAGCTAGCTTGGGATCAAGCTAGGCTTGAAATTAATTTCAATCCTATTTTACCATTAATGCTCAGTCCATTTAATTGCAAACGGAGCTAAGCTCGAGCTACTCGATTATTTTGACAGCCCTACGTATAAAGCCTTGAGCAATTAAAACTTTCTGCTGATGTTTACCCCTCCCGTCCTAGTGATAGCTTTGACACTTCTTGTTGGAGCTCCTCCTAATCTAGCTGTCTTCTTCATCGCTTTGTTACTGCTGTATTTTGCAGAGGTTGGATATCTAGGACCATTCTAATAATTACAAATTTACTTTAGGAGGTTATTCTTCACCTGAATCAATCTCTTATTTCTTGCAAGTTGCACTAAAACAATTGATACCCAATCTTGCCATACTTGAAAGAGATGATACTAGTCTGAAATGAAGCTTCCCAAACCTTCTTTGATGCAACCAAAAACAAGTTTTTACATAGTGTTTGACAAATTCCTTCAAAATTTCAACTTATAAACCTTTCCCTCCCTTTGAAACATCATTCTATGATAAACCACAAAAAATTAGGCAATAGATCATCTAATAGAGTATAGAGCTGGAATTAGATTAGGTTTATGGTTAGAGAGTTAGAGATAGGGTAAAGGTTAGGATTTGGGAAAGGCTCAGGTTGCAAGAGGGATGATGAGAAGCCCATCTCTTTGGAAAGGAATGAAAAAATAATTGTAATTTTCTTTTTTTTATATTTGAAAATATTTAAATTATTCTGAACATAATTATTAGAACCGGACGAGATCTTGACCCGGTTAGTGGTCAAGTCACTAGTTCAACTAGTAGTCGGACTGCTAGAATTATTTAAAATATATAAATAATATATTTACAGTTCTAAATAATTCAAAAAAATAAAAAAAAAATATAAAAGCAATATACAAATTGTATATTTTCATTATTTAGTCATTTCTGTTTAGGCTTAAATCAATCAAATTATATAACTTGTACAAAATCATATCTTAATTAACTATTATTTTTTTTAAAGAAAATTATTTTAAAATTACCCTTAGGATAAATAATAGAATAATAGTATTAAGGAACACTAGGTAATTTAAAAAAATATGAGCAGCTCAGTTTGTTCATAGAAACCTGTCGAGTTGTTTGATTCATAGGTTGAATCACCGGGTCAACCGATTTTTACAGGGTCAATTGGCATTTCCGGCCAATAAAAAAACCGAATTAGCTTGGTGATTGGTTAATTGGTCCAACCACCCGGTTTAGTCTGATTATGATAACTATAGTTCTAAGCCCTACTCTTAAGTTCTAAACATATGAATAATCAACTTAGAATAAATTGGATAAGGTGGCATCAACACAACCATAATATATGTGTACCGTGGCTAATACTTGACTCATGTCTAGTTATTTCTTATGGATTTTATATTTCTCAAATAAGTCAATATGATAAAAACAAGAGAATATATGTGCATTTATATAATGAGGTAATGCAAATTATCTCCTATAATAGCATGAAATCTAGACATGCCAATTGGGTTTTAGGAAGGTTGCGGAACCAATAAATATATTGTTAATGCAACAGAATATATGGGTGTAAACGAGTCGAGCCTGAGTAAGCCGACTTCGGCTCAGGCTCGGATCAAAATTACTTTCGAGCCTTATATTCTGCTCAGGCTAGGCTCAGCTCAAGCTCGAGTTGAGCCTTGATTAGAGGATGAGGAGGCAGTGGCCACGTGGGCGGTGATTGCGTGGACGGCTGCTTGCTGAAGGAGGAGTAGGAGACGGATGGAGGAGGCAACGACATGTCGATGGAGGAGGACGGAAGAGATGGTTAATGAAGGAGGAGGAGGACGGAGGAGCGAACGAAGAAGAGGAGGCTGACGCCTAGTTTAACGCTGATAGAGGAGGTCGCCGAAAGACACCGGAGGAGATGGTCGATGGAGGAGGAGGAAGCTGAAGGAGAGGAGGTGGCGGCGAGATGGAGGCCGACGGAGAGGAGGCCAGATGGGTGAGGGTGGGTCGGTCGCATAGGGTGAGGCTATGGGGGGTAGTCTAGTGGATGAGGGTGGGGAGGGTGACGATGATGAGTGAGGGTGATGGGTGAGGTTGAGGGTGAGGGTGAGGGTGAGGGTGATGAGTCAGGCTATCTAGCTGTGCTTGAGCGTGAGTGAGGGTGATGAATCCAGCTATTTAGCCATGCCTGAGCAAGCCAACTCCATCTCAGGCTCGACTCGATATTAATTTTAAGTCAGTTTCAATGGCTCGGGCTCAGCTCAACTCTGATCGAGCCGAGTTGAGCCTGAGCCAAGCCCGAGCGGTTGAGTGAGGGTGATGGGTGAGGGTGAGGGTGAGGGTGATGAGTCAGGCTATCTAGTCGTGCCTAAGTGTGGGTGAGGGTGATGAGTCAAGCTATCTAGCTGTGCCTGAGCAAGCCGGCTCCAGCTCAGGCTCGACTCGATATTAATTTCGAGTCAGTTTCAATGGCTCGGGCTCGGCTCAGCT
This sequence comes from Typha angustifolia, assembly GCF_048772165.1. Classification (NCBI taxonomy): domain Eukaryota; kingdom Viridiplantae; phylum Streptophyta; class Magnoliopsida; order Poales; family Typhaceae; genus Typha; species Typha angustifolia. The sequence continues at coordinate 2,421,290 of NC_133240.1, read as the reverse complement.
CTGACCGAGCCGAGCCGAGCCGAGCCCAAGTCAAGCTTGACACCCCTAACAGAATAGAACTTTCCAGAGGGTCCTAATAATCAGGTGGTGCACATTATTTCCTTCTTCAACTTCCAAAGTGACAGCAAAATCCACAAGCTACTCTAACATTATGTGAGACATTCATATGCAAAGTGGATACAGAACTGCCTTCCGACCATGCAACAAATAGAAGCAGGCTTGAGGCAATGCATACCAAACTGGATTAGCCAATGCATGGGATCCAAATGGCCTAAATAATATCTGATGACTCTGATCCATTCCATATCAGGTGAACCTAGACTGATCTAGGTTTGCTGAACACTTCAGCTTAGAGACTTAACTGATGTTCTTTTTGTGGACAGATGAATAACAAATTGACAAGGATATAGGAACAAAACTTGGGAAGGTCAAGAATCATTACAACAAGCTAACACATATATAATAATTTGTCAAATAATTGAGATAACATTAGTTGATTTGATTAAGTACTGGACATCTTTTTCTTCAATAGCATCCAATCTAGATCTTGACTGTTTAATTAGGTGTCAGAAATGTCTGGGCAATAGCTGCATTGATGATACAAGAAGATTAAGCTATTCAAAGAAAGCTAAACTTATTGAACAATCATATGGCAATTTTCAGAAAGTTACTGACATACCCTCTCTTTGGTTGGGATGTCGACATGATTAGTAGAGATTTATGAATGTCTTTTAACATGTCATCAGCAATAGGAAATCCATTTTCTGCCATTGACCTCACCACAGAAATAGAATCCTCAATGTCTTCAATATCCAAGGTTACTTCATGAATCTTTTGCGCAACCTTATCCTACAAGGAAAGGATTAAATTTGTCTTATTTAAGAAAACATGTGTCACAAGGTAAATAAAGAAGCAGAGGTAGTTACTAGAAAAACATACAGAAATTCACACAAAGTGACAGGATGACTATGTTTTGAGTTCTTAAGGCTCAAACTAGATACCGTATAGCTAGTTTCTGTCTAACTAGGTAATAGAGACAAAATTCTGGTCCGTAAAACCAACCCTGGATGGAAAATTTTAGCTCGAGGCAATGTCATCGTTCAATATGATGGACAGCAATAAACTCTGTACTTTTAAGACTTAGACAGGAAATAAGACTTTTCCATATAATAATTCATCAAGTTCTGTATATGAATGTCAAATCTGTAATCTAGTATTAAACCATAAAGGATTTCCATAGCCTAGAAATTGTCATAGATGCAAATGGATTCATGCTTAACAAAGGGAAGCCTATGATAGAACAAAAATATGACCTAAATTGTGTTGTGCGATTAGCAGATTACCTATCTTAGGCAATATCCTGTATAGATTTAAGTTATGTAATGAAACTGAGCCAATGGGCTTTTTGTCAAAGAAAAAAAAAAACTCATATTCTAAATAATGTAGTGGCGCGTATGTAAAATGAACATTTTAAAGAACACAAATAAAATATAACTGGAATTTAGGCACTCACACCCTATTCAATAATTCAATAAAGCAGTAAAACTCCAATTTTATTCAAACTACCATCACTTCTATAAAGTGACTTCTTTGATTTTATCAGTTCCTCTCGTCTCCAACTTGTTAAGCTTATTGGGCCTTGAAACATCCTGCTTAATGCTCTCTACCTTTGAAGAAAACTTAGTCTCCTTCAGCTTCGAGCCTTTTATGAACAAAAAAAATCAACAAGCTCTGTTGCAATTGTTTCAAGTCTTCAATCACCAAATCATTAATGATGCTTAATTTTACGATTACAAAAATACCTTGGCGTTGAGGAGGTGAGGCATGGAACCTCGAGCATGTTCTTGGACGAAGAAAAGACCCACCGAGGGCTCGTTGGCGAGATACTTTATCATCTCATCCACTCCTTCCTTCACTTCTCCCACCCGAAAAAAAAAAAAATCCACCACAAATAAAAGCAAGAAAAAGAGAAAGGAAATCAGCAAGACTAAAAGGAAAGAATCGAGGAAATAGGTGGGATTCGGACCGTGCAAGAAGCCGTCGACGGTGGAGATCGCTTGCATCTTGGCGGAGGAAGACAGGCGGTCATCACGGATGTTGGTGGGAGAGGAGACGCGGCTGGGAAAGAAGCATCCAAGGATAAAGAAAGCTGACGGTGTGCTGGGATGAGCTCAGGACCGGTAGGTAAAACCGTAAGAGGAGAGAAAGGAACAAATAGCGTGGGAAATTATAGGAACTTTTTCTCTTTTTTTTTCTTTTCCTGTAGTGATTTGCTCCAAAAACACAATTAAATTTTGATTTTCCCTTACTTATCATTTTTTTTAATTCATTTTTTTAACTCTACTCTTGTTATTAAGTAGCCAAGAGAGAAACTTGCTTTGTATTTAGTACAATTTATTTACTTTTTCAATTCCATCACTTTGGTGAAGAAGCCGACAACAGTAAATGAATTTCGAAAATAGAAACAAAAATTAAGTATTTAATAATTATGTAAATTGTAAATATTTGAGTGTTCAGTAAGCTAAGACTTCCTTAATAGTATTGCGAAACTAAAAATACAAGGAATAACTGTGAATTTTATAATAAAATTAGATAACTTGTAAACATATGCAAATGTGAATTATATTAAAAAAACTGTGAAATACAAATATTTAATAACTATGAAATTTATGATAAAACTACGAAACAGAAAATAAAAATATTAAAAAATTATAAAATTTATAACAAAATAGTGAAACATAATTTTTTATTTTATTTTCTAAACTTTTACCAATATTTCTACTGCTAGACACACTTATAAATGAAAATATAGAGAAAACCTTACAAGAAAAAAAAACCAAAATAAGCAAGTAAAAATAAACATTATGTATAGTTTTTATGCCGATCACCATATTTTTTTAAACTTTATTATTGTAATTGTATGGACAGAATCGCTAATTTTCAGTAGCTTCTTACTGTAGATAGTTTGGAAAACCCGTTTAATAAATTTAAAAAATATACCTAATTTATAGAAAAATTGTAATAATAATAATAATAATAATAATAATAATAATAATAATAATAATAATATAGAGGTTTTACATAATTATTATTAAAATCTTTTGACCTTTTTAATAAAATATCATAATTGCAATTGGGTTCTTTCTAATAGCTAAAATGGTGTGTTGTAATTCCCTTTGGTTGGGTGGTCCACTTGTGTAACTACTTCAGTTTTTATACCACCATCTCTTCCTCAGTAACCAAGCAAAAAGACGTCAGTACCTAAAGCACACAATTAGCCTCTTTCTAACATAAAGCTCAAATCTAAGCACTTTATAAAATCCCAATATCTCTTTCCCTTTTTTCTTTCTTGCCAAACAACCACTTATTAAGCATACAAGAGAAAATCTACCCCCTTTCTCTTTTGATTACAACATAGATTAGAAACCTTAACTTACATACTTTTACCATAGGAACAAGACAACAGTGCCTCAAGGGAAAAGGAAAATACAAATATGCCTTTGTCATTATATTTTTCAATCACACATATTTTAAGTTTAAACACTTAATCCCCTTGTGGTCTAGAGCCTACATATTTTAAGTTTAAGTACTTAATTCCCTTGTGGTCTAAAGCAAATTGCAATCATTAATAAACCGTCAAAACAAGGATATGAAAAAACTTAACTACCCACATAAAAATACAATTTGATTTGATGATAGGAGGGATAGTTAGCTCAGTTTGCAACTTGCTTATAGCAGAAGAAAATTAGCACCACTATTGATAAAAGTAGTTTGATCATTTGTAACAATAATTTTGAATGAAAATTTTAACATTATCTGAATAAATCCTTAAGTTTAAAATACAGAAATGTTTAAGTTGAAATTGGGCCGAGGGTAAACCATATAACTTGCCGCTGAAATAAAGAACCGGAGGGCAAAAGCTTCACTTAATCATTCATATCTAGCCATCACCAATCTTGGTTTTCTTTGCAGGTATCGACATGTTAGGGCTCAGGCTTCAAGTTCAATATGTAAATCCATGCTTCGGCCACCAGCATTGCATCCCAAAGCTCATAGGAATTTTAATTTAAAACGAAAAGTGAAAAAAATAATAATCGCACAGTGGTTGAGAGTAGAGAGGTTAACTTATAGGATAATTTCACTTTGATAATTTCAGGCATAAACCCTGGTAATGGACTTATTATTCCTAACTAATCAAATGAAGACAGGTTAACTTTTAGGAAATATTTTTCTATTTCGCAATAATGTTCTATCATAGTTCTGAAACTGCAAATGCCCTTCAGGTGCATTTGCACTCAGTCTTACTTGACCTCAATGATTGAACTGCTAACTCTCCAAAATTTTATTTCTCTAAACAAAAAAGTCTCATTCAAAAGTAACTTTACGCAAGACGCAAGACACCATGCATGCATCATTATGTCGGCAGTAAAAAAGCACAGCGTGAAAGCTGAGGAGGAATTATTGATAGAGAAATATATAACTCTACCTATTATTACCCATCTACATTCTACATCTAAATAATAATAAGTAAAACATGGATATGATCAATATAATGTACAAGGAGGCAAAAGAGCCCACAAAAGAATTAAAGCTACCAACAATGACTCCTGATGATTAATGACAATGCGATTAACAATAAATTATTCAATGATTGAGTGTAAATTCTGAGATTAACCCACTGATTCTAAACTTGGGTTATCCTTGCATGAAGAAATAGTGTTGCAACAAACTTTGTATTTCCAGAGGGATGAAAATGTTATCTGTAGAAAAATAAACAATGTGCAAGACATTAGAGAGAAAAAGATGGGCTGGTTAAGAACATACTGTAATGCCATGAAAAGAAGAATAGGAGATGTTGGGTGACATGCAATAGAAGAATTCTAGCAGGAAAGTATGAACAGTAAGAACTAGAATACTGGAATTCATAGGGAAGAAAATGAATTTATGAAAGGAATCAAATATACAGTATTTACAGAAAAAAAGTATTCGGTTATTGTTTAAAAGAACAAAATGCGTTCAGACTTCAATGCAAAGCAAGAGAAATAAGAACATCATTCCCATTTACTATTCTTTTCCACCAGATGATGGGAATTCTTGTCAAGCAAGCTATCTGTCCACAATGTTTGAATTTATAAGGTAAGACTTTAGGAAACATGGAAGGGCTGTTTAAATGGCAAAAGAAGTAACTTAGCCGTGGAGCACTGGGCAGTAACGGAAGTAATAAGACAAAGGAAAGGTAAATTGGAGATATCATGAGACCAGGCCAACTATATCTATAGATTTTCTAACATCACGATCCATTAAGATGTAATTAAGACTACCTAAAAATCTTTGGCAGACTAATCTGTCTAAAGGGTGATCTAACTGTGCTAATGTATCCAAACTCAATACAACCCCAAAGAAACTCTTTTCTAGTGTAACTTGATGTTAGTACACTTACCATTTGGTGTTCTCTTCACCTTCTTCTCCATTAAAAGTGCCATTGATATTGTGTGAAATCGAGGATGAGTCATCCAGATTGCCTGGTTTTAGCAGTTGCGAAAAACCTTGTCCAAAAGATTTCCATATTCTTGTAGATATTGAAGACTGCAGATTTGAATTTTCTTCAGAGGGCATTTCATACAAACCAGCTGAAGCTGGATCAAGTTGTGAGAATCTTATTGCTCCAAGAATTTTTTCAGGGAGTTCTGATTCAGTCTGGCTCTCAATAAGGAAAGCTAGATCCACTGTTAGAGTTGTTACATAACCAAATGCCAAGTGAACAATTGCATTTGCTACTATGGAAGATCCAATATCCACATCAACCTCAATGTAATTCAACCCAAGAATATACTTGCAAGAAAGAGCTCGGCCAAGTATGCATATGGCTTGCTCACCCACTGCTGTTCTAACTATCCATGGACCATTGACTATGTTGGCTATCAACTTAAGTCTTGAATTACGAAAAGCATCATCGCCTTTCAAAAATTGATCCACAAGAGATCCATCTTCTACAGGTTCAACTGCTACAAAATATGCAATTGCACTGTAGTTATCTTTTCCTGGAAGTTGCAAATTGAAGGCCCATACAAAAGGCTGATTACCAGTGCGAATTTCATCATCAAGAGCTTTCCTTACACGATGATTTGGATGGTTTAGTACCTCACCAATTTTTGCTGGACCTTTGATCCAATCAAAAGCGAGAGGCTTTAAAAGGTATTGCCCACCAGGTATTTTCACCTTATCTGAGAGATAGTCAGGACCTCTAACCATAAATTTGTCACCAGGTGGAGTAGCCCAACCATTTGGGCAGTTCTCTGGTTGAAGAAAGGGAATTGATCCGCCATATTTTACCTTTTCTATCCACACATTACCTTTCTCATCATAAGGACCAGCCATGTGCTGGAAAAGAGACTCCAACAAATTCCTGTAACATATCCACAGGGTAAACATTAGTAAGAAAGCGTGTGCACTGCACAGATGTTAGAAAAAATAGCTTTTTACAATAACCAATCTGTCCATACAGAATGTTTGTGAGGAAAATTCAGTATGGAATTAAATTGATAGAGCCCTACACACTTCAAGCTATTCTAAATAGTATTAACAAAAGGAATTAATTTAGCAATATATTTATACATAGAAGAATGTACTTTAGCAAATCCATGTTTCATAGACAGAGAACAATAGAAGTAGATATGGAATCCAGGAGATTGGTGTTAAGGAGCTTTCCACAATGCAATTTGCAACCGTTCAGACCTTTCCACTCTAGACTGCTGTCCTTATTAGTGAACTCTTGTGCAAGAGACAAGAGTATAACTGAACCATAGGTTGTGTTGCAGAAAGCTAGAGGAAACAGTGGCGAGCATCAAGCATAGAACATGGGGATAGGTTGGGATAGTCTATAGTTCCATTGTAGAAAGAATAATGTGGTTTCACAAGACTATAGTTGACCAAATGATGCACTTCCATCGATCAAGCAGGCCATTTAGGGCCACAATTATGAGTTCCTTGAGAATGGCTTGTTAGAACCTATCAGAAGACTAAAGGAAACTGAAAATAGAAAATGATTTACTGCTATTGATCAAGCATGTTATTTAGGACAAAAATTACGAGTCCAGTGACAATGTCTTGTTAGAACACCCAGAATTGGTAAACAATTTTCATTGGGTTATCAACCTTTTAGCCAAAGAACAATAGACAATGATCTCATGGTCAGATAAATTAAATAAGGTTATGACATATATATGCAAAAAAAAGAGTAAAGAGGAGAGAAAATATTAGCCATCTTATTTGCAATTTACAAATCAGGCTGATTTCATTTTTATGGTCAAAATTTAATAGGAACTTAAGTAAATCACTCCACCATTTGAGAGTTTTAACCAAGGTTCCAAAAATCGGTATCGGGATTGAGATCGGCCGTTCGAAAAAACAATACGTATCGGCGTATCGGGCTTGTATCGGATCGGACTATTTTCATTAAATAAAATTCTAAATATTATTAAAAATGTTGAGAAATTTTTAAAAATTTAGAAAAAATTATAAGAAAATAAGAAATAATAATTACTCACATATAAAACCTAAAAAATAAAAATCTCTCTTCCTCCTTCTCTTCTTTCCTATCCCTCTAACTATTAGTTTGAAGTATCCATTCTCTTCCACACTCTCTTTTTTTTCTTTCCCTCTCTTTTACCCTCTTTTTTTTTATCTTTCCCTCTCCCTCACTTTCTCTTCCTTTTTCCCTTTCTCTCTCTCTCTCTCTCACCCTTTTTTTTAATCTTTCCCTCTCCTTCACTCTCTCTTCCTTCCCCCCCCTCTCTCTCTCTCTCTCCCCTTTCTCTCCCTCACTCTCTCTTCCTCTTTCTCTCTCTCTCTCTCTCTCTCTCTCTAGCTGCCTGCTGTAGGTGGCTGCTTGTACAGGCCGAAACCAGCCAATCGGGATAGCTAATCCCGATTCGTTTCGGCCGATCCCACTCAGGATCGACCGAAACTGGAAACTATGGTTGTAACAATAGCATAAAAGTCAACATCAAATGTATTACTCAGATTAGCAGTACTGTATGCGACAATACCTCTCTCTAGATTGAGAACACAAAAAAACAATATGAACACTAAAATGACCTTATTAAAAACATGAAACTTGAAGAACTGTATGCTGATCATCTTGGTTTTATGACCTTGAATCTCTTTAATTTCTGTGAATGAACAATCTTGGATACGATACAGACCAACTTTTGATTTCTTCAATATCTGCTAGACTAGCTTTAGTACTTTATGTGGACAAAGCCGTAATGCAAAATAAGCTTGTCAAGGGCTATTTGGATGTGCATTTCCAGAAAAGCATTGGCTCTTTAAAACTCTCATAACAGTAGGATTTGTTGAGAAGAAGAGTTCCAGCTAGGTATGAAAATGGTTTGGATAAGGATCGGACATTGAAAAAACCATATCTATATCAATATCCATATCCATATCCATTTTTCTTTCCAGATATGAACATGGAACAGATAGTAAACGGATAGCAAAATTGGTTACCATATTCGCTTAATATTGATACAGAATACAAATTGAATGTCATATATATATATATATATCTATATTTGATTTGTAAATCTATAAAAATTATGACGTTACTTCAATTTATAGCACAATATATAATAAAAACTAAGGTTCCAAAACTTGGCATCGGGATCGGAATTGGCCATTTGGAAAAACGATATGATATCGTCATATTGGCTGTATCGGCCGTCTGTATCGGATCAGACTATTTTTTTAATCATATAAATTCTAAATGTTACTTAAAAATATGAAAATTTTTAAAAAAATTTAGAAAAATGTTAAGAAAATAATAATTATTCACATATGAAGTCTAAAAACTAAAAATTACATTAACTTAGTCAAAATTTTGATGATAACTGAGTTGGCTCTCTTCTCTTTACTCGTCTCTCTTTTCCTCCCTTTCTCTATTACTACCAAGGCAAATTTATTTTTTTTCTAATTTTCTTTCATTTCTTCTCTCTACCTTCTCTCTCTCTTTCTCTCTCAATCTCTCTTACTGTTGCAAGGTAATTTTTTCTCTGATTTTTTTCCATTTCTTCTCTCCCTTCTCTTACCCCTCTCTTTGTAACTCCTTCTCAATCTCTTCCTCTCTCTCTTTCTCGTCTCTCTATCTCACTCTCTATCACTACAGCAGAAAATCTACTACAGTAACAGAGATTGAAGGAGAGAGAGAGACGAGACAGAGTGGAGAAAAGAGAGGAAGAAGAGAGAGGGAGACGCTAGGAGAGAATAGAGAGAAATGAGAGAGATGGGGCACCGGCGAGAGAAGAAATGAAATAAAATTAGAGAGAGAAGAAAGATGGAGTGAGAGAAGAGAGAAGGAGAGCCCGTATCGGACGGGATTGGCCAATATGGCAAATTCCGACCTGAAATAGATCCAGTATCAACTGATCCGGTCGATACCCGGCCAAAACTAGGTCACTAGACTGATTTCGGATATCGATCGAGATCGGCCGAAACTTAGAACTATAATAAAAATATATTAGAAATTCACTTAAAAGACACAAAAAAACTTTCTTCTATTTCAATTTCAATATCTTCATAGAATTTAGGCTAAATTGTTATTCGAATTAAAGGTCTAAATATTAGTTTTAGGATCAGGATTGGTCGCTTGAAAAAATGACATATATTAACCGTATCAACTCTATTAACCATCTATTTCGAACAATTCATATAGGGGATCAACCAAATCGATCGTATCAGCCATCTAGTTTGGTGATACGGATTGGGATTAGCTGATACCATGGATGCAAAAATTGGTCAATCTCGATCTAGGCTTGATATAAATTAGTTAATTAGTATCGGGCGGATATCGGTTGTATCAGCCGATACCTGATCTGAATTAGCCTATATGGGTCGAGATCGACCGATTTGGATAAAATGGGTAAGGGATTTGACCCGAAAATATCAGTAATTGATATTCTTGTCATCCTTTTCCTCTCTCATTATGGATTTGTCCCGAATCCAACTTGGGAACAACAATATTGATGTCTCCATCAACCTTTCTTCTCTCTCTCTCCTCTCTTAACAAAAACCGATGCTTCTCTAATGCAAAGATCTAACTCCGACGAGGTCCTTTGAACTTGAGCGATACATATTTAGCTCTAGCGAACTTTGGCAATATGAGGAACGTGATTCTTTTTTTTTTCTTTCTCTCTTCTCTTCTTTACCGCAGAAGCAGAAAAGTATGGTTTTTCATTATTTTCTTTCAGTTCTTCCACACTCTCTCTCTCCTTCACTGCAAAAGCAACATAATTTTTTATTTCTTTTTCTTTCTATTCGGTTCTTCTTCTCTTTCACTACAAAAGTTTTTTCTTTTGGCTCTTCTACCCCCTCTCCTCTTTTCTTCATTATGGAAGAAGTAGAATAGTGATATTTAATTCTTTTTCTTTTCCTTTCCGTTCTTCCCCTCTTTTTTTTGAGTAAATACTTTATTTATTTATTTTTTAGCTTTTAGGATGCATATATAAGTAATTATTATTTTCTTATTTTATTATCACTTTTTCTAAATTTCTAAAAACTTTCCTATATTTATAAATAATATTTAAAATTTTTCCATAATTAAAAAGTAGTAGTTTAATTTGGTATGGGCAATCAATACGGTCAATATGTTTGTTTTACCGGGTAGTTGATCCCGATCTCGAGTTGAGAAATAGTAGTTGATACTTCAATCCATGTTTCAAATACTTATTTCAGTAGAATTCCTCAACTCATATTTGTATCTAGATTGAACCCTCAGATACGAATATGGAATGGATACAGATATAGCTCTAGATGTACGGACAAGTTGAGATGCATATATGGCAAAACTTTGGATATGGGATTGGTCAAATTGAATATTAACCAACCCATTTTCACACCTAGCTCCACTTGAATGGCATGAGTTATCAAGTTAATAACACTGCTTAAGTAACCTCCACTACCAAAACTACTGTTCAAGAAAAAAAATAAGTCTTCGGCAACTAGCATTTCACCAAAAGTTCTGCTTCCACAATCAGCATTGATGTTCTTTAATTCTTCCTTCACACAAACATCTAAAATGGCCCTTGCTAAGATTGTTTGATTCATGGGATTAACATCCAATTTGCTTAAAATTTTTCTTTGCCTCCAGTGCTATCATTAGTGTTAAATATGATAAAATGGTTAGCATTATATACAAGAATATCATTAAAATGAAAAACCACTAAGTTCCCAAAAACGACCGATAACTAGACATAATACTCATCCAGATTGTCCTGTATCCAAAAGACCAAAAGGTGATCTATCATTCATCTCCTAGTAAGTTTCATTCCATGATATCTACATCTGAAGTGTATCTTAAGAAAATGTTCAAGCACTTCTTAAGAAGATGTTCAAGCCCTTCAATATGCTAGCTGTAATTAAGTTGGGCACAACAAAACAATACTTGAAGATAGTTTATGTAGATTCCACGATTTTCCTCCAAGTTATATGATCCTATCCTTTTTAGGAGAAATGACTGGAAAAGACAAACTGCATTGCTCCTGAATGGTATTTCTAAGTCAGCATGAAAGTGTGTATGTCCCACTAATGCTTTGCATGGCGCACACTATAATGTGGGATATTATGTATAGCAGTTGTCAAGTTTGCTCGATTATGCATTTAGAGACATCCTTAAGGGTTCTACTTCTGAAATTTAACAAAATAATTGTCTAAAATTAAACCATCAATAGACTATCAATATATGATGAAAATATCAAGAGATCTAAAAATACAAAGGCAATATAGTTACATAGATTCTTTTAACTCCCAAAACATATTTATTTAGAGTTAGAAGCTTAAAGCACCTTTAGGACCTTTCTTGTATAGTTACTATTAGGTGCCATTATTGAGGACTTCTGTTGACCATTTTGAGTATTCCATGTATCAAATGCCAAATTAACACTAATAAAATTTGGCACACACTCAAAGTAGCAATATCAAAATATAATTCAACCGAATCTTGCAAAACTTTTTGTTGAAATGGTTCACTATAAGAACTGGCAGCCTTCTTTGAAACAAGCATAAGTACATATTTGGTTCATCAATCATTTAATAAACTAATAAATACCAGGTTAATAGTACTGTTATTAAAAATTAATGCAAATTCTCTCACGATGCATAACATCATATATATAAGAAGATGTTCAACCACAACGACAGCTCAAGGCGAGCTATACGGTGCAACAATCTTTTCCTATATAGTCTCATTGCTTTTTGACCATAAGTTATAGGATGATCATTTAAATTTGCATCCTCATAACTAAATTACTTTTCTTTAGACTGCAATGAACCCTTATATAGGTCTCTATCATCTTCATCTTCTTGCTCAGCAAGGAATGTGCAGGAGGTTTCTCATGAGATCACATTAAAATTAAGCCCCAGGTTGCCATATTAAATTAGTAATGGTCTGTGTTCTGAAACATAGACTTGAGAAGCCACATACTTTACACATGTCTATGAGAGATCTTCTAGTGCTACAATGTCCAATGATACAATTTCTAGAGGGAAGTTAGAACCCTTTAGTAGTGTCTTGTCCATAAGATGATCAACGAGCCATATTAATGGCCTCAAGACTTACCCAAAGCTTCCTGGGGTCAGGTTACCTGATATAAATAAGAATTTGCAACTCAATAAATTACCATGTAACTGCTTCATTGCAAGTCAGATTCATTGATGTATTAATAAAAAAAACTTTCTCCCAGACTCAAAATTTCATGGTAGAGGCTAGAGGATGTCTTGTTATCAGTGGAAAAGTATGTTTGAATTCTTCTATCGCTGTCTAAGCTTGAGTAGATGAAGGAACCTGTTTCTTATATATGCCAAGTAAACCATCAATGGTAAGTACCGAATTTCTATCATAATCTTCTTCTGCTATGAGGAGGGAACCTGTGCAATTTCTAGATTGTTTCCATTTTTCCATGTTACAAGACTTTATAGCAAATCCAAGCTCTTAAATCAACAGGACTTTTCCAAAAAACTTGAAGTTGATTGAAAAGATCATTCAATTGTATCATTACCTTGATTAGCTTTGTGGTTCTCAACAAAGCAACAAAAAGCTTGATATTTGAAATCATATATCCTATCAGAAGCCAAAGAACAAAACGTATCTCCAACCCGATACCACTATTATCATCTTTAATAAAGAAGCAGTTCGAATTGTCTCCTTAATAAAGCAAACACAAATGAAGAACGCAACCTCCATTCGAATCGGCTAAGATCAGAAGAAGATATTTCGCCCACATTAGAGGAAGAACCCATCAGGTAATTTGAGCAAGATCAAGAGATCGAACGAAAAAGTCAAGGATGAAAGAGATAGAAACCCTAGGAATCATCGGCTTACTTGCTTCCGCTTCTCCTACGGCGGGGATCTGAGAAGACGCGCCTCGGATATCGTGCAAGGAGACCGCGAGATTCAAGGAGGAACGGAAGAGATCGAGGTCAGATGGCGACGGAGACTCCACTTTCGATTGAAGAGTAGACGCGAATTTAATCGCGTGAAATTCTCTCCCCGCTCGTCCGGGAAGGCGAACGAATCGTGTAGGCTGGTTTGGAGGGAGGGTTGCGGGTTTGCCTGTTAAGAGCCCCGCGAAGCTGACGTGGAGGACAAGTCGGATTGTTGTCTCTTTGTGGGTCTCTTTGTGGGTGAAGTTTGTGGCTCCTTTTCGTGCCGTGACAGTTTGAAATATCCGAACATTATTTCCTTTCCGACACGCAAATGCTTCCATGTTTATATATTTAGCTCCTTTTTAGTTTCGATGTGATCGGCAACAAGATCTTTATGCCACGGTTAAAAAGAATATTGCCGCCTCTGCATGAGTTGAGAGGATGTTTTATGGGAGTCAAATGTTCTAGTTCAATTTGTCATGTACTAAAAAATATTCTTTTTTTAAGGATAATTGTATAAACACCTAATTTTAATAAGGTAAATCTTAAATCTAAAATTTAACTCGTATTTTATTGTTTGGTTGTGAAATATTATAATTAACTCATATAAATTTATACAAAATGTTACGAACCGGCCTAATCCGATCCGCAACGGTTCTGAAATTTAGATCCTAGCTTGATAGCCATCTTGTAGCTAGATGGATGCTAGGGTTAGTTCTTGGTATGAAATGGAAGAAGTTATTGTGGAAGAGGGGGGATAGAAGCCAATGGAAGAAGGGAGGTGGAAGAGGGCGCCAATCAACAGAGAGGAGATAAGGCTAAAGCTAATTCCAATAACAAAATCATCATCCTCATACAACTCTAGTTAAGGTTTCCTCTATGTGTATATAGAAGCTCACCCTAAGGAATCATCAACTAAATTAAACAACTCTAACAAATCCTAACAAATAATCAAAAGCACTCTTCCTTATCTTCTCGGATTAACCCTTCGTTTCGTTTCATTGCAAATAGATCCTGAATCTGGAGAAGTCGTGAATACCAAAGTTGTATATCTGAAGGTTATCCAACTAGTTTGATATTATTTGGATATGTGTAGAATATTCTGCGAATATTTTTTCAAAACTGTGTAGAGCTGAATTTAACTAATTAAATAAACTACTAACTTGCTAAGACTTTAACTCAACCAAATAATCAAATAAGATAATTAGACTCAATCCATAAAGCCTAATCTCCCTGATGTGATCCGATCTGACTCGATTCGCATCACAAAATTTTATGCTTGATTATAATAAGTATATTAATTATGATAGAAATTTTACTAAGAAAATATAGATGATTTTATTACAGTGCACCTATCTACTTACAATAAAATTTTATACATAAGTTATCACGAGATTTATCTTATGCAAGATTTAACTAAAATATATATAAGTGCATATTTAATTATATTAAGTTTTTTTTAAAAAAAATTTTATAAATAACTTATCACCTACATTTTTAAATCACGATTAAATTAACGATTCATTCGCCTTAAAATTGTTAGAAGCAAATGGGAGGGAATCTTTCCCACTAGAGGGAAAAAAACATGAGTGACATTTGTGCCCTCGATTTCTCTCCAGCATACAAAAAAGAAATGACAGCAACTTAGTTCTTATTTTGGAGTCTTGACCAACCTTCTTTAATTCCTCTAGGTTCTGGTCTCTTCCACTCAGTTTCTTCCTTTCTTGCAACATGTGATATTCTCTATTACAGTTGCCTCAAAATCTTTATCATTCATCATGGAAAGCAGAAAAAAGTTGCTTTTATCTTTTTCTTTTCTTGACATGGACTTCTTATTTGGAGAAAATTGAAAAAAATAGCAATGCTAATTTATGGCATGCAAGATTGACTTATTGAGCATGACCAAATGAGAGTTCAGTAATCCTAGTGGAAGCTGCAAGTTCAAGCAAACATTTATTAGAATTTAGTGTAAATATAATAATCTACTAATTTTTCATGTTTTTTTAACACTATAGTTTGTAGGCATATTGTGAAAGATTTATTTACATTATATCAAATAAGAACAACGTCTTCATTTCCTTGTCTTGGAAGGAGAAAAAGTTATGAGCTCCGCCAACCAGCCTGTAAGCTCTTTCCTTTACTCTTAAAGAGCCCCTAGATCCACCTTAACCAATTCCCCAAGTTGGTTCCTCCTCTGATTAAAGTGTTCGTTGTATGAGGCAAATGTCAATGTGACTACTAAGGAGCCTAACTCGCTTCCAAATGGGTCATCCGATTCAACCTTTAGCTGAGATAGGGTCGAGAGGTCCTATGTCTTGGGCCCAGCTCTTCAAGGGCACTCAAACCTAATCGGGGATAAATGAAGCAAGGAAAACATTTACCTCTATTCTTGAGAGGCTTCTATCTTCTTTATCTAGTAAGGTTAATTGATACGATCTCCCCTTTGGTCAAGGCTCGATTTATCCCGATTTTTAGATCTGGGCAAGATCTGACACAGAACTTTAAAAATAGATATCAAAACTCAGTTCATTCAATAATGATTCCATGGTTGCCATCCACACCTTTAGAGGCTAACCAAACAATTCAAAAATAACAATTATTAACTCTAAAACAGTAAATTTTCGTCGACCACGTTCGAACGTGCCTGATTGCGTTTGAACGCACGTTTTGTGTTCTCTGTATGTGCGAACGTGATGTAGGCGTTCGCAAGCACGTTCGAACGCAGCGTTCAAACGCACATTTTGCACTCTTTGGATTTGCGAACCTGATGGAGGCGTTTGCAAGCGTGTTTGAACGCACTCCATCCGCGTTCGAATGCAACATACATAAAACTTATTTTTTATAAATTAAATATTAAAATAAGAATAAAAGACACTCCTAAAGTGTATCCATGCTCGAGACGACATCGATGAAGCCCGAATCGTATCAATCCACCACGCTTCCACAACCTTGTCCTCAAGGTATGAAATTGGGGGAAGTGATCATTGAACTCTAACTCAAGCTCCTCCATGATTTGATCCTCTGCACTGGTTCCCCACATATCTGAAAATAGAGGAAGGGTTGGTGCCGAAAAGGAAGCTAGCTCACTTGTGTCCGGTTGGTGCGAAAGGGCATTGGCTGCTCGGTTCTCGATCCCCCTTTTGTAGACTAGCTTGTAGTCATACCCAAGGAGTTTCGTGACCCACCATTGCTATGCTGGGGTGTGCACACATTACTCTATGAAGTAGGGTAAGCTACGCTGGTCCGTGCAGATAGTAAATTGTTGGTCAATCAAGTATGGTTGCTATTTGGTGACGGGGTGTAGAATTGCTAGCATTTTACGCTCGTAGGTGGATAGCTGTCGCGATTGGTTCAACAATGCCTTGTTCATATATGCCACGGGCCTGCCCTCTTGCATCAAAACAACTCCAATGCCTTCACCCGAAGCGTTGCATTCCACCACGAAGGGCTTGCTGAAATCCGGTAGAGTCAAAACCAGTGCGATAGACATGGTTGTCTTCAACACTTTGAAGGCCTTCGTCGCCTTGCCCGTCCATTGAAACCCTCCTTTTCTAAGTAAGGAGGTGATACGATTCGGACTTCACCGACGTCGTCTCGAGCATGGATTCACTTTAGGAGTGTTTTTATTTCATGTTTGAGTGTTTAATTTCCATTAAAATAAGTTTTCTGTAAGTCGCGTTCGAACGCGGGTGGAGTGAGTTCGAACACGGTTTGTGAACGGGGTTGTGAACGTGGTGAAGAGAATGCACTATGCGTTCGAACGCGGTGCGTTCGAACGCACTGTGAACGCCTGCATCATGTTCGCAAATACCGACAGGCGCGTTCGATCGTGCGTTCGAACGCCTGCATTGCGTTCGCAAATCCAGAAGAGCGAACTCGGTGCGTTCGAACGCAGTCGGGCGAGTTCGAACGCGGTCGACAAAAATTGTGTTTTTAGGGTTAATTTGAGTTGTTGGTTAGCCTATAAAAGGATGTGGTAGGCAACCAAATTGATTATTGATTATTGAGATTGAGTTTTGCCTTGCCTCCTTCGTCTTCTTCGCTCCCGTTCTCTCAATCCCCGACGATGCCGCTTCTAACCTCCCTCGACCAGCCAATAACCCTAGTCCCTTAAAGGTGGCCCTCTTCTCCCCCTTCGTCCAATCTATCCAACACTTGCCCTAACCTTTCCATCAACCACAACCCTTCCACCACCACTTTTCACCGGTGCCACCCCATTAACGCCGGTCCACCTTCAACCATTATCACCTAGGATCACGTGCCTCTATCCACGGATCCAAAATAGACCATCTGACCTTTATCCACTAATCGGACGATATCTCAAGATCCCCACATCCGATTCGTATGAAACTAGATTTGTTGGAACGCTCTTTTTTGGGGCTACAACATATCAAAATCTCACGTCGATCCGACAGTGGCATCTTTTGTGATCTCATTTCAAAGTTTCGTGCCAGATCTAGTCCAGATCACGAAATTGGAAGAGATCGAACCTTAACCAAAAAGGGAGATCGTATCAATCTGGTATCAGAGCTCCATAGCCAGAGGAGAGAACGTATCAAACTGGTATCAGAGCCACCGTTCCTCGGACAAGCGCTTCCTATGACGACTACCAGATCCATGGCTGTACGGCGAGATGATGAAGAAGAGATTCTCCCAATAGAGGAGGGAGAAACAATTGCAGGGACTTCCACCCGTGGAACCGCCCGATCTAATCAGAATATGGAAGAACCTAGCGTTCAAGCCGTGTTGGGGTCTCTTTCCGAGCAAATGGCCATCAACAACCAGATGATGATAGAGATGATGCGGTGTTACGAACCTTCCTCGGCTATAGGCTCTGATACCAGATTGTTACGATCCTTCCTCGGCTATAGGCTCTGATACCAGATTGATACGAACCCTCTTTTGGTGCTATGGCTCTGATTCAAGATTAATACGATCTTGCACGGAACTTTGAGGTCAGATCCCGAAATATCCCACCGTTGGATCGCTGTGAAATTTTGATATGTTGTAGGCCCGGAAAAGAGCTTTCCAACGGATCTAGTTTCAGGCGAATCGGAGATGGGGATCTCGAAATATCGTTCGTTTAGTGGACGAACGTCAGGATACTCTGTTTTTGGATTCCGTGGATGAAGGCACGAAATCCTGGGTAATGGTGGATTGTGGAGGGCCGGTGTTGATGGGGTGGCACCGGTGTAAAAGTGATGGTGGAAGGGTTATGGATGATGGAAAGGTTAGGGATAGCGATGGATAAATTGGAAGAAGGGGGAGAAGAGGGCCACTCCTAAGGGACTAGGGTGATTGGCCTGTCGAGGGAGATTAGAAGCGGCGTCGCCGGGGAGATTGAGGGAACGGGAGCGAAGAAGATGAAGGAGGCAAGGCAAACTCAATTCTCAATCATTCAATAATAATTTTGGTTGCCCTACACATACTTTTATAGGCTAACCAACAACTCAATCTTATCCTAAAACACAATCTTATCCTAAAACTCAATCTTATCCTAAAACACAATCTTATCCTAAAACTCAATCTTATCCTAAAACTCAATCTTATCCTAAAACTCAATCTTATCCTAAGGTAAATCCAAACTTGAGACGATGTCGGTGAAGTCCGAATCGTATCAATCCACCACGCTTCCGCAACCTTGTCCTCAAGGTTTGAAATTTGGGAAGCGATCCATGATGTCTGTCTCTAGCTCCCATGTAGACTCGTCAGTAGGTTTGCCCAGCCACTCAATCAGCACTTCAGTCTCTAATCTGGATCCTTGGCGTCTTCTCCTACGACTTAGGACTCGAACCGGCTCATTGGAGCCATCTTCCTCCATTGGTTCGGGTAAGGTCGAACCCACTACATGGTTAGGCCCGATCTGGGCCTTCAATGCCGAGACATGGAAGACGGGATGTATCCTGGTTCCTTCAGGTAGGTCCAATCGGTAAGCTACTGGACCGATTCGTTGTAGCACTCGGTACGGACCATAGTACTTGTATCCCAACTTTTGGTTCAAAATTGGCCTCAATGTGGATTGTCGATACGGTTGAGCTCGAACGAACACCAATTGATCCACCTCAAATTCTCGCTCACGTCTGCCTTTGTCATGCGTTTGCTTCATGCGGTTTTGTGCTGTGGCTAGGTGAGTCTTGAGCCGTCTCAATGTTTCATCTCGATCAGCAAGCTCCAAGTCAAGCTCAGTCCTATCCGTCGCCGCGAGTCTATCGTAGGCACGCAAGACAGGGGGAGTGCGCCCATAAACCGCCTCAAATGGGGTCATGCCAATGCTTGAGTGATGAGCGGTATTGTATGACCACTCAGCCCAGGGAAGAAATTTGACCCAATCCTTTGGTCGATCCGCCACAAAGCATCGCAAGTATTGCTCTAGTCCACGATTCACCACCTCGGTTTGGCCATCCGTCTCGGGGTGATAAGCTGAACTAAGATTGATTTGAGTCCCTTGCAATCTGAAGAACTCGGACCAAAACTCACTTATGAAGATGCGATCCCGGTCTGACACGATCGTCCTAGGCATCCCATGCAAGCGTGCCACTTCCCGAACAAAAATTTCAGCAACCCTTTTTGCTGAAAACGGGTGAGACAATGTTATGAAATGTGCGTACTTGCTCAGTCTATCCACCACAACAAACACCACCGATTGTCCTCGAACCTCCGGCAGCCCCTCAATGAAGTCCATGGAGATATCCTCCCAAATACGCTCTGGTATAGGTAGTGGTTGCAGCAGCCCGCTAGGCTTGAGTGCCTCCGATTTGACTCGTTGGCAGATTTGATATTCACGCACATACTTCTTCACGTCCGTCTTCATCCCAGTCCAAGTACAGTTTTGGGCCAGCCGCTTGTAAGTACGTAATACCCCTTCATGACCTGCTATAGGAGTATCATGGAAGTGTGCCATCAATAGCCTCCGTAGCTCTTCGTTTCGGGGTACCTTGATTCGCCCGTGCTCTAGTACTAACCCATTGCGCTCCTCGTGCTCGGGGTTGCTTGAGGGGTTCTCTCTCAACTCCTCCATGAGTCGGACCAGATCACTATCCTCTGCACTGGTTCTCCGTAGATCTGAAAAGAAAGGAAAAGTGGATGCCGAGAAAGAAGCGAGCTCCCTTTCTTTTGAAAGTTCAAGCAGCGGTTTACTTCCATCCAACAACACTCTCTGATCATCTCTCCAAAAGGTCAATGTGAGGCTTATAAAATCAAAGGTCACGGGCCCCAAGCTCCGAAGCCATTGGGTCCCTAAAACAATATCGGCACCTTGCAAGGCCAATGGATAAAGATCCAATGTGAAAATTTGGCCTTGCACCTTCAATTCTGCACCTCCACAAATAGAATCTGCTCGCAAGGTGGTGCCATCTCCAATCGTCACATCGAACCCTTCCGTGGGTTCCGACTCGAGCCCAATCTTCCTAAGGAGCCTCTTGTCAATGAAGTTGTGGGTGGACCCGGTGTCAATCAAGATTCTCACTGTGGTCTTCTTGACTACACCGTTCACCCGCAATGTCTTTGGCGCAGCTGTCCCCGAATAGGCGTGGAGGGAGATTTTGGCCATCGTGTCCTCCGCGTGATGTTGCTCCTCAACTTCTTCTCCTCGATGTCCAGCCACATCTGCACTTTCAGCTGCCATGGGTGGAAGATCGTGGCCTTCTCCTTTGAGTTGTAGCTTGGCAGGGAGCTGCAACGTCATCACCGGTGACGAAGCTGTCGTGGTCGACTGTCGATTGACCGAGGAGAATGGTAGAAAATCGCTGGAGGCCATATGCGATTTCTTCTTAGTTGCCGACTCACGGTGGTTGCAAAGGGAGCTGGTGAAAGGCAGCCCAAGTGTCGAAATTCGCGGTTTCGGATCATCTCCTTCACCACCGATGAGGATTCCTGATGAGGGATATCCAGCGACCAGGTGTGGCGTAGCCAGCACTTCGCGATTTGTCGACAAGGTCTCCGGTGCATGGGAAGATGTGGAGGTTCCGAGGGCTGCTACAATGGTTGCGGATCTCATTGTAGTTGGTGGCAGTTCGTTGCGGCTGACCATAGGTCGAGGTGTAGAATCTCGCTCTTGCTGGATAGCCGAACTTTCCCCTATTTTTGTGATGAACGGGGAGGCCATGGAGGATGTTGGGTATGTTGTGGAGGGTTCCCAATGCTGTCTTGTGATTGCCTTGCTTGTTGAAAAAGGTTTCGTCCATGCCCGTATTTCCTGCATCATCTCCATCATTATTTGCTTGTTGATGGCAATCTGTTTGGAAATAGACCCCAACATGGATAGAACGCTAGGTTCTTCCGTATTCCTATTAGATCGAGTGATCGTCATTGGAAGCGCTTGTTCGAGGAACGGTGGCTCTGATACCAGATTGTTACGAACCTTCCTCGGCTATAGGCTCTGATACCAGATTGTTACGATCCTTCCTCGGCTATAGGCTCTGATACCAGATTGATACGAACCCTCTTTTGGTGCTATGGCTCTGATTCAAGATTAATACGATCTTGCACGGAACTTTGAGGTCAGATCCCGAAATATCCCGCCGTTGGATCGCTGTGAAATTTTGATATGTTGTAGGCCCGGAAAATAGCTTTCCAACGGATCTAGTTTCAGGCGAATCGGAGATGGGGATCTCGAAATATCGTTCGTTTAGTGGACGAACGTCAGGATACTCTGTTTTTGGATTCCGTGGATGAAGGCACGAAATCCTGGGTAATGGTGGATTGTGGAGGGCCGGTGTTGATGGGGTGGCACCGGTGTAAAAGTGATGGTGGAAGGGTTATGGATGATGGAAAGGTTAGGGATAGCGATGGATAAATTGGAAGAAGGGGGAGAAGAGGGCCACTCCTAAGGGACTAGGGTGATTGGCCTGTCGAGGGAGATTAGAAGCGGCGTCGCCGGGGAGATTGAGGGAACGGGAGCGAAGAAGATGAAGGAGGCAAGGCAAACTCAATTCTCAATCATTCAATAATAATTTTGGTTGCCCTACACATACTTTTATAGGCTAACCAACAACTCAATCTTATCCTAAAACACAATCTTATCCTAAAACTCAATCTTATCCTAAAACACAATCTTATCCTAAAACTCAATCTTATCCTAAGGTAAATCCAAACTTGAGACGATGTCGGTGAAGTCCGAATCGTATCATGCGGGAACTACGGGCGACAAGGGAAGCAATGGCGAACGGGAAAGCACCATCGACCCCACGACGTGAGTCCACCCCCTTGAACCCACCACCACCGGTTCAGCCTTTGCAACCACAAGAGCCGCTGCTACCACCACCCTATGGGCAGAGGCAAGCAAGGATGGTTACACCAGGTCCAGTTGTAGGTGAACCCATCCGACGGGCGAACCACTATGGAGACCGCCTTGGAGATCAAGATCCGTGGGCGGGTCAATACGATCCAGAACCACGGCAAGTTAATCAAAACCGAAGGAGGGATCATCAACCCTTCATGGTGCATCCTCCCCCGGTTAGACAAGGACTTGGACATGATCCGGAACAAGACAACGGCATCCGTGGACAAGTCGTGCGTCTCGAATTCCCCAAGTTTAAAGGTGGCGATCCGATCAATTGGTTGTACAGGGCGGAGCAATTCTTTGCATACCAAGGTACGGCGGAAGAATACAAGGTGACGCTTGCGAGCTTCCACCTTGAGGATGCGGCGCTTCATTGGTTTCGAGCAGCCAATGCCATTGAGGCTATCGAAACTTGGGCTGAATTTTGCGCCGATATCACACGGCGATTTGGAGCATCGGGATATGAAGACTTTGATTCTCTCCTCTCAAAGACAGTGCAAAAGACAACGGTTGGGTCATACCAAGAAGAATTTGAGAGGATTAGTAGCCGATGTCACCCACCATGGACGGATCAGCAACTTCGCAGCACCTTCATCTCCGGGCTGCGGGGTGACATACAAGCTGATGTGAGGGCTTTAAGGCCTAGAACCTTAAAGGAGGCCTTCGAAGATGCGGTGCTTATGGAAGACAAACATAGGGCCATGAAGATACACCTGAAACAGAGTTGGACAAGCCAAGGAAGCCGCAATCAATCCCAACCAACCATAATGGCAGGAAACATCACCGGAGTACCAAGGGTTGCTGCTACAGTGGTACCTCCTCGAGCACCCTTGAAGCCATCTTAAGATGTGAAGTATGCACCTAGAGGTCCGGGACGAGCACTCACACCTGCCCAAGTAGAAGAAAGAAGAGCCAAGGGCTTATGCTTCCGTTATGATGAGAAGTTTGTACCCGGGCATCGCTGCGCTAAACCGATGGGATCGGTGATGCTCATCGATGGTTGGAGGAAGCGGAGGATGAGTTTGCAGCTAATAGTGCAGATGTGGCTGGACATCAAGGAGAAGAAGCTGAGGAGCAACCCATGGAGGACATGATAGCCGAAATCTCCCTCCACGCCTATTCGGGGACAGCTACGCCAAAGACCTTGCGGGTGAACGGTGTAGTCAAGAAAACCACAGTGAGAATCTTGATTGACACCGGGTCCACCCACAACTTCATTGACAAGAGGCTCCTTAAGAAGATTGGGCTCGAGTCGTAACCCACGGACGGGTTCGATGTGACGATTGGAGATGGCACCACATTGCGAGCAGATTTTATTTGTGGAGGTGTGGAATTGAAGGTGCAAGGCCAAACTTTCACATTGGATCTTTATCCATTGGCCTTGCGAGGTGCCGACATTGTTTTGAGGACTCAATGACTTCAAAGCTTGGGGCCCGTAACATTTGATTTCTCAAACCTCACACTGACATTTTGGAGGAATGGACGAAGGGTGCTGCTGGATGGAAATCAACCGCGGCAAGGGCCGACATTGCAACCACTTGTGGATTTTTCTTGTGTAGGGGACCGAGCTCTACTATTGCAAATGGTTGTTGTTGAACCAGAACATCCACCACCAAGGGAAGTAGCCTCTCACATGGAAGAGCTGCTGCAGGAGTTTCATGATCTCTTCAAAGAACCCCGAGGACTACCGCCGAACCGTCGTCATGCCCATCGCATCCAAATCATCCCAGGGGCTGAACCTGCAAATGTCCGGCCCTATCGGTACCCGCATGTCCAGAAGGAAGAGATCAGCAAATTGGTGGAGGAAATGCTCGAGCAAGAGATTATTCAACCGAGTAGAAGTGCCTACTCATCGCCGGTGCTGCTGGTTCGGAAGAAAGACCGGAGTTTACGATTTTGCGTCGACTACCGAGCCTTGAATGCAATTACTGTCAAGGACCGGTATCCAATACCAGTGATCGAGGAGTTGCTGGATGAGCTCACAGGGTCGGCCTACTTCAGCAAACTTGACTTAAGAGCGGGGTACCATCAAATCCGAGTCGACCCTGAAGATGTACACAAAATGGCGTTCCGAACTCACGATGGCCACTATGAGTTCCGAGTCATGCCGTTTGGGCTCACCAATGCACCGGCCACCTTCCAAGGGCTGATGAATGACCTCTTCTGCCCACTCTTGCGTCGGTACATGCTCGTCTTCTTTGACGATATTCTAGTATACAGCAGGAATTGGAGTGAGCACTTGCGGCACGTGCGGGAGGTATTAAATATCTTGCGACAAAACCAACTAAAAGTTAAGATGAGCAAGTGTCTTTGGGGGGAGTCAACAGTGGAATACTTGGGGCATATAATCTTTGCAAAAGGAGTTGAAGCCGACCCAAGCAAGATCAAGAATATGGTGGATTGGCCGATTCCTCACGCACATGCCACAAGTGCTCGCTCCAATTCCTGCTATACATTAGAATATCGTCAAAGAAGACGAGCACATACCGACACAAGAGCGAGCAAAAAAGGTTATTCATCAACTCTTGGAATGTAACGCCCCCGCCCGGCATGGCATGTGCACGCCCACGCGCCCACACGGCACGCGCGGCGCACGCGACAGGACGAGCGGGGCCCGTCACGCACAGATACTCTCCTGTGCACATATAATCATGACATCATCAAATTAAACCTGCTAACCTATCCATGATCACATAATCCATCACCAAATAAATCATACTCTTAACCAATTAAACCTGTTAACATATGAATATCAAAGTCCACAATAATATACACTAGACCGCTACATAATTTGGTAGGACCCACACAGGCTACAACAAACCATCAAGATACAACTAAACAACTGATACAAGAGTACACTATGATTCGACCTATATTATATAAATCATCGTCTGATACAATAAGGTACAAATATAACAAACAACGACACAACTCAATGTTTGGTTAAACTATCTTCTATACCGTCTCGCATCAGTAGCTCACCTCATCATAACTCTAAAATATCTTCTCAAGATATCTCAGATCGCTATCACGTACCATAAATCTGAGGGGTTAGAAAAGAAATAAAGAGAGTCATGAGCAAAAGGCTCAGTGAATAAACCTTACCCCGAATCAGTGATGCCGAACAGAGAGTAAATCATGTACTGGATAATATGAATCAGAAATAGCATCATGTCATGAATAAGTATATGAATGCATCCTCAATAATATATAAATGAAAAGTAGATAATATGTCATAACTGATAAAAGTATATAATCCTCATGAATAAACAAATCTCCGTATCATACTATCATCACAACTCTCTCTCAAATATGACACATAATGCATGCCGACCATGACCATGCTATGATATCAAATGCAACCATATATGATGCATATTGACCACTCGATAATCAGGTATGTCAGATAATAATGAAATCATATGCATTTCTCAACATCACGATCATCACCGACATCTCGGTATAATATCATCATACTAGACCACTGTGCACAGTCAACACCCGATACCCGGTCTCAACATCATGCCCGAAGGCTCCGAGCATACTCTGCCATCTGCAAAGAGTATCTCAAATATAACTATACCCTGCCATCCGCTAAGGGTATCAATATCCATCCAGACCGGGCACCCCACATAGTTGATAGAAGCCTCGTGAGGATAACTCACCACATATGCCCTGGCGAACGGCATATGTCCGATTGTCTGTGCGCACAGACTCAACTGACCTCGGACATAGGCCACGAGAAATCGCATATCAGCGACCATAATCATCACTCCAGGCACCCCTAACCCTGACGCCTACTCGGGTATCCTCACGCTTTCTATCAACTATCCTATCAATCACATTTCATGCTTTTCTTCTAAATGACAGATCATATGCATACATCCAGTACGATAACAAGTCAATGCATAACAGGAATTTAGGTGGAATAGGAATCAAGAGAAAAATAATGCAATGTAGTCTCCAACTATATAGTCAACACATGCATACTCCTGCTAGTCTATCACATGCACACTCATGCTAGAGATCATCCCGACATAAAACCAGAACAGCATAATCATCTCCAATCATCTCTATATATCACCAATGTATTCATATCCCAGATCAGCCTAATCAAATGCATGATAAAGTATGCTCGATTGAAATCATCTCTAAATAAAGTCATGTAATCATGTTGAAGGCCAAAACATGCATGTACATAATATATAATATAACCTAATTTGAGAAAGGGATCTAGGGGATAAGACTACTCACAGTCTGATAAGAAGATATAAACCACGCATCTCTCACGTCCGTCAGGTAACCGAGTGACACTCATCGCTAGCAAGGTCCACGGGGTCTCAAATAAGGGGTTCGGGATCGGCGCTCGTGGAGGTGGCGACGGCGACGACCGGCCTCGGCGAGAGAGAGAGAGAGAGAGGATCGAGAGAGAGAGAGAGAGAGAGAGAGAGAGAGAGAGAGAGAGAGAGAGAGAGAGAGAGAGAGATTTAAAGAAAGAGAGGGAAGGCGGTGGAGGAGGTGGCGCCGGGGCCCACCGCGGCCAGCTGGCTGCAGGCGCGTGGTGCCCTACCAAGCTGCATGAGCAGCTGGCATGGGCACGAGGCCGGCCATAGTGTGGCCGGTCGCGTCATGCCCATGAATTTTTTTTTTTTTTTTGGGATTGGGTTGTTACATGGAAGGTAGCCGGTGCATTGGTGAGCCCAAACGGCATGACTCTGAACTCATAGTGGCCATCGTGAGTTCGAAACGCCGTTTTGTACACATCTTCCGGGTCAATGCGGATTTTGATGGTACCCCGCTCTTAAGTTAAGTTTGCTGAAGTAAGCCGACCCTATAAGTTCATCTAGCAACTCCTCGATCACTGATATTGGGTACCAGTCTTTGACGGTGATCGTATTCAAGGCTCGGTAGTTGATGCAAAATCGCCAACTCCCATCTTTCTTCTGAACCAGCAGCACCGGCGATGAGTAAGCACTTCTACTCGGTTGAATAATCTTTTGCTCTAGCATTTCCATCACTAATTTGCTGATCTCCTCCTTATGGACATGTGGGTACCGATATGGCCGAACATTTGCTGGTTCAGCCCCTAGAATGATCTGAATGCAATGATCGTGCCGACGGGTCGGCGGCAGTCCTCGGGGCTCCTCGAAGAGATCCTTGAATTCCTGTAGTAGTTCTTGCATGTCAGCGAATATTTCCCTCGATGGTGGATGTTTTGGTTCAGCAATAGCCATTTGCAATAGTAGAGCTCGATCTCCTGCACATGGAAGTCCCAATAGTGGTTGCAACGTCGGCCCTTGCCGTGGTTGGTTTTCATCCAGCAGCACTCTTTAACTATTCCTCCGAAATGTAAGTGTGATATTTAAAAAATCAAATGTTATAGCCCCCAAGCTTTGAAGCCATTGGGTCCCCAAGACAATGTCAGCACATTGCAAGGCCAACGGATAAAGATTTAATGTGAAAATTTGGCCTTGCACCTTCAATTCCACACCTTCACAAATGAAATCTGCCCGCAATGTGGTGCCATCTTTAATCGTCACATTGAACCCGTCCATGGGTTCCGACTCGAGCCTAATATTTCTAAGAAGCCTCTTATCAATGAAGTTATGGGTGGACCCGGTGTCGATCAAGATTCTCATTGTGGTTTTCTTTATTGCACCGTTCACTCGTAAAGTCTTTAGCGCGACTGTCCCTAAATAGGCATGGAGGGAAATTTTGGCTATCATGTCCTTCACAGGTTGCTCCTCAGCTACTCCTTGCTGTTCAGCCACACCTTCATCTTCAGCTGCAATCTCTTCCTCTACCTCCTCCAATCTGTCTACTAGCATATCACCGATCCCATCGGTTTAGCGCAGCGATGTCCGGGTACAAACTTCTCATCATAACAAAAGCATAGGCCTTTGGCTCTTCGTTCCTCCACTTGAGTAAGTGTGAGTGCTCGTCCCGAACCTCTAGGTGCGTATTTCACATCTTGGGAGGGCTTCAGAGGTGCTCGAGGAGGCACCATTGCAGTAGCGGTTCTTGGTACTCTAGTAACATTTTCTGCCACTATGGTTGGTTGAACTGGATTGCGGCTTTCTTGGCTCGTCCAGTTTTGTTTGGTGTAACTTCATGGCTCGATGTTTGTCTTCCATGAGTACTGCATCTTCGAAGGCCTCTTTTAATATTGTAGGCCTTAAAGCCCTCACGTCGGCTTGTATATCTCCCCACAGCCCGGAGATGAAGTTGCTGTGAAGTTGCTGATCCGTCCATGGGGGTTGGCATCGGCTACTTATCCTCTCAAATCTTTCTTGGTATGCCCCAACCGTGGCCTTTGCACCGTCTTTGAGAGGAGAGCATCAAAGTCTTCATATCTCGATGCTCCAAATCATCGCGTGATATCGGTGCAAAAGTCGACCCAAGTTTCGATCGTCTCATGGGCATTGGCTGCTCGAAATCAATGAAGTGCCGCATCTTCAAGGTGGAACCTCGCAAGCGTCACCTTATATTTTTCTGCTGTACCCTGGTACGTGAAGAATTATTCCGCTCTATACAACCAATCGATCGGATCATCACCTTTGAACTTAGGAAATTTGAGACGCATGATTTGTCCATGGATACCGTTGTCTCGATCCGGACCATATCCCAATCCTTGTCTAACAGGAGGAGGGTGCACCATGAATGGTTGATGATCCCTCCTTCGATTTTGGTTAACTCGATGCGGTTTCGGTTCGTATTGCCCAGCCCATGGATCTAGATCTCCAAGACGATCTCCATAGTGGTACGCTTGTTAGATGGGCTCACCTGCAACTAGGCCTGGTTGAACCATTTTTGCTTGTCTCTACCCATAGGGTGGTGGCAGCAGAGGCTCTTGTGGGTGCAAATTCTGAACCGATGGCGGCGGGTTCATAGGGGTGGACTCGCGTCGTGGGGTCGATGGTACATTTCTGTTTGCCATGGCTTATCTTGTCGCCTGTAATTTTTGCATCATCTCCATCATCATCTGGTTGTTGATATCCATTTGTTCAGAAGGAGACCCAAACATGGCTTAAACGCTAGGCTCTTCCGTATTCAGATTTGGTCGGGCGGTTCTGCGGGTGGAAGTCCCCGCAACCATTTCCCCTTCCTCTATTTGGGAAATCTCGTCTTCCTCATCTCCCCTTGCAGCCATGGCTCTGGTTGTTGTCATGGAAAGCGCGTGCTCAAGGAACGGTGGCTCTAATACTGACTTGATACGATCTCCCCTTTAGCCAAGGCTTGATCTATCACGATTTTCAGATTTGGACAAGATTTGATACAGAACTTTGAAAATATATATTGAAAGATGCAGCCGTCGGATCGACATAAAATTTTGATATGTTGTAGCCCCGAAAAATATCTTTCCAAAAACTCTAGTTTTAGGCATATCAGACGGTGGGATCTTGAGATATCGTCTGATTAGTAGACGGATGTTAGGGAGTCCATCTTTGGATCTGTGGATGGAGGCACGAGATTCTTGGTGATGGTGGAGGGTGGTGGATTGGCGATAATGGGGTGGCACCGATGAGTAAGTGGAGGTGGAAGGATTACGGATGATGGAAGGGGTTAGGGTAAGGTGATAGATAGATTGGAAGAAGGGGGAGGAGTAGGCCGCCCCCTAAGGGAATAGGGTGAGTGGCCGGTCGAGGGGGGTTAGAAGCGGTGTTGTCGGGGAACGAGAAAATGAGAGAGAAGAAGACGAAGGAGATAAGGGCAAAACTCAATTCATTCAATAATGATTCCATGGTTGCCATCCACATCTTTAGAGGCTAACCAAATAATTTAAAAATGATAATTATTAATCCTAAAACAGTAGATTTTCATCGACTGCGTTCGAACGCATATTTTGCGTTCTCTGTATGTGCGAACGTGATGCAGGCGTTCGTAAGCGTGTCCGAACACAGTGTTCGAACACACATTTTGCACTCTCTATATTTGCGAACCTGATGGAGGCGTTCGCAAGCGCGTTCGAACGCACTCCACTTGCGTTCGAATGCGACATACAGATAACTTATTTTTCTATGAATTAAACACTAAAACAAGAATAAAAGACACCCTAAAGTGTATCCATGCTCGAGACGACATCGGTGAAGCCCGAATCATATCATTAATATAAACCTTGATAGATTAAAGAAAATTGTGTCGAGTAGCAATTTAGACTAATTGGTAAATTCTTAGGTTGTCCTCCCCTGCTGACTTACTTGATCAAAGAGATGGCCCGTCGTTAGAAGCCGGCCAAGTCTTTAAATGTTATTGATATGGCTGCTGGTATTTTTTTTCGATTCTCTTTTGAGGTCGATATGTTGAATATCTTGACTAGAGGTCCTTGGGCTTTTTAGGATCTTATTCTAAGTTTCATTTCTTGGAGGTCCAATTTCCAACCTCTAAGTGAGAAGATCTTGATGGCTCCGGTGTGGGTTTAATTTTTGGTCCTCCTAAGAGAATATTGGTCGGAAGACATTTTGATGAATGTTGCCTCCGATATTGGGCGCCCATCAAAACTGATACCTATACTAAGTTCAGGACTAGAGGTAAGTTTGCCCGGATATTGAGATCAATTTAATTAACCCTCTTAAACAATCTACGCAGATCGAACCTGAAGGGGGAAAGGTGATCCAAGCCATGTCCTACGAAAATATCTGTGTGATCTGTTTTTGATGTGGTTGAAATGACCATAATAATTGCATAGGCCTAAGCTCGTGTTGGAAATCGGAAGAAAGTTCTTCAACAGCGACTGCCCTAGCCTCGGATCTTTCTAGTCAAGCTCGGCTGACCGTGCCTCATGAGGCTCCTCCGTTGGACTCCTTTGGCCTATGAATCTAGGTCCCCAAGAGAGGTCGCAAGGGTCGTAATACTTGTGCTCCTGGGTTAGGCGATGTCAATAATGACGATCCGATCATCTCTACGAAGACTGTGACTGACAAACAAGAATACTAAAGATATGCAAACCACAAAGAAGAGAGAATAAGAAAAGAGATTTATATAGTTTAGCGATATACCTATATTCACGAGTGATACGAAATTTCAATCCGTTAGTAAAGATGTAAAAAATATAAGTGTTTTTAAGTCTCTAATTTCCTCTTGATATTTCAATACAATAAATATGTTCTTTCTCGTATGCCCCTTTGTTAATGCCCTATAACCCATCATAATTGCGTTTATAGGTGATACAAAAAACTCTCGGATTCATGCATAGGAACGATTTATAGCCATTCCAATGAACATATATAAATCATCAATGTTCAACACCAATGCAAGTATCATACTATGGATTTTACGACTAAAGTCAAACTGTATAATATGGCTTTGAAAATATTGTCTTTAGCAAAAAATAAAAATAAAAATAAAAATAAAATAAAATAAGCAAAAGTAAAGCTACTCTTAGCCACCAAGGACTAAGAAAAACCTAAACCACACACGCATATCAAAGTTCTTAGAAATGAATGATGGCCAATGGCACTGTCAGCGTAATAAAGATGGAAACTCTCTCTAGCGTTCTAAAATCACAAAACCAATATATGGGCCGGCCGTAGGATTTGAGTGGATGTCATCAATGCAGTAGGATGAACGTAATCAATATATTTGTGTGCATTTAATAATATATTTAGATTAACCTGCATGAAATCGTCCTCACCGAATCCAAACCCCTCCTTGAAGTTATTACTATAACGTGCACTTCTTATGAAAATAGAAGTAGATCGATTGAAATCAATAATGTCAATTAGCATCATGAAGTCTGATCATCTTGTGGACTATCCTGTCCTAATTCCGATAAAAAATTGGTCCATTATCATGGCAGGGTCACCGTTTTTATTCTCACATTGGTTCAGTTAATACTTGACAAAGAAGCGGCCAATTCTTGGTAATGGAAACTTACTGACTTGCTTAAATCTAGGAGGAATAAACAACCCAGTAATGCATCGTATTTTCTTGGATAAGTAATCAAAGATACTAGTATAAATGTCAAATTTCCTGTGGAAAATGTACAATGGTATTAACCAAGATGTCAGTTTAGGTTGATCATCAATGTTAATGGCCTACCACGGTGAACAGCTCAAGATCGCCAACTTTTGTTAGCTCTGACCTTGGTTCAGGTATCAAATTCAGCATGCAGTTGTAACAGCTTCAAGAAAGGAAAGAACAAAACACAGCAAAAAAGAGACCCATTTATAAATCACCCATTACCTTACAGAACGTAGTTAGGAATCATATAGAGAACTATTACAAACAAAATTAATGCTTTACAAAGATGATAGACATTGCAGGATTTGGACTACCTGAAGAAATGAGATTGTTTCCTCCATCATGATGCCTTGGTTGATTTTGAGTAAGTTGTTGACGAACTTGTTTGAGAAGTGCCTTGATCGAAATCCTGTTTGCTCTTAGTTCTCTTCATCTTTGCTTTGACTCTGAACTTTGTCATCAGTGTCTGCACTGTGTTGACAAAATTACCAACTGCCATCACAACAAGCAAGATTCCACAAACTACAACCTGCAAAAGTAAGATGACAAAGCTCTAGATCTTAAGATCGCCATTGCAATCTGATTGTAGAGTAACAATATGCTGGTAAGAATCTTTTATCATCACAGTTAAAAGCCCAATAGATTTTCTTGCCTGCCATTCATGGATGACACCAACAAAAGCTATCCGAAGAAGTAGGATTCCGACAAATGCCTCGAAACCCTGAAACCAATAATTCACAGTTGCAGATGCCCAGCATTTTGTATTCAGAAACTAAACAAACATACTTGAGGAAGGTCATTCTTCTAGATATGCTAAAGAGGAAAATGATAAATCCAGCACTTAAAGCTATATTGTAACCAACAAGACCTTAATACTGGAATGCATTTGTCAACATGTGGGTTACCATGGTAATAGGATCTAAGCTCACATTCTGTTAAATGGCATTGTATTTATGTTTTAAAACTCTTGGGGTCTTTGGTTGAATGCATACTAACTTTAATGACATGCCCAAGGGTATAAGTTTCTGATACCTGCAAAATGAAAAGGATGGGGTACAAAAGCCACAATTGACCTTGAACGCCAGCAGTTTCTCCCCACACAACATCCATTCTTTTGGCCTGTAGAAAGCAAGAGGAAATTAACCGAGAAATAACATGTTCATGAGATGAATGTTTATAAACGATTGACGAGCATAGTTACAATATGCAAGATGAGCTAGCCGGATAGTGAAGAAACACTAAGCATGCGATTAAGGAAACCTCAAAACATGACAAATGTGCTGCAATGACTTACATTTGAGCCTCTGAGTCAAAAACAGTCAAACTTCTTTTTTTCTATATTGTTTCAACAACTAATCAGAAAGAATGCTAGTAGTATGGTTATCATGATCAAACATTACTTGGCACACTGTAGATAAATTTTGGGAAGTTGAAAATATCTATCATCTAATATCCAGTTTAGGCTGACACCGCCTTTTTTATCTTGTAAGTTGTAACAATATCAATCAGATGCATTATCAACCACTATATTGCCAATGAAGCTCATACCATCAAACCAACTAGGATAGTTATATTTTCTATTCAGACAGCCACATGATCTCTAACAAGTAACACAGTTAAAATGTGATTGTAGCATGAATATAGGTTCAAATTCTCAAAGAAGGTTTTATATTCTAGCAGCCAATAGAAGCCCATATGTATCAAGAAAAGGCAAGCTTCATATTTACTCATGAAGGCACTGTCTACAAGCTGCATGAACCACTCAGTTCACATTTTAAATCGGCCTCATCTAAATTTAGGGTAGACCTGTACTGAAGGTGGATAAGTGGTTCACAGTGTTAGAACTTTGTCCACGGTCATACAAGTGCATGCATATAAAACTTGGCCCATGAAGAGAAGGTCTTGGATGGATTCATGCAGCATTAGAGCTTTGCTACATGTGCCTGTATAGAAAGCATGGGTCAGAGAAAAAGCTATGGTTTCTAATAAACACCTTCCATCTTCCCTCAAATTACTGTGCATGATGAACCAAAAAGAAGTGTTAAAGTTAAACATCCACCTTCATTCTTCTGTCTCAACATAGAGTTCATGAATAAAATGTCAAAAAATGGGCATTTTGGTGTGAGTTCTTACTTTCTGTGTTCCTCAAGTTTCTTCCAGCCATTTTTGGTTCACATTGTAGACCAGATCTAGGATTCACATGTGCACAATCTAATGGTTCATATTGTGTCTCTGTGTAAGGCTTCAACTAACTACTTTAGTTTCAGGCGGAACCAATCTAAAACCCATATTGTTAGATGTTTTGGCAAAATTATCAAGTTCTGACCAAAGATCTTTGGCATTTGACTGGTAGTTGTTAATGTGGCCAAAACTGAGTTTTCCTACAGCGTTGTGAGATGGTTTTGTTTTGTTGTGTTTTTATTTCTTTGCAGACTTTTTTTTTTCTTTTGAAAGAATTTATTTCTTTGCAAAGCACAAAATAAATAGTCATACTGAGCTACTTAGCAAGCCAAGACATAATGAGTTCATCTTTAAATGATGAAAATGGTATAGATAGAAAGTGAAGTAGAGCAGTAATTAGGCATAATTCTGGAACCTTAAAAATAAGTTCAACACTTTCATCTCAAAAGAAAAATTATGACGGTGGTCATTTATCCTCTACATCTCCTCCTCTCCCACTCTTTCCTTCCTTTCCTCCACCTCCCCTCTTTTTCTGCCATTGCTTCATCATCTCCCTTTCCTCTTCATTTCGACTGTTCACCGTCATCCCTCTTCTTCCTTCCTCTTTGCCAAGACAATGGTTGTTATTTGAACAGGATTGCAGCATGCTCACATGCTGCAGTCCTTAAATTGTTGTTAGTAGAATTACATCAGGAAATTTTCAAAATCTGCAACCTCTAATTTCTATTTGCTTCTTAATTGCTTAACCAAGCACTTACTCATTTCAGGTTATCCTCCATCACATTTTCCCCTTTATGACTTAGGAAAATAGTATATGCAAAGTTAGGATCATCTTCCCCATCATGTTTGGATATCCCAAATGATTTGTCAATACTCAATTTTATGGTTATACAACATGAAAAATGAACATCTAATGCATGCACATGATCTACTAAGCATGGATATAAAAATTGGGTTTACAAAACTAATGATGGTTCAACATGTAAGCATGCACCAACCACAGATAAAATACACTAGTTGGTACGTATTAGTGTTATATAGGACATGATGCATTTTAGATATTTGTTTCAACTTTCAAATGTCCATATTCTTAAAACAATGATGAGAATGAATTTCTTTAATGACAATATATAATTATACATCACTATAGATTATAATCACCTATTTTTGGATCTTATCTTATTCATAATATATATGACTTCATATAAACCATCTTTTACTACATCTAGTATTATTGGTGATTTTCGTATGCACACCAAAAATATTTTTGTGAATCAAATAGATCATAGATGCTTGGCAGTTTATTCGAATCTATCAAACAAATGGAAGATGATACATATTAATACATATGTATAAGCATTATACATGCATATAGAAATATATAGCTGTATCCCTATCAGGAATTGTTTGATTGGGCCTACTGGACCGTCCATGTCATTTCATTTCCATATCCCATATCCATGCCCATGATTCATAGGTAGTAGGCACATTGCAACTGTAAATATGTAGTATTGGATGAACTATTCTAATCAG
Organism: Typha angustifolia; assembly: GCF_048772165.1. NCBI lineage: Eukaryota > Viridiplantae > Streptophyta > Magnoliopsida > Poales > Typhaceae > Typha > Typha angustifolia. The sequence continues at coordinate 2,384,920 of NC_133240.1, read as the reverse complement.
ATTCCCCCAAATAAACAACCAACAAAACACCTCTGTTCAACCAGCCTTAGGAGCTCTGGAAAATTAATCATCAAGTGGGCCAACAGTTGTTCTGGCATTAATAAGAACACAGCCAGATAATTACGTAGAATAACTCAAATCTGAGTATCTCATAATAACTAGAGTCCAAGGGAAAACTTGTCTTTTAATGGGTATCTACATGGTCTACGAAGGAAAGACTTGATTGCTCTACATAGATAAAAAAAATTATATTGTAGCACATTACCTTTCCCAAAGCAATGCGAGTATACAATCTTTGACGCTGATATCTATTTTGTAAAAGCATTGCGACACCTTGCATTATAGCCCATGCCAAAAACAATTGTACCCCTTTCTGTGAAAAGTTCCATAGATTAGAGAAAAGGGGACCTGTATAATGAGTTTGAAACAAGAAAGCAAGTACCTGCTTATTCGGACAATCAGGTTGCCCCTTTATCTCCCATGTCAAGCTTACAAGGGCCATCAACATAGCAAAGTAGTGATGGTATATCCACCTGTCCAAATAAAGCAAAATATGATGTACAAAAAATTGGAAATGGGAATAAAACTTGTTAAAAGTAAGTTAAGAAATTAAAGTAAATCAGCAACATGAATGATTACTGCAAATCATGCTCCTATAATGCCATGTGTAAGGAATAACAACATCCACACAAGATAATGAGTCAAACTTGAAAAAGGTTTTATCAGCTTGTGCTGGGAAGAAAAAAGGGAGCTTTCTTCAACCAATCACATGAATCCTGCATGTTATAGTGCAGTCTTTTGGCCAGTTCTTACAGTGCCAAAGCCCTTAAAAACAAGGCCTTCTTAGGGCCTTCTGCGGAGGCATAAGGCTCTATGAGGCCTCTAAGAACCGCAGGAAGCCTCCTGGATGCTTCATGTCCCCAGATGATCTGAAGGGTAATTGACCTCAAGTGTTTGGGGGCTGATAGGAGGCCTCTAGGAGATGAGGCCAGCAGAACCTGAAAGCAACCTTAAATTCAAGTACTTGCTAAGCATTCGTCTTAGTAGATTGAACTAGAGTCTTAAAATTTAGATTCCTTATTTGGACCATCAGCAAGAAACTCTCAACTTTTAGTTCTACATATAGATCACCTAAAAGATAGTGTGTAAAGTACGTAGTAACAACTATGGATGGCCGTGCCATGGCACAGACCGTGCCGACCGGTGGTCGGCACGTATGTCACAGCATGTGCCGCAACACTTGCTGACAGTGCTGCAAGAGAGGGAGAGAAAAAGAGGAGGAAGACTAGTAGCGCTTCGTCGTCGCCCAGTCGGGTCGTCTTCTTCCTTGAACTAGCAAACGCTAAGGCATCCGCGTTGCGATCGGCAACCTCGGGCATGATGGCAACGGCGAGGTCGGCAGCAAACAACAACGACAAAGAGTTTTCAATAAAGTGCTGCTAGGAGGTGTGTCGTGCGGCACTCCTCATGCCACGTGACGGTACGCTGCCAACACGCCCTGTGCCGGTCAGCACAGCCATCGTTGGTAACAACAAACATGAATAAACGATATCAACATTGTGAATCACAAAAACATTATTTTAAGGTTTTAGGGCCAGTTCATTATTCTCAGTCATCTAATATTTGTACCTAAAATGCTCCTGATATTTTAATAGTTAGATAATCCAAAAAGAGCCCTTCATGTCTCTTCCACAAGATCTTCATCATCCATCAAACGAGACAAGATAATAACTTTAGCAAAGTCATCAAATTAAGACAGAAATAGAACCTTCACACGATCAATAGCTCCTCTTTGGTACTCCATAACAGGAGAAAGAGTGAAAATCACATATATCATATGTGGATATTTGTCCTTCATGAGATTACATTGCCATAGTAATTTAGTAACTTATCAAGCAAGATATTTTTAACTGGGAAAGCAACACATTTATTTAACTACTTTGGGATTGCGTAACTCATGAGCTGCATAACAACTCAAATTGTGTCCCTCTTCTTAAACAATGACTAAACAACATGTGGTTGATGAGGCTTTCTACACTTAATCAGACAGAACAAAGAGTAAAAGAACATTGGCTCATATGATAAAATTCACTAGTATCCAAAATAATCGAACTAGTTAATTTAATATAGCTATAACAGTATCATTTCTCATCCACTAATATTTCCAGTTAGGCACAATCCTACGATGTTGATGCCATTGCATGGAGAATAATTCATCTAGGATCTATATTATATTCATCACTCTTCAAACCTTATGTGGACCTCTCCATCTAATCCATGGTTACATATGTATAAGTTATAACTAGCATTGGTAAAGGAACATACATGACAGTAATTAACTTCTTTCATAACACGATTTCCAGATATATTGAGCATACATCAGCCATTCAATTTAATCATAAAAAAGATGATTTCACCAATCATTGTTAGGGTTAGGCATAGCAAGAGTATGTGATAGAAAACATAAAAATGAAATGAACAGTGTAAATAATCTTACCAAGGACGGATATCACTTCCATTCACTCTCAGTATGTTCTCTCTCAAAGCTAGACTTGTGTATAGAAATAATAACCACACCTGAAAAAGATAAAATGATAAATATTCTACTATGAAGTTTTCTCAAGAATGACACCGTGCAAAGTACAAACGGTAAACAAAAATTGAATACAAGATCACCTGGTATAACTGAACTGGCAATGCTGGAAAGCAACCCTCCCAAATCCACCACTTCAAAAGAAGCAGAGTGGATGGAAACAGAAGAAACAAAAAGGCTGTTCTATCCTGCCAATAAGAAAATTAAAATTGTCAGCAGAATACAACAGCAATTCTTCTTCTATTTAATTTCTCATGTAGTAAATCAACTTGAATTGTTCAGGTTCCAAGCATAAATATTGCAAAAAATTTCTTCTCTCCCCTACTTAATATTTATAACATTTCAAAAACAAATAGAGCAGCATACCCTGTAGTTGTTATACTCTTCCTTCACTTTCAATTGCACCTCCTTCCTCATCGCCCGCACATTCACGGGGCCAAGAAACATCTTCATGAACCGGCCTAACAACCCCAGCAAATCAAACAAAATAAAATTAGGTAATCAATTTAAGCATTCTAAAATATAAACTTACCATGATCCTTGCTTGGAAGAAGCGAAGCCACATCGCCATCACTAATCAAACACCTTGCTCGATATAACTCCTCATCAATCTGTTTAAAGGAAAGACAATTTAACGACATTGGAACGGAAGAAAGGGGAACGAGATCCACCGACCTTGTCGGCGAGCTTGGAATCGACAGCGGCCGCGCCGCGATTCGTGGCGGAGGAGTCAACGGTGGATTGGAGTCGACGGAGGTCGGATTCGAGGGCGAGGGCTCGTTGCCGAAGGACTTGCTCCTCGTTCCACGTCCTCGAGATTAGCGCGGCGGCGGCGTCGCGGAGCTCACGTGCCTGCTCCGCTATCCGCGCCGCCTCATCCAAGAGGGAATCCAAATCCCCCATCTCTCTCTCTCTCTCTCTCTCTCTCTCTCTCTCTCTCTTCCCTCTTCCCTCTTTAGATTGGTTTCTACTATCGTGTGGAAGAAGGGAAATAATTTTTTTCTTTTTTCTTTTTTCTTTTTGTTTTCTTCGTTAGCTTTGAAAATGAAGGGGATGGTTCTGCACTTCTGCTCGTTATTTATTTATTATTATTTTGTGTGGAGGTAGATAAATTTGGCTTGACACGAGTATTACATGGAACTTTTCTTATTTGATAACTTAATATTTTTTTGTTAACCTAACCAGTCTCTTGGCTTTCACTATCAATCCAGTCAACTGACGTGTCATTGGCTGCTTAGATTTGTAGTTGCTTTCTATTAATAGATGATGACGTGTTTCTTTTTTTGGATTCAATATAATGACGGTTTAAACGGGTAGTGTGCATTGTACTGTTTAAAGTATCTTCAAAATTACTATAACAGGGAAATGGTTATCTCAAGTGAGCAATTCTTATTCGGCTATCGCTGCATGGGGAGAATAATTGAACCTAAACCTTGCCTTTCGGACCCCACCTACCACCCCTGCAGAAGAAAATGCCTTCTTTACTTCTTCGGGAGTGTGATGCTAATGTCGATTCTTTCCTTATGTGCCTCTTTCTCCGCGCTGCTCCTTTAATAGCCAACAAGTAGATTGTCTCGAATCAGCACTCCGCCAATCTCACAGTCATTCTATCGAAAAAATGGGCTGCAAAATTATCATAGAAAGCAATTAATATAGTATTATATTATAAAGTGATTAATGAATCGCTCTATTCTCCTTTTTTTAGAAATTAAAAATACATTACTCAATTATCACGAGTACAAAAGAATCCACCAACATCAACAAAGCAACAAAAAAAAAAGAAGAAAGATGTTTGAGGAAAGCCCGTTCCTAAGTACATCTATAACCTAAAGTACAGCCCGTGTAGGCAAACCAATCATCGTGGCAATTTGCTTAAGGTATATATGAGAGATCGTTACAAATAAGATAGAAAAAAGAAGAAAATTACAATTCTCAATCCGGAGAGCAATGGACTAGGGAGCTTTGTGCAAACCTTTAACTGAGTTGATGAGAAGCATGAAATCCACCGCACTGATGTGACGATTACTATAGAGATGAGAGCTTTACAAAGGGTGACTGTTTCGTCGACAAGAGCAGAGGTGAATTGGCTCCTAAGTCGAGCATACTATTTCATGAGAACTATTAAAGGGCCACAGCATTGTGGTGCAACCAGATGTGCCAGAGAGATACTGCAATCATAAAATGGGGTAAGACTCTCTTAGGAGGTGGAGGCCATCTCTCTCGAAGAGCCAATACCTATTCTCCTAATTAGGTTGATCTAACAAATTTAACTTTGAGAGAGAACATACTAAGAGTGAATGAAAGTGATATCCATCCTTGTTAAGAGAGAACTTACTCAGGTATTTCATTGAATATTTGATGAACAAAATCTTTAAATAGTGTTGTTGAAATTGCGGGTTGAACATAGTGAAATTTCATTGAACACTTGGTGAGCACTTATTGAAAACAGAACTCACTACAAGAAATTTAGGCTATACCGACAGTCAGGAAATGCTATTAAAAGTTTTCAAAATGCCATTATAAATTAATACCGGCATTTTATAAAATGTCGTTTAAAGTCGTGTTGGTGTTGGGGTAAATGCCTTAACATTTAGTGGCATTTTAATAATTACCGGTAAAATGTATAGCGGCATTTATAAATATTGGTGTAGATGTAATTCGTGGGCATTTGGTCAAATGCCAGTAAATAACCAATAATTAGTGACATTATCTTAAATGCCGGTAAAACTTTAGTGGCAATTATAGAAATGCCGGTGTAGCTCTTGTTTGGCTTTACAAGTTTTAATGACATTTCCAAAAATACTGATAAAATAGATTAACTTAATTTTATTATCTATTTAATTCTTTATGGCACTATAATTATGTTAAATTCAAATATTCTATAATATAGTACAATCAAATATAGCATTATTTTCTACAAATAATAATAAAATTATATATATAACAAAAACAACCCTATAAACAACAAGTTCACAAATAATATCTATATTGACTTTCCAAAGGGAAGTACAAATGTTTATGAAGTATACATACATTAAAAATCATCTAAAAAAATTAATATTATGTCATAGCTAAAATCATTCGTTTAGATAATCTGGGATTATTAAAGATAGAACACATCCAAAATTTGTCTGCAATAAATAGTGCAGTTCCCATCAAAGAAGACACTGTATGCAGATTGTATGCCATCCTGAGCTCTGGTTTGGTCAACGCTTTATTTCGCTAAGGCTACCTGAAGAAACAAGCGAGAAAAGCTGGTCAATTAACAATTAACCTGGAAAAATAAATAAATAGAAGAAAAAACCCAAAGGTATATACAGATTTTCTACTTCCAACAAGTAAAATTTGGCGGGAAAATAGGTTGTTTGACGAGGACAGAGACAATACTATCTATACACAAATTCATTTTATAGAACAAAACATGATGAAGGAAAAGAGAGTTTTTCATTTATCATACCAAACATTTGGAAAAAACGATTATGAAAGAATAAGTTTTTCATCTACTGACACAAGCCAAGGACCATGTATAACTCAAATAATATTAGGGTGAATTACACCAAAATAGAAGAACAGTTTAGCAATCTTTTGAATGACTTGCCTCCATCATTCCAGTGTGGACAGCTGAAACTATCAAAGGTTGAAATGGCAAAAGCAAGGTTGATGCTGCCATCAGTAGTTTCGGGTTCTCATCTCGAAGTGCTTTCGACAGACATTGTATGTAGAAAAAAAAAAATTCAAATGTCTCATATTACAAACCACTTCACGAGAAAGTAGAATGCAACATGAAGGACCTCCTACTCACAAGTGTTGTTGCAGCAATAATTGTGTAATCTGCCCAGCTCAGCAACTCACTGGATTAGCAATCCTTGGCTTGTTCTGCTAAATTCTGATCCTTGATAAGATGACGGAGCAGAATGATGCGATTCAGACTAGATTGGATCACCTCGAAAGATATTAGGTTTAATGGATTGAGTCTAGTTATCTTATTGGCTATTTAGTTTAGTTAGAGCTTTAGTAGGTTAAGATTTTATTTAATTAGCTAAATCTAACTCTATGCAATTTCAGAAAAATATTTATAGAATATTCCACGGACATCCGAATAATATCAAACTAATTGGATAAGATCGCCAACCTCCAGATCTATAACTTTGGTATTCACGACTTTTCTAGATTCAAAATCTATTTGCAGCGAAACGAAGAGTTAATCCGAGAAGATAAGGAAGACTAGTTTAGTTGGTTTGTTAGGGTTTTAATTTAGTTGTTTGGGTTCTTAGGATGAGCCTCTATAAATATGTAGAGAAAACCCTAATTAAAGTATAATCTGATAATTGAAATTGGCATTGTGCCTTTATCTTTCTCTTAACTATCTCTAGCTATTGACGCCCCTCTCCCACCTTTTTCCTTCCATCGCTTAAGTCTTTGGTCGGCCTCTTCACACTAAGTAATTAACGTAGCACCTATCTAGCCATTGAAGGGCTATCAAGCTAGGGTTTATCTGACCTTCGGCCACTGTTCGCTCGATATCTCAAAATCTAACCATCCAAATCCTACGATCTTAGATTCGTTGGAAAACTCTTTTCAAGGGCGACAACATATCCAAAATTTAAGGAGATCCAATAGCTAGATCATTCGCAACTTCCTTCGAAAGTCACATCCCCAATTCAATCCAGAATTGTTTCAGATCGGATCAAGCTGGTTCGTAACACAGAATCACTATGAAGTGTTTCTTTATTTCTAGATGATGATTTGCCCACAAGCTGCACGCCATGAAGCCCATGTAGGACTATCGAAGTATTTGGTATATCCTTGAAACCCATAGACTAGAGGTGCCCACCCTCAACACCTGCTATAGGATAAATTGAAATATCAACAAGATCATCTATCTATTCTCGTCAGGTTGACATCAATAAGCATCAAGAATTCAATATAAGACAAAAAGGAAAGGAGCTAGGTTATTGGACAAGAACTCTTGAGCATATTCAAGTAGCCATATAATATTACATCTACTTGAGGATAGCGTATATCTAATTTAGCACACTGCAAAATAATTTGCATGCAAGAGGAACAAATTACGATGTATTGACACAGAGAGTGAACTTTTTAGCATCTAGATCCCAATTTATTAGAATACAATGTAAGCACCACCCAGAACAACATTAAAAACAAACAGTGAAGCACCAAACTTCAAGCAACTCAACATTATATTCTGAATCATTGTTTCAGATGAACAAGAGAATGTGGCATGTTTAAATATGAAGGTCGTCACAATACAAACTAAAAATAAAAAACTATTTAGCAACATACCAGTCAATCAGTCAACCAGTCAGTTAGAAATAATGAAAGAAAATACTCACAAAAAAAAAAATACTACTTCTCTTTAAGAGCAATTCATAGAGCAAAAGATAAGAATTGGCCACAAAGAAGGATAGACTGAGTAGTGCATATAAGGAAGCTAATGTCCATTCTTTTAATTCACTATTCGAGTATTCCCTTCCAACGTGCAATTCCAATCAATTCTAAAAAACTCAAAGGATAATGAACAACAATTTGGCAAATAAGAGATTGAATCTTCTGCCTCTTCTTAATACAACAAATGGATTATCAAAACTTGTGGCCTGTGGCTGCCATGGTAGCTCAATAACCTGCACACAGAAGGATCAGTGAGTCAAAACTAAGCATCTCAAACAGCAACAGAGAGCTAATTTTGTGATTCCTTTTTACAGTATTCCTACAGCTAAATTTATACATTTAAGTCAGAATATTAAAGCATAATAAGTGTCTAATATATAGTAGCAGTCAGAAAACAAATATCAGAGGTATAACTCACAATCCTAATGCAGTGCATCATCATAATCTGCTTGGTACCAAACTAACTTTACAAATTTTTCTACATGCTGCGTCTTGCTTAATATGATCTGCTTGGTACCTAAGTATCTAAGATCTTTGAACTTTTATAATTTGTTTGTAGAATAAAGTAAACTTTGAAATAAATTACCAATATATTAGGGAAAAACTTAACTAAAAGAAATTGACAATGACACAAACAACTCAGAATGGATATCTACCTCTTCCAAATTTCTTCCTCCCTGGATCCATATCACAGCGTAGTGAGCCATAGCTCGATCAAGCGTAGATCGCAGCACCGGCGAACCAAAAGAAGACGAGAGAAAGAGAGAGGGTGATATGACTGGGATTGGACTTAGTTATTTCGAACTGAGTTCCTTTTATTTTCTTTCTAGAATAAATTTTTTTCTGATGGTCACGTTCGAACGTTGGGAAGTTGCTTTCGAACGCTCTCGATCGAACGCCTGCATAAGTTCGCAAATATAAAAAACGTATTTAGCGCATTCGAACGCGATTGGCGAATCTACACTATTTGTAGGGGCTTTCTTTTAACTATTTTGCTTGTTAGGTTAGCCTCTAAATATGTAGAAGGCAACCTTACGATGATTATTGAATGAATTAAGTTTCTTCCTCAAATCTTCTCCTCTCCTTCTCTCTCGTTCTCTCCTACCATGGCAACACCGCCTCTAATCTCCTCAATTGGCCTATCCCCTTAGACTCTTCGGAAAGGCCTTCTTCTTCCTCTTCTTCTACTCTCCTTCATACCCAAATATTCTCCATTGAAATCAAGATCACATCAATGGTATTAGAGCCACCCGTTCTCGGACCTATGACCACCACAAGAGCAATGGCCAATCAACGCATCGCCATGGAGGTACCCACGGAGACTGAGCCTACAATGCCCTTGACGCCAGCAAGTAGAACGAATGTGGGCACGAGCGCGACCCCAACTGGTTTAGCACCTAATGTGGATCCAACCTTGGTCTCCCTCTTCCAACAAATGATAGATCTATAACAAACACAGCAGGTGGAGATGAGAGGCATGAGGGAGGAGTTGTGAAACCTCGCAGCTACCGTGCGTATGCCAGAAATTCTAGCACCGACAAATCCAACTACGACAGTGATGCCTCAACCATGAGCTAGGGCAACCCTTGTTCAAAATGAACCCTTGCTGCCACTACCCAACAACCCTAGAGGACCTTACCAAGGCCCTTATGATCTACCAAGGGGTGTGGGCGCATCCATATCTAAATCCCAACCGCGTTGAGGTAGACGCGCGGGATAGCCGAATTGGGATGGTCCTGATTAGCGCCACGAGAGAGATGATCGGAGGCGTCGAGAAAACGATATACCGTCGAGAAAATGATGTGCTAATTCTACATCTTCCTGCTATTGGACCTAAACTTGTGTATGATATGGGACGCGACAATCCTATGCGCGGAAGAATGACAAGGCTCGAGTTCCCTAAGTTCCAAGGAGGTAATCTTTTTATAACGCCACCGCCCGGCACGAGTACGTATACGCCCACGAGCCCACATGGCACGTGTGGCGCACGCGACAGGACGGGCAGGGCCCGTCACGCACAAATACACCATGTGATCATATAATTAATTATTAAATAAATTATACTATTAACCAAATAAATATATTAACATATGAATATCCAAGTCCATAATAATATCACTAGATTACTACATAACCTGACAGGACCCACATAGGCCACGATAAACCATCGAAATACAACTAAAATCATTAATACATGAGTACACTATAATCTAACATATAATTCATCGTCTGATATAATGGAATACAAATATGCAATAATAGTACAACTCAATATCTACATAAACTATCATGTATACCGTCTCACTTTTATAGCTCACCTCATCTTTACTCTAAAATATCTTCTCAGGCTATCTCAAGTCGCTACCATGTACCACATATTTAGAGGGGTTAGAAAAGAAATGAAGAGAGTCATGAGCTAAAGGCTCAGTTAATAGACCTTACCCCGAATCAGTGATGCCAAACAAAGAGTAAATTATGTATTAGATTATATGAATCAGAAAGAAGTATGATGTCATGTATGAGTATGTATATATGTATCCTCGATAACATATATATAAATAAAATTAATATTATCCCATGAATGAGCATATTATATCCTCAACTAAAAATATATCTCAAGATAAAATTATAATATAACATCACCGAATATAACAAAATATGATGTATAACAATCATGATCCAGTGATGCTAGTCACATCAATGATGATGCATGATGCATGCCAACTATTAAATAATCATATGTAACAACCCAATCCCAAATATATATATATATATATAATATTAATTTTTGCATGGGCACAACGTGGCCGGCCACAGTGTGACCGACCTCGTGCCCATGCAGTGGGGCTGTGTGGGGGAGGTGCCACGCACCCCCCCTCGCGTCATCGCAGCCAACCGGCTGCGGCCATCTGGCAGCGGCGGGCCCCAGCGCCGCCGCAACCACCGCCAACCTCCCACCGCCTTCCCTCTCTCTCTTTAAATTTCTCTTCTTCTCTCTCTCTCTCTCTCTCTCTCGCCGAGGCCGGACTATCGCCGCCGCCGCCACCTCCACAAGCGCCGGTGAGATCTCTCTCTTCCTCTCTCTTCTTCTCTCTTCTTCTCTCTCTCTCTCACTATATATATATATATCTCTCTCTCTCTCTCTCTTTTTCTTACCTTGGGCTCGGGCCCGTCGGAGCCGAGCCGCCGGCGAGAGGCAGGCAGCTGGCTAGCCACCAGCTGCCGGTGCCCTCTCCGCAGGCCGGGTCCGCACCTCCCTCCCCTCCTCCCTTCTTCTTCTTCTTCTTCTTCTTCTTCTTCTTCTTCTTCTTCTTCTTCTTCTTCTTCTTCTTCTTCTTCTTCTTCTTTCTTTCTTTCTTTCTTTCTTTCTTTCTTTTTTCTCTTCCCTCCTCAGCTTTCACTTCTTCTTTTCTGCACAGTGCTGTAGCAGTGTATTATTTATTTATTTATTTGATATTATTTAGTTAGGTTTTTCCTTCTTAATTAATGCAAATAGATTATTTAGACATTAATTATTTTAATGATAATATATTCTTCAATATGATTAGTATTAATTGTAATTTGTATAATCAATGATTAATTAGGTATAAATATAAGTAATACTCATTTTTATTTATTTATATCTCTATTAGATTAATATATAGATTTGTAAATTATAATTATCAAATTTATATACCAATATTTTTATGAGATACATTTTAAATAATTCTAATAATTTATTATACATTATTATTTTGTAACAAATAAGATAATGACTACATAGTCCCGAATTAATCAAGATATAATTTAATTATAATTAGGTTTTAATCTATATTTATATTTTATTTATAATAAAAATCTAGCCAATTATAAAATTAAGTAGAAATTCTAAAATCTAATAAATCATCATATTTTACTCGAACGGATTATAATGGGATAAACAACTAACTTTATGTTACTTAAACATTTTCAGATCCCGAACCCCTTATTTGAGACCCCGTGGATCTTGCTAGCGAGAAGTGTCACACGGTTGATGGGCGGATGTAAGGGATACGTGGTTTGTATCTTCTGATCAGTGTGAGTAGTGTTATCCCCTAGATTCCTTTCTCAAATTAGGTTATATTATATATTATGTACATGCATGTTTTGACCTCCAGCATGATTATATGACTTTATTTAGAGATGATTTCAGTCGAGCATACTTTATCATGCATTTGATTAGGCTGATCTGGGATATGAATACATTGGTGATATATAGAGATGATTGGAGATGATTATACTATTCTGATTTTATACCGGGATGATCTCTAGCATGAGTATGCATATGATAGACTAGTATGAGTATGCATGTGTTAGATATATGGTTGGAGTTTGCATTACATCATTTTGCTCTTGATTTCTATTCCACCTAAATTCCTATTATGCATTGACTTGTTATTGTACTGGATATATGCATATGATTTGTCATTCAAAAAGGAAAGCATGAAATGTGATTGATAGGATAGTTGATAGAAAGCGTGAGGATACCCGAGTGGGCGCGAGGGTTAGGACGCGCTTGGTGGATGATTGATCGCTCGACATGGTCGCGATCCTGTTGGCCTTACGTCTGAGGTCGTTAGTCTGTATGTGCAGCAGACATTCGGAGACATGCCGTTCGCCAGGGCATATGTGGCGAGTTATCCTCACGAGATTTCTATCAGCTAGAAGGGTGCCCGGTCTGGATAGATTTTGATACCCTAGCGGATGGCAGGGTATGGTTATATTTGAGATACTTCTTGCGGATGGCAGAGTATGCTCTGAGCCTTCGGGCATGATGTTGTAACCGGGTACCGGGTGTTGACTGTGCACAGTGGTCTAGTATATGATATTATACCGAGATGTCGGTGATGATCGTAATGTTGAGAAATGCATATGATTTCATTTTTATCTGTGTAACGCCCCCGCCCGGCACGGCACGTGCACGCCCACGCGCCCACACGGCACGCGCGACGCACGCGACAGGTCGGGCGGGGCCCGTCACACATGGATACTCTCCTGTGCACATATAATCATGACATCATCAAATAAAACCTACTAACCTATCCATGATCACATAATCCATCACCAAATAAATCATACTCTTAACCAAATAAACCTGTTAACATATGAATATCAAAATTCATAATAATATACACTAGACCGCTACATAATCTAACAGGACTCACACAGGCCACAACAAACTATCAAGATACAACTAAACAACTGTTACAAGAGTGCACTATGATTTGACTTGTATTATACAAATCATCGTCTAATACAAAAGAGTACAAATATCAAATATTGGTACAACTCAATTTTTATATAAACTATTATCTATATCATCTCGCATCTATAGGTCACCTCATCATCACTCTAAAATATCTTCTTAAGTCGCTATCACGTACCACATATCTGAGGGGGTTAGAAAAGAAATAAAGAGAGTCATGAGCAAAATGCTCAGTGAATAGACCTTACCCCGAATCAGTGATGCCAAACAGAGAGTAAATCATGTACTGGATAATATGAATCAGAAAGCAACATCATGTCATGAATGAGTATATGAATGTATCCTCAATAATACATAAATAAAAAGTAGATAATATGTCATACTGATAAAAGTATACAATCCTCGACAATGAATAAATAAATCTCCATGTCATATGATCATCATAACTCTCTATCAAATATGACACATGATGCATGCCGACCATGACCATGCTATGATACCAAATGCAACCATATATGATGTATATTGACCACTCAATAATCAGGTATGTCAGATAAAAATGAAATCATATGTATTTCTCAACATCACGATCATCACCGACATCTCGGTATAATATCATCATACTAGACCACTGTGCACAGTCAACACCCGGTACCCGGTCTCAATATCATGCCCGAAGGCTCCGAGCATACTCTGCCATCCGCAAGGAGTATCTCAAATATAACCATACCCTGCCATCCGCTAAGGGTATCAACATCCATCCAGACCGGGCACCCCACATAGTTGATAGAAGCCTCGTGAGGATAACTCGCCACATATGCCCTGGCGAACGATATGTGTCCGATTGTCTGTGCGCACAGACTCAACTAACCTCGGACATGGGCCACGAGATATCGCATATCAGCGACCATAATCATCACTCTAGGCACCCCTAACCCTAGCGCCTACTCGGGTATCCCCACGCTTTCTATCAACTATCCTATCAATCACATTTCATGCTTTTCTTCTAAATGCCAAATCACATGTATATATCCAGTACGATAACAAGTCAATGCATAACATGAATTTAGGTGGAATAGGAATCAAGAGAAAAATAATGCAATGTAGTCTCCAACTATATAGTTAACACATGCATACTCCTGCTAGTCTATCACATGCACACTTATGCTAGAGATCATCTCGGTATAAAATCAGAACAGTATAATCATCTCCAATCATCTCTATATATCACCAATGTATTCATATCCCAGATCAGCCTAATCAAATGCATGATAAAGTATGCTCGACTGAAATCATCTCTAAATAAAGTCATATAATCATGCTGGAGGTCAAAACATGCATGTACATAATATATAATATAACCTAATTTGAGAAAGGAATCTAGGGGATAAGACTACTCACACTAATCAGAAGATACAAACCACGTATCCCTTACATCCGCCCATCAACCGTGTGACACTTCTCGCTAGCAAGGTCCACGGGGTCTCAAATAAGGGGTTCGGGATCTGAAAATGTTTAAGTAACATAAAGTTAGTTGTTTATCCCATTATAATCCGTTCGAGTAAAATATGATGATTTATTAGATTTTAGAATTTCTACTTAATTTTATAATTGGCTAGATTTTTATTATAAATAAAATATAAATATAGATTAAAACCTAATTATAATTAAATTATATCTTGATTAATTCGGGACTATGTAGTCATTATCTTATTTGTTACAAAATAATAATGTATAATAAATTATTAGAATTATTTAAAATGTATCTCATAAAAAAATATTGGTATATAAATTTGATAATTATAATTTACAAATCTATATATTAATCTAATAGAGATATAAATAAATAAATATGAGTATTACTTATATTTATACCTAATTAATCATTAATTATACAAATTACAATTAATACTAATCATATTGAAGAATATATTATTATTAAAATAATTAATGTCTAAATAATTTATTTGCATTAATTAAGAAGGAAAAACCTAAATAAATAACATCAAATAAATAAATAAATAAATAATTAAAACACTGCTACAATGCTGGGCCGAGCCCAGCACTGTGCAGAAAAAGAAGAAGTGGGAGCTGAGGAGGGAAGAGAAAAAGAAAGAAAGAAAGAAAGAAAGAAGAAGAAGAAGAAGAAGAAGAAGAAGAAGAAGGGAGGAGGGGAGGGAGGTGCGGACCCGGCCTACGGGGAGGGCACCGGCAGCTGGTGGCCAGCCAGCTGCCGGCCTCTCGCCGGCGGCTCGGCTCCGACGAGCCCGAGCCCAACGAAGGAAAAAAGGAGATATATATATATATATATATATATATATATATATATATATAGAGAGAGAGAGAGAGAGAGAGAGAGAGAGAGAGAGAGATAGTGATAGAGAGAGAGGAGGAGGAGGATGAGGAAGGAGGAGGAGGCTCACCTGCGGCAGCACGACGATAGCGGCGGCGGTTCGGCAGTGGGGGGGAGAGAGAGAGAGAGACCGAACGAGAGAGAGAGAGAGATTTAAAGAGAGAGAGAGAAGGCGGTGGCGGTTGGCGGTGGCTGCGGCGGCGCTGGGGCCCGCCGCTGCCAGACAGCCACAGCCGGTTGGCTGCGGCGACGCGAGGGGGGTGCGTGGCACCTCCCCCACGCAGCCCCACTGCATGGGCACGAGGCCGGTCACACTGTGGCCGGTCACACTATGGCCGGCCACGTCGTGCCCATGCAAAGTTTTTTTTTTTTTTTTTGGGATTGGGCTGTTACAATCTGACATACCTGATTATCGAGTGGTCAATATACATCATATATGGTTGCATTTGGTATCATAGCATGGTCATGGTCGGCATGCATCATGTGTCATATTTGATAGAGAGTTATGATGATCATATGACATGGAGATTTGTTTATTCATTGTCGAGGATTGTATACTTTTATCAGTATGACATATTATCTACTTTTCATTTATGTATTATGAGATTTTTATGACAAAGCCTTGCTAAAAAAAGCTACGGGACGTTCTCCTTGCATAAGTACAGCTCCTATGCCAACACCCGATGCATCACATTCCATAGTGAACTCTTTGGTGAAGTCCGGTAGTGCTAAAACGGGTGTCGTCGTCATTGCTGTTTTCAAATTTTCAATGGCTGAAGTGGCTTCATCCGTCCATCTAAAAGAGTCATTCTTCAACAAAGAAGTGAGAGGAGCAGCGATGTTGCCATATCTGGCGATGAAGCGTCGATAATATTTGGTCAGCCCTAAAAATTCTCTTAATATGGTAGTAGTAGTAGTAGGAATAGGCCAAGCGGTTATACATGCAACCTTTTGAGGATCTGCCACTACACCATCTGCTGAAATGATATGGCCTAAATACTCCACTTGTGGTACTCCCCATAGGCACTTGGACTTATTGATCTTCAATTAATTTTGCTTCAGCAAATTCAGCACATCATCCAAATGCCGCCAATGCTCCAACTCAGTCTTGCTATACACCAAAATGTCGTCAAAAAAAACCAAGACATATCTTCGCAAGAGAGGCCGAAATATATCATTCGTGAGGCCTTGAAAGGTAGCTGGAGCATTGGTGAGACCAAAAGGCATCATCCGAAACTCGTAATACCCGTCCGAAGTCTGAAATGCAGTTTTGTGCACATTCGCCAGGTGAACTCTAATTTGATGATACCCGGCCCTCGAGTCAAGCTTACTAAATATAGTCGCCCCTGTAAGCTCGTCCAACAACTCCTCGATAACCGGAATGGGATACCGGTCCTTGACGATAATAGCGTTTAGTGCTTGATAGTCGACACAAAAACGACATGTCCTATCCCTTTTTCGCACCAAAAGCACGGGAGAATGAGTATGAGCTATAACTTGGTTGTATGAGACTTTACTCCAACATCTCGGCTACCATCTTTGAGATAAATTTTTTTTGCACATGTGGATACCGATATGGCCTCACGTTCACCAGTGCAGCCCCGGGTACAATCTCTATGCGATGGTTCGTCGCTCTCCTCGGTGGCAACTCTTGTAGATCCTCAAACAGTCCAGAAAAATTATCTAATAAATTAGACAATTCGATGGTAGTACCTGAACTCGTTTGAGGCTCATCTCCTACTGGTCCTAACTAAACAAGAAAGGCTAAAATCATACGCACAAGGCAGCCCCACCATAGGCTACATCGCAGGAATCAGCGAAGACCGAACACCATCAAGCCGCACATCTTTGTTTCCTTATTTAAATTTCATCCACATGCTCCGGAAATCAAATATGACGGGTCCTAAACTCTATAACCACTTAGCACTAAGGACAATGTCCGCTCCTCCCAGCGCCAATAGATACAAGTCCACAATGATGTCGTGTCCTTGCACTCGTATATCGACCTGGCGACATAAGCTCTCCGCCTTAAGCTTCGTGCCATCTCCAATAGCAACGTCAAATCCCGTGGTCAGTTTGGCATCCAAACCCAATCTCCTCACTAACCTCTCATCTAGAAAGTTGTGTGTACTCCCTGAATTAATGAGGATATGCACACAATGCTTTCTAATGAGTCCGTCTATTTGTAACGTCGTCGGCGCGAAAGTACCCAAATATGCATGCATCGATATTTCAGCTTGGATATCTTCCTCCACGCCCTCCTCAATGGTCTCCTCATGGACATCCTCTAGACACTCTCTATCATCAACAACCTCATCATCCTCCTCAAGATCATCGATAAGCATCACACTCCCAATCGGTTTAGAACACCAATGACCGGGGGTGAAACGCTCATCACATCGAAAGCAAAGGCTCTTCGCTTTCCGCTCCTCCACCTGGGCAGGTGTGAGAGTTCGAACGGGAGGTCTTGTGCCTCCTCTAACATCGGAAGAAGGTTTCCAAGGTGTCATGGTCTAGTACTCACAGCCGTTGTTTTTAAAATCGCAGAATTTCTAGCCGGCATTCTAGGTGCAAACCGCCCATCTCAGTTGCCCCAATTGGTTTCAGCTGCCATCTTTAGAGACCTATGCTTTTGTTCCATTCTCACGGCCTTCTCAAAGGCCTCCTCAAGAGTAGTAGGACATAGAGCACGAATATCCGCTTGTATCTCCTCTCGCAGCCCTGAAATAAATGTGCTCATCAATGTCTGTTCGGGCCAAGGTGGCTCACAATGACTACTAACTCTTTCAAACTCAAATTGGTACTCTGATATGGTTGTCCTCTGAACCATCTTGCTTAATGTGGCAGCAAAATCTTTATATGTCGCTATCCCAAATCTGTGTGTAATCTTCCTACAAAAATTCGCCCATCCGGTAAATCCACCACCACAAATAACTGATCTATACCAATGCAATGCCGTTCTTTGGAGGTGAAAGCTTGCCATCTGGACTTTTGCATCTTCCACTGTACCTTGACAATCAAAATATTATTTAATTTGAAACACCTAATCTGTTGGATCACCGCCTTGGAATTTTGGAAAGTCCAAGCGTGCGGTTCTCCCCCAAATAGCGTTGTCGAGTTCGCGAAAGGTCCTTGGTTCAGGTCTAAACCTTTGTGTATATTGATCACCTTCTATAAATCCTCGAGCACGTACATCACCATCTTCATAGGGATTAACCTCATTCTCATATTGCCAATCCTCCTCATCGACTAAGCGCACCGGTGCCGCACGCCTCTCGGGTTCCACCACCGCCGGTCTTGAGTTTTATAACGGAGGTGGGGGATGATGTGAAGGCATAAGTAGGAGGGGATCATTGACATTCATATGATGTACCTAGACTTGTAGGGTATCAGTTCGATGAGGTCCCTCCGGTAGTTCTTCTTGAAACTCTGTTCGTCGTCGAGGAGATGACGAACCCAATCGATTCACGACATATTCCTTGAATTCATTATGATCCTTTTGCATTGTATCAACTCTATGCAACATTGTTTGGAACATGCCCCTAAGTTCATCCATATTCGAACCCATGGACGTTGGTTGACTCAGTCCTGCCGTGGGTGCTCCAAAGGAATCAGCCTCACGGTTAGGATCATCGTGCATTGAGTCCTCCCTTGTTGGTGTGCTCTCCATAGGTCTCTTTGTTGATGTAATCTTCCTTGTTTCAACCATTAATGG
This sequence comes from Typha angustifolia, assembly GCF_048772165.1. Classification (NCBI taxonomy): domain Eukaryota; kingdom Viridiplantae; phylum Streptophyta; class Magnoliopsida; order Poales; family Typhaceae; genus Typha; species Typha angustifolia. The sequence continues at coordinate 2,365,626 of NC_133240.1, read as the reverse complement.
ACGTTTGAGGTTCATCTGTTCTGATACCAATTTGATAAACTCTGATACCAAATTGATAAACTCTAATACCAAATTGATGAGCTTCGATACCACTTGATAAGATCTGGAACCAAAGATAGGCTATGCTACGATTCCTTCAAGATCTGAATGTATTACAGAAATTAGTCTGCGTAACCGTGAGAAAATATTTGTCAGATATTCACTAGTAGTCATAAAATTAAGAAACTAATTGGGTTAGATCCATAACTTCCTGATCTACAACTTTCGTATTTATGCACTTCGCAGATTCAAACTTTAGCAGGGACGAAAACTCAGAATAACATGGTTAATGGTGGTGGTGACGGGTGAAGTAGATGTTAGGGTTATGGATGGGTATGGAGATGAGGGTGGATTGTGGAAGTGATTAAGGGAAGTAGATAAAGGGAATGAAGTGGTCGAGATCCCAAAGAAGAGGGGTTGCTCGACAATCGAGGGAGATTAGAAGTTAGAAGAAATCTTGCCAACTATAGAGGTGGAAGGATGGTGTAGAGGGAGGAGGGAGAAGTCTAGAGAGAAGATAGGAGACAAGAAATCAATAATCCAATAGCATAATGAAGTTGGCTGCCATCCACATATTTATAGAGGCTAGCCAACAAGTCCTAAAATACTATGAAACCCTAATCCTAGAGGATTCCCGTCGATCGCGTTCGAACGCACCCAAAAAGCTCCATCTCTGTCTACGCGAACGCGGTGCAAGCGTTCGAACGCGAGCGTTCGAACTCGCCCGACCGCGTTCGAACGCAGAATATGTGTTCTCTATATTTGCAAACCTGATGCAGGCATTCACAAAGGCGTTTGAATGCGACCCCTCCTGCATTCGAACGCGACCTACAAAAATTTTATTTTAATGAAAATAAACACATAATGCAATAAAAAAAGATCATAACTAAGTGTATCATCTTCTAACATAGCTTGCCTACAATTTGGATCTTTGAGGGCTTGGTTGACACAAGTTGGTTCACTGGGTGGTGGAAGAGGATGTTGGTTACTAGGTATAGTTGTTTTGGTTTGATGATTTGGTTCATAGATCGAGTTGTTATGCTATGGGTGCGAGTAATATGAGATGCTCTAGGTGAAGTATCACTAAACTGCACTCTGGAGATGGATTCTAATATAGGAGTACAACTTGGAGGCTGCATGTCCGATTGATATGAAGTTGGTGCAATCCAAGAAACTGGCAGATTTGTAGATACAAAAGCATCACCACGTAGCACATGTGATGGCATTGAAGAGGACATCATTAAGGGTGTGGATCCAGAGAGCGGCATAGATGAGGATTTGATGGCAAAAGGGTTTGTGTTCTCATCAAATGTAACATGCCAAGAGATATATATTCGAGAGGTATCAAGTGAGACATTTATATGCATTTTGTGTAGATGAATTCCCAACAAATAAGCATGGCTTAGACTTAGGCTGAAGTTTGTGAATTTTAAGGTTTTAACCATGGGAAACAAAGACACCCGAATGTATGAAGCTTGAGGTAGTTTGGTGATTTGTGATAGAGAGCTTCATATGGTGATTTATTTTGAAGTAATGAAGTGGGCATTCTATTAATCAGGTACACAGCTGTGGAAAGCAAATGGCCAATAGGAAGAGGGCATTGAGGCTTGGTATAATTAGGTGAGACCACATTCTACAATGTGTCGATGACGTCTTTCAGCAGTTCCATTTTGTTGGGGGGTGTGGTGTAGTGACCAATGTCATTTTGAGAAAGGAATATGAGCTTTGAATTCTCCTCCATTGTCAGAATAAAATTTTTTAATGGTGGTACTGAATTGATTTTCAACTAGAGCTTTGAAAATTTTGAAAATAGAGCTTACTTCAGAAATTTGTTTTAAGTGGAAAGAACCATAAATATTTGGTATAGTGATCAATAAGAATGAGGTAGTATTTGTACCCATCAAATTAAATGGAAGAAGAATGAGCAGGTCCCCACACATGTCAGTGTACAAATATTCTAGTGGAGCATGGCTAATAAGAGAGGTAGAAGAGAAAGGTTGTTAGTGTGATTAGTTACACTGACACGAAGTGCAAAGAGAGATGTCTGGACATTCATTTGAAGATATAGGAAGAGAAAAATGATTAACAATATGATGAACAATTTTATTAAGTGACTTAAAATGCATTGAACCAACATGAGTTACGCACAAACCTGAACCATCACTGATCACAACCTCAACTGTGCCATCATATTCAGAATGAATAGATAGATTAGATAGATCGGAGGTGATGTTGTGAGAGGTAGTCGAGTCAACAAGCTATTTTTTCTCTTTGGTGTGGGCAATAGATGTACAATTTACATTAGGTGCAATGATAGCTGATCTGCTTCGACATATTTTAGTTGAATGGCCATGCTTGTCACACAGTTGACAAATGATGTTATTATGATTGGATTGATCACCACGTTGTTGATTGCGGTTTGGACTATGTTGCCCTTGTCAATTGAAAGAGCTGGAATGAGAGTATCTATTGTTGTTGTTGTGTGAATTGCTATAGTTCTTTCTCTGAGTGGTATTGGCTGTGGCAACAAGCTGTGATATTGTACTCTCCAATAGTTTGATGTAGCTTTCATGACTAGCTAAAAGATCATGTAATACTTCAAATGAGAGCAAGGTTTCTCGAGTGCGAATAGGTGCGGAAATATCACGATACTCTAGGCCAAGTCCATTAATAAATTAGAGGGTGATGTCATCTACAGAGAGAGGTGTATCAGTGACAGCTAGCTCATCTGCTATCACTTTGACAGCTTGCATGAACTCGGGAACTGTCCGAGAACCACATTGCATGAGTGTTAATTCATCCTTCAACTGCATTAAACGAGTCCGAGAACGATTAGCATATAGTTGCTTAAGCTTTGTCTATGCTTCATTAGAAGCGAAGATGGCATGCAACATGAGTTTATCTTGTCGATACCAATGAGAATAGGGACTTGCTTAGTATTAGAGGAATCTCCGCTGAAAGGACACTTAAGTGACCCATCAACATAACGGAGAAGGTTGTAGCCCGCCAAAAAAGAAAATTAGAAAGGCTAATTTTCAATGACAACCCGGCAGAAGCATGAATCGAGACAAGCATAGTATCTGTTGGTGTGTTTGGATTGGTGCTAACAATCGGAGAATTGCTAGTATTGTCAGAGTTTGTCATGACTATTGAAAAGGGTGGTGTGATAGAATTCTCGTTAGAGAAGATTGACTCTGATACCATAAAGTGGAAGTATGCACTCACTAGTTGAATGTGATTTCACTCTATTCTTTTCATTGATCATCTATATATATTTATATATAAATTTACAATTATAGAAGGAGAAAAGGTAACGTTCCTATTCCATACAAGGATACCAGCTGTCATGCAAAGAGGGAATGTACTAGCTATCATGCTTAGGCATGGCAATGACTAGGTTAGTGGCAAATTAGATGCAATTTCCTTTATAGATACCAGTTGTGGGCATACAAGTCAACTATTTTTCCTGAAGCAGTTGGTGCTCAGGAGGTTATGCCGAGTATTCAAAACTTGGGTACCAAAATTTGGCTCGAATCTGATTCACTCATTTTGGTCAATATTTTGGGTGGTGAATACAAGCCATTTCAAATATTTCTAATAAACAATAGGATACATTAATATTTCAAATATTTCTAATAAATAAAATAAATACACCATTTCACATGTTCCTTAATTCAATCAAAGAGGCATGGTCGGATACCAATTACATACATGCAGAGACATGCAATTTAACCAAAGAGACATGGTCAAGAGTTCAAAATGCTCAAACATGGTAAACTCCAAAATTTTATACATTGTGCGGCAAAATAATACAACAATCTCTCAATTCATATCGTTTTCAGTTTAAAAATAAAGGGGAACTCAGCCTCAGAAAGATCTGTCATTATCATCTGTTCCAACAACAGTATTCCCCAGATCAGAACGAAAGCTGACACTCTATGTACTAGGGCTTTACATAGATCCCTCGACTTGACCAATCACGACAATATTACGAAGAACATATTAAGAACGACTTGCAACGATCGTCACACTATTATGAAGAACAAACTGTGCCGTTGCCAATGTGGATCCCTTGGAAAATGTAGTGATTGATTGCACAGCTACGCATTGGATGTTGTTGCTGAATCTGCAAAAGAAACCTCAGCATTTACTGTTAAAAGTTGCATTCAGATAAAATGAAAGAAATTTTTTTTCTGGAAATCTATTTTACAAGTGGCATAGAAAAGAAAAATAAAAATGGAAATTCCATGTCACCTTTTAAGGGGGTTTGAGATAGATTAGTAGTCGTCCATAAACCTGTGCTATCTTGGTAAACATGCTTGATCATAGGAATGTGCTTCACTTTCAACTTTCCTGTGGTTTGGATGTTCTTTATGAAATCATGGTGCATATCCCATAAATGAATCTCTTGGAGAGATGCAAGGTACTCGATGCCTTGTGGAATCTCCTTCAAATCTGGAAAGTCGACCAATTTCAGTTGCTCCAAATTCTGCATTGCATGCTCTATTGACATGTAGTGAACCCCTGGCAAATCAACCAGAACAAGTCTTTTGAGCTTAGGGAACCACCCTGAACGAAAAACCAAGCTTTCTCCAACGTACGCCTTTTGAAGACGAAGCATCGTTAGATTTGACAACGAAGAGAGTGATGGAAGTGGATCTTCTTTCAGTCTACTCCACCCAAGAGCTAGCCACTTGAGGTTTGCTTGGATGGCATGAAACAAAGGGGACTGTAGCGCACCTTCTGACAATCTACCTTCCAAACAAAGCTTTTGAAGATGCTGAGGTGGAGGACTTGGAGATTCTAAATTGAGATACTCATTCTCATCACTTACAATAACAGCCAAGTTGCAAAGGAAATGCATCTTACCAATGGATGTGAATAACTCATTGCAGTGAATGCTTTTAACATTTCGTACTTGAATAGTCCTGATTTGACTCAACTTTCCCAACTCTCTCACCATTTCTTCACTTGCTTTGACAGCTTTTAAAGTTTGCAGCTCTTGCAAATCCCATACTCCCTTTGGAGCTTCAACGCCACTAATACTGTGAAAATTTCTGGAATCCTTATCAAGTACCTTCCCTACGATCAAGTGACGTAACCTCTTTAGCTCAGTTATCCTGCTTGGTAAATGTTCTATTGCAGTGCCGTAAACGTCTAAAGTTTGAAGTCTTTGAAGTCCGTCCAGTGAATTCGGCAACACCCTAACCTTGGTATTCCGAAGGCTCAAGTAATGCAAGTTGAATAAATGCATCACATCATCTGATAGACCTTCGATTGGTACATCTCGTAGATCTAATACTCTCAGATATCGTGCAGTGCGTGCTAGCCATGGTATAAACAGCTTAGAAGAGTAGATGCTATCAAAAAGGTAAAAAGATCGGAGATGAGAAAAATCAATGCCTGACTGTATTCTATCATTATATCCGTTCACTGATAAGCGTCGGGCTTTATAGTCAACCACTGTCACTTGTGATTTGTCATATGTCATGCAAAATCTTTCCTTTCTAGACATCGATATTGCTAACGCTCGCACAAGATCATGCATTTTACAAACTCTGACCCTTCCAAAGTCGTTCCTTTCTACAACTTGGAGCAAGCACCAATTAATAAGTTCATTAAGGTACTCTTCTGCAACTTCTTCTAATGTCTCGGTAATCTTTGCGGCAACCAAACCTTCTGCTACCAGCAATCTGACGATTCTCTTCCTAGGTATTAAGCAATCTGGAAAGATGCTACAATATAGGAAACTACTCTTGAGATGACTTGGTAAATAGTTGTAGCTTACTGTTAGAATTCCTATTAAGGAACTCGTTGGCCCGTTATCCAACATATCGCGTATCTCCCAATTTATTTGCGTATAGAATTTCATCCATTCTGTTACGTCCATTGTTCTAAATGACAATAGTCTACCTACCGCCACAATAGCTAATGGCAAACCTCGACACTTTTCCACAATCAATCTAGCTGGATGCTCAAGGTCCTGAGGACATCTTCCACTCTTCGTGTTTCTAAAAGCCCACCTACAAAAAAGATTCCACGATTCTGACATCTGTAGGTAAGGCATCTCAAGATAACATCCATAGGTTATATCCCGACTTCTTGACGTGATCACTACTCTACCTTCGTTACTGTTTTTACCTAAAATATTAGATAAATCAAACCAAACATTCCGATTCCATACATCATCTAGAATTAGCAAATACCTTTTATCTTTCAGATTTCTCCGTAGTGTGTCAATACTGACATGACTCTCCTTGTGGCCAAAAATATCCTTTATTATCCTTCTTATTATGTCTTGAACTTGTCCATTCTGAGAGACGAAAATCCATATGCGATACTCAAAGTGCTCCTTTATAGCTTTGCTTTCATAAATATTTCGAACGAGAGTACTTTTGCCAGATCCTCCAATACCCGAGATGGAAATTACGGAGGTTGACTTTTCCCCAGTTGTTAAGTACTCAATGAGTTTTTCTTTTTCTCCTCTAAGACCTATAAGATCATCAGCATCCAGTAGCGAATGAGAAGAAAATTCTAGTTGTCGTCCTTCGCTAAAATTGTCGGAAGTGCCACATACATTTGACAATTCAATCCCATAAGTAACTCTCAGACCCTGAAGGTTCCTAAGACGATTTTGAATCTTTTTCAACTCATTGGCCAGTTTCTGCCAAGAATAAATACTTTTATATCCTTGTAATCTCCTCTTGAGTGATCTCCAAAATCCACTTTGCTGTTGACAAACTAGGTAAGTGTACTCATCAATTATGTCCTCTATCTCAAATGCCAACACATGTACCTCTTGCAACCATTTCTCCAGAAGTTCCTTATAGCCTTCTTGTCTTTGTGCTTCATGTAAAAATGCCTGCATTATGTTAAACTCACTTTGGATCTGCTTTATTTGACTTTCCACTTCGATAAGAAGTGATATATCTTTGCCGAAGTATGAACTTAGTGATTGCACAACATTAGTTGTCAAGATAGATCCAATTTTGCAAAGAACCTCAGATATTAAAGCCTCTGTCATCCTGCAATATTGTTTCAGAAGTTACACTCCTTAAGATATTCGGGAGACAAGTGGTTAGAACTTCTGTGGACCTTGCATCCTGTCAAGAGATTATAAAATGTTAGAAGTAAACACAGCTATCCGTCCTATCTTATATCATTTCATATTTTACTTAATTTTATTTTCTCTAGAAAAATCTCGTTAGTTATTTTATAATTGGCAGATTTATAATAAAGGAATCTTTGTTTTGTATGCTCTTTAGTCTCGGTTGTAAATATCTATAGCATATCTGCATCGTCAAAGTTTAACGAAGAATGCTATGTTGTTTGAAGCTTCTCCAACATGCTTTGAACATTTTAAGCTTGTTTGATCAACTTCAAACAAGTTTTCTCCACCAGATTAAATTCAAAATTAGATGTTGGATCATTTGAAGTTTGTTCGAACAACTTTGAACAAGCACCAATCATTTTTCAAGAGAAGGTTCGAAGGTCTATGTTTGAATTTGTTCGAGCATACTTTGATCGTTAGAAGCTTGTCCGAATAAAGTTTTCCGACAGCTCCTGAAAATATTCAAGTGAATAAGTGAGGTACCTTGTTCGAACTAGTTTGAACATACTTCGACTATTCAAAGCTTGTTTGAACAAACTTCAAACGAAAGTTACCCGAGAGCTCCTAAAAAATATTCAAGTGAAGTGAGGTAGTATGTTCGAAGTTGTTCGAACATACTTTAATGGTTCGAATCTTGTTCGGACAAACTTTGAACAAAAGCTTCTCGAGAGCTCTTGAAAATATTCTAGTGATAGCTTGTTCAGACTCATTCAAATATACTTTGATTGTTCAAAGTTTGTTTGAACATCTTCGAATAAATCTTGCAAAGACATATAGAAGGCATTATTAGAAATGGGCTTGTTCATACCGGTTCAAACATGTCAGATAAGATCATCAGATTAGTGCTAAAAAGTAGCTTACTTGTTGGGGACTATAAAAATAAAAGACTAAGGTGAAATGAGGACACCTCTCCTAAAACTATTCTGACCTATCTCCACTATTTTATTTTTAACTTTTCATCTTACCTCTAATTTAGGTGAAACTAGAGCCATTAAAACCCTAACTCACAAAGCTACCACCACCTAAATTTTCATAATTTTCTTACGTCCAAATCATTCTAGATCTGATTTGCAACAAAATTTCATATCCTTATCAACGGCTGAAGCTGAATATATTGTAGCTCAACTCTTGTAAATGAAGCAAATGGTCAAAGACTATAGTATAGATTAGGAGCTCATAACTGTGTACTATGACAATTTGAGTGCCATAATTATTTTTAAGAATATATACTTTTTTCAAATCTGACTTCTTCTGACAATTTATTACTTGATATATGGTAATATCAACTTGATTCTAGGAGAGTTCATTACAACCAAAGAAGATGATTTCAGTACTCAAAATATAGTCTAAAAAGCCAAAAACTATCGCACAATTTCATATGAAAGTCTAACGAGGAAACACTAGAAATCATAGTGTTGCATCTCTATCTACATTTACAAACACAAATGCGAAATCGACCAGTGTATAAAGGTAGATCCAATTCTGTTGTTTCCACTAACACTGAAACTAATACCATAGTTGCATAATACTAATTAAAGTTTACTTCAGCTATCAAAAGCCCCAAAAATTCTAATCATTAAATTCTCTTCATAATCGTATTTCATAGAATAATCCAGGACTACAGAAGGATGGCAGCTAGAATAAGATCAGGAGAAAAATATATTCAAGCTTGCCCGTTAATGGACAGGATTATAATCAGATTTAATTTAACTGAGATAAACTGCTTATCCTAAAACGAAAATAATGTGATTTAAACTTTGAATCGTATCTCAACTAATCAAAGCCATATGTTCGTAGAAATATCTCAATTAATATTAATTTATTTCCTATATCTCCATATTAAGTAGAATTAAAATCTTGATTTAATTTGTAGACCATGTAAGAGAGAGAAGAAAATAAGAAGACCAATTTACCCTTAAAAATGAAAGGCTGGCCGGTACATCTGGTTAATTATGTACTATTTCGGCCATAGGTTGGCTGTTTGTAACAAATATATATAAACAAGATAAAGAAAATCCCAAAATAATATATGGCAAGTAAACCCAAATTTCCCTATATATGATAATAAGAAACTCATGTTAGCTCTAACAATTTAATTCCAAAAGTCATAAAAAAATCTAATTAAAGAAAAATATCAAAATTAAATAAACTTACAAATTATAAAATAAATTTTTTTGTATAAGTCGAGTCTAGTGTTAAACACAATTTTTAAGACTAATTTATACTCCACCAATTACTTTTGGAATTGTGAACGTCAATCTCCCAAGATATAATAATTGTTTTGGACTTAAAAGGTAGCATCTATCTGAATGCCTTGTCGAACGAAAAATCATGCAGTACTCTCTCTTAAATATAGACAGAAGACTCAAAATGTAAATAGAAATAACACAATTCTATAAAAAAATATGCAGACTAACAGCCTATTTATAGGCTTAAATAGCAACATTGAAAGGATTCAAACAGTTGGATCAACCGGTAATGAAAGGATGAACCACTTCGAGTTGAACCGATTAATAGTTTTAGTCTAAAAGGGTCACATTACTTCGGGTCAACTAACCAATTTAATTTGGAGGGACACATTACTTTGGGTTCAAGCAAACCTAAACCCTAACCCTACTCGAACAAGACCAGATCCAAACACCCTACTCAAACAAGACCAGATCCAAACACCCTACTCGAATAAGACCAGATCCAAACACCATACTCGAACAGGACCAGATCCAAACTTGTATTACGCAAAAAATAATTTTGGACTTGACCGATGCACGTGAACTGAACCGAGACAGGCTGGGAGACGCGTGTACATATGAGTTGATTTACATAGATATATATGCTTATAAAATAGGTAGCTCTTTTGAGACCCAAAGCTCATGACAAGTTTGGCACTTGTGTTCCATACTAATATTTTTTAAATATCTAATGGTACTAAGCTCATTTTTCTTTATTTTCTATTACCATAATACTTATTTTAAAGTTAATTTTTATTCACTTCTTTTCATGGATTTGAATAAGTGAATATATGACATTAGAGTATTCTTTGACCTCTTTTAATTCCACTATTAATCCATCATTAATAATTCCACTCTACTTAAATTTGAGCTTAAAGTTAGTAAAATATTCATGTCAAATACAAGATATTTCCAAAACGTTCCTCCATATGAATGAATTGGTTGTAAATACACATGAAATGTAAATATTAACTGTAAATGCACATAAAATGTAGACTTGATTGAGTCCAACGAGAAGTTACTACATCAAGATAGGTAGCTTTAGGCTTTGAACCTTCCCTAGTGAAGTATTATAGAATTTATCACTAACTAGTGAACATGATGTCTTAAATTGTTCAGATTTTGTATACACCGAGACAATAATGCTTGCATAGCTTTCTTTCAATACAGTTGGTTCTATATGTTATCTATTTTGGCCTTGATATACTTGATAATTCTTTGAGTGCTCTAGAGATTAAGCTGGACCATCTCATAGAAGCAGCCTAGTTCGCATATTATGTGATATACCTCTTAGGTTCCAAGATATAAGAGCTATTAAAATATTGCTTACTCTAACACAAGTTTATCACTATGTCATCACAGCAAAGATACAGAAAATAATTCTTTCGTAATTTTAGAGAATGCCTCGATAACGAGGCTGTCTCTTTGAACCTAGATCTTGGGATCTCTAGTCAATTAGGTTCAGTTGCCATTGTTGTCGTTACTCTATATATGATAGGCTAAAATCATTACCCTCAATAAAGAATACACATGATCTCTTATTAAGCCTTTTGTTAATAGATCTGCGATGTTGTTCTTTGATTTCATATAATCAATGGATATTATACCATTTGAATTGTCGCACAGTATTATGTCGATAACATATATGTCGTGACTTGCCATTATATATTTGATAAAATAGATTGGTTGTCACAATGTACGCAAATTGCTTATACAAAGTTTCAAGCAGAGAGAAATATCTTTTAAGAAATTCTGAATCCACTCAGCTTCATCTCTAGCCTTATCTAATGCTATGAATTCAGATTCCATAGTAGATCTGGCTATATATGTTTGTTTATAAGATTTTTATTATACGGATGCACCCGCTAAGTGTAAAAGCATACCCACTCGTGGATTTGATGTCTTTTGTATTAGAAATCAAATTTACATCACTGTACCCTTTAAGTGATGTTGTATATCTTAAAGCCAATCCATAGTTAGTGGTGTATCTTAAATATCTGAGTACCCTGATTATCACTGTCGTATCTCAAATATTTGAGTACCCTAACTATCGACTTCTAGTTATCGTTCTCTGGATTATTTGTATATCTAGTCAGTTTACTCACAAAGTATGCAATATCTCAACGAGTGCAATTCATGACATACATCAAAATGCCTATTATCCAAAAATATTCTAATTGAAATATATATTCACCTATATTCTTTGCCAGATGAAGATTCACATCTATATATATTGTGACTAAATTGTTATTATCTTTATCAAATTTATTAAGCAATTTCTTAATATAATATGATTGAGATATAACATATTCTTCATTTGTTTTAGTGATCTTTACACCAAGAATAACATTTGCAACTCTTAGATCCTTAATGTCAAACTTATTAACCAACATGTTCTTAGTAGGTTTAATGACATTAGTATTACCAAGAGATACTATCATATTATTCATATAAAGATATACAATGACATAATTATCTAAAGTGTCTTTCACATAAACGCACTTATTACATTCATTAATGTGAAAACTATTTGACATCATAACTCAATTAAATTTTTTATGCTATTGTTTAGGTGCTTGTTTAAGCCTATAAATAGACTTAATTACTTTGCACACCTTTTTATCTTGTCTTGGAGCTACAAATCTTTTGTGTTGTTCTATATAGATTTCTTCATTTAATTCTGATACGATTCGAACTTCACTGATGTCGTCTCGAGCATGGATACACTTTACGGGTGTCTTTGCTCTTGTTTTAGTGTTTAATTCTTAAAAAAATAAGTTTTTTATATGTCGCGTTCGAACGCGGGTGGAGTACGTTCGAACGCAGTTGGCGAAAATATACTATTTAGGATTAATTTTGAATTGTTGGTTAGCCTCTAAAGGTGTGGATGGCAACCATGGAGTCATTATTGATGAATTGAGTTTTTTTCTTATCTCCTTCATCTTCTTCGCTCCCGTTCTCTCGATCTCCAGCGATGCCGCTTCTAACCTCCCTCGACCGGCCAATCACCCTAGTCCCTTAGGGGCGGCTCTCTCCTCCCCCTTCTTCCAATCTATCTATCACTTGCCGTAACCCCTCCATCACCCATAACCCTTCCACCACCACTTATTCACCGGTGCCACCCCAGTAACACCGGTCCACCACCAACCACCATCATCAAGGATCTCGTGCCTCCATCCATGGATCCTAAGACAGCCTTCTCGATGTTTGTCCACTAATCGGACGATATCTTGAGATCCTAGCATCCGATTCACCTGAAACTTGATTTGTTAGAACGTTCTTTTCTGGGGCTACAACATATCAAAATCTCACATCGATCTGATATCGGCATCTTTCAGGATCTTTTCCTAAAATTCCATAGTAGATTCTCTCCAAATCTGGAAATCGGAATAGATCGAGCCTTCGCCTAAAGGGGAGATCATATCAAGTTGGTATCAGAGCCACCGTTCCTCGGACACGCGCTTCCTATGACGACAACTAGAGTCATGGCTACACGGCGAGATGATGAAGAAGAGATTCTCCCAATAGAGAAGGGGAAACAGTTGCGGGGACTTCCACCAGCGGAACTGCCCGATCTAATCGAAATACAGAAGAACCTAGTGTTCAAGCCATGTTGGGGCCTCTTTCCAAACAAATGGCAATCAACAACTAGATGATGACGGAGATGATGCGGGAAATATGGGCGACAAGGGAAGCCATGGTGAACGGGAACGCACCACCAACCCCATGACGCGAGTCCACTCCCATGAACCCACCGTCACCGGTTTAAAATTTGCAACCACAAAAGCTGCTATTGCCACCACCCTATGGGCAGAGGCAAGCAAGGATGGTTCCACTAGGCCCAGTTGCAGGTGAACCCATCCGACGAGAGAACCACTATGGAGATCACCTTAGAGATCAAGATCCTTAGGCGGGGCAATACGACCCAGAACCATGGCAGGTTAATCAAAATCAAAGGAGGGATCATCAACCATTCATGGTGCATCTTCCTCCAGTTAGACAAGGACTTGGACATGATTCAGAACGAGACAACGGCATCCGTGGATAAATCGTGCGTCTCGAATTCCCCAAGTTCAAAGGTGGCGATCCGATTAGTTGTATAGGGCGGAGCAATTCTTCGCATACCAAGGTACAGAGGAAGAATACAAGGTGACGCTTGCGAGCTTCCACCTTGAAGATGCGGCACTTCATTAGTTTTGAGCAACCAATGCTTATAAGGCTATCGAAACTTGGGCTGAATTTTGTAACGATATCACACGATGATTTGGAGTGTCAGGGTATGAAAACTTCGATGCTCTCCTCTCAAAAATGGTGCAAAAGACCACAGTTGGGGCATACCAAGAAGAGTTTGAGAGGATAAGTAGCTGATGTCAACCCCCATGGACGGATCAGCAACTTCGCAGCACCTTCATCTCTTGGCTGCGAGGAGACATACAAGCCGACGTGAGGGCTTTAAGACCTAGAACATTAAAGGAGGCCTTCGAAGATGCGGTGTTCATGAAAGACAAACATAGGGCCATGAAGTTACATCTGAAATAGAATTGGACGAGCCAAGGAACCTGCAATTCAGTTCAACCAACCATAGCAGGAAATGTTACCGGCATACCAAGGACCGCTGCTGCAATGGTGCCTCCTCGAGCAACCCTAAAGCCATTCCAAGATGTGAAGTACGCACCTCGAGGTCTAGGAAGAGCACTCACACCTACTCAAGTGGAGGAACGAAGAGCCAAAGGCCTATGTTTTCGTTGTGATGAGAAGTTTGTACCCGAGCATCGCTGTGCTAAACCGATGGGATCGGTGATGATAATCTGATACGATCTCCCCTTTTGGGCTAAGGCTCTGATACCAAATTGATACGATATTCCCTTTTGGGCTAACGCTCTGATACCAAGCTTGATCTCCCCTTTAAGCTAAGGTTCGATCTCTTCCGATTCTCAGATCTGGACTGATTCTAGCACAGAACTTTGTAAATAGATCTCGAAAGATACCGCCTTTGGATCAATATGAAATTTTGATATGTTGTACCCCAGAAAAGAGATTTCCAACAAATCAAGTTTTAGATAAATCGGAGTTGGGGATCTCGAGATATCGTCCATTTAGTGGACAAACGTCGGGATAATCTGTTTAAGATCCGTGGATGGAGGCACGAGTTCCTAGGTAATGGTGGTTGGTGGATGACCGGCATTAATGGGGTGGCACCGGTGAAAAGTGGTGGTGGAAGGGTTATGGTTGATGGAAGGGTTAGGGCAAGTGATAGATTGGAAAAAGGGGGAGGAGAGGGCCACTCCTAATGGACTAGGGTGATTTGCTGGTCGAGGGAGGTTAGAAGCGACGTCGCCGGGGATTGAGGGAACGAGAGCGAAGAAGACGAAGGAGGCAAGGAAAAACTCAATTCTCAATTCAATAATGACTTTAGTTGCTATCCACATCCTTTTAGAGGCTAACCAACAACTCAAATTAACCCTAACAATACAATTTTTGCCGACCGCGTTCGAACGCACCGAGTTCGCTCCTCTGGATTTGCGAACGCGATGCAGGCGTTCGAATGCACGATCGAACGTGCCTGTCAGTATTTGCGAATGCGATGCAGGCGTTCACAGTGTGTTCGAACGCACCACGTTCGAATGCACAGTGCACTCTCTTCACCCACGTTCACAACCCCGTTCACAAACCGCGTTCGAACTCACTCCACCCACGTTCGAACGTGACTTACATAAAACTTATTTTAATGGAAATTAAACACTAAAACATGAAACAAAAACACTCCTAAAGTGAATCCATGCTCGAGACGACGTTGGTGAAGTCCGAATCGTATCAATCCACCACGCTTCCGCAACATTGTCCTCAAGGTTTGAAATTTGGGAAGCGATCTTTGAACTCTGACTCCAGCTCCTCCATGGTATGATCTTCTGCATTGGTTCCCTACATATCTGAAAATAGATGAAATGTTGGTGCTGAAGAAGAGGTAAGCTCACTTGTGTCCGGTTGGCGCGAAAGAGCATCGGCCGCTCGATTCTCGATCAGCAAGTTCCAAGTCAAGCTCGGTCCTATCCGTCGCCGCAAGTCTATCATAGGGACGCAAGACAGGGGGAGTGTGACCATAACCACCTCAAAAGGGTTCATCCTCATTCGAGCTTGGATACTTGTACTCCTACTAGCCCAAGGTGGAACTCGGGTCCATCTACATTGAGTCCACTTGGTCTCGGGTGGTCGAACCACTTGACTCAATGTCAATTCAGCAATAGAAATCTGGTGCATCCGATTGCGCTCGGGAGGTCGAGTTAGATGCAGTTGGTGGATCCGGATTAGGTCCTCCCAATGACTTGAGTTAGGTTTAGCGACAGCCATTTGCAATAGTAAAGCTCGGTCCCCTGCACAAGGAAAGCCCACAAGTGGTTACAATGTCGGCCCCTGCCGCGGTTGATTTCCATCCAGCAACACCCTTCGTCCATCCCTCCGAAATGTCATTGTGAGAGTTGAGAAATCAAAGGTTACGGGCCCCAAGCTTTGAAGCCATTGAGTCCCCAAAATAATGTCGGCACCTCACAAGGCCAAAGGATAAAGGTCCAATGTGAAAGTTTGGCCTTGCACCTTCAATTCCACCCTTCCACAAATAAAATCTGCTCGCAATGTGGTGCCATCTCCAATCGTCACATCAAACCCTTCCGTGGGTTCCGACTCTAGCCCAATCTTCCTAAGGAGCCTATTGTCAATGAAGTTGTGGGTGAACCCGGTGTCAATCAAGATTCTCACTGTGGTTTTTTTGACTACACCGTTCACCCGCGAGGTCTTAAGCGCAGCTGTCCCCGAATAGGCGTGGAGGGAGATTTCGGCTATCATGTCCTCCACGGGTTGCTCCTCAGCTTTTTCTCCTTGCTGTCCAGCCACACCTGCACTATCAACTGCAAACTCATCCTCAGCTTCCTCCAATCCATCAATTAGCATTACCGATCCCATCGGTTTAGCGCAGCGATGCCCGGGTACAAACTTCTCATCATAATGGAAGCATAGGCCCTTAGCCCTTCATTCCTCCACTTGGGCAGGTGTGAGTGCTCGTCCCAGACCTCTAGGTGCGTACTTCACATCTTGGGAGGGCTTCAAAGGTTCTCGAGGAGGTACCACTGTAGCAGCAACTCTTGGTACTCCGGTGATGTTTCCTGCCGCTATGGTTGGTTGAGATTGATTGCGGCTTCCTTGGCTCATCCAACTCTGTTTCAGGTGTATCTTCATGGTCCTATGTTTGTCTTCCATAAGCATCGCATCTTCGAAGGCCTCCTTTAAGATTTTAGGCCTTAAAGCCCTCACATCGACTTGTATGTCACCCCGCAACCCGGAGATGAAGGTGCTGCGAAGTTGCTAATCCGTCCATGGTGGATGACATCAGCTACTAATCCTCTCAAATTCTTCTTGGTATGCCCCAACCGTAGTCTTTTGCACTGTCTTTGAGAGGAGAGCGTCAAAGTCTTCATACCCCGACGCTCCAAATCACCGTGTGATATCAGCACAAAATTCAGCCCAAGTTTCGATAGCCTCAATGACATTAGCTGCTCGAAACCAATGAAGCGCCGCATCCTGAAGGTGGAATCTCACAAGCGTCACCTTGTATTCTTCCGCCGTACCTTGGTATGCAAAGAATTGCTCCGCACTATACAACCAATCAATCGGATCGCCACCTTTGAACTTGGGGAATTCGAGACGCACGACTTGTCTACGGATGTCGTTGTCTCGTTCTGGATCATGTCCAAGTCCTTGTCTAATCGGGGGAGGATGCACCGTGAAGGTTTGATGATCCCTCCTTCGGTTTTGATTAACTCGTCGTGGTTCTTGTTCGTATTGACCCGCCCACGGATCTTGATCTCCAAAGTGGTCTCCATAGTAGTTCACTCGTCGGATGGGTTCACCTGCAACGGGACCTGGTGTAACCATCCTTGCTTGCCTCTGCCCATAGGGTGGTGGTAGCAGCGGCTCTTGTGGTTGCAAAGGCTAAACCGGTGGCGGTGGGTTCAAGGGGGTGGACTCGCGTCATGGGGTCGATGGTGCGTTCCCATTCACCATTTCTTCCCTTGTCACCCGTAGTTCCCGCATCATCTCCATCATCATCTGGTTGTTGATGGCCATTTGCTCGGAAAGAGACCCCAACACGGCTTGAACGCTAGGTTCTTCCGTATTCCGATTAGATCGGGCGGTTCCGCGGGTGGAAGTCCCCGCAACCGTTTCCCCCTCCTCTATTGGGAGAATCTCTTCTTCATCATCTCGCCGTGCAGCCGTGGCTCTGGTGGTCGTCATAAGAAGCGCTTGTTCGAGGAACGGTGGCTTTGATACCAAGTTTGATACGATCTCCCCTTTTGGGCTAAGGCTCTGATACCAAATTGATACGATCTTCCCTTTTGGGCTAATGCTCTGATACCAAGCTTGATACGATCTCCCCTTTAAGCTAAGGTTCGATCTCTTCCGATTCTCAAATGAACTCACAGGGTCAGCTTACTTCAGCAAACTTGACATAAGAGCGGGGTACCATCAAATCCACATCGACCCGAAAGATGTGCACAAAACGGCATTCCAAACTCACGATGGCCGCTATGAGTTCCGAGTTATGCCGTTTGGGCTCACCAATGCACCGGCCACCTTCCAAGTGCTGATGAATGATCTTTTCTACCCGCTGTTGCGTCAGTATGTGCTCATTTTCTTTGATGATATTCTAGTATATAGCAGGAATTGGAGCGAGCACTTGCGACATGTGCGTAAGGTGTTGAATATCTTGCGAAAAAACCAGTTAAAAGTCAAGATGAGTAAGTGTCTTTAGTACAGCCACGAGTGGAATACTTGGGACATATAATCTTAGCAAGAGGAGTGGAAGCCGATCCAAGCAAGATCAAGAATATGGTGGACTGGCCGATTCCCACTAATCAGCGGGAATTGAGGGGATTCCTTAGGTTGACAGGGTACTACCGACGATTTGTTGCCAACTACGGCACAATTGCTGCCCCGCTGACCTTCTTACTCAGAAAAGGTGTGTTTCAATGGACGGGCAAGACGATGGAGGCCTTCGAAGCCTTAAAGATAACTATGTCTACCGCTCCGGTTCTAGCACTACCGGATTTTATCATGCCTTTTATGGTAGAATGCGACGCTTCGGGTGAGAGCATTAGAGTAGTTTTGATGCAAGAGGGAAGACCTAAGGCATATATAAGCAAGGCATTATCAAACCAGCAATTCTACATGCCATCACCAAATGGCAACCCTACTTGATTGGCCAACGGTTTACTATCCGCATGGACCAGCGTAGCTTTCCTTACTTCATGTTGCAACGTGTGCACACCCCAGCACAGCAACGGTGAGTCACAAAACTCCTTGGGTATGACTATGAACTAGTCTACAAAAAGGGGATCGGGAATCGAGCAGCTGATGCCCTTTTGCGCCAATCGGACACAAGTGAGCTTGCCTCTTTTTCAGTACCAATCTTTCCTATATTTTTAGATATATAGGGAACCAATACAGAGGATCAAATCATGAAGGAGCTTGAGTTAGAGTTCAAAGATCGCTTCCCTAATTTCAAACCTTGAGGACAAGGTTGCGGAAGCATGGTGGATTGATACGATTCGGACTTCACCGATGTCGTCTCGAGCATGGATACACTTTAGGGGTGTCTTTGTCTCTTGTTTTAGCATTTAATTCTTAAAAAAATAAGGTTTTTGTATGTCGCGTTCGAACGCAGGTGGAGTGCGTTCGAATGCGGTTGTGTGAACGCCTGTATCACGTTTGTACATCCAGAGAGTGCGAATTGTGCGTTTGAACGCGCCTGCGAACGCGTGCATCGCGTTCGTAAATCTAGAGAAGTGAGAAATAAGTGCGTTCAAACGTGATGCAGGCGCGTTTGAACGCAGTCGTTGAAAATGCACTATTTAGGGTTAATTTTGAATTGTTGGTTAGCCTCTAAAGGTATGGATGGCAATCATGGAGTTATTATTGAAGAATTGAGTTTTGCCTTGCCTCCTTCGTCTTCTTCGCTCTCGTTCTCTAAATCCCCGGCGATGCCCGCTTCTAATCTCGCTCAACCGGCCAATCACCCTAGTGTTACGATCCTTCCTCGGCTATAGGCTCTGATACCAGATTGATACGAACCCTCTTTTGGTGCTATGGCTCTGATTCAAGATTAATACGATCTTGCACGGAACTTTGAGATCAGATCCCGAAATATCCCGCCGTTGGATCGCTGTGAAATTTTGATATGTGGTAGGCCCGGAAAAGAGCTTTCCAACGGATCTAGTTTCAGGCGAATCGGAGATGGGGATCTCAAAATATCGTTCGTTTAGTGGACGAACGTCAGGATACTCTGTTTTGGATTCCGTGGATGAAGGCACGAAATCCTGGGTAATGGTGGATTGTGGAGGGCCGGTGTTGATGGGGTGGCACCGGTGTAAAAGTGATGGTGGAAGGGTTATGGATGATGGAAAGGTTAGGGATAGCGATGGATAAATTGGAAGAAGGGGGAGAAGAGGGCCACTCCTAAGGGACTAGGGTGATTGGCCTGTCGAGGGAGATTAGAAGCGGCGTTGCCGGGGAGATTGAGGGAACGAGAGCGAAGAAGATGAAGGAGGCAAGGCAAACTCAATTCTCAATATTCAATCCTAATTTTGGTTGCCCTACACATACTTTTATAGGCTAACCAACAACTCAATCTTATCCTAAAACACAATCTTATCCTAAAACTCAATCTTATCCTAAAACTCAATCTTATCCTAAAACTCAATCTTATCCTAAAACTCAATCTTATCCTAAGGTAAATCCAAGCTTGAGACGATGTCGGTGAAGTCCGAATCGTATCAATCCACCACGCTTCCGCAACCTTGTCCTCAAGGTTTGAAATTTGGGAAGCGATCCATGATGTCTGCCTCTAGCTCCCATGTAGACTCGTCAGTAGGTTTGCCCAGCCACTCAATCAGCACTTCAGTCTCTAATCTGGATCCTTGGCGTCTTCTCCTACGACTTAGGACTCGAACCGGCTCATTGGAGCCATCTTCCTCCATTGGTTCGGGTAAGGTCGAACCCACTACATGGTTAGGCCCGATCTGGGCCTTCAATGCCGAGACATGGAAGACGGGATGTATCCTGGTTCCTTCAGGTAGGTCCAATCGGTAAGCTACTGGACCGATTCGTTGTAGCACTCGGTACGGACCATAGTACTTGTATCCCAACTTTTGGTTCAAAATTGGCCTCAATGTGGATTGTCGATACGGTTGAGCTCGAACGAACACCAATTGATCCACCTCAAATTCTCGCTCACGTCTGCCTTTGTCATGCGTTTGCTTCATGCGGTTTTGTGCTGTGGCTAGGTGAGTCTTGAGCCGTCTCAAGGTTTCATCTCGATCAGCAAGCTCCAAGTCAAGCTCAGTCCTATCCGTCGCCGCGAGTCTATCGTAGGCACGCAAGACAGGGGGAGTGCGCCCATAAACCGCCTCAAATGGGGTCATGCCAATGCTTGAGTGATGAGCGGTATTGTATGACCACTCAGCCCAGGGAAGAAATTTGACCCAATCCTTTGGTCGATCCGCCACAAAGCATCGCAAGTATTGCTCTAGTCCACGATTCACCACCTCGGTTTGGCCATCCGTCTCGGGGTGATAAGCTGAACTAAGATTGATTTGAGTCCCTTGCAATCTGAAGAACTCGGACCAAAACTCACTTATGAAGATGCGATCCCGGTCTGACACGATCGTCCTAGGCATCCCATGCAAGCGTGCCACTTCCCGAACAAAAATTTCAGCAACTCTTTTTGCTGAAAACGGGTGAGACAATGTTATGAAATGTGCATACTTGCTCAATCTATCCACCACAACAAACACCACCGATTGTCCTCGAACCTCCGGCAGCCCCTCAATGAAGTCCATGGAGATATCCTCCCAAATACGCTCTGGTATAGGTAGTGGTTGCAGCAGCCCGCTAGGCTTGAGTGCCTCCGATTTGACTCGTTGGCAGATTTGACATTCACGCACATACTTCTTCACGTCCGTCTTCATCCCAGTCCAAGTACAGTTTTGGGCCAGCCGCTTGTAAGTACGTAATACCCCTTCATGACCTGCTATAGGAGTATCATGGAAGTGTGCCATCAATAGCCTCCGTAGCTCTTCGTTTCGGGGTACCTTGATTCGCCCGTGCTCTAGTACTAACCCATTGCGCTCCTCGTGCTCGGGGTTGCTTGAGGGGTTCTCTCTCAACTCCTCCATGAGTCGGACCAGATCACTATCCTCTGCACTGGCTCTCCGTAGATCTGAAAAGAAAGGAAAAGTGGGTGCCGAGAAAGAAGCGAGCTCCCTTTCTTTTGAAAGTTCAAGCAGCGGTTTACTTCCATCCAACAACACTCTCTGATCATCTCTCCAAAAGGTCAATGTGAGGCTTATAAAATCAAAGGTCACGGGCCCCAAGCTCCGAAGCCATTGGGTCCCTAAAACAATATCGGCACCTTGCAAGGCCAATGGATAAAGATCCAATGTGAAAATTTGGCCTTGCACCTTCAATTCTGCACCTCCACAAATAGAATCTGCTCGCAAGGTGATGCCATCTCCAATCGTCACATCGAACCCTTCCGTGGGTTCCGACTCGAGCCCAATCTTCCTAAGGAGCCTCATGTCAATGAAGTTGTGGGTGGACCCGGTGTCAATCAAGATTCTCACTGTGGTTTTCTTGATTACACCGTTCACCCGCAAGGTCTTTGGTGCGGCTGTCCCCGAATAGGCGTCGAGGGAGATTTCGGCCTTCGTGTCCTCCACGTGTTGTTGCTCCTCAACTTCTTCTCCTCGATGTCCAGCCACATCTGCACCTTCAGCTGCCATGGGTGGAAGATCGTGGCCTTCTCCTTTGAGTTGTAGCTTGGCAGGGAGCTGCAACGTCATCACCGGTGACGAAGCTGTCGTGATCGCCTGTCGATTGACCGAGGAGAATGGTAGAAGATCGCTGGAGGCCATATGCGATTTCTTCTTAGTTGCCGACTCACGGTGGTTGCAAAGGGAGCTGGTGAAAGGCAGCCCAAGTGTCGAAATTCGCGGTTTCGGATCATCTCCTTCACCACCGATGAGGATTCCTGATGAGGGATATCCAGCGACCAGGTGTGGCGTAGCCAGCACTTCGCGATTTGTCGACAAGGTCTCCGGTGCATGGGAAGATGTGGAGGTTCCGAGGGCTGCTACAATGGTTGCAGATCTCATTGTAGTTGGTGGCAGTTCGTTGCGGCTGACCATAGGTCGAGGTGTAGAATCTCGCTCTTGCTGGATAGCCGAACTTTCCCCTATTTTTGTGATGAACGGGGAGGCCGTGGAGGATGTTGGGTATGTTGTGGAGGGTTCCCAATGCTGTCTTGTGATTGCCTTGCTTGTTGAAAAAGGTTTCGTCCATGCCCGTATTTCCTGCATCATCTCCATCATTATTTGCTTGTTGATGGCAATCTGTTTGGAAATAGACCCCAACATGGATAGAACGCTAGGTTCTTCCGTATTCCTATTAGATCGAGTGATCGTCATTGGAAGCGCTTGTCCGAGGAACGGTGGCTCTGATACCAGCTTGTTACGATCCTTCCTCGGCTATAGGCTCTGATACCAGATTGATACGAACCCTCTTTTGGTGCTATGGCTCTGATTCAAGATTAATACGATCTTGCACGGAACTTTGAGATCAGATCCCGAAATATCCCGCCGTTGGATCGCTGTGAAATTTTGATATGTTGTAGGCCCGGAAAAGAGCTTTCCAACGGATCTAGTTTCAGGCGAATCGGAGATGGAGATCTCGAAATATCGTTCGTTTAGTGGACGAACGTCAGGATACTCTGTTTTGGATTCCGTGGATGAAGGCACGAAATCCTGGGTAATGGTGGATTGTGGAGGGCCGGTGTTGATGGGGTGGCACCGGTGTAAAAGTGATGGTGGAAGGGTTATGGATGATGGAAAGGTTAGGGATAGCGATGGATAAATTGGAAGAAGGGGGAGAAGAGGGCCACTCCTAAGGGACTAGGGTGATTGGCCTGTCGAGGGAGATTAGAAGCGGCGTTGCCGGGGAGATTGAGGGAACGAGAGCGAAGAAGATGAAGGAGGCAAGGCAAACTCAATTCTCAATATTCAATAATAATTTTGGTTGCCCTACACATACTTTTATAGGCTAACCAACAACTCAATCTTATCCTAAAACACAATCTTATCCTAAAACTCAATCTTATCCTAAAACTCAATCTTATCCTAAAACTCAATCTTATCCTAAAACTCAATCTTATCCTAAGGTAAATCCAAGCTTGAGACGATGTCGGTGAAGTCCGAATCGTATCACCTAGACCCTTAGGAGCGGCCCTCTCCTTTCCTTTCTTCCAATCTATCCAACACTTGCCATAACCCTTCCATTAGCCATAACCTTTCCATCACCACTTTTCATCGGTGCCACCCTAAAAACGCCGGTCTACCTCCAACCACCATCATCCTAGGATCTCATGCCTCCATCCACGGATCCTAAACAGACCACCCTGATGTTCGTCCACTAATCAAATGATATATCGAGATCCCCACATTCGATCCGCCTAAAACATAATTTGTCGGAAAGCTCTTTTCTAGGGCTACAACATATCCAAATTTGATGTCGATTCGATGGCGGCATCTTTCGGGATCTTATTTCAAAGTTCCGTGCTAGATCCAGTCCATATCAAAGAATTGGAAGAGATCGAACCTTAGCCTAAGGGAAGATCGTATCATACCACCGAGCAGAAACTTATTCTTCTCCCACTTTTCGTTTTCTTGACGAGCTGAGGTATGCATGTACATCTGACCCAGATGTTTTGAGATTGTTGCAGCAGGTGTTGGACGATCCGGAGCGCCATCCAGAGTTGGAGAACCGAGGCGGTTTGCTGCTGGACTGCGGATGCATTCGGGTGCCCACAAATGATGGATTGCAGTAGAAATTTTTGGAGCACTTCCACCAAACTCCAGAAGTTGATCAAGAGGGTGTCTTGAGGACTTATATAAGGATATCTTAGAGTTGCACGGGGCTAGGATTGAGGTGGGATGTGAGGAGTTTTGTATGTACTTACGAAGTTTGTCAAAGGGCTAAAGCAACTACATTGAAACCGGCCATATTACTTCAACCTTTACCTATATCGGATCATGTTTGGAAAGACATTTCTATGGATTTCATAGAGGGTCTTTCACTAGTACATGGTTATTTAGTTATCTTTGTGGTCGTTAATAGATTAAGCAAGTATGCACATTTTTTAGCATTGTCACATCCATTTTCAGCCAAGTTAGTGGCTGAAATTTTTGTTAGAGATATTGCTCGGTTACAGACATGCCATGCATGATTGTCTTGTATCGTGATCGTGTATTTATTAGCGACTTTTGGACAAAGTTTCTTTGATTGTAGGGGACTCGATTGAGCTTCAGTTCGGCCTACCATCCATAGACGGATGGCCAAACCGATGTGGTCAATTGAGATATTGAGTAGTATTTGAGGTGCTTTGTTGGAGAGATGCCGAGACGATGGCTGGAATTCTTACCGTGGACGGATTGGTCTTACAACACCACTTACCAAAGCAGCATTGGCATGATTCCATTTGAGGTGGTGTGATCTAGGGGCATCTACAGACCGAACAAAGGTGGACATAGCTTTGATGAATAGAGATGCCACATTAAGGAGGTTACGTGCCAATTTTAAACTTGCTCAAAACCGCCTGAAGCAAGTTTATGATCGTAGGCATAGGGACTAGGAGTTCGACATCGGTAGTTGGGTATTTGTGAGGGTGCAACCGTATCGATAGGTGACCTTGCGTCCAATGCGAAACCAGAAGTTAGCACATCGCTACTTCCGTCCGTTTCGGGTGTTAGAGCTTATTCGTCCGGTTGTATATTATTTGGTGCTGCCGGAAGGGTCGAGAGTGCATCTTGTCTTCCATGTTTCATTACTGAAGGAGTGAATTGGAGATCATGAGGTCGTTGGATCAGTTATACCGAAGCTATTGGAGGAGATAGAGATCGTAGAGCCAATTTGTGTACTTGCTAGGCGCCGACGACGACATGGTACTAGATTAGAGATGGAGATTCTAGTCTAGTGGCTTGGCAAGCCATCCGATGAGGCAACATGGGAGTTGGAGACTGATATTTTGAAGCATTTCCCCGACTTTTCACCTTGAGGACAAGGTGGGGAAGCATGGTGGGCTAATACACCTTGTTAGAGTCTTTTCTTATTGCATTAGTTATTTATTTTCATTAAAATAAAATTTATGTAGGTCGCGTTCGAACGCGGAAGGGGTCGCGTTCAAATGCCCTCGCGAATGCCTACATCATATTTGCAAATACAAAAGACACGAAAAGCATGTTCTAACGCGGTCAGGTGCATTCTAACGCCTACATCGCGTTCGCACATACAAAGAACGTCTTTTGTGCGTTCGAACGCGATTAGGGGCGTTTGAACACGATCAGCGGAATTGCACTAGGATTAGGGTTAGTTATTGTTATTAGAGCTTGTTGGCTAGCCTCTATAAAGGTGTGGATAGTAGCCAAAATCATTATGCTATTGGATTATTAATTTCTTGCCTCCTATGTTCTCTCTATTCTCTCTCTCTCTCCTCCTTCTTTACCAACCTACCACCTCTACCGTTGGCAAGGTCTCTCGTAACTTCTAATCTCCCTTGTTTGTTGAGTCCTCCCTCTTCTTTGGGATCTCGGCCACTTCTTTCCTTTCGTCTACATCTCTTATCCACATCCACCCTCCACCTTAATCTCCATTATCATCCATAACCCTAACATCTACTCCACCCGTCACCACCACCATCACCTGCTTTATTTCATGTTTTCGTCCTGGTTATAGTTCGAATCTTTGAAAGGCATAAATACACAAATTGTAAATTAGGGAGTTAAAGATCTAATCCACCTGGTTTCGTAATTTTCTGACTATAGGAGAATATTTAGAATATTTTCTTATGATTATGTGGACTGATTCTTGTAATAAATGCAGATCTTGAAGGAATCGTTCTGTAACTTATCTTTTTGTACCATAACCCAACATAATTTCTCTCGTTTATCGAGTCCTCCTTCTTTCTTGGAATCTCGACTACTTATTCCCCTTTATCTTTATCACTTAAACAACATCAACCATCCACCTTTATCTCCATTATCATTCATAACCCTAACTTCCACTCCACCCATTACCACCACCATCATACACAATATATTGTATTTTCGTCCCAGTTGCTGTTCGAATATATAAAGGGTGTGAATATGATTGGCACTTAAAGGATGATGTTAATCCCTTTGGAGATGGTGATGGACATGCTCTAGGATTTAGAGAAGGAGATTAATGAGCAGAGAGGTTCATACCGGAACCAAGGATCTTTCGTGAACCCGATAATATTATCCGAGGGTGAACCACACATTTGGACTTCCCAAAATTCCAAGGTGGTGATCCGATGGATTGAGTGTTTCAAGTGGAGCAATACTTTGATTGTCAAGGGACAACGGAGGACGTAAAGGTCCAGATGGCAAGCTTTCACCTCTAAGGAACGACATTGCATTGGTATAGATTGATTATTCGTGGTGGAGGATTTACCAGTTGGGCTGACTTTTCTGGGAGGATTACACGTAGATTTGGGACAACGGCATATTAAGATTTTGCTGCCACATTAAGCATTATGGTTCAAAGGATGACCATATTGGAGTACCAAGCAAAATTTGAAAGAGTTAACAGTCATTACGAGCCACCTTAACTCGAATCGATATTGATGAGCACATTTTTTTTAGGACTACGGGAGGAGATACAGGCGGATGTTCATGCTCTTTGTCCTACCACTCTTAAGGAGGCCTTTGAGAAGGCCATGAGGATAGAACAAAAGCACGACGCTCTCAACATAGCAGCAAAAGCAAGTTGGGGCAACCGAGATGGGTGGTTTGCACCTAAAGCATCAACTAGAAATTCTACGGGTTCAAAGACAGCGGCTGGTAGTACTAGTCACAAGACCCCCCGTTCGAACTCTCACACCTGCCCAGGTGGAGGAGCGAAGAGCGAAGGGCCTTTGCTTTCTATGCGATGAACGTTTCAACCCCGGTCATCGGTGTTCCAAACTAATCGGGAGTGTGATGCTCATTGACGGTATCGAGGAGAACGATGAGATTGATGGTGATAGAGAGTGCTCAGAGGAGGTCCATGCGGAGGCCGTGGAGGAGGGCACAGAAGAAGATATCCGAGCTGAAATATCGATGCATGAATATTTGGGTACTTTCGTGCCGATGACCTTACAGGTGGATGGACTTGTCAAAAAGTATTGTGTGTTCATCCTCATTGATTCTGGGAGTACAGACAACTTTCTAGACAAGAGGTTAGCGAGAAATTTGGGTTTGGATGCTAAACCGACTGGGGGATTTTACATTGCTATTAGGGATGGCATGAAGCTTAGGGCGGAGAGCTTGTGTCATCGGGTCGGTATATGGGTGCAAGGACATGACATCATTATGGACTTGTATCCGTTGGTGCTGCGATGAGCGGACATTGTCCTTGGTAATCAGTGGTTGTAGAGCTTGGGACCCGTCACTTTTGATTTCTGGAGCATGTGGATGAAATTTTAGCAAAGAAACAAAGATGTGCAGCTTGATGGCGTTTGATCTCCGCTGATTCCAGCGATACAGCCAATGGTAAGGCTGCCTTGTGCGAGTGATTTGACATATTTTCTTCATTTAGGACCGGTAGGAGACGGGCCTCAAACGAGTTCAGATACTACCATCGAGTTGTCTAATTTATTAGATAAATTTGCTGTACTGTTTGAGGAGCCAAAGGAGTTGCCACCTAGGCAAACAACAGACCATCGCATAGAGATTGTATCTGGGCTGCACTGGCAAATGTGAGGCCATATCAGTATCCACATGTGCAAAAGGAAGTTATCTCCAAGATGGTAGCCGAGATGTTGGAGCAAGATCTGATACAACCATGTCATAGCTTTTACTCATTGCCCATGCTATTGGAGTGAAAGGACGACGGGTCATGGCATTTTTGTGTCGACTACCAGGCATTAATCGTCAAGGACCGGTATACCATTTCGGTCATAGAGGAGCTGCTAGACAAGCTTACAGGGGCGATCATATTCAGCAAGCTTGACTTGAGGGCTAGGTATCATCAAATTAGAGTTCACCCGGTAAATGTGCACAAAACTGTATTTAGGACTTCGGACGGGCACTACGAGTTTCGGGTGATGCCCTTTGGTCTCACCAATGCTCCAGCTACTTTTCAAGGCCTCATGAATGATATTTTTTAGCATCTACTATGAAGGTATGTCCTAATATTCTTTGACGATATTTTGGTGTATAGTAAGACTGAAATGGAGCATTAGCGATATTTGAAGGATGTGCAAAATTTGTTGAAGCAAAACCAACTAAAGATTAAGAAGTCCAAGTGCCTATGGAGAGTACCACAAGTGGAGTACTTAGGCCATATCATCTCAGTGGAAGGAGTGGCGGTGGATTCTCAAAAGGTAACATGCATGATCGCTTAGCCGATCCCTACTACCACCATAGGATTCAGTGGATTCTTGGGGTTGATCGTATATTATCGCCGCTTCATCACCGGGTATGGCAAGATTGCTGCACCTCTCATTTCTTTGCTGAATGACTCTTTTAGATGGTCGGATGAAGCCACTACAGCTTTTGAAAAGCTGAAAACTACAATGACAACAACGCCCATTCTAGCTCTACCAGACTTCACCAAAGAGTTCGTCGTGGAATGTGATGGGTCAGGAATTGGCATAGGAGTTGTACTAATGCAAGGAGGGCATCCCATAGCTTTCTTAGCAAGGCCTTATCACAAAAATCCCAGCAATTATCGACTTATAAGAGAGAGATGTTGGCAATTCTGCATGCAGTGACAAAGTGGAGACTGTATTTGATCGGTAGGCGATTCATTATCCGAACCGATCAAAAGAGCCTTCTATACTTTATGGGACAGCGTATTCACACTCCGGCACAGCACAGATGGGTCACAAAATTTCTAGGGTATGATTATGAAATGTAATACAAGAAAGGAATGGAAAATAGAGCGACGGATGCCCTATCACACCAACCCGATACCGCCGAGCTTGCAGCCTATTCTTCTCCTACGTTTTCTTTTCTTGATGAGCTGAGATATGCATGTACTTCTTTCCCTAATATTTTAAGATTGTTACAGGAGGTGTTGGATGATCCGTAGCGCCATCCAGAATCGTCGAATCTAATACACTTAGTTAGAATCTTTTTTTATTGCATTAGGTTTTTATTTTCATTAAAATAAAATTTATGTAGGTTGCGATCGAATGCAGGTGGAGTCGCGTTCAAACGCTTGTGAACCCTTGTGAACGCTTGTGAACGTCTTGTGAACGCTTGTGAACGCCTTGTGAACACCCATGTTTGTGAACGCCTTGTGAACTCATTTGTGAACTCCTGCGTTCGAACGACTTGTAAACGCCTGTGTCGCGTTCGGAAATCTAGAGAAGGGGCTTTTTGAGTGCGTTCGAACGCGATCGACGGGAATCCTCTAGAATTAGGGTTTCATATTGTTTTAAGACTTGTTGGCTAGCCTCTATAAATATGTGGATGGCAACCAACTTCATATTGGAATTGTATCCTTGATCTCTTGCCTCCTATCTTCTCTCTAGACTCCTCCATCCTCTCTCTTCACCATCCTTCCACCTCTACCGTTGGCAAGGTTTCTCCTCGCTTCTAATCTCCCTCGTTTGTCGAATCACCCCTTTTTTTTGGGATCTCGACCACTTCGTTCCCTTCGTCTACTTTCCTTAATCACTTCCACAATTCACCCTCATCTCCATACCCATTCATAACCCTAACATCCACTCCACCCGTCACCACCACCATCACCCACGTTATTCTGTATTTTTTTCCCTACTATAGTTCGAATCTGTGAAGGGTGTAAATACGAAAGTTGTAGATTAGGAAGTTACAGATCTAACCCAATTAGTTTTGTAATGTTCTGACTACCGAAGAATATCTGACAAATATTTTTCCTCGATTGTGCGAACTGATTTCTGTAATAAATTCAGATCTTAAAAGAATCTTAGCGTAGCCTATCTTTGGTTTCAGATCTTATCAAATTGGTATCAGAGCCTATCAATTGGTATCACAGCCTAATAATTGGTATCAAAGCCTAACAATTGGTATTAGAGCCTAACAATTTGTATCAAAGCCAGGCGAACCTCACACATCCATTAATGGTTGAAACAAGGAAGATGGCATTAACAAGGAGACCTATGGAGAGCACACCGACAAGGGAGGACTCAATGCACGATGATCCTAACCATAAGGCTGATTCCTTTGGAGCGATCACGGCAGGACCGAATCAACCAACGTCCATGGGTTCGAATATGGATGAACTAAGGGACATGTTCCAAACATTGTTGCATAGAGTTGACAACATATAAAAGGATCAATGAATTCAAGGAATACGTCGTGAATCGATTGGGTTCGTCATCTCTTCGACGATGAACGGAGTTTCAAGAAGGACTAACGGTGGGACTCCATAGAACCGATATCCCACAGATCTAGGTGCGTCATATGAGTGTCAATGATCCCCTCCTATCTATGCCTTCACATCATCCCCCACCTCCGTTACAAAACCCAAGACCGGCGATGGTGGAACCCGAGAGGCGTGCGACACCGGTGCTCTTCGTCAATGAGGAGGATTGGCACTATGAGGATGAGGTTGATCCCTATGGAGATAGTGATGGACGAGCTCGAGGATTTAGAGAAGGTGATCAACATGCACAAAGGTTTAGACTTGAACCAAGGATCTTTCGCGAAGCTGACAATGCTATTCGGGGGAGAATCGCACGTTTGGACTTTCAAAAATTCCAAGGCGGTGATCCAACGGATTGGGTATTTCAAGTTGAACAATATTTTGATTGTCAAGGTACAGCGGAAGATGCAAAAGTCCAGATGGCAAGCTTTTACCTCTAAGAAACGGCATTGCATTGGTATAAATCAGTTATTCATGGTGGTAGATTTACCGGTTGGGCTGATTTTTATAGGAAGATTACACGCAGATTTGTGGCAGCGGCGTATGAAGATTTTGCTGCCACATTAAGCAAGATGGTTCAAGTACTTGCTACCGGAGCCATTGGAAGAGATGGAGATAGAGATCGTAGAACCAGTTCGAGTACTTACTAGACACTAAGGACGACATGGTACCAAATTAGAGATGAAGATTCTAGTTGAGTGGCTTGGCAAGCCATCTAATGAATGGGAGTTGGAGACTGATATCTTGGAGCGTTTCCCTGACTTTTCACCTTGAGGGCAAGATGGGGGAAGCATGGTGGGCTGATACATTTAGTTATAATTTTTTCTTATTGCATTAGGTGTTTACTTTCATTAAAATAAAATTCCTATAGGTCGCGTTCGAACGCTTGTGAACCCTTGCGAACACCTTGTGAACGCTTGTGAACGCCTTGTGAACGCTTGTGAATGCCTTGTGAACGCCTTGTGAACGCCCGCGTTTGTGAATGCCTTGTGAACGCATTTGTGAACGCCCGCGTTCGAACGACTTATGAACGCTTGTGTCGTGTTCGCAAATCCAGAGAAGGGGCTTTTTGAGTGCTTTCGAACGCGATCGGGTGCGTTCGAACGCGATCGGGCGCGTTCGAACGCGATCGACAGGAATCCTCTAGAATTAGGGTTTCATATTGTTTTAAGACTTGTTGGCTAGCCACTAAAAATATGTGGATGGCAACGAACTTCATATTGGAATTGGATTCTTGATCTCTTGCCAACTATCTTCTCTCTAGACTCCTCCCTCCTTCCTCTTCACCATCCTTCCACCTCTACCATTGGTAAGGTTTCTCCTCGCTTCTAATCTCCCTCGTCTATCGAATCACCCCTCTTCTTTAGGATCTCGACCACTTTGTTCCCTTCGTCTACTTTCCTTAATCACTTCCACAATCCACCCTCGTCTCCATACCCATCCATAACCCTAACATCCACTCCACCTGTCACTACCACCATCACCCACGTTATTTCATATTTTCGTCCCTTCTATAGTTTGAATCTGTGAAGGGCGTTAATATGAAAGTTGTAGATTAGGAAGTTCCAGATCCAACCCAATTGGTTTAGTAATTTGCTAATAACCGGAGAATATCTAACGAATATTTTTCCTCGATTGCACGGATTATTTTCTGTAATAAATTTAGATCTTGAATGAATCTTAGTGTAGCCTATTTTTGGTTCCAGATCTTATCAAATTGGTATCAGCGCCTATCAAAATCAAAGCAGTTTGCTGTTGGACTGTGGGTGCATTTGGGTGGCCGCAAATGATGGATTGTGGTAGAGTTGCACGTGGCCAGGATTGAGGTGAGATGTGAGAAGTTTTGTCCGTGCTTGCGAAGTTTGTCAGAGCGCTAAGACAACCACATAAAAATCAGCTAGATTACTACAACCTCTACCGATATAGGACCATGTTTGGAAAGATATTTCTATAGATTTCATAAAAGTTCTTCCACTGGTATGTGGTTATTCTATTATTTTTGTGGTGATTGACAGATTGAGCAAGTATGTATACTTTTCGGCATTGTCACTTCTATTTTCAGTCAAGTTAGTGGCTGAAATTTTTATTAAAAATATTGCTCGATTACATGGTATGCCACGAATGATTGTCTCGGATCGTGATTGTGTATTTATGAGAGACTTTTAGATGGAGCTTTTTAAATTATAGAGGAGTCGATTGAACTTCACATTGGCCTACCATCCACAAACGGACGGCCAAACCGAGGTTGTCAATCAGGCATTGAGCAGTACTTGAGGTGCTTTGTTGGAGAGATGCCGAGCGAGAGTTGGAGATGGATATCTTGGAGCGTTTCCTCGACTTTACACCTTAAGGATAAGGTGGGGGAAGTGTGGTGGGCTAATACATTTAGTTAGAGTATTTTCTTTTTACATTAGTTATTTGTTTTTATTAAAATAAATATTTTGTAGGTTGCGTTCAAATGCGGTTGGGGGCGTGTTCGAACGCCTTTGCGAACCCTTGCATCAAGTTCGCAAAAATAGAGAATGTCAAATGCGCGTTCGAACACGGTCGGGTGCGTTTGAATGCCACGTTTGAACGTCTGCATCACATTTGCATCAATAGAGAATGTCTTTTGTGTGTTTGAACGCGATCGACGGGAGTCTACTAGAATTAGGGTTAATAATTGTTATTTTGGCTTGTTGCTTACCATCTGTAAAGGTGTGGATGGTAGCTAAAATCATTATCCTATTAGAATATTGGTTTCTTGCCTCTCTATCTTCTCTCTAATCTCTCTACCCTAATCTCCCTCATCCCTCTTCACCAACCTACCACCTTTACCATTGGCAAAGTCTCTCCTATCTTCTAATCTTCCTCGTTTGTTGAGTCCTCTCTCTTCCTTGGAATCTCGACCACTTCTTCCTCTTCATCTTTATCCCTTAAACAACATCAACCATCCACCCTTATCTCCATTATCATCCATAACCCTAACTTCCACTCCACCCGTTACCACCACTATCATACACACTATATCGTATTTTCGTCCCAGTTCCTGTTCGAATATACAAAGGTTGTGAATATAAAAAATGTAGATCAGGGAGTTACGGATCGGTTCCACTTGATTTCATAATTTTCTAACTATGGAAGAATATTTTATGGGTATTTTTCCTCGATTGCGTGGACTACTTCCTACACTAAATTCAGATCTTACATGAATCGTTTCGTAGCCCATCATTGGTATCAAAGCCTATCTTTTGGCACCGTAACTCATCATTACGACTTTATATCGAGATGATCTATAGCATGATTATGTATGTGATAGACTAGCATGGGTATGTATGTGTTAGATACATGGTTGGAGACTATATTGCATCATTTTTCTCTTGGCCTCTTTACCATATAAATTTCTGATACACATTACTTGTTGTAGTACTAGATATATGCATATGATCTATCATGTATAAGGAAAATATGAATATATATATATATATGTGTGTGTGTGTGTGTGTGTGTGTGTGTGTGTGTGATGTGATGGCTGAAACGGTATCTAGTCTGGACTAGTATTGGATATACTCTTAGCGTAATGGTAGAGTATGGTGATGGCTGATGGTTGTACTCTTAGCGTATAATAGAGTACTACTCTCATTGATATACCATTAGCTTATGGTATGACATGATTATTACTGAGATACCCTTAGCATTTGACAGAGTATAATTATTTTTAGAGATATCCTTAGCGTATGGTATGGTATAGTTATCTTTGGAAATATACTTATCGTATAGCAAAGTATGCTTTGAGCTTGTATCATGATGGCAAGATAGGTATCGAGTTTAGGGCAGGGTACTGTGGTCTAGCATGGTGGATAATATTCAGAGTTTAGACGGATGATTGTGATAATGAGATATGTAGATTGTATTTGACTTTTACATATATGATATTGAGTGGTTGTCATACATCATGCATCATTACTAATGTGACTATTGTCACTATATCATGATTGTTATACATCATACGTTGTTATATTGGGTGGTGCTATATTATAATTACATTATGAGATATATTTTTGGTTGATGATATAATATGCCCATTCATGAGATAATATTGATTACATTTATATATATATTATCAAGAATACATATATACATGCTCATACATGACATAATATTTTTTATGATTCATATTATCTAGTACATGATTTATTCTCTGTTTAACATTATTGATTTGGGGTAAGGTTTATTCACTAAGCTCTTAGCTCATGACTCATTTTGTTTCTCCTTTTCAAAATCCTAGCTGAATAAGTGGAACAGGATACTCCATTAGAGGTGTTGTTAGCAATTGAGAAGTATAGTGTGGTTAGTGTTGTATGTTAGATGAGCTATGTTATATATTGTATCAGATGACTTTTAGAGTGATGTCTTTATCCTTCTCGTTATTATAATCATGTGACTTTAAACTTGGTGTATTATGTATATACCATTATTGTGTATATGTAATAGTGAGATGCTCTTGATAATATATTATGGCCTCTATGGAGTTATATTAGGTTCAATATGTTATTGATATTTAGACATGAGTTATCCTAGTTTAGTTATTGTGGATAAATTATGATGTTGATACATGTTTATTTGATTGTCGGCAACTAACCAAGTTGCCAAGTGCTTTGCACATACCATGTTGGCTCGTGGAATGCATGTGTTTAGGGTTCGGGTGTTACAATAAGGGTCTCACAACCATCAAGAAAATACCCTTCTAATGAATATGTGATGCTTAGTGATGCTAGAGAGCTAAAAATATTTCAAAAATTAAAGATGCATAAACAAAATGACAGTAATAATGGGCTATCCAAGAGGAGATTGATTCTTTGCGTAAAAATATGATTTGGCGAAGCTACCAAACAGTCGAAAAGCTTTGAAGAATAAACGAGTGTTCAGATTGAAGAATGACTGTGATAATCAAGGCAAGTACAAGGAATGGCTAGTTGTCAAAAGTTTTTAGCAACAGAAAGGTATTGACTTTGATAAAAAATTTCACCGATAATTAATGTCTTCTATCCAGATTATTCTAAGTCTTATTGCATACCTAGACTTAGAATTGGAGTATAAATGTTAAAACTGCTTTTCTTTATGGTGATTTACATGGAGCAACCTTGAGATTTTGTTCACAAAGTTAAAAAAAAACTTGATTTGCAAACAAAAGAAGAGTTTGTATGGATTGAAGCAAGCACCTTGGCAAAGGTACAAGAAGTTTGATGGTCTTATGATGAGCCATAAATATAAAAGGACAAATGCGAACTATTGTGTTTATGCCAAGAGTTTTGTAGATGATGATTTTATTATTCTTTTGCTTTATGTAGATGATATCTTTCTATTTAATAAGGATTTAAAAAAGATCAAAACTTTGAAGAAAGATTTGAGTAATTGACATGAAAGGTTTGGGATAGGTAAAAAAATGTTGGGAATGGAGATAAAATGTGATAGGAAAGCAAAGAAGTTGTAGCTATCACAAAATAAATATATTAAGGAAATTCTAGAAAGATCCAATATGAACGATGCCAAGATGGTTGGAACATCGTTTGCGAGTCATTTCAAATTGAGTTCATGGCAATATTCTTCAAATGAGAGCGAGAAAATTGAAATGAAGAGTTTTCCCTACTCCTCCATCTAGGAAATTTGATGTATGAAATAGTTTGCATGAGGTCAGATATAGCATATGAGGTTGGTACGGTTAATAGATTTCTCTCAAACCTTAGATATAGCATATGCGGTTGTGGTTGAAGAATTTATTTTAAGAATTTGATTTGAAGCAAACAGAATATATTATCCATTCTGATAGTCAAAGTATCAAATATCTTATTGAGAATGCAACTTATCATGCTAGAACTAAACATACAGTTCTCTACTATTAAATCTGAGATGTTTTGAAGAAGCAATAGTTGAGGCTTGTGAAGATATCCACGGATTAGAATCTATCGAATATGGATATGATGACCAAGAGTTACAAAGGTGAAGCAAGAACTTAGTAGAGACTTGGTGCATATTGATATTTGCTGCGTTTTATAATTTGGGTATGAAATTTACTAAGAGAATGAAGACCCCCTCATAGGTCTATAAGGGGAGATTGTTGGGTTTCATTTAACTAAGTTGGTTTATGCTAACCCCATAAGGTGACTCACACTTTGCTAATAATTGCTTGGGTTAGATTTTTGTTCTCATGTGGGCTTGCTCATGCCACTTAAGAGTAAAGCTAAGTTATTTAGAGAAATATGATACAAAAGTGAAGAGAAGAAAAAGAAGACAACAGAGCAAGAGAGTTTTCTCTACACATAACAAGGGTTTGCAACTAAAAAATTTCTTAATTAGGATCAAGACACACATCTTTTTCACATCTACAAGGGTGTTGTTGCTTCAAGAAGGTTTGAGTTTTTCAATTAGAAGTGTTTTCTAAACCTTGTTATTCGAGCTAGGCTTATTGATTTTATTGTAAATGGACTTCTTGTGATCTTGAGAGAACTTCTTATGATGATTTTCTTTGTACCAATTCTTTTGATATTGGATTTCGTTTCATACCCAGTGGTATTTCTCTTTGAGAAGGATTTTCCACGTAAATTTAGTATTATAGCTCTCCTTTGTTGTTGGTGTTGTTAAATTACATTTCTTTCTTAGTTGCCATTATTTTTATAGCTTATCATTGTGATAGATCTCTTAGGTACGAAAAAGAGCCCCTTTCCAAAAGTGTGTGTATATATATAAATATGTGTGTGTGTGTGTGTGTGTTTGTGCATTAATTTTCACAAATTTATGGTTCTAGTCCAATGCTTTGGTTATATTAATTCTCAAAATATACACTATCGCAGAAAATTATATGAAAAATAGAATATATATTATGCGAGGATATTTTTTTTGTTTAGAAAATACCCTTATATTTTATCAGAAGGGTGTAGGGTATTTTCTTAAATAATATAAGACAAAACATGCTTAAATAGAGCTATTTTATTAAAAAAAAATTTAGTGTTGTAGGAAAATTATAGAAAATCCATTGGAACAAGATTGATTTGTTCGAACAGAAATTTTCAAAGAGCAAATTCACTAAATAGGCTTTTGCTGGCATTTTTATACACCGGAACAAACTATTTAAACGTCAAGTAAAATGTGACATTTTGAATGGGATGTCTCCTACTATTAAGAGATGCTTATTTTATCTCTAAATCTCTTTAAACAAAGCAGGAGAGAGCATTTAACAGATAAGAAAACTTATCATACTCTTGATCCTCATTTCTTCATACGAAAGCATTGATTTTTAAGTTTCTTTTTGATCCTTGGGTTGGTAATTAGTCCCCAAGTTCCTTGGAAGTATAGTCCATAAAACCTTAATTGTAAAGGCATCTTGTCTAAAAGAATTTAAATTTTTATTTTGATTCCACTCTACTTCATAAATTTTCCCAACAAGTTTAAGATAGTAATCATCCTCATTATGGAGTCTTCAATGCTCAAAACTACCATACAAGTACAGAGGCTTAATCGCTTTGGTGGAATCAACTACAGGGGATGGAACATCCGAAGGAGAATACAGTGATAAACAATGACAACACTTATTTATATGAAACACACAAATAGAGGTATACTACTAAAGATGCCAGATTTCATTCTTTTTTTATTAACAAGTATATTGATTTCAAGATGGATAATGCTAAACCAGTCCTCGAGCAAGTATATCATTTTCAAAATTTTGCTCATGAGATTGGAGAAAGGGGGGAGCCTATCATCAAGAACTTCCAAGTTTCAAATATCATTAGTAAACTTCCTCTTTCTTGGAAAGATTACCAACATATTTTGAAATATATAAGAAGAAAGCTCCAACTCTTAATGTGTTGACAACGTATATCTAAATTAAAAGCGGAATTCATTCTAGAGACATACTTGAAAATCAAGAGAAGAATATTGAGAAGAAGGATAGTGCTCACAACATTGAGAATACTGGATCTAATTCAAATAATAAAGAGAAGCACCATATAACAAAGGTAAGAATTGTTTTAACTCTAAAAAGAAGGACTTTAAGAAGAAAAAGGGAAAGAAGAAGAGTTTTTGCTATGTGTGTGGTAAAGTTTGGCATTTTGCAAGGTAATGTCACTTCCGCAAAGGTGAACAATCGAAGGCGAAAGAGTAGACCAATGTCGTCGAGTATGACATGGTTGTTACGATTACCAAACTCATGATGGTCAATGTAGGTAAAGGTTGGCGACTTGACTTTGGTGCCACTTACTATTTGACTCCTTCAAGGAATGTTTTTAAAACCTACAAGACTATAGAAGATAAAAACATGGTGTTTATGAGTAACTCTTCTACAAATATTGTGGCCGGCAAGGGAACCGTTCATCTTCCTTTATCATCGGGCAAAGTTCTTATACTTCATGATGTCTATCATATTCTTGGAGTTAGAAAGTCTTATTTATATTATGAAACTAGAGGATCATTGCTTTCGTATAGTCTTTGATTCCCATAAAGTTATTATTAGCAAAAGAGATTCTTTGTGGGAATAGGCTATGCTAAGAAAATAATGTATTTGCTTTCTATGAATAATGAAGTTTTTATTTTCTCTTATACTTTTTTCTTTGAATGATTATGATGTTTGGCATTCTAGATTAGGACATGTAGAAAAGAAAATTATGCATAGGATGATGCATCATGATTTAGTTCTTAAATATAATTCTTCTACTCCTTTTAAATGTGAATATTGTGTGTAAGTCAAATTATGCTAGAAATAATTAAAGAGCGTTGTTAGATCTACTACATTCTTAGAATTAATTCATATTGATCTTTGTAACAATAATGATCATCTCACTAGAGATGGAAAGCATTATTTTATAATGTATACAGATGATTTTTAAAATTTACATATGTATTTGCTTAGAGCTAAAGACGAAGCTTTTGAAAAATTTAAGATTTTTAAGCCTGAAGTTAAAAATCAACTTGGTTTGAAAATTAAAGGAGTAAGATCTAATAAAGGTGTTGAATATTTATCAAATGATTTCATATCTTTTTATGAATCTCATGGTTAAAGAATTAACCGCTCCTTATAGTCCTCCCCAAAATGGGTTTGTGGAAAGAAAATAATAGAACCTTATTAAAAATGGTTATTGCTATGTTATTATATTCTCATTTACCTAAAGGTTTTTGGGGTAAAGCATTGTTTATGGTATATTATGTAGGTCATAGAAATTTGCATAAGAATTATGATAAGACAGATTTTGAGTTATGGTTTAACAAAAAACTAAATCTAAATTATTTTAAGGTTTCGGGTTGTATAGTTTATGTTTCAGATTCTTCAAATAAGAGACCTAAGTTAGGAAGTGAAGCTATAAAATTTATATTCTTAAGGTATGCTAAAAATAGTAAAGCTTGTAGATTTCTTAATCTTGACTCTAATAATGGTTTTGAAGCTATTCAAGATGTGAGTTGGAAGAAAATAGTTCAAATAATAATGCTAGTTATAAGAATGATAGCATTCATGTAGAACCTGAATTAAGAAGAAGTAAAAAGCGTAGAATTAGAAAAGATTTTGGACCCAATAAGATTACATATTTAATTGATTCCAAAATTGGTAGAAAGGGTGAATCTGAAAATGAAAAAGAAATTGAAGCTATTCATTTCTTTACCTTTATACTTGGAGATAATTCTAAAGACTATTGTGGGACTAAGTTGGTTCATATCTCTAGAAGAAAGCTATAGATGATGAAATTGAACCTATTAGGAATAATGAGACTTGAGTGTTAGCAAGTTTACTTCCTAGTACTATGCCTATAGGATGTAAATAGGTATCGACTAAGAAATTTAAACCCAATGAAAATATTGAAAAATATAAAGCTAGATTAGTAGCCAAGGTGAATGATTTGATTATTTTGAGACCTTTTCACCAGTAACAAGAAGTATTTTGATAAGCTCTGATACCAATTGATGAGCTCTGATATCAAATTGATAATCTCTAATACCGCTTTGATAAGCTCTAATACCACTTGATAGATTCTTGTACCAAAGATAGGCTACGCAACGATTCCTTCAAGATTTGAATTTATTATAAAAATTAGTCCGTGCAACCATGGAAACATATTCGTCAAATATTCTGCAGTAGTCAGAAAATTAAGAAACTAATTGGGTTAGATCTGTAACTTCCTAATCTACAACTTTTATATTTACGCCCTTCATAGATTCGAACTGTAACAGAGACGAAAATATGGAATATCGTGGGTGACGGTGGTAGTGACGGGTGGAGTGGATGTTAGGGTTATGGATGGGTATTGAGGTGAAGGTGGATGGTGGATGTGATTAAGGGATATAGACGAAGGGAATGAAGTGGTCGAGATCCCAAAGAAGAGGGGTGGCTCGACAGGCGAGGGAGATTAGAAGTGAGGAAAAACCTTACCAACGGTAGATGTGGAAGGATGGTGAAGAGAGAGGAGGGAGAGTCTAGAGAGAATATAGGAGGCAAGAAATCAATAATCTAATAGCATAATGAATTTGGCTACTATCCACATATTTATAGAGACTAGCCAACAAGTCCTAAAATAATATGAAACCCTAATTCTAGAGGATTTCTGTCGATCGCACCGGATCGCGTTCGAACGCACCTAAAAGCTCCATCTTTGTATGTGCGAACACGAGCGTTCAAACTCGCACGACCACGTTCGAACGCACAATATGCGTTCTCTATATTTGCAAACCTAATGTAGGCGTTCGCAAGGGCGTTCGAACGCGACCCCTTCTGTGTTCGAACGCGATCTACAAAAATTTTATTTTAATAAAAAAATAAACACCTAATGTAATAAGAAAAGATCCTAACTAAGTGTATCATATTTCTATTATTATAGATATAATAATTTTGTTCTCGAATATTATAGTGATGCTAATTAGGCTTCTGATAGACTAGTTCTAAATCGTTTAATGGTTTTATATTTACTTTGGGTGGAGGCCTAATTACACGGTCTTATAAAAAATAATAATGCATTGCTTTATCTTCTATGGAAACTGAATATATTACTATCTCACAAGCTAGTAATAAATGATTTAGTTGAGACATTTTCTATGTGGTGTTCCTTTTTATAAAATGTCTAACTCTTCAATTACTTTATATTATGATAATCAAGCTACAATATATATTTCTAAAAATAAGAAACTTACTAGTAGGACTAAGCATATTACAATGGGATATAATTATATGAGAAAATTTATGAAAAAGGGCAAGCTCACTTTACATTATTTATCTACATATTAAATGCTTACGAATCCACTCAGCAAACCACTTAGTGGTACGAGATTGAATAGATGAAGAGATATGGTAATTACAGATTCAAGAATATATTAATAGTATAATTAAAAGTCTACTCTTTAGAATTTAAATGACTTATTCATTAACTATCAAAAAAAATATTAATGTGTAGGTCATATTTCGGATACATATTACTTTAGAATAGTGGGACGCCATTATTTAATCCAAAGTCCTATGTCTAAATTAATGCATCTCAATATACAATGTAAGGATGGACACTTAGACTTTAACAATAATTGGTAGGGTGATACAAAGCACTAGTGGACACTTTTGATGAGACTACCTTTGCGAGTATGAAGGTCAGAGTTGCCTTCTACGGATTATCGGTATAATCCAAGTGTCCTCACTAAGCCAGGATAAGCGCAAGATCTCTAAGGTGCTCTCTTAACGACTAATAATCATGTGCAATATGAACATTTATTCATTTG
The DNA here is from genome assembly GCF_048772165.1 of Typha angustifolia. Taxonomy (NCBI): domain Eukaryota; kingdom Viridiplantae; phylum Streptophyta; class Magnoliopsida; order Poales; family Typhaceae; genus Typha; species Typha angustifolia. The sequence goes on along the minus strand of NC_133240.1, from coordinate 2,323,011 downwards.
AATTTAATGATTTGAGATCAAGGTCTAATCCTCTTATCCATTCAAAGTATTTGAATTGTGTTCAAACCATAGGTTCAAGGGTCATCCAAGTATAGTGATACATTGTACATTATTCAAATATTTTATTTATTTCTATTTTTGATGCTTTTATTTTACTCTTATTTTAAAAATAAGTGGTGAATTTTAGGGTATTTTCTTAAATAATGTAAAATGAAACATGCATAACTTGAGCTATTTTATTGAAAAAAATAATGCTGCAGAAAAATGTTGTAAATCCGTTTAAATGAGATTTGCATCTGTTTGAATGAGATTGATTCATTCAAATAGAATTTTTTAGAAAGCAAATTCTATCTAATGTAACAATTTTCATAAAACAATTATATTTTTATTGAAAAATGGCTCTATTTGGTCTAAAGGGTGCTCGTTACGAGTGAGAAATATCTAATTAAGAAGAGATGTCTATTTCATCTTTAAAACTCTTTAAATAAAGAGGGAGAGAGCATATAAAAGATAAGAAAAACTATCATACTCTTAATCCTCCTTTCTTCATATAAAAGTATTGATTTTTAATTTTCTTGTTGATTTTTGGGTTGGTGATTGATCCCCAAGTTTCTTGGAAGTACAATGCTTGAAAATTTAATTATAAAGGCATTATATCTTGAAAATATAATTTTCAAAAGTCTATCAATACCTTCCTGAGGAAATTACTATCTTAAAGAAAGCTTCTAGCATTTCTCTAAAAAGTCTAAATTTTTGTTTTGATTCTACTCTATTTCATAAATTTCCCCAACAAAAGGAGTCCCTTTAGAAAGATAGTCTAGAACCTTGTATAATGCAGACTATATGTGATCCTTGTTTTGGCCCGCGGTCTACACCCTTATGGAAAGCAGCCTCTCCGTGATCCTCGTTTTGGCCCGTACTCTAGACTCTGAAACCACTACACCCTATATACTCCTGCATGTCAAAAATCCTATATTTAAGCCCTATACCTAATTGTAACCCTAATGATAAAACATTTTATTTTCCGGTTTGAAGCCATAAAAATCAGATCTGATCTTTAAAAATCAGATCTAAAGAGACACATTTAACTATCCAAGTTAGACTTACTTCTAGTTTCGGAGATCAAATGAGATTCAATGCTATATCATCTTAAATAAGAAGACAATTAAACAGTTTTGCAAGAATAATAAAACACGAGAAAATTAGGCAGTGAGCTAGAAAGAAATACATATGCATGTGATCTAGTTATGCTCATTAATTGACGCTGAAGAAGAAAACTATGAGAGATATGTATCAGACTAGAGAAAGCTTACAGAATCAGAAGATGTTTTTTTGTTGGTAGCTTGAGAGGCGTTAGAAGCAGTGAAGGGATCTTTGTTGACAGTATGCGTATTTACAAAATAATTGCTTGCAAAATATATGCTCTCCTTCTCTCTCTCTCTGTGAAGATATATTGATTGCAGAATATATCTTCTTGTAAGTGGAACTGGTTAGATAGTTTTGATTCGGGCATGTTGCAGAATGTATTGTTTTATGATTTGGAACTAACTAAATGGGTAATTGATCGTTCTACATCCTCTCCAGCAATGAAACAGCTAAAATATGTGTCTGTTGACATTGACAGCAATGAAATGAAACCGCTAAACGAAGCAGCGCCCATGTTCTTTGGCCCTGCTCTTGCCCGTTGACATTGATAAGAGTGCAGGCCACGTTTTATGGCACTCTGGTCAAACCCTTTTAGTGCTTATCTCTTTAAAGCCTAAACTACAAATAACTTTTCAATTTATGCTACTGATAGTCCGACTATTAAATAAACTCTTGACTAACAGGTGAATGGGGCTTAAAATTCAAAAATTGGCCGACAATAAATCAAACAGCATTGTTAACATAACTTATGTCACAACCATTTGAACCTCTTGTTTTCCAGGATTGCTCTATATCCATTATTATTTGCTGCCAGCTGAATTAATTAAGAATACTTATGAAGAAGTGTAGATCACGGAAAACAAGTGGCAGATCATAATTATGTTATTTCCTCTCCTTGTAATTAATGAAATTGTTTCCCTTGCAAATAACTTTCTCAATGCTCGTTGACATTGATAAGAATGTAGGCCGTATTTTATGGCACTTTGCTTGTGCGAGCGGGTCAAACCCGCGTTAAACCAATCACCACCGATATACGTGACTTTCACATAATTCTCACATGACCCATTGATCAATAGTTTCACACGGTATCTAAGAAAAGTCTAAAATACTATAAATAATTTAAGCAAAATAATCTAAATATATAGTACCATAAGCCGCAATAAATCTCTAGACACACATGTCCATAATTCATAATGAAAAAAATATAAAACTCATGCAGATGCTATAATCCTATTACACATAAAATAAATCTTCATCGTAATAAATTTTCACCAAGAAATGATGAGCACATAACTCGGCAAGTATAATCCAAGATAATTTAAAAAGTAAATATAAATACACGACAAATAATATAATGCACGCTCACAAGTATCACAAAAATAAAATAATACATAACTGATATAATTATTAACAAATTCTTAGTTAATCATAAACCACAACTTGACTACAATTAGAAACTCAAACCACATGATTATGCTCACACAGAGTCATAAAATAATATTTTGTTATACGCTCACATAGGGCCATGAATCATATGACAAATCAAACAACGAGGAGGGTTAGATATCTAAAGGTAATATCATCTATATAGTATGATAATGTTGTATATGACCAATTGTCTATGGCTATCAAATTAAAGGCCCTAATCATAAACCCATACTCCCATCTACATCATCATCATTACACATAGCAAAAATTAGGAGCATATAACTCAAAATGCATGCCCTAACCGTACATCATCCGATACCTCTAGAGCTATAACCTATATGACAAGCATTTTTCTACTATCATGAAAGTCTAATCTCCATAAAAGGTAGTGTGATTGTCTAAATGTCCAAGAGGCTAATTGACCTTATGCATAGACCGCTAATAATATAGTATTATAAAATTGATACAACCCGAATTTTGTGGTAGAATCGGGTAGTATCTTTCAAGTCTTTTTAATGGTTGATTTGTTTGAAAGCTCAAGTTGTCCTTGATTTTGATTAGACAAGAAGAGATTGAGAGAGATAAGAGGTAGATTAGTAGCAAGATGGGACCGTTATCATAGGAGAGGTGGCTACAGTTTGTGAAGAGGGAGGAGGGAGAAGGGCCAACAACTCATATGAGAGGAACAAAGAGGGCGGCTGGGGATAGAGCAAAACATTCCTTGATGAATGAAAATTAGGGTTGTGCTCCACATGTATATATATATATGTATATATATATATATATACATATATATGTATATATATATATATATATATATACATATATATATATATATTCCTAAACTGACTCGAATTAGGACTTAGTCAATTTAAGCAACTTGACTTAGTCAATTAAAGCGACTTGACTTAGTCGAGTGATACTCGGACTCATAATACATCTCATGACTCAACTAGACCAATTAAACAAATTAACAACTCGAGTCCATATTTAGCAAGTAATTGAGTTTATGACTCAACTAAAATAACAAGTACTAAAAAAGAGTAAATAATTAAACTAAGATAACTAGGCTCAATCAAGCGAGCCCAATGTGTCATGAATCAATTCGATTCGATTCGACCGAGTTCATATTAATCCACCACACTTTCGTCCACCTTGCGCTCCAGTTGTTAAGTCTGGATAGTGGTCCATGGAGATGGATTTCCAAGTCACTTCATTAATGGTGCATATGCAACACTCTACCATTACTTTTGTCACCAATCTACCTTAAACATATGTGTGCCTGTTTGAAAGGATCCAGGCTAGAATAGGATCACTTGGCTTGACTCTTGGCTTGGGTGGAACAGCCCCTATTGGCTCGGTGGGAGGGATTTGAGCCTTTAGGCTCAATACAAGAAAGATTGGGTTAATTCGAGCCTTCTCGAGTAGGTCCAATCGATAAACCACAGTTCCGACTCAATTGATCACCTAGTACTGTCTAAAAATTTTGGGAGCCAATACCACTATATTTTATACTTCATGCTGGTATTTTTATACGCAAATCGCTATATTATATAATTTATCCTGACATTATATAAACATCGCTATATTCTATAATTTCTCCTAGCATTTTCTTACAATAATTCCAGCATTTTCTATAAATGCCACTATTTTGAATTCATTGTGGCATTATTTTACAATTGATGGAATAGTCCTCAATTTTTACTGACATTTCGTTAAATGTCACCATATATGCTAGGAAAAGTAATGGATGCGATAACTTTATCATTTATACTAGCATGTAATTCTAAGTGATGATGATAAATGATAGTTTATATTGCCACTTATTAAACACGCCGATAAATAAATGTTGAGAAAAGCTTGTTTTGGTGTAGTGAAGAGTTGGAAATAAATGATAAAGATGTATAAAGACCTATTTTGACGTAGTGAGGAGTTGGGAACAGGTGATAAAAAAGTAGGGACAAAGTAGGTCTCCTTGTCAGATGCCACAGGCAAGAACCACTTAGATGGGCTACTATTAATCAAAAGAGAGAACTTGGGCGACTTAATCCAACCCTAAACCAAATCACACCACCTACTAGAGAACCCTATATCAAAAATGGTAATTAGGATATCCTTCTAGGTGAAGCTATCATAGGCTTTCTCCATGTTAATTTTAATTAACATCATCAGGTGATTTTTCCTATTCTTAGGCAAGGATGTCAAGGCACACGTGAGGACGTGCGAGACGTGTCAATGAGTGAAGGTGAAGACCATGAAGCCGACTGGACTTCTTCAACCTCTACCCATACTGGATCGTGTTTGGATGGACATCTCTATGGATTTCCTAGAGGGATTGCCGCTAGTACGTGGGTATTTGGTAATCTTTGTTGTGGTGGACAGGTTGAGCAAATATGCTCATTTTTCATCTTTGGTACGCTCTTTTTTCTCTAAATCAGTGGCCAAATGTTTCATCCAAAATGTCTTCAAACTTCACGGAATGCCTCTCTCAATCATTTCAGATTGTGATCGAATATTTATCAGCAAGTTTTGGACTGAATCTTTTAGGTTGTAGGGCACAAAACTAAACTTAAGCTTGGTATACCACCCGAATACTGATGGGCAAACGGAGGTCGTTAATCGGAGAATTGAGCAATACCTTCAGTGTTTAGTGGGTCGTCGTCCTAGATGCTGGTTAGAGTATCTTCTGTGGGTTGAGTGGTCGTATAACACTGCTCACTACAGCAGCACCAGCATGACTCAACTCAGCATGCCTCTCTCAATCATCTTCGGTTGCATTAAGTATGATTCGACAGCTTTGTTGGAGCAAACTAAGGTTGATATGGCATTGATAGATCGCAATGCTATTCTTAGTAGGTTGTAGGTGCATCTAAGAGCAACTTAGAATCGAATGAAGCAAATTTATGATCGGCATCATCGCAAGAACGAGTTTACTGTGGACGACATGGTGTTTGTACGAGTCCAACTCTATCGTCAAGTCACATTGCTCCCTATTCAGAACCAAAAATTGGCATTTAGATTTTTTTGGTCCATTTTGAGTTTATGAACGTGTTGGACTAGTTGCCTACAAGCTTGAGCTACTAGAGGGAACGAGAGTGCACGTAGTGTTCGATGTTTCTTTGCTAAAGGTGAGGATTTGGTTCGATCAAGTGGCGGGTTTGATTCTACCCAAACCTAAGGTGGATTTGCATCATGTTGAGCTGATAGGAGTACTAGCATGACGACAGAGGCAACATGGCTCAAGGCTAGAGACTGAGATCCTAGTCGAATGGTTAGGCAAACCATTCGATGAGGCGACATGAGAGCTTGAGCCCGAGATCGTCAATCGATTCCTTGACTTCACACCTTGAGAGCAAAGTGGGGGAAGCGAGGTGGGCTGTTATAGTTTAGCTAGGTATGGCTTGGACCTAAAAAATCCGCGTCGAAAGAAATAACTTTTGCTTTTGAAGAATAAAGATTTTTGGTAGTTGCGTTCGAACCCCTACACACGCTCGCAAATATAGAGAATATATTTAGTGCATTTGAACTTGCTCGACCCACGTTAAAACGCTCTGTTCGAATGCCTACATACATTCGCACATATAGAGAACGTATTTAGCATGTTCGCACATATAGTGATTGCATTTAGCACGTTCAAACGTACTTGACCTGTGTTTGAACACCATCGGCGAAACTGCATTGGTTTTGGGGCTATCTTTTTGTTTTGCTTATTAGGTTAGCCTCTAAATACGTGGAAGGCAACCATATTGAACTATCGATGAATTTGAAGTTTTCCCTTCCTATGCCTCTTCTCCTTCCTCCAACGGCATCCATCATCAGACGTCGTCTCCTTCCTCTTTCAATCTGATTGTCCACCCTCTATCCCTTTGTCTAGCTCAATGCTCTATCCTCTCCATCGCTGCCATTGTCACCTCCCAATACCCTAACCACTATTACCTCTTCAACTAATCATGTCCATCCCATCACCATCTGACTATCGGTCAATATTTTCCTGATAACTTCTGATCTACACCTCCAATCGACATGATTTGAATGGCGTTGAATCCCTTACTTCGAGCAACTTAAAAAAAATCTTGATAGCTTGATCGCCCACAATTATTCTCGAAAGTTCTATCCTAGATTGGAACTGAGTTGGTCGATCATATCTCTTAAAAAAAGCCACAATAACATACTAGGCTCAAACTAAGGTGGGAAACCTAAAAATTTAGTTAAGGGATATTGAAAACAATCTTCATGCTAGAACCAATCAGTGATGGAGATAACAACTCTCCTCTAGAACAAGTTGTCAGCTGTAAAACTAGGGTTCTTCTATGGAAGATTAAAATCTATTGGAATATAATATCTTGCTCTGAGATCCTTGCCCAGGGTGATCATAATACAAAATTCTTCCACTCTCTAGCAATTGCCCAGAAATGTTGTATGAGTATCAATTCTCTCCATGTAGACAATGACTGGGTCCACGAAACCAAGGGTTTAGGGCAGTGTTAAAGAATTACAAAACTAGTCCACTCCAATACCAAAGAACTAGGCATGCTCCCTTGGTTGAGGAAATTATAGAAACTCTCAAGGCCCTTGACCTAGACAAATCACTAGGGTGGGATCGATTGCTGACTTGTTTCTCTTAGTTGTTCTAGACAAACTTCAAAATGCGTGCGAATGGGAAGATTCAAAATTTCTTCATTACAAGTAAGATGGGCATAAACATAAAGAAAATGTTGATAGTTTTTATTCCAAAAGATATATAATACTACTAGGTTGGGTGAGTAAGCTTGTGCAACACCCTATGTATGCTCATAACAAAGATCCTCAGCCACTTCTGAACTCCATTTCGGATGTTCAAAAATCATTCATATTGGGCTAGTAAAACATAAACAACCAGATGATGTCCTATGAAATCCTCTACTATCTCAAAGCCGACCTGTCCAAAGCTTTCAACCATACGGTGTGGTTGTTCCTTCAAGAGTGTATCCACTTGTATGGCTTTATGAAGGATGATACGATTCAGACTTCACCAACGTCGTCTCGAGTATGGATTCACTTTAGGAATGTTTTTGTTTCATGTTTGAGTGTTTAATTTCTATTAAAATAAGTTTTCTGTAAGTCGCATTCGAACGCGGGTGGAGTGAGTTCGAACGCGGTTTATGAACGAGGTTGTGAACGTGGGTGAAGAGAGTGCACTGCGCGTTCGAACGCACTGTGAACGCCTGCATCGCGTTCGCAAATACTGACAGGCGCGTTCGATCGCGCGTTTGAACGCCTGCATTGCGTTCACAAATCCAGAGGAGTGAACTCGGTGCGTTCAAACGCGGTCAAGTGCGTTCGAACGCGGTCGGGGAAAATTGTATTGTTAGGGTTAATTTGAGTTGTTGGTTAGCCTCTAAAAGGATGTGGATGGCAACGAAAGTCATCATTGATTATTGAGATCGAGTTTTGCCTTGCCTCCTTCGTCTTCTTCGCTCCCATTCTCTCAATCCCCGGCGACGCCGCTTCTAACCTCCCTCGACCGGCCAATCACCCTAGTTCCTTAGGGGTGGCCCTCTCCTCCCCCTTCTTCCAATCTATCCAACACTTGCCATAACCCTTCCATCAACCATAACCCTTCCACCACCACTTTTCACCGGTGCCTCCCCATTAACGTCGGTCCACCTTCAACCACAATCACCTAGGATCACATGCCTCCATCCACAGATCCAAAACAGACCACCCTGACCTTTGTCCATTAATCGGATGATATCTCCAGATCCCCACATCCGATTCACCTGAAAATAGATTTTGTGGAAAGCTCTTTTCCGGGGCTACAACATACCAAAATTTCACGTCGATCCGACGGCAGCATATTTCAGGATCTTATTTCAACGTTCCGTGCCAGATCTAGTCTAGATTAGGAAATTGGAAGAGATCGAACCTTAGCCCAAAGGGGAGATCGTATCAAGCTTGGTATCAGAGCTCCATAGCCCGAGGCGTGATCGTATCAATCTTGGTATCAGAGCCATCTTTCCTCCAACAAGCGCTTCCTATGACGACCACTAGATGCATGGCTGCACGGCGAGATGATGAAGAAGAGATTCTCCTAATAGAGGAGGGGGAAACGGTTGTAGGGACTTCCACCCACGGAACCGCCCGATCTAATCGAAATATGAAAGGACCTAGCGTTCAAGCCGTGTTGGGGTCTCTTTCCAAACAGATGGCCATCAATAATCAAATAATGATGGAGATGATGCGGGAAATACGGGCGTGGCCGAAACCTTCTTCAACAAGTAGGGCAATCACAAGGCAGCATGGGGAAACCTTCGCAACATACCCAACATCCTCCACGGCCTCCCCGTTCCTCACAAAAGTAGGGGAGAGTTCGGCTATCCAGTAAGATCTAGCTTTCTACACCTCGATCCATGGTCGGCTGCAACGAACAGTCGTCGGCTACAATGGGATCCTCAACTATTGTAGCAGCCCTCGGAACCTCCATATCTTCCCATGCACCGGAGACCTTGCCAACAAATCGCGAGAGGCTGGCTGCACCCTACCCGATCCCTACAGAAATGGCGAAGAGTCCAGCTTTAAGGCAGTAGTTTCCTCCAGTGAGCTCGACGGTTGGAAAGGTTCTTTCGACGTCAGAACGGAGTTCTTCGACGAGTCGACAACCGTGCGAACCACTGGTTAATGGAGAAAGACCACACATGGCTGCTGGATATCCCTCATCAGGAATCCTCATCAGTGGTGAGGGAGATGATCCAGAACCGCAAGTTCTAGCACTTGGGCCACCTTACACCACCTCCTTTTGCATCCACAGCAAGTCAGCAACCAGGAAGAAATCGTGTATGGCCTCCAGTGACCTTCCACCATTCTCCTTGGTCAATCGACAGACAACCGCGATAGTGCCATCACCGACGATGACGTTGCAGCTCCCCGCCGAGCTACAACTTAAAGGAGAAGGCCGCAATCTTCCAACCACGGTAGCACCAGCCTCTGACAGCCTCGTAAAGACCTCATGGGCTGCTGCTTTTCTCACCCAGATGGCCGAAAGCTCCCTGTCATGGCTGCGACTAAAAGAAGAAGAAGGAGATAAAGATTTTGTTTTTGTCAACCTCAACCACGGCCGAGCGCAATTGGATGCACCAGATTTCTATTGCCGAACTAACATTGAGTCAATTGGTTCGACCACCCGACACCAAGTAGACTCAATGTAGATGGACTCGAATTCCACCATGGGCTAGTAGGAGTACAAGTATCCAAGCTCGATTGAGGATGACCCCCTTTGAGGTGGTTATGGTCGCACTCCCCCTATTTTGCGTGCCTACGATAGACTCGCGATGACGGATAGGATCGAGCTTGACTTGGAACTTGCTCTACTATCTCAAAGCATCTAGAAGCAAGCATGACTCATTTATTCTCAAAGCCAACCTGTCCAAAGCTTTCAACCATACAGTGTGGTTGTTCCTTCAAGAGTGTATCCACTTGTATGTCTTTATGAAGGATGATCTGATTCGGACTTCACCGACGCCGTCTCGAGCATGGATTCACTTTAGGAGTGTTTTTGTTTCATGTTTGAGTGTTTAATTTCCATTAAAATAAGTTTTCTGTAAGTCACGCACGAACGCGGGTGGAGTGAGTTCGAACGCGGTTTGTGAACAGGGTTGTGAACGTGGGTGAAGAGAACCGCATTCGAACGCACTGTGAACGCCTACATCGCGTTCGCAAATACCAACAGGTGCGTTCGAACGCCTGCATCGCGTTTGCAAATCTACAGAAGCAAACTCGGTACGTTCGAACGTGGTTGGGTGCGTTCGAACGCGGTCGGCGAAAATTATATTGTTAGGGTTAATTTGAGTTGTTGGTTAGCCTCTAAAAGGATGTGGATGGCAACCAAAGTCACTATTGATTATTGAGATTGAGTTTTCCCTTGCCTCCTACATCTTCTTCACTCCCGTTCTCTCAATCCCCGGCGACGCCGCTTCTAACCTCCCTCGACCGGCCAATCACCCTAGTCCCTTAGGGGTGGCCCTCTCCTCCCCCTTCTTCCAATCTATCCAACACTTGCCATAACCCTTCCATCAACCATAACCCTTCCACCACCACTTTTCACCGGTGCCTCCCCATTAACGCCGGTCCACCTTCAACCACCATCACCTAGGATCACGTGCCTCTATCCACGAATCCAAAATAGACCACCATGACCTTCGTCCATTAATCGGACGATATCTCAAGATCCCCACATCCGATTCCTAAAACTAGATTTGTTGGAAAGCTTTTTTTCAGGGCTACAACATACTAAAATTTCACGTCGATCCGACGACAGCATATTTCGGGATCTTATTTCAAAGTTCCCTATCAGATCTAGTCCAAATCAGGAAATTGGAAGAGATCGAACCTTAGCCCAAAGGGGAGATCGTATCAAGCTTGGTATCAGAGCTCCATAGCCCGAGGCGAGATCGTATCAATCTTGGTATCAGAGCCACCTTTCCTCTGTTCATGGTGGACAAATATCGAGCGCTTAGTGGGCACCCAAAGTAACCACGGAGTAAGAAGCTACAACCAATATCGACGCATGCACTTGATGGCTCGGATTACATGCATGTAGCTAGACAGCGGCCACCCTTTCGCATTTCTAATGATGTGAAAATAGCCCCTAGAATCCATATTAAAATTCTAACACCTACATAGGTAGAGGAACGAAGGGCTAAGGGGTTGTGCTTCAGGTGCGAAGAGAAGTTTTCCCAAGACATCGTTGTGCACGGCCGACCAGTACGGTGATGCTGATTTGATTGTTGGAGAGACCGAGAAGGAGCCGATGGGATTACCACTAGAGTGAAGGAGTATCTAGTGAAATGGCATCCATGGATCGTCGATGAGGCGACATGGGAGATGCAGGATGACTTGATAGACCGTTTTCCTCACTTTGCACCTTAAAGACAAGGTGAGGGAAGCATGGTGGATTATTGTAGTTCTTGACTTAGGTGCATAGTGGACAAGATTAAATTGCTGCAAGTTGTATCAATTTCTATTTATGTTTTGGGAAAATAAAATAGTTTCTAGCAAGTGCGTTCGAATACAAATGACTGGCGTTCAAACACCTGATCTCGCGTTCGTACATACAAAGGATGCGTTTTGGCCGTTCGAACACAATCGAGGTGCGTTCTGATACACTTAATTAGAGTCTTTTCTTATCGCATTAGCTATATATTTTCATTAAAATAAATTTTCTGTAGGTCACGTTCGAACGCGGTTGGGGGCGCGTTCGAACGGCTTTGCGAAATGCCTGCATCAGGTTCGCAAAAATAGAGAACGCAAAATGCGCATACAAACACAGTCGGGCGCGTTCCAATGCCGTGTTCGTACGTCTGCATCATGTTCACATCGATAGAGAACGCAGGAGTCCATTAGAAATAGGGTTAATAATTATTATTTTGGCTTGTTGGCTAGCCTCTATATAGGTGTGGATGGCAGCCAAAATCAAAATGCTATTGGAATATTGGTTTCTTGCCTCTCTATCTTCTCTCTAGTCTCTCTACCCTAATCTCCCTCCTCCCTCTTCACCAACCTACCACCTCTACCATCGGCAAGATCTCTTCTAACTTCTAATCTCCCTCGTCTGTCGAGTCCTTCCTCTTCTTTGGGATCTTAACCACTTCTTCCCCTTTGTCTTTTCCCTTAAACAACATCAACCATCCACCCTCATCTCCATTATCATCCATAACCCTAACATCCACTCCACCCGTTACCACTACCATCATCTGCACTATTGATACGATCTCTTCTTTAGGGCTAAGGATCGATCTCTTCTAATTCTTTGATCTGGACTAGATCTGGCACGGAACTTTAAAATAAGATCCCAAAATATTCCGCTGTCGGATCGATGTGAAATTTGGATATGTTGTAGCCCCAGGAAAGAGATTTCCAACAAATCAAGTTTCAGGCAAATCGGAGTTGGGGATCTCGAGATATCATCCGTTTAGTGGACGAACATCAGGATGGTCTGTTTTGGATCCGTGGATGGAGGCACGTGATCCTAGGTAATGGTGGATGGTGGAGGACCGGCGTTAATGGGGTGGCACCGGTGAAAAAGTGGTGGAGGAAGGGTTATGGTTGATGGAAGGTTAGGGCAAGTGTTGGATAGATTGGAAGAAGGGGGAGGAGAGGGCCACTCCTAAGGGACTAGGGTGATTGGCCGGTCGAGGGAGGTTAGAAGCGGCGTCGCCGGGGATTTAGGGAACGGGAGCGAAGAAGACGAAGGAGGCAAGGCAAAACTCAATTCTCAATAATCAATAATAATTTTGGTTGCCCTCCACATCCTTTTAGAGGCTAACCACAACTGAAAATTAACCCTAACAATACAATTTTCGCTTACCGCGTTCGAACTCGCCCGAACGCATTCGAACGCACCGAATTAGCTCCTTCGGATTTGCGAATGCGATGCAGGCGTTCGAACGCGCGATCGAATGCGCTTATCGGTATTTGCAAACGCGATGCAAGCGTTCACAGTGCGTTCGAACGCACCGCGTTCGAAGGTGCGTTCGAACGCACCTCCTTCGAACGCATACACTCTCTTCACCTACGTTCACAACCCCGTTCACAAACCACGTTCGAACTCACTCCACTCGCGTTCGAACGCGACTTACAGAAAACTTATTTTAATGGAAATTAAACACTAAAACATGAAACAAAAAAATACTCCTAAAGTGAATCCATGCTCGAGACGACGTCGGTGAAGTCCGAATCATATCAATCCACCACGCTTCCGCAACCTTGTCCTCAAGGTTTGAAATTTGGGAAGCGATCCATGATATCTGACTCTAGCTCCCATGTAGACTCGTCAGTAGGTTTGCCCAGCCACTCAATCAGGACTTCAGTCTCTAATCTGGATCCTTGGCGTCTTCTCCTACGGCCTAGGACTCGGACCGGTTCAGTGGAGCCATCTTCCTCCATTGGTTCGGGTAAGGCCGAACCCACCACATGGTTAGGCCCGATCTGGGCCTTCAATACCGAGACATGGAAGACGGGATGTATCCTGGTTCCTTCAGGTAGGTCCAACCAGTAAGCTACTCGACCGATTCATTGTAGCACTCGGTACGGACCATAGTACTTGTATCCCAACTTTTGGTTCAAAATTGGCCTCAATGTGGATTGCTGATACGGTTGAGCTCGAACGAACACCAATTGATCCACCTCAAATTCTCGCTCACGTCAACCTTTGTCATGCGTTTGCTTCATGCGGTTTTGGGCTGTGACTAGGTGAGTCTTGAGCTGTCTTAATGTTTCATCTCGATCAGCAATCTCCAAGTCAAGCTCGGTCCTATCCGCCGCCGCGAGTCTATCATAGGCGTGCAAGACAGGGGGAGTGCGCCCGTAAACCGCCTCAAATGGGGTCATGCCGATGCTAGAGTGATGAGCGGTATTGTATGACCACTCAGCCCATGGAAGGAATTTGACCCAATCCTTTGGTCGATCCGCCACAAAGCATCGCAAGTATTGCTCTAGTCCGCGATTCACCACCTCGGTTTGGCCATCCGTCTCGGGGTGATAAGCTGAACTAAGATTGATTTGAGTCCCCTGCAATCTGAAGAACTCGGACCAAATCTCACTGATGAAGATGCGATCCCGGTCGGACACGATCGTCCTAGCCATCCCATGCAAGCGTGCTACTTCCCGAACAAAAATTTCAGCAACCCTTTTCGCTGAAAACGGGTGAGACAATGCTATGAAATGAGCATATTTGCTCAGTCTATCCACCACAACAAACACCACCGATTGTCCTCGAACCTCCGGCAGCCCCTCAATGAAGTCCATGGAGATATCCTCCCAAATACGCTCTGGTATAGGCAGTGGTTGCAGCAGCCCACTGGGCTTGAGTGCCTCCGATTTGAGTCGTTGGCAGATTTGACATTCACGCACATACTTCTTTACATCCGTCTTCATCGCTGTCCATGTACAGTTTTGGGCCAGCCGCTTGTAGGTACGTAATACCCCTTCATGACCTGCTATAGGAGTATCATGGAAGTGTGCCATCAATAGTCTCCGTAGCTCTTCGTTCTGGGGTACCTTGATTCGCCCGTGCTCTAGTACTAACCCATCGCGCTCCTCGTGCTCGGGGTTGCTTGAGGGGTTCTCTCTCAACTCCTCCATGATTCGGACCAGATCACTATCCTCTGCACTAGCTCTCCGCAGATTTGAGAAGAAAGGAAAGGTGGGTACCGAGAAAGAAGCGAGCTCCCTTGCGTCCCTTTCTTTTGGAAGTTCAAGCAGTGGTTTACTTCCATCTAGCAGCACTCTCTGGTCATTCCTCCAAAATGTCAATGTGAGACTTGTAAAATCAAATGTCACGGGCCCCAAGCTTCGAAGCCATTGGGTCTCCAAAACAATATCGGCACCTTGCAAGGCCAATGGATAAAGATCCATTGTGAAAGTTTGGCCTTGCACCTTCAATTCCACACCTCCACAAATAGAATCTGCTCGCAATGTGGTACCATCTCCGATAGTCACATCAAAACCTTCCGTGGGTTCCTACTCGAGCCCAATCTTCCTAAGGAGCCTCTTGTCAATGAAATTGTATGTGGACCCAGTGTCAACCAAGATTCTCACTGTAGTTTTCTTGACTACACCGTTCACCCGCAAGGTCTTTGGCTCAGCCGTCCCCGAATAGGCGTGGAGGGAGATTTCGGCTATCATGTCCTCCACGGGTTGCTCCTCAACTTCTTCTCCTTGATGTCCAGCCACACCTTCATTTTTAGCTGCAAACTCATCCTCAACTTCCTCCAATCCATCGATTAGCATCACCGATCCCATCGGTTTAGCGCAGCGATGCCCGGGTACAAACTTCTCATCACAACGGAAGCATAGGCCCTTGGCCCTTCGTTCCTCCACTTGGGCAGGTGTGAGTGCTCGTCCCGGACCTCTAGGTGCGTACTTCACATCTTGGGATGGCTTCAAGGGTGCTCGTGGAGGTACCACTACAGCAGCAACTCTTGGTGCTCCGGTGATGTTTCTTGCCGCTATGGTTGGTTGAGATTGATTGCGGCTTCCTTGGCTCGTCCAACTCTGTTTCAGGTGTATCTTCATGGCCCTATGTTTGTCTTCCATAAGCACGGCATCTTCGAAGGCCTCCTTTAAGGTTCTAGGCCTTAAAGCCCTCACATCGGCTTGTATGTCACCCCGCAGCCCGGAGATGAAAGTGCTGCGAAGTTGCTGATCCGTCCATGGTGGATGACATCGGCTACTAATCCTCTCAAATTCTTCTTGCTATGACCCAACCGTGGTCTTTTGTACCGTCTTTGAGAGGAGAGCATCAAAGTCTTCATACCCCGATGCTCCAAATCGTCGTGTGATATCGGCACAAAATTCAGCCCAAGTTTCGATGGCCTCAATGGCATTGGCTGCTCGAAACCAATGAAGCGCCGCATCCTCAAGGTGGAAGCTCGCAAGCGTCACCTTGTATTCTTCCGCCATACCTTGGTATGCAAAGAATTGCTCCGCCCTATACAACTAATCGATCGGATCGCCACCTTTGAACTTGGGGAATTCGAGACGCGCGACTTGTCCACGTATGTCGTTGTCTTGTTCCGGATCATGTCCAACTCCTTGTCTAACCGGGGGAGGATGCACCATGAAGGGTTGATGATCCCTCCTTCGGTTTTGATTAACTCGCTGTGGTTCCAGATCGCATTGGCCCGCCCACGGATCTTGATCTCCAAGGTGGTCTCCATGGTGGTTCACTCGTCGGATGGGTTCACCTGCAACTGGACCTGGTGTAACCATCCTTACTTGCCTCTGCCCATAGGGTGGTGGTAGCAGCGGCTCTTGTGGTTGCAAAGGCTGAACCGGTGGCGGTGGGTTCAAGGGGGTGGACTTGCGTTGTGGGGTCGATGGTGCGTTTCCGTTCGACATTGCTTCTCTTGTCGCCCGGAGTTCCCGCATAATCTCCATCATCATCTGATTGTTGATGGCCATCTGCTCTGAAAGAGACCCCAACACGGCTTGAACGCTAGGTTCTTCCGCATTCCGATTAGATCGGGCAGTTCCGCGGGTGGAAGTCCCCGCAATCATTTCTCCCTCCTCTATTGGGAGAATCTCTTCTTCATCATCTCCGTGCAGCCATGGATCTGGTGGTCGTCATTGGAAGCGCTTGTCCGAGGAACGGTGGCTCTGCTACCAAGCTTGATACGATCTCTCCTTTAGGGCTAAGGATCGATCTCTTCTAATTCTCTGATCTGGACTAGATCTGGCACGGAACTTTGAAATACGATCCCGAAATCAAGTTCGGATTGACGTGAAATTTGGATATGTTATAGCCTCAGGAAACAGCTTTCCAGCAAATCAAGTTTCCGGTGAATCGGAGTTGGGGATCGCGAGATATCATCCGTTTAGTGGACGAACGTCAGGATGGTCTCTTTTTGATCCGTGGATGGAGGCACGTGATCCTAGGTAATGGTGGATGGTGGAGGACTGGCGTTAATGGGGTAGCACCGGTGAAAAAGTGGTGGAGGAAGGGTTATGGTTGATGGAAGGTTAGGGCAAGTGTTGGATAGATTGGAAGAAGGGGGAGGAGAGGGCCACTCCTAAGGGACTAGGGTGATTGGCCGGTCGAGGGAGGTCAGAAGCGGCGTTGTCGGGGATTGAGGGAACGGGAGCGAAGAAGACGAAGGAGGAAAGGCAAAACTCAATTCTCAATAATCAATAATAATTTTGGTTGCCATCCACATCCTTTTAGAGGCTAACCACAACTAAAAATTAACCCTAACAATATAATTTTCGTCGACCGCATTCGAACTCGCCCGACCGTGTTCGAACGCACCAAAATAGCTCCTCTGGATTTGCGAACGCGATCCAGGCGTTCGAACGCGCGATCGAACGCGCTTTGAGAACGCGATGTAGGCGTTCACAGTGCGTTCGAACGCATACGCTCTCTTCACCCACGTTCACAACCCTGTTCACAAACCGCATTCGAACTCACTCCACCCGCGTTCGAACGCGACTTACAGAAAACTTATTTTAATGGAAATTAAACACTAAAATATGAAACAAAAAAATACTCCTAAAGTGAATCCATGCTCGAGACGACGTCGGTGAAGTCCGAATCGTATCAACTATATCATATTTTCGTTCCAATTGCAGTTCGAATTTGTGAAGGGCATAAACACAAAAGTTCGATGAATATTTTCCCTCAATTGTACAGACTGCTTCCTGCAATAAATCTAGATCTTGAAGGAATTGTTCCGTAACCTATCATGTTCGAATGCACGACGAGTAAGTTGAGTTGTAATAGGATTTTATTAGGGTTTTTGGATATTTGGCTACCTCTATATATGTGGAAAAGTAGCCTCTATTGATTATTATATATTGGAATTGGTTTTCATCTAGGCTTGACCCATCTTCTCCCTCCTCCTTCCTTTCCCTTGGAATCTAATGCAAGTTCTCATCTACGACTTAGGTTAATCCTCTATCGTTTCTCCCTCCTCTCTCTAGCAATCAACCATATCTTGTGTAACAACCTAGCCAAATTAAAACAATTTGGGCACGACGCGATCGGTCGCAATAGCAAGTGAGAAAATTTTCTCACCTACCGTGACAAGCCGTGGGGAGGCACATGCCGCTGCCATCCTCCCTCCACCGCCTCTCTCTCTCCTTCTAAACCTCTCTTTCTCTCTCTCTTACTTACTCTCTCCTTCTCTCTCTTGTCGATGATAGCCTACTGCCATCGCCGCCATTCTTGGAACCCATCGCTGTCACCTTCATCGAGCGCCGATGGGCCTTCCTCCTCCTCCTTCTCCTCCTCTTCTCTCTCTCTCTCTCCCCCTTTCTTCCTCTTTATCTAGGGTTTGTTGGAACCGATGGCCAGTAGCTACCGAGCCACGCCCCGCTGACCCGGCTCTCCGCCCTCACCACTTCTCTCTATCTTCTCTTCTTCCTTTTCTTCCTTTCTTCTTCTTCCTCGGTTTCTCCTCCTCTTTCTACAATAGTGCTGGGTCGAGCCCCGCCCTAGTAGCAATGCTCTCTTAAATTATTTTATTTTATTTTTTGTTTATTTATTTATGTAAGTATTTTCTTTCTTAATTAATGCAAATAGATTATTTAGACATTAATTATTTTATTAATAATATATATCATCAATATGATTGGTATTAATTATAATTAGTATAATTAATGCTGATTATCTTATAAGCTATTACTTTTAAATATATGTAATACTTATATTTATTTATCTACTTATATTTCTATTAGATTAATAGAAAAATTCGTAAATTATAATCATTAGATTTATTAAGGTATACTAATACTTTTATGATATACATTTTAAGTAATTCCAATAATTTATTATATATTATTATTTTGTAACAAATGAAATACTAGGCTTATTTATTTATTTATTATTTTTAAAGTAAAGACTACACAGTCCCTAATTAATCAAGATAGAGTGAGAACCACAGCTTAGTTATAATTAGGTTTTTTTATCTATTGTTATATGTTTATTTATAATTATAAGTATATATATATATAGGTATATATTTAGCCATTTATTTTATTTTATTTTGTAATGTCATTCTTAGACTATTTTATCCAAAGAGCAGCACTTTTATTCTTAATTTATATCTGACCTTTTATAATAATAGTATATTCTTAACATTAGATGTTTATTTATAATATAAATCGAACTAGTTATAAAGATAAGTAGAAATTCTAAAACATAATAAATCATCATATTTTATACAAACGGATTTTAATTAGATAAATGGCTAATTTCATGCTAATTTTATTTTCAAATTCCGAACCCCTTATTTAAGATCCCGTGGATCCTGCTAGCAACGAGTTGACACTCAGTTGACGGATGTAAGAGATACGTGGTTCGTATCTTCTGATCAATTATAAGTAGTCTTATCCCCTATATGCATTTCTCAAATTAGAATATATTATATAATTATATATATGCATGTTTTGGCCTCCAGCATATTTATATGATCTTATTTAGAGATGATTTTAGTCGAGCATATTTAATCATTCATTCGATTAGAATGATCTGAAATATGAGTACGCCGGTGATATATAGAGATGATTGGAGATGATTATACTGTTATGAGTTTATAATGAGATGATCTTTAGCATGAGTATGCATGTGATAGATTGGTATGGAGATGCATGTATTAGATACATGGTTGGAGATTACATTGTATTTTTTTTCTCTTGGCCTTTTGACCACCTAAATTCCTGAGTTGTATGATCTGTAGTAGTACTAGATAAAATGCATATAATCTATCATTTAAAAGGAAAGCATGAAATCTGATTGATAGGATAGTTGTTAGATAGCGTGAGCATACCTGAGTGGGTGGGAGGGTTAGGACGTACTTGGTGGATGATTGATGGCTCAACGTAGTCGCGATCTTGTGGCCTTACGACCGAGGTTGTTAATCTGTGTGCATAGTAGACATTCGGACATATGTCGTTCTCTAAGGCATATGTGGTGAGTTCGTCGTTTCTATCAGCTAGAAGGGTGATATGATTCGGACTTCACCAATGTCGTCTCGAGCGTGGATACATTTTATTTGTGTCTTTTCTTAATTATTTTAGTGTTTTGATCATAGAAAAATAAGTTTTATGTAGGTCGTGTTCGAACGCGGGTGGGTGCATTCAAATGCGCTTGTGAATGCCTATATCAGGTTCACAAAAATGGAGAACGCAAAATACGCATTTGAATGCACTCGTGTTCAAAAACCTGCATCAAGTTCACATCGATAAAGAATGCTTTTTGCAGGTTCAACCCCATTCGAACATAGTCGGTGAAAATCCACTATTTCTATGGTTAATAATTTCCAATTTAGAATTGTTTGGTTAGCCTCTAAAGGTGTGGATATCAATCATGGAGCTATTATTGAATGAATTGAGTTTTGTCCTAATCTTCTTCTTCTCTCTCATTCCCTCATTCCATGGCATCCCGCTTCTAGCCTCCCTTGACCGGTTACTCACCCTAATCCCTTAGGGGCGGCCCACTCCTCCCCCTTCTTTAAATCTCTATAACTTTGCCCTAACCCTTCCATTATCCATAATCCTTCCAGCACCACTTACTCACTGGTGCCACCCCATTACCACCGTCCTACACCACCATAACCCACCTAGGATCTTGTGCCTCCATCCACAGATCCATACATGGACTCCCTGATATTTATCTATTCATCTGACGATATCTTCAGATCCTGTTGTCTGATTTACCTAAAACTAGATTTGGCAGAAAGGATTTTTGCAGGGCTACAACATATCAAAATTTCACATTGATTCGATGGTTACAATTTTTAGAATCCTTTTCCAAAATTTCATTCTAGATTCTGTCCAGATCTGGAAACAGAATAGATCAAACCTTAGCCCAATGGGAGATCATACCAAGAGTGGCTTGCCAAGCCACTTAACTAGAATCTCCATCTCCAATCTGGTACCATGTCGTTGTCGGCGCTTAGTAAGCACACGAACTGGCTCTACAATCTCTATATCCTCCAATGGCTCTGGTAGAACTAATCCTCCAATGGCTCCGGTAGAACTAATCTAACGATCTCTACCATCAAGCCGCACATCTTTGTTTTCTTCTTTATATTTCATCCATATTCTCTAGAAATCAAATGTGACGGGTCTCAAACTCTGTAACCACTGAGCACTAAGGACAATGTCCACTCCTCACAGCGCCAAGGTTGAGAGTGGGTCTATGACGAGTTACGGTACCAAAACATCAGCTACAAAATGATCCCTTCAAGATCTGAATTTATTATAGGGTTCTAGGTTGAAACCGCCCATCTCGGTTGCCCTAATTAGATTTCACTGCCATCTTTAGAGCCCTATGCTTTTGTTCCATCCTCACGGCCTTCTCAAAGACCTCCTCAAGAGTAGTAGGACATAGAGCACGAACATCCGCTTACATCTCATCTTGCAGCCCTAAAATAAATGTACTCATCAACGTCTGTTTGGGCCATGGTGGCTCACAACGACTACTAATTCTTTCAAACTCAGCTTGGTACTCTGATACGGTCGTCTTCTGAACCATCTTGCTTAATGTGGCAACAATATCTTCATATGCTGCTATCCCAAATCTGTGTGTAATCCTCCTACAACAATCAGCCCATCCAGTAAATCCATCACCGCGAATAATTGATCTATATCAATGCAATGCCGTTCGTTGGAGGTGAAAGCTTGCCATCTGGACTTTTGCATCTTCCGCTGTACCTTGATAATTAAAATATTGTTCAACTGAAACACCCAATCCATTGAATCACTGCCAAAGAATTTTGGAAAGTCTAAACGTGCGGTTCTCCCCAAAATAGTGTTGTCGGGTTCGCGAAAGATCCTTGGTTCAGGTCTAAACCTTTGTACATGTTGATCACCTTTTCTAAATTCTCAAGTACGTCCATCACCATCTTCATAGGGATCAACCTCATCCTCAAAGTGCCAATCCTCCTCATCGACGAAGCGCACCAGTGTTGCACGCCTCTCAAGTTCCACCACTACCGGTCTTGGGTTTTGTAACGGAGGTGGGGGATGATGTGTAGGCATAGGTAAGAGGGGATAATTGATACTCACATGACGCACCTGGACCTGTGGGGTATCAGTTTGATGAGGACCCAATCGGTTCGCGACACATTCCTTGAATTCATTGTGATCTTTTTGTATTGTGTCAACTCTATGCAACAATGCTTGGAACATGCCCCTAAGTTCATCCATATTCGTACCCATGGACGTTGGTTGACTCGGCCCTATCGTGGTTGCTCCAAAAGAATCGGCCTCACGATTGAGATCATCATGGATTGAGTCTTCCCTTATTGATGTGCTCTCCATAGGTCTCCTTGTTGATGTCATCTTCCTTATTTCAACCATTAATGGAGGTCTGAGGTTCGCCTGGCTCTGATACCAAATTGATGGAATCAATCAGCGCAACTATGGAAAAATATTCGTCAAATATTCTCTAGTAGTCAAAAAAGTACGAAACCAATTGGGCTAGATCCGTAACTTCCTAATCTACAACTGTTGTACTTATGCCCTTCGCAGATTCGAACTACCACTAGACAAAAATTCAGAAGAACGTGGGTGATGGTGGTGGTGACGGGTGGAGTGTATGTTAGGGTTATGGAAAGGTATGGAGATGAAGGTGGATCGCGGATGTGGTTAAGGGATATAAACGAAGGGAACGAAGTGGTCGAGATCCCAAAGGTGACGGGTTATTCGACAGATAAGGGAAATTAGAAGTTAGGAGAAATCTTGCCAACGGTGTAGGTGGAAGATTAGTGAAGAGGAAGGACGGAAAGAGTCTAGTAAGAAGATAGGAGGCAAAAAATTAATAATCCAATATCATAGCAAATTTGATTGCCATCCATATACTTATAGAGGCTATCCAGCAAGTTCTAAAATAAATGTAACCCTAATTCTAGAGGATTCCTACCAATCGCGTTCAAACGCGCCCGATCACGTTTGAATGCACCAAAAGACGTTCTTTGTATGTGCGAACGCGATGTAGGTATTCGAATGCGGGCGTTTAAACTCGCCCGACCTCGTTCGAACACACAGTATGCATTCTCTATATTTGCGAACCTAATGCAGACGTTTGCAAGGGTGTTCAAATGTGACCCCTCCTATGTTCGAATGTGACCTACATGAATTTTATTTTAATAAAAATAAACAACTAATGCAATAAGAAAATATCCTAACTAAGTGTATCAAACGCCTACCCCTTCTTCAAATCCCTATAACCTTGCCCTAACCTTTCCATCATTCATAATCCTTCCACCACCACTTACTCACTAGTGCCACCCCATTACCACCGGCCTACACCACCATAACCCATCTAGGATCTCATCTCCATTAGATCCATAGACGGACTCCCTGATGTTCATCTACTCATCTGATGATATCTTCAGATCCCGCTATCCGATTTTCCTGAAAATAGATTTGTTGGAAAGCTCTTTTCTTTTCTAGGGCTACAACATATCAAAATTTCATGTTGATCCAATGGTTACAACTTCCAGAATCCTTTTCCAAAGTTTCATGTCAGATCCTGTCTAGATCTAAAAACGGAATATATCAAACCCTAGCCCAAGGGGAGATCGTATTAAAGGGTGCCTAGTTTGGATGGATGTTGATACCCTTAGCGAATGATAGGGTATGATTATAAATGAGATACCCATTTATGGATGGTAGGGTATGCTTTAAACTTTCGGGCATGTTGATGAGACCGGGTATCGATGTTGACTATGCAGAGTGGTCTAGTATGATGATGTTATTCAGAGTCGATATTGATAACTGAGATGTTAAGAAATGTATATGATTTTGTTATCATCTAATATACCTGATTATCGAGTGGTCATTATACATCATACATAGTTGCATTTGGTACCATAGTATGGTTATGGTCGGCATGCATTATATGTAGCATATTTGAGAGAGTTATAATGATAATATGGCATTGAGATTTATTTATATATTGTCGAGAGGTATATACTTGATTAGTTATGACATGATATCTACCATACTTTTATATATTATTGAGAATACATTTATATACTCATTTATGACATGATGCTATTTTCTAATTTATATGATCTTGTACATTATTTATTCTTTGTTTGGCATCACTGATTCAGGGTAAGGTGTATTCACTAAGCCTTTAGCTCATGAATCTTTTTATTTCTTTATTAACCCCCTCAGATATGTGGTATGTAATAGTGACTTGCGATATCCTAAGAAGATATTTTAGAGCAAAGATGAAGTGAGTTATAGACATGAGATGGTACAAAATAGTTTATCTAGATATTGAGTTGTACCGTTACTGGATATTTGTACTCCATTATATCAAATGATGATTTGTATAATACAAGTCAAATTATACTGTACTCATGTATTAGTTGTTTTACTTGTATCTTAATGGTTTGTCGCGGCCTATTTGGGCCCTACTAGATTATGACCTACTAGATTTTGTTGTCGTCTAGTATGGTTGTTATTGATTTAGATATGGATATGTTAACAAGTTTAACTTGATGATGTCATGATTTATTTTGTTATGGATTATGTGAGCATATGGATGTATCTGTGCATGGCAGCCCCGCCAGTCCTATCCTGTGCACCGCGCGTGTTGTGTGGGCGTGCACGTACCCGTGCTGGGCAGGGTGCTACACTTGGAAGCTCCCTTCTCTCCTCCCATCTAGTTCCAAGCACTAATCCATCCATCATACTATAATCATCTTTCATAACCCTAACCACTTATTCCACATCCATCCCACTATTTCCTAATCTTTGATCCTTATTTCATACATAACATTCATCTACTCATCCGATCATTGTGATTCTAGTTGAATTGGATTTCTAACTTATAGAGGAACAACATATTCAAATCTCATATCAATCCAACGGTGAGATCGATCCTAGTTACCGCAAGTTCTATGCTGATCTATTTCCAAATTATCAATTCGGATAGAAACTCATATAAAAAACAAACTTAGACATGCATATGTATTTAAACCCTAGGCAATGATTGCTCAAATAAATATGGAATAAATATCAAAAATTAAAGAAAGGATGAACGCCAGGATTTTTATGTGGAAGAACTCAAACGGGAAAAAAACTACGGATCCAAACTTAGATCAAAACCAGTCACCAAACTTGTAACAGTTACAAGACTAACTTACAAAACAACTCGTCGATCCCCACGACTTTATTTTTTTCAATCTTGATCACTAGAGCCCGTGATTCACTATTTCCCATGATTGACCTCCAATCTTAGTAACCCTCGAGATTGATCATTTGTCTAGATGACCCTTAAGATGAAAGTTTGGTGCATTATAGAATAAACGTACCTTATTGGTGGAAGAATATTGTAGCTCCAAGAAATCCCTATCAAAAGCAATCACGAACCTCTTTAGGGTTAGGGTATCCCAACCTTTATATAGGTTAACAAGATAAGGCCAAATCCAAGTCAAACTAGAAACTCCTAGAAGTCCAAAAATTTGCATGTTACGTGGGTGTATTCGAACACGGTCTGAGTGTGTTCAAACAGCCTCTTCCCATGCCTTATGGTAAAATTTCATGCTTTTTCAACTATTAAGACATTTTTTAATCACTTCAATAACGATTCTAAAATTATTTTGAATACTTTAACATCAAAATTAATCTTTCACTATAATATTCTTCATCAAATATTTCATAACTTGTCGTAATTTGTGCATATGCTCATACATAAAATCTAGTCACATTACATAAATAAAATTATAATTTGAAACGCAATTTGCAAATTATATCAGTACAAATAAAATCCAACAATCTCGTCCTCTGACAATTTGTAACAAAATATAATTTCCTAAAATACAAAGTGTCTACCCATAACAATGTATACATCCTAATAGAGCATAGCATAAATTTTATTTGCTATCAAAAATCTTGCACAACTTCAACATTCATACCAAGTGAAATGCAAGTGAAGCTATAAAAAATAAATTAAGCAATTAATAGTAAACCTAACTAAAATGACTAACTCCATTATATATCACTCTCCCCCTTTTGTCATAAATTGACAAAGAATACAATTATGTTCCCTTAAAAATATTATAAATCTCAAATCCAATTTTCAAGTATTCAAAGTCAAAACCGATTAACAAATCAAAAGATTTAACACTTGAGTTCACGTATCATATTCAAATATTTTTGGTTGAAGCACTCAAGAATTTTAAATTGACTTATGAAAGAAGTCAGACTAATTATAAAGTCAAGAGGAAATAGATGCACAAATATTTATAGTAGCATATTATAAACTAATGGGTTTGATCACTCAAAATTGTCAAAAGAAAAAATCTAATTGTTGTGTCTCAATAATTCACTCCAATAAAGCATGAAAACATAAAGCAATTCTATGATATCAAACATCAAAGAGACACTAAACTGAAGTCAAACCAAACTTAGTTCACATTCTCCCCTTTCAATTCAAAATATTTTTTTTCCATTTTTTTATTTTGTATTTAATTTTTTGTCCTATTTTTTTAATATCAAATAACCATTTTTTTGCAATGACGGCTTTCACACACGAGTTAGGTGACTTTTTTCTTGCAATGCATCATATTGAAAATGTAAATAACTCATGAATGATATAGAGATGCACTGTGTCAAACTGGACACTATTAAGATGGCTTTCACACTAATCACCTGGTAGCCCTTTTCATTAATCTTTTATTAAGGCAAAATATTAAAAGACTAAAACTAAATTAAAAGAATCACATAGTTAATGTCAACCTAATGAGTAAAATATCTAAAAAACACCGCATGAGATAATGCATATACAAAGATTGAATCACAATAACTATAATTGATGTGCATAGAAGGTGATAAAGAATATCTAAGAGTAAATAATACACTTAGAGATAATATACCAAATGTTAACACAAGCGATTATGACTCCAACAATAACTCTATAATAAGATAACTTCATGTTGTAAGAGTCACCCTTAATAAGTGCATCAAAGTTTTTAACTTTTTCATTTTTTTGTTTTTAAAGAAAGCCAACTATAATCTAAAGTAAAAAACAAAAATGGGAAACAGTAAACCTAAAAAATCCTAAAATGCACAAATTATTAATTAATCCAAAAAATATCTAAGACTGAAAAATTAGATATATACACAAATATATATAGCTAGGAAATATCAATAAACAATCAAACTCCCCCTAGCTATCATATCTCACTAAGGGATCACTCAATAGCATCACCTCAAAGAGGTGTCAAAATGTCTTCTTTATGAACCCAAATATGTCTAGTTTTCAACTCATAAATGAAAATACTCCTAGATTTTTGTAATAATTTGCAATTCAATCTTATATGTCCTAGAATGCCACAATGAAAATATGTTGCTATAAAGCTTTTTCTACTTACCTTTTGTTAAGGAGTGTGCCTCATATTTACCTTTGACACCCTTCAAGATTCACTACGCTGTTGATTCAACTTTGACGTTGTAAAGTTCGTCCAAGTTTACTTTGTAGGTTGAAAAGTTGGATTCAAGTTATTTCTCTTTTGGATACTTGTAGAAACAAAAATTGTCTTATTATTACTTGAATTACCAGTGTATCTAAGCCCCTACTTATATTTTCTAGAAATTTGAGGCTTTAATATCTCGTCGAGTTTGTTCTTCCTTTTTAGAAACATCACCTCCTTCAATAATCGATCTAATTCAGCTTCTTCGGTCTTCATCTTATCTTTAGTTTCTTCGAGTTATTGAGTGAGGATTTTAACACGTTCAAGTTTTACTTTATACATATCCTCAAATTGATTTCTTTCCAATTCAATAACCTTAAGTCTCTGAAGTAGTCTTAGGTTGCTTTTCTTGAGATTGAACAACTCTAGGTGCAAATCATTATATGCTTTTTGTATCTCAAATTCTTCTTCTTTAGGTGATAACACTTTTTGTTCATCTGTACTACCAGAATCAACAACAGAGTTAGTATAAGAATGAGAGGAGATGAAAGCTACATATTTCTCTTGGTGTTTCTCAAAATTATCATCCGACCCATCTGAGTCATCCCAAGTAACATCAATAGCTTTACCCTTCCTCTTGTGCCGATTCGGACATTTCTGTGCAATGTGTCCAAAACCAGAATATTCAAAACAACAAATTTTACTATCATGATTTTTGGTTTTTTGTTTAAAATTGTTGTTACCCACCCCAACATTTGAACTAGCAGGATTCTTTTTTTTCTCAAGCTTCTCAACATTGAACTTGTTTGACTTCTTAAAGAATTTATTAAACTTTTTTACAAACGAAGTTAACATCTCAGCATCTAATTCGCTATCATCATCTAACTCCTCTAAATTTTCTTTGACAATTGTTAAGGCCATACCTTTTGAACTTCCTAGGTTTAGAAAGAATGGACTCAAACGTTTGTAGATTACTTACCAATTGTTCAACCTTTATTGCATCGATATCCATACTTTCTTCAATAGTAGCGACTTTAACCTGAAATCTTTCGGGTAGAGACCTAAGGATCTTACGAACAATTCTGTTCTCAAAAAAAAATTTCTCCTAGGTTGAAGTTAGAATTGACTATGTCACTAAGTTTTGTATAGAACTCATCAAAAGTTTTATTCTCCTCCATACGGAGAGTTTCAAAACTAGTTATCAATCTCTGAAGCTTCAAAAGCTTAACAACCATAGTTCCTTCATGTGTAGTTTCTAAGATCGTCCAAGCATATCTAGCAATCTCACATATAAAAATTCTTCGAAATTCATTTGAAGAAACACAACTAAAAATAACATTAATTGATTTGCTATTCTAGCCAATGCTTTTCATAATCCGATCTATCCCAAGACTCAGGAGGTTTTTCAACTAACTTATCATTCACCAAGTACATAGGTGCACTCCAACCATTCAGAATGGCAAGCCAAACATGCTCATCTACAGATTTTATAAAAGCTCTTATCCTAGCTTTCTAATATCCATAGTTTCATCCATCAATAATAGGAGGTCTAATAAAAGATTGTACATCTCTATGAAAATCCATACCTAATGGATCTCTCCCTAAAGATAAGAAAGTTGATAGGCTCTGATACCAATTGGATCCGAAACTTTCTGATCTACAACTTTCGTATTTACGCCCTTCGCAGATTCGAATTGTAGCAGGGAGGAAAACATGAAATATCGTGGGTAATGCTGGTGGTGACGGGTGGAGTGGATGTTAGGGTTATGGATGGGTATGGAGATGAGGGTGAATTGTGGAAGTGATTAAGGGAAGTAGACGAAGGGAACAAAGTGGTTGAGATCCTAAAAAAGAGGGGTGACTCGACAAATGAGGGAGATTAGAAGTGAGGAGAAACCTTGCCAACGGTAGAGGTGGAAGGATGGTAAAGAGGGAGAAGTGAGGAGTCTAGAGAGAAGATAGGAGGCAAGAAATCAAGAATCTAATAGCATAATGAAGTTGGTTGCCATCCACATATTTATAGAGGCTAGCCAATAAGTCCTAAAGCAATATGAAACCTTAATTCTAGAGAATTCCCATTGATAGTGTTCGAACGCACTCAAAAAATCCCCTTCTCAAGATTTGTGAATGTGACACAGGCGTTCGAATGCGGGCGTTCAAACTCGCCCGACCGCGTTTGAATGCGGGCATTCACAAGGACGTTCTAACGCAACCTACTGGAATTTTATTTTAATGAAAATAAACACCTAATGAAATAAGAAAAGATCCTAACTAAATGTATCAGCCCACATGCTTCCCTCACCTTGCCCTCAAGGTGAAAAGGCAGGAAAACGCTCCAAGATATCAGTCTCCAACTCCCACATCGCCTCATTAGATGGCTTGCCAAGCCCCTCAACTAGAATCTCCATCTTCAATTTGGTACCATGTCACCGTCGGCGTCTAGCAAGTACTCAAACTGGCTCTTCGATCTCTATCTCCTTTAATGGCTCTGATAGAATTGATCCAACGATCTCATGATCTCCAATGCGCTCCCTCAACAATGAAACATGAAAGACATGATGCAATCTCGACCCCTCTAGCAGCTCCAAACGATATGCAACCAAACCAATACACTTCAACACTCAAAATGGACTAAAGTAACGATGTGCTAACTTTTGGTTTGGCATCGAACGTAAGGTCACCTGTCGATACGATTGCACCCTCACAAACACCCAACTGCCGATGTCGAACTCCTGCTCCCTATGGCTACAATCATAAACTTGCTTCATGTGGTTTTGAGCAAGTTTAAGATGAGCATGCAACCTCCTCAATGTGGCGTCTCTATTAATCAATGCTAAGTCCACCTCCGTCCTGTCTATCGATGCCACTGGATCATAAGCGCGTACTGTTGGAGCCGTGCGTCCATATCATTCATGAGGCCTTGAAAGGTAGCTGAAGCATTGGTGAGACAAAAAGGCATCACTCAGAAACTTGTAATGCCCGTCCGGAGTCCGAATTACAGTTTTATGCACATCGCCGGGTGAACTCTAATTTGATGATACCCGGCCCTCAAGTCAAGCTTACTAAATATAGTCGCCCCTGAAAACTCGTCCAGCAACTCTTTGATAACCAGAATAGGATATCGGTCCCTGACGGTAATAGTGTTTAGTGTTCGATAGTCGACAAAAAATACCATGTTTTATCCTTTTTCGCACCAAAAGTACGAGGGATGAGTATGAGCTATGACTTAATTTTATGAGGTCTTGCTCCAACATCTCGGCTACCATCTTTGAGATAACTTCATTTTGCACATGTGGATACTAATATGGCCTCACATTCGCCGATGCAGCCCCGGGTACAATCTCTATGTGATTATCCGCCGCTCTCCTCGGTGGCAACTCTTGCGGCTCCTAAACAGTCCAGAAAAGTTATCTAATAAATTAGACAATTCAATGGTAGTACCTGAACTCGTTTGAGGCTCATATCCTGCTGGTCCTAACTAAATAAGATAGGCCAAATCATACGCACCAAGCAACTCCACCATAGCCTTCATCGCAAGAATCGGCGAAGTCCGAACACCATCAAGCCGCACTTTTGGTATGTATTGCCCCCTAACTATAGATCAGATCCACCGGATGAGAAACTCAATTCCGCACTACTGCTGAGTCGTCGGACTTATCCACATCAGGGATTCATGGAATTTCTGTTTTTGAATTGCGTTGGGGGAAATCTACCAAAGCTAGGCAGATAGATAGACTCCTTTCCCGCTGCACATCTTTGTTTCCTTATTTATATTTCATCCACATGCTCCAGAAATCAAATGTGACGGGTCCCAAACTTTGTAACCACTGAGCACCAAGGACAAGTCCGCACCTCAGAACGCCAATTGATACAAGTCCACAATGATGTCGTGTCCTTGCACCCATATACCGACTCGGCGACACAAGCTCTCCGCCCTAAGCTTCGTGCTGTTTCCAATAGCAACGTCAAACCCCGTAGTCGGTTCGGCATCCAAACCTAATCTCCTCACTAGCCTCTCATCCAGAAAGTTGTGTATACTCCCCGAATCGATAAGGATGTGCACACAATGCTTTCTAATGAGTTCGTCGACTCGTAACGTCTTCAGCGTGGAAGTAACCGAATATGCATGCATCGATATTTCAGCTTGGATATTTTCCTCCACGCCCTCCTCAACAGCCATCTCACGGGTCTCCTCTGGACACTCTCCATCATCAACTACCTCATTATCCTCCTCAGGACCATCGATAAGCATCACACTCCCGATCGGTTTACAACACCGATGACCGGGGGTGAAATGCTCATCACATCGAAAGCAAATACCCTTCCCTCTTCGCTCCTCCACCTGGGCAGGTGTGAGAGTTCGAACAGGGGGTCTAGAGCCTCCTCTAACATCGGAAGAAGGTCTCAAAGGTGGTCGTGGTCTAGCAGTTGCAGCCGTTGTTTTTGAAACCGCAGAATTTCTAGCCGGCGTTCTAGATGTAAACCGCCCATCTCAGTTGCCCCAATTGTTTTTCGCTACCATCTTTAGAGCCCTATGCTTTTGTTCCATCCTCACGACCTTCTCAAAAGCCTTCTCAAGAGTAGTAGGATATAGAGTACAAACATCCGCTTGTATCTCCTCTCGCAGCCTTGAAATAAATGTATGCATCAATGTACGTTCGGGCCACGATGACTCACAACGACTACTAACTCTTTCAAACTCAACTTGGTACTCTAATACGGTAGTCCTTTGAAACATCTTGCTTAATGTGGCAGAAAAATCTTCATATGCCGCTGTCCTAAATCTGCGTGTAATCCTCCTATAAAAATTAGCCCATCTGGTAAATCCACCACCATGAATAATCGATCTATACCAATGCAATGACATTCCTTGGAGGTGGAAGCTTGCCATCTAGACTTTTGCATCTTCCGCTGTACCTTGACAATCAAAATATTATTCAACTTGAAATACCCAATCCGTTGGATCATCGTCTTGAAATTTTGGAAAGTCCAAAACGTGCGGTTCTCCCCCGAATAGCGTTGTCAGGTTCGCGAAAGATCCTTGGTTCAAGTCTAAACCTTTGTGCATATTGATCACCTTCTCTAAATCGTCGAGCACATTTATCACCATCTCCATAGGGATCAACCTCATCCTCATAGTACCAATCCTCCTCATCAACGAAACGCATCGGTGCCACAGGCCTCTAGGGTTCCACCACCGACGGTCTTGGGTTTTGTAACGGAGGTAGGAGAAGATGTGAATGCATAGGTAGGAGGGGATTATTGACACTCATATGACGCACCTGGACCTATGGGGTATTAGTTCTGTAGGGTCCCACCGCTGGTCCTTCTTGAAACTCCGTTCGTCGTCGAGGAGATGATGAACCCAATCGATTTACGACATATTCCTTAAATTCATTGTTATCCTATTATATGTTGTCAACTCTATGCAACAATATTTGGAACTTGCCCCTTAGTTCATCCATATTCGAACCCATAGACGTTAGTTGACTCGGTTCTACCGTGGTCGCTCCAAAGGAATCAGCCTGACGGTTAGGATCATTGTGCATTGAGTCCTCCCTTGTCGATGTGCTCTCCATAGGTCTCCTTGTTCATGTCGTCTTCCTTATTTCAACCATTAATGGAGGTCTGAGGTTCGCCTGCTCTAATACCAAATGATAGCCTCAGATACCAATGATAAGCTCTGATACCAATTGATAGGTTCTGATACCAAATTGATAAGATCTGGAAATAAAGATAGGCTACGCTAAGATTCCTTTAAAATCTGAATCTATTATAGAAATTAGTCCGCACAATAGTGGAAAAATATTCGTCAGATATTCTTCGGTAGTTGTAAAATTACAAAACCAATTGGGTTGGATCCATAACTTCTCGATCTACAAATTTTGTATCTATGCCTTTCGCAGATTCAAAATGTAGCAAGGACGAAAATATGGAATAATGTGGGTGATGTTGGTGGTGATAGGTGGAGTGGATGTTAGGGTTATGGATGGGTATGGAGATGAAGGTGAATTGTGGAAGTGATTAATGGAAGTAGACGAAGGGAACAAAGTGGTCGAGATCCCAAAGAAGAGGGGTGACTCGACAGACGAGGGAGATTAGAATCGAGGAGAAACCTTGCCAACAATAGAGGTGGAAGGATGATGAAGAGAGAGGAGGGAGGAATATAGAGAGAAGATAGGAGGCAAGAAATCAAGAATCCAATAGCATAATGAAGTTGGTTGCCATCCACATATTTATAGAGGCTAGCCAACAAGTCCTAAAACAATATGAACCCTAGTTCTAGAGAATTTCCGTCGATCACGTTCGAACGCACTCAAAAAAGCCCCTTCTCTAGATTTGCGAACACGACACAGGCGTTCGAATGCGCGCGTTCGAACTCGCCCGACCGTGTTCACAAGGCGTTCACAAGGGCATTCGAACGCGACTCCACCTGCGTTCGAACATGACCTATAGGAATTTTATTTTAATAAAATTAAATACCTAATGCAATAAGAAAAGATCCTAACTTAGGTATATTAAAAGTCTACACTAATATCAATTGAAAAAATAAATTTAGATATGCATATGTATCTAAACCCTAGGCAAAGATATCAACCCTTTGCTTAACTAAATATGGTATAAATATCAAAGAGTAAAGCAAAGATGAACGCCAAGATTTTTTGCTAGAAAAACCCAAACGAAAAAAAACCATGGATCCAAACTCGGATCAAAACCAATCACTAAACTTGTAGCAGTTACAAGACTGACTTACAAAACAATCTATTGATCGCCACGACTTTTTCTTCCTTAATCTTGTTCGCTAGAGCCCGCGATTCACTGCTTCCCATGATTTATCTCTAATCTCACTAACCCTCGAGATTGATCCTTCGTCTAGAAGAGCGGACCTTATTGGTGGAAAAATATTGTAGCTCCAAGAAATCATTATCAAAAGTAATCACCAACCTTTTTAGGGTTAGGGCATTCTAACCCTTACATATGTTAACAAGATAAGGCCAAATCCAAGTCAAAGCAAAACTTGTGGAAGTCCAAAAACTTGTTACATGGGTGCGTTTGAACGCGGCCTAAGTGCGCCAAAATACGCTCTATATGTGCAAATGCATAATTTTCCATTCGAGCACGCTGTAAGGTGCGTTTGAAGGCGGCTCGAGTTCGTTTGAACGCCCTATTCAAATAGCAGAGTAGACAGTT
Organism: Typha angustifolia; assembly: GCF_048772165.1. Lineage (NCBI taxonomy): Eukaryota > Viridiplantae > Streptophyta > Magnoliopsida > Poales > Typhaceae > Typha > Typha angustifolia. Next base: position 2,288,341 of record NC_133240.1, on the reverse strand, counting down.
AAATGCAAAGTGTCTGTTCCAGTGCCTTTAGATAAAATTTAATACTTTTTTAACCATCATGCATTGTTTAATCACTTTAATAATGATTCTAAAATCATTTCGAATACTTTGACTTCAAAATTAATCTTCCACTTTAATATTTTTCATCAAATATTTCATAACTTGTGCATATGCTCATATATAAAATCTAGGCACATTAGATAAATAAAATTATATCTTGAAACATAATTTGCTAATTATATTAGTACAAATAAAACCTAACATCACTTCACCAAAAGTGACCATAACATATTCTTGAATAGCTTTAATCAAAGCTAAGTAGGTGGAAATCTAGGATTCCTCAATTATATGAGTGCAATCTTAATCCCTCACACTTTCCTTGCCAGATAAATGCGATTATCTAAAGCTTTTGGTGGGGCTCCAAAGGCAATGGAGACATCTTCACCTTTGTAGTTGGCAAAGTTTCTATAAACCCATTAAGAGGAGAGGGCTGGGATTCAAATATATATTTCTCACCAACAAGGCCCTTGTCTCGATACTAGTGTGGTAATGGACCACTTTACACAATTAACTAGAGTCCAAAAAGAGTGATACTGTAACGCCCCCGCCCGGCACGGGCTCGTGCACGCACATGCGCCCGCACGGCACGTGCGGCGCACGCGACAGGTCGGGCGGGGCCCGTCACGCACAGATACACTCCTGTGCACATACAATCATGACATCATCAAATAACACCTGCTAACATATCCATGATCACATAATCCATCACCAAATAAATCATACTATCAACCAAATAAATCTGTTAACAAATGAATATCCACGTCCATAATAATATACACTAGACCACTATATAATCTGGCAGGGCCCACACAGGCCACAACAAACCATCAAAATACAACTAAACAGCTGATACACGAGTGCTATAAAATCTGACATATACTATACAAATCATCATCTAATACAATAAGGTACAAATATAACAAACAATGATACAACTCAATGTCTGATTAAACTATCTTCTATACCGTCTTGCATCAATAGCTCACCTCATCATCACTCTAAAATATCTTCTCAAGATATCTCAGGTCGCTATCACGTACCACAAATCTAAGGGGTTAGAAAAGAAAAATAAAGAGAGTCATGAGCAAAAGGCTTAGTGAATAGACCTTACCCCGAATCAGTGATGCCAAACAGAGAGTAAATCATGTACTAGATAATATGAATCAGAAAGAGTGTCATGTCATGAATGAGTATATGAATGTTTCCTCAATAATATATAAATGAAAAGTAGATAACATGTCATAACTGATAAAAGTATATAATCCTCGACCATGAGTAAACAAATCTCCGTATCATACTATCATCATAACTTTCTCTCAAATATGACACATGATGCATGCCGACCATGACCACGTTATGATATCAAATGCAATCATATATGATGAATATTGACCACTTGATAATCAGGTAATCAAATGATAATGAAATCATATGCATTTCTCAACATCATAATCATCATCGACATCTCGATATAATATCATCATACTAGACCACTGTCCAAAGGCTCAAAGCATACTCCGCCACCCGCAAGAATATCTCTAATATAACTATACCCCGCCACCCACTAGGGTATCAACATCCATCCAGACCGGGCACCCACATAGTTGATAGAAATCTCGTGAGGATAACTCACCACATATGCATGTGTCCGAATGTCTGCTACGCACACAGACTAACGACCTCAGACGTAAGGCCAATAGGATCGCGACTATGTCGAGCAATCAATCATCTCCAGGCACGCCCTAACCCTCGCGCCCACTCGAGTATGCTCACGCTTTCTATCAACTATCCTATCAATCACATTTCATGTTTTCCCTCTAAATGACAGATCATATGCATATATCCATTACGATAACAAGTCAATGCATAACAGAAATTTATGTGGAATAGAAATCAAGAGAAAAATGATGCAATGTAGTCTTCAACTATATAGTCAACAGATGCATACTCATGCTAATCTATTATATGCATACCCATGCTACAAATCAACTGGACATAACCTTACTATAGAATAATTATATCTCATCATCTCTATTTATCATCATCACACTCATATCCAAGATCAGCCTAATTATATGCATGATAAAATTATGCTCGACTGTAATCATCTCTAGATAAAGTCATATAATCATGCTGGAGGCCAAAACATGCATGTACATAATATATAATATAACATAATTTGATAAAGGGATCTAGGGGAAAAGACTACTCACTACCACTGCAAATACCAAACAACCACTCGTTCACATTGTTACGACAATGATCAAGCCTCGATAGCTAAGTCCACGGGATCCTGAACAGGGGGGGTGGTCAGAATCTGAAATTATTTAAGTAGCATGATGTTAGCCGTTTATCTGATTAAAATCCGTTCATATAATACATGATGATTTAGAAGGTTTTAGAATTTTTACTTATCTTTATAACTAGCTAGATTTTTAATTACAGATAAAAATAAAAATAAAAATATAGATGAAAACCTAACTATAATTATATTTTGATAAATTAGAGATTACTTTATAAAATAATAATAAATAAATACATAAGCCTAGTATTTTATTTGTTACAAAAATAATAATATATAAGAAATTAATAGAATTGCTTAAAATGTATATCATAAGAATATTAGAATATAAATCTAATAATTATAATTTACAACTCTATCTATTAATCTAATATACATATAAGTAAATAAATAAATAAATATAAGTATTACCTATATTTATGTGTAATAGTTTATAACTTAATTAATCATCAATAAACTTTAATTAATAATAATCATAATGATGAATATGTATTATTATTAAAATAAATAATGTCTAAATCTATTTGCATTAATTAAGACAGAAATACCTAAGTAAATAAATAAAAAAAATTAAAAAGACTAATGGATCACAAGTACTAGTGCTGGGCTTGGCCCAGCACTGGCCTGCTACAGTGCTGGGCCGAGCCCAGCACTGTTGTAGAAAAATAGGAAGAGAAGAAGCAGCTGAGGAAGAAGAAGAAGAAGAAAAGGAGGAGTGAGAGGTGAAGGGAGGGAAGTGCGGACCCGGGCCAGCGGGGAGGGCACCGGTCGCTGTTGGCCCGCCAGCGGCCGGCCTCTCGCCGGCGGCTCGGCTCCGACAAGCCCAACCTCGAGCAAGAAAGAGAGAGAGAGAGAGAGAGAGAGAGGAAAGAGAGGGGGAGTGAGAGGTCTCACCGATGGCGGCTGCGGCTTCAGGGAAGGTGTCGGTATAGAGAGAGAGAGTAGAGTGAGAGGGTGGCCGAGAGAGAGAGAGGGAAGGCGGTTAGGGGGGTTGCAGCGGCGCCGGGGCCCGCCGCGGCCAGTTGGTTGCAGCCCATTGGCTACAGCAACGGCAGCGGGCGCATGACGCCCCCACCACGCAAGCTGCATGCGTAGCTTGCATGGGCACGAGGCCGGCCACAATGTGGTCGGTCGCGTCGTGCCCATAATATTTTTTTGTTTTAAGATTGGGTTGTTACAGATACATCAGCGCCTCCTCCGTTTGGGATGCGCTAGTCTCCTTAAAAGGCTCATAGACCTAGAATGCCATCAAATAAGTCAAAGGCTTTCTTTGAAATAGCCCGCTATTTGTAGGGAACGACAAATTCATCAATATCGTCAAGGACCCATTGCTCACAAGCTATGATATGAAACATCAAGATGGTGCACGACCTCATGGTAGGGTCGAGCAATCTAATAAACAACCTCCTCTCTTCTTGTGTTGCAGTCCATATCTCCTACGTCAACCTAAATCATTATTTTGTAGAGCAACAAGACAAGTTGGCTCCCCTCATTGGCTCAATGACAGGATCGCCACCCTCATCTCAAGCAGGCACTGACTTATAGCTGTGGCGTTCTCAAATGATGGGCTTTGGTAATGAGAAAGCAAATCTTATTAAGGTAGTGGAAGAAGCAAACATTGTCAATGAAAATAGCTACAATTTTATGAGTTATAGAAGGGTTTTGAGCTGCATGCTAGACATGTTGACATGCAAATGACTAAGGGGAGAACATGTGACAGTATAAGCTCAAGATCATTTGACTTTATAGCATGCGTTAATGCTAGCTGGTATGAGAATCATTTGGGTGGAGCAGGTATCTTCACAACTAACGGCCACACAAACAACAAATGGGGTGCTCTGTCCTTCTAAATTATTGTCCAAGTCCTCTAAGGAAGTCATCAAGAATAAGAGAAATCATCTTGCTTGGATCTTTAGTGATTATTTAACTGTGGTGAACACGTTGAAACTAAATGTGGGAAATGCGAACTAGTAAATGTACTCAACTATCAGTGAAACAAAGGAGCTAGCAGGAAAATACTCTCTATATGTGTCTATTACATTTGAAATTTCTATATTAATTTATATCAAAAATTATATGATGTTCATCAATTTTCTGTTGTTCATTAGAAAATTATAAAAGTCTTTGGCAGAACAATGAACGAGAGAAGGTGATCAAGCTCTAATCGGCATCATGAGATGGTGGTTTTGAGTAAGCTTTGTTTGTAATACCTCTGGTTGGAATTAGAGGTGTGAGAAAGACTACTATTAATGAACTTGTTTACATTGATGAGAGGGTAATGGATATTCTCCAAGAAATTATAAGGGAGAAGGTAATGTCAAGCAGTATCCTTGCAAAGGTTGACAATATACAGGGCACGATATAGATGATCAATCTAGGGGCCATATTAGATGAGGATCACTAGAAGTGCTCCAATAGATTGATACAATCTCGCCTTGAAGAGGTTCGATCTAACTTGCAACCGATTCTGGAAAGAATGAGGGCAAAAATTTTGAAAGATATTTCAAGAGTTCTTCTAGCTGTGGATGCTCATAAAAATTAGATATATTTTAACCCTCGAAGAGCGCTTCTGATACGATCTCCCCTTAGGCTAAGGTTCGATCTCTTCCAATTCTCTGATTTGGACTAGATCCGGCACGGAACTTCGTAATAAGATCCCGAAAGATCCCAAACTTTGAAATTTGAATATGTTGTAGCCTCAGAAAAGAGCTTTCCAACAAATCAAGTTTCAGGCGAATCGGATGTGGGATCTCGAGATATCGTCTGATTAGTGGACGAACGTCAGGGTGGTCTGTTTATGATTTGTGGATGGAGGCACGAGATCCTAGATGATGGTGGTTGGAGCCGGACCGGCATTTGTGAGGTGGCACCGGTGGAAGGTGGTGATGGAAAGGTTATGGTTGATGGAAGGGTTAGGGCAAGTATTGGATAGATTGGAACAAGGGGGGAGGAGAGGGCCGCCCCTAAGGGTCTAGGGTGATTGGTCGGTCGAGGGAGGTTAGAAGCAGCGTCGCCGGGGATAGAGAGAACGAGAGCGAAGAAGACAAAGGAGGCAAGGCAAAACTCAATTCTTTAATAATAACCTCTAGTTGCCATCCACATCCCTTTTAGAGACTAACCGAACAACTCAAAATTAACCCTAAGCAATACAATTTCACCGACCGCGTTCGAACGCACTCGACCGCGTTCGAACGCACCGAGTTCACTCTTCTCTGGATTTGAGAATGTGATGTAGGCGTTCGAACGCACGATCGAACGTACCTGTTTCCCACTTCTCTGGATTTGTGAATGCAATGCAGGCGTTCACAGTGCGTTCGAACACGACGTTCGAATGCACAATACACTCTCTCACAACCACGTTCACAATCGCATTCACAACAGCGTTCGAACGCACTCCACCCGCGTTCGAACGCGACTTAGAGAAAACTTATTTTCTTATAAATTAAACATTAAAACAAGAAACAAAGACACCCCTAAAGTGTATCTATGCTCGAGACGACATCGGTGAAGTCCGAATCATATCAATCCACTACGCTTCCGCAACCTTGTTCTCAAGGTTTGAAATTTGGGAAGCGATCCATGATATCTGACTCTAGCTCCCAAGTAGACTGGTCAGTAGGTTTGCCCAGCCACTTAATCAGCACTTCAGTCTCTAATCTGGACCCATGGCATCTTCTCTTGCGGCCTAAGACTCGGATCGGTTCAGTGGGGCCATCTTCCTCCATTGGTTCGGGTAAGGTCAAACCCACCACATGGTTAGGCCCGATCTGGGCCTTCAATGCTGATACATGGAAGATCGAATGTATCTTGGTTCCTTCAGGTAGGTCCAACCAGTAAGCTACTGGATCGACTCGTTGTAGCACTCGGTATGGACCATAGTACTTGTAACCCAACTTTTGGTTCAAAATAGGCCTCAATGTGGATTGCCGGTACAGTTCAGCTCGAACGAACACCCATTGATCCACCTCAAATTCCTGCTCACACTGGTCTTTGTCATGGGTTTGCTTCATGAGGTTTTGGGCTGTGGCTAGGTGAGTCTTGAGTCGTCTCAATGTTTCCTCTCGATAGGCAAGTTCCAAGTCGAGCTCGGTTCTATCTCCTGCCATGAGTCTATCATAGGTACGTAAGACCGGGGGAGTGCGCCCATAAACCGCCTCAAAGGGGGTCATGCCGATGCTAGAGTGATGAGCGGTATTGTATGACCACTCAGCCCATGGAAGGAATTTGACCCAATCCTTTGGTCGGTCCGCCACAAAGCATCGCAAGTATTGTTCCAGTCCGCGATTCATCACCTCGGTTTGTCCAACCAATTTGAGGTGATAAGCTAAATTAAGGTTGATTCAAGTCCCTTGCAATCTGAAGAACTCAGACCAAAACTCGCTGATGAAAATGCGATCTCAGTCTGACACGATTGTCCTAGGCATCCCATGCAAATGCGCCACTCCTCGAACAAAAATTTCAGCAACCCTTTTTGCTGAAAACGGGTGAGACAATGCTATGGAATGAGCATATATGCTCAGCCTATCCACCACAACAAACACTACCGATTGTCCTCGGACCTCCGACAGCCCTTCGATGAAGTCCATGGAGATGTCCTCCTAGATATGCTCCGGTATAGGTAGTGGTTGCAACAGCCCGGTGGGTTTGAGCGTCTCCGATTTGACTTATTGGCAGATTTGGCATTCACGCACATATTTCTTCACGTCCGACTTCATCGCTGTCCATGTACAGTTTTGGGCCAGCCGCTTGTAGATACATAATACCCCTTCATGACCTGCTATAGGAGTATCATGGAAGTGCTATATCAATAGTCTCCGTAGCTCTTCGTTCCGGGGTACCTTGATTCGCCCGCGCTCTAGTACTAACTCGCCGCGCTCCTCATGCTCGAGGTGGCTTGATGGGTTCTCTTTCAACTCCTCCATGAGTCGGACCAGATCACTATCCTCTGCGCTGGCTCTCTGCAAATCTTAGAAGAAAGGAAAGGTGGGTGCCGAGAAAGAAGCGAGCTCCCTTGCGTCCCCTTCGTTTGAAAGTTCAAGCAGCGGTTGACTTCCATCCAGCAGCACTCTCTGGTTATTCCTCCAAAATGTCAATGTAAGGCTTGTAAAATCAAATGTCACGGGCCCAAGCTTCGAAGCCATTGAGTCTCCAAGACAATGTCGGCACCTCGCAAGGCCAACGTGTAATAACCTAGAAAATAATAATAATAATAATAATAATGTATAATAAGTTGTATAAAGAAAAAAAAAGAGAGAAAAAGAAAAAAAAAAGCTCGTGCCATGCAAATAGTGGGCGCACGTTGAGGGCGCCACGCGCACCCACAACCGGGCCAGCTGGCTGCGGCGGGCTCAGCGCCGCCGCAACTACCGCCTCACCTCCTCCACCGCCTTCTCCCTCTCTCTTTATATATTTATTTATATATATATATATATATATAAATATATCTCTTTCTCTCATATATTTTCTTGCCGACGCCGGCCTACCGCCGCCGTCGTTGCCGTCGCCGCCGCAACACCACCCTCACCGTCTCTCTCTATATCTCTCTCTCTCTAAAGATTTATTCTTTCTCTCTTACCCTCCTCTCTCTCCCAATCACCTCTCTCTCTCTCGAGCTCTCTCTTTCTCTCCTTCGCTTATCAACGCCAGCCTGCCGCTGTCGCTATCGCCATCGTCGCCGTTGCCGCCACAGTCGCTACGGCCGAGGTGAGCCTCCCTCCCTTCCCTTCTCTTCTTCTTCTTCTTCTTCTTCTTCTTACTCTGTTCGTTTTACCTTCTCTGCTAATAAAACACGTGTAAAGTACTTATGTTATTTAGTTAATCTAAATTAGATCTTTAATTTAATTTGTCAAGAATCGATATATCTAGTAACATGGTAAGTGTAATTAGTGTAATTTCAGTTAATTATAATTATCAATATTTGTACATAAATATATTTTTAACTTCATATATTTTATTAGATTAATACATGTCTTTATAATTAGGTATATATATATATATATATATAACTTATTATACATTATTATGCATGTCATATAATATTAGGCTTACTTAATGTTTATATTACATGATTAAGTAAAGATTATTTTATGCAACTCTTAATTTGTTTAGTAAGGGTAGTAGTGACAAAGTAATTAAAGTATAATTATATAATATTATATAATATAGGTGCTTGTATCTTAAATTATATTATTGTACATGGAGCTCTTTTATGTTTTTTTTATCAAAAGAGATTGACTATTATATACTTAATATATAATTAGCAAACTATGATTTTATAAATAAATATACAATTAGAATAATAACATACTAATATTATTATAATTAAATATATGATATAGATCAAATTATTTAATAAAGACAAAAGAAGAAATTTTAAACCTAATAAATCATCATATGTTACACAAACGGATCCTAATTGGATAAATAACTGACCTTATATTACTTAAATATTTTTAGATCCCGAACCTTCTTATTTGAGACCCCCTGGACCTGACGATGAGTTGATGTTGGACTGATGGACGTGAGAGATGCGTGGTTCGTGTCCTCTGATCAAACAGTGAGTAGTCTTATCCCATAGACACCTTTCTCAAATTAGGTTATATTATATATTATGTATATGCATGTTTTGGCCTTCAGCATGATTATATGACTTTATCTAGAGATGATTACAATCGAGCATATTTTATTATGCATTTAATTAGGTTGATCTGGGATATGAACACATTGGTGATATATAGAGATGATGAGAGATGATTATACTGTTATAATGTTATGTCCAGTTGATATGAAGCATAAGTATGCATTTGTTGACTACATGGTTGAAGACTACATTGCATTATTTTTCTCTTGGTTCTTATTCCACTTAAATTCCTATTATGCTTGACTTGTTATCGTGCTGGGTATATGCATATGATTTGTCATTTAGAAGGAAAGCATTAAATGTGATTGATAGGATAGTTGATAGAAAGCGTGAGGATACTCGAGTGGGCACGAGGGTTAGGAAGTGCTTGGTGGATGATTGATCGCTCGACATAGTCGCAATCCTATTGGCCTTACGTCCGAGGTCGTTAGTCTGTGTGCGCAGCAGACATTCGGACACATGCTGTTTGCTAGGGCATATGTGGCGAGTTATCCTCACGAGGTTTCTATCAGCTAGGAAGGGTGCCCGGTCTGGATGGATATTCATACCCTAGCGGGTGGCAGGGTATGGTTATATTTGAGATACTCTTGTGGGTGGCGGAGTATGCTCTGAGCCTTCGAACATGATGTTGAGACCGGGTACCGGGTGTTGACTGTGCATAGTGGTCTAGTATGATGATGACATATAGAGATGACATTCATGATTGAAATGTTGAGAAATGCATATAATGTTATTATCATCAGATTACCTGATTATCGAGTGATCAATATACATCATATATGGTTGCATTTGATATCATAGTATGGTCATGGTCGGCATGCATCATGTGTCATATTTGATATAGAGTTATGATGATCATATGACATGGAGATTTGTTTATTCATTGTCGAGGATTATATACTTTTGTCAGTTTGACATGTTATCTACTTTTCATTTATGTATTATTGAGGATACATTCATATACTCATTCATGGCATGATGCTCTTTCTGATTTATATTATCCAGTACATGATTTACTCTCTGTTTGGGATCACTGATTTGGGGTAAGGTCTATTCACTAAGCCTTTTGCTTATAACTCTCTTTATTTTTTTTCTAACCCCCCTAGATATTATGATACGTGATAGCGACTTGAGATATCATGATGAGATATTTTAAAACAAGGATGAGGTGAGCTATAGACATCAAGCAGTATAGAAGATAGTTTAACCAGACTTTGAGTTGTATCGTTATTTCTTATATTTGTACCTTATTGTATCAAATGATGATTTGTATAGTACATATCAGATTATAGAGCACTCATGTATCAGTTGTTTAGTTGTATCTTGATGGTTTGTAGTGGCCTGTGTGGGCCCTACCAAATTATGTAGTGGTCTAGTGTATATTATTATGGACTTGGATATTCATATCTTAGCAAGTTTATTTGGTTAATAGTATGATGTATTTGATGATGGATTATGTGATCATGGATAGGTTAGCAGGTTTTATTTGATGATGTCATGATTATATGTGCACAGGAGAGTATCTGTGCGTGATGGGCCCCGCCCATCTTATCGCGTGCGCCGCGCATGCCGTGTGGGCGTGGGGGCATTCACGTGCCCTTGCAGCGCGAGGGCGTTACACAACGGATAAAGATCCAATGTGAAAGTTTGGTATTGCACCTTCAATTCCACACCTCCACAAATAAAATCTACTCACAATGTGGTGCCATCTCCAATCGTTACATTGAACCCTTCCGTGGATTCCGACTCGAGCCCAATTTTCCTACTTCTCTGGATTTGCGAACGCGATGCAGGCATTCACAGTGCGTTCGAACGGGGCATTCGAAAGCACAGTGCACTCTCTTCACCCACGTTCACAACCCCGTTCACAAACGCGTTCGAACTCACTCCACCCACGTTCGAACACGACTTACAGAAAACTTATTTTAATTGAAATTAAACACTAAAATATGAAACAAAAATACTCCTAAAGTGAATCTAAGCTCAAGACGACATCGGTGAAGTTTGAATCGTATCACATTGGTTTCGAGCAGCCAATGCCATTGAGGCTATCGAAACTTGGGCTAAATTTTATGCTGATATCACATGGCGATTTGGAGCGTCGGGGTATGAAGACTTTGATGCTCTCCTCTCAAAGATAGTGCAAAAGACTACGGTTGGGGCATACCAAAAAGAATTTGAGAGGATTAGTTACCGATGTCATCCACCATGGACGGATCAGCAACTTCGCAGCACCTTCATCTCCAGGATGCGGGGTGACATACAAGCCGATGTGACGGCTTTAAGGCCTAGAATATTAAAGGAGGCCTTCGAAGATGCAGTGGTTATGGAAAACAAACATAGGGCCACGAAGATACACCTGAAACAAAGTTGGACAAGCCAAGGAAGCCGCAATCAATCTCAACCAATCATAGCAGCAGGAAACATTGCAGTGGTACCAAGAGTTGCTGCTGCAGTGGTACCTCCTCGAGCAATCCGTGGAGAACATGATAACCGAAATCTCCCTCCATGCCTATTCGGGGATAGCTGCGCCAAAGACCTTACGGGTGAACGGGGTAGTCAAGAAAACCACAGTAAGAATCTTGATTGACACCGGGTCCACCCACAACTTCATTGACAAGAGGCTCCTTAGGAAGATTGGGCTCGAGTCGGAACCCACGGAAGGGTTCGATGTGACGATTGGAGATGGCACCACATTGCGTGCAGATTTAATTTATGGAGGTGTGGAATTGAAGGTGCAAGGCCAAACTTTTACAATGGACTTTTATCCGTCGGCCTTGCGAGGTGCCGATATTATTTTGGGGACTCAATAGCTTCAAAGCTTGGGGCCCGTAACATTTGATTTTACAAGCCTCACATTGACATTTTGGAGGAATGACCAGAGAGTGCTGCTGGATGGAAGTAAACCGCTGCTTGGATTTCCAAATGAAAGGGATGCAAGGGAGCTCGCTTCTTTCTCGGCACCCACCTTTCCTTTCTTCTCAGATCTGCGGAGAGCCAGGGCAAAGGATAGTGATCTGGTCTGACTCATGGAGGAGTTGAGAGAGAACCCCTCAAGCCACCTCGAGCACGAGGAGCGCGATGGGTTAGTACTCCGGAACGAAGAGCTACGGAGACTATTGATAGCACACTTCCATGATACTCTTGTAGCAGGTCATGAAGGGGTATTACGTACCTACAAGCGGCTGGCCCAAAACTGTACATGAACAGCGATGAAGACGGACGTGAAGAAGTATGTGCGTGAATATCAAATCTGCCAACGAGTCAAATTGGAGGCACTCAAGCCCAGTGGGCTGCTGCAACCACTGCCTATACCGGAGCACATTTGGGAGGATATCTCCATGGACTTCATCGAGGGGCTGCCGAAGGTTCGAGGACAATCGGTGGTGTTTGTTGTGGTGGATAGACTGAGCAAATATGCTCATTTCATAGCATTGTCTCACCCGTTTTCAACGAAAAGGGTTGCTGAAATTTTTGTTTGGGAAGTGGCACGTTTGCATGGGATGCCTAGGACGATCGTATCAGACCGGGATCGCATCTTCATCAGCGAGTTTTGGTCCGAGTTCTTCAGATTGCAAGGGACTCAAATCAACCTTAGTTCAGCTTATCACCCCGAGACGGATGGTCAAATCGAGGTGGCGCATCGCGGACTAGAGCAATACTTGTGATGCTTTGTGGCGGACCGACCAAAGGATTGGGTCAAATTTCTTCCATGGGCTGAGTGGTCATACAATACCGCTCATCTCTCTAGCATCAGCATGACCCCCTTTGAGGTGGATTATGGGCGCACTCCCCCTATCTTGCGTGCCTACGATAGACTCACGGCGGCGGATAGGACCGAGCTTGACTTGGAGCTTGCTAATCGAGATGAAACATTGAGACGGCTCAAGACTCACCTAGCCACAGCCCAAAACCACGTGAAACAAACTCATGACAAAGGCCGACGTGAGCGAGAATTTGAGGTGGATCAATTAGTGTTCGTTCGAGCTCAATCGTATCGGCAATCCACATTGAGGCCAATTTTGAACCAAAAGTTGGGTTACAAGTACTATGGTCTGTACCGAGTGCTACAACGAATCGGTCCAGTAGCTTACTGGTTGGACCTACCTGAAGGAACCAGGATACATCCGGTCTTCCATGTATCGGCATTGAAGGCCCAAATCGGGCCTAACCATGTGGTGGGTTCGGCCTTACCCAAACCAATAGAGGAATATGGCTCCACTAAACTGGTCCGAGTCTTAGGTCGTAGGAGAAGACGCCATGAGTCTAGATGGGAGCTAAAGTCAGATATCATGGATCGCTTCCCAAATTTCAAACCTTGAGGACAAGGTTGCGGAAGAGTGGTGGATTGATATGATTCGGACTTCACTGATGTCGTCTAGAGCTTGGATTCACTTTAGGAGTGTTTTTGTTTCATGTTTTAGTGTTTAATTTCCATTAAAATAAGTTTTCTGTAAGTCGTGTTTGAACGCGGGTGGAGTGAGTTCAAACGCGTTTGTGAATGGGGTTGTGAACGTGGGTGAAGAGAGTGCATTGTGCGTTCGAACGCCCTGTTCGAACGCACTATGAACGCCTGCATCGCGTTCGCAAATCTAGAGAAGTGGGAAACAGGCGCGTTCGATCACGCGTTTGAACGCCTGCATTGCGTTCGCAAATCCAGAGGAGCGAATTCGGTGCGTTTGAATGCGGTCGGCGAAAATTGTATTGTTAGGGTTAATTTTGAGTTGTTGGTTAGCCTCTAAAAGGATGTGGATGGCAACCAAAGTCATTCTTGATTATTGAGAATTGATTTTGCCTTGCCTCCTTCGTCTTCTTCGCTCCCGTTCTCTCAATCCCTGGCGACGCCGCTTCTAACCTCCCTCGACCAGCCAATCACCCTAGACCCTTAGGGGCGGCCCTCTCCTCCCCCTTCTTCCAATATATCCGACACTTGCCCTAACCCTTCTATCAACCATAACCCTTCCACCACCACTTTTCACCGGTGCCACCCCTTTAACGCCGGTCCACCTCCAACCACCATCAGCTAGGATCATGTGCCTCCATCCATAGATCCAAAACAGACCACCTTGACCATCGTCCACTAATCAGATGATATCTCGAGATCCCCACATCTGATTCTGGAGCTACAAAATATCAAAATTTCACGTCAATCTGACAGCGAAATATTTTAGGATCTTATTTCAAATTTCCGTGCCAAATCTAGTCCAGATCAGGAAATTGGAAGAGATCGAACCTTAGCCTAAAGGGAGATCGTATCACAATGAAGCGCCGCATCCTCAAGGTGGAAGCTCATAAGTGTCACCTTGTATTCTTCCGTTGTACCTTGGTATGTGAAGAATTGCTCCGCCCTATACAACCAATCGATCGGGTTGCACCTTTGAACTTGGGGAATTCGAGACGCACGACTTGTCCACGGATGCCGTTGTCTCATTCCGGATCATGTCCAAGTCCTTGTCTAATCGGGGGAGGATGCACCATGAAGGGTTGATGATCCCTCCTTCGGTTTTGATTAACTCGCCGTGGTTTTGGATCGTATTGACCTACCCACGGATCTTGATCTCCAAGGTGATCTCCATAGTGGTTCACTTGTCAGATGGGTTCTCCTACAATTGGGCCTAGTGGAACCATCCTTGCCTGCCTCTGCCCATAGGGTGGTGGCAGTAGCGGCTCTTGTGGTTGCAAATTCTGAACCGGCGACGGTGGGTTCATGGAAGTGGACTCACATCATGGAGTCGATGGTGCGTTCCCGTTCACCATGGCTTCCCTCGTTGCCCGTAATTCCCACATCATCTCCATCATCATCTGGTTGTTGATGGCCATTTGCTCGGAAAGAGACCCGAACACAGCTTGAACACTAGGTTCTTCCGTATTCCGATTAGATCGAGCAGTTCCGCAGGTGGAAGTCCCAACAACCGTTTCCCCCTCCTCTATTGGGAGAATCTCTTCTTCTTCATCTCGCCGTGCAGCCATGGATCTAGTTGTCATCATAGGAAGTGCATGTCCGAGGAACGGTGGCTCTGATACCAAGCTTGATACGATCTTCCCTTAGGCTAAGGTTCGATCTCTTCCAATTCTCTGATCTGGACTAAATCTAGTATGGAAATTTGTAATAAGATCCCAAAATATTCCACCGTCGGATCGACATGAAATTTGGATATGTTGTAGCCTCATAAAATAGCTTTCCAACAAATCAAGTTTCAGACATATCGGATGTGGCGATCTCGAGATATCGTCTGATTAGTGGACAAACATCAAGGTGGTCTCTTTAGGATCCGTGGACGGAGGCACGAGATCCTAGGTGATGGTGGTTGGAGGCGGACCGGCGTTTGTGGGGTGGCATCGGTGAAAGGTTGTGATGGAAAAGTTATGGTTGATGGAAAGGTTAAGGCAAGTGTTGGATAGATTGGAATAAGGGGGAGGAGAGGGCCGCCCCTAAGGGTCTAGCGTGATTGGCCGATCGAGGGAGGTTAGAAACGGTGACGCCGGGGATTGAGAAAATGAGAACGAAGAAGACGAAGGAGGCAAGGCAAAACTCAATTCTTTAGTAATGACCTCTGATTGCCATCCACATCCATTTTAGAGTCTAACCAAACAACTCAAAATTAACCATAAACAATACAATTTCGCCGACCGTGTTCGAACGCGCTTGACCGCGTTCGAACGCACTAAGTTCGCCCTTCTCTGGATTTGCGAACGCGATACAGGTGTTTGAACGCGCGATCGAATGCGCCTGTTTTCCACTTCTCTAGATTTGCGAACGTGATGCATGCGTTCACAATGCATTCGAACGCGGCATTCGAACGCACAATACACACTCTCACAACCACATTCACAACCACGTTCACAACCACGTTCACAACCGCATTCTAACGCACTCCACCCGTGTTTGAATGCGACTTATAGAAAACTTATTTTCTTGGAAATTAAACATTAAAACAAGAAACAAAGACACCCATAAAGTGTATCCATGCTCGAGACGACATCGGTGAAGTCCGAATCATATCAGCTTCCCAATAAATCTAATATCTCAAGATTTAGATGTCTAGATCTTAAGATATCTTCAAATAAGTGGAGAAATATTAGAGGACAGACTTGCGAGATAAAGGTCTGAACTTGAAACACCCATTTCCAAAAATCACGTGTTCCTCACATGGAGAGTTCCACTTGATTCTCAAGTGACCTGTTAGTGAAATAACCTCACAAAGTATCTGGATAAGTCTAGAAATACCATAATAATCCAACAAATAATCTAAAGTTACAATTATCACAGGCCTCAATAAACCTCTAGGAATACAAGTTCATACACAAATTTAAACATAAAAACTCTCGCAGGGGTTAAGTCCAACTAGAAATAATAGAATAAACAATATAGGAAAATGAATCTGCTACTCCTCGATATCCGCATCCTCCATAATTAGCTCTGAAATATTTCCACCAAAATGGCGTGAGCATGGGGCCCAACAAGTTTAACCCAAAAGTAATGTATGAATATTGTATTGCATGATAAATAGAAATGAAGATCCATAAATATATCAAGGAAATGTGTACAGTACGGCTTTTAATAACTTTCATCATCATAGCTCAATTACATAAAAATCCACACGAAAACCAAGTCACTAATAACATGCCTCACAAAGCAACAAAGTATCGAGGGGGACTAGTCATCTAGCAGTATTATCGCCCATACATGCCTAGCGACGCTGCATATGACCAGTTGTCTTTGGCCATCAGACTAAGGACCCCAGTCGAAGGCCCATCAACACTGTTCTAGTAAATCATCGCACAAAGAAGATTCATTACTTGTAGCTGAATCATCGCACAGAACAAAATCATCGCATATGACGAGTAAGAGCACACAACTCAATAGACGCCCTGACCCTGCGTCCTCGGGTATCGCTAGAACTATAACCCTACCTCTCAATCATCTTTACTAATATCATACTAGACTAATCTCCAACTAGGGCAGTGTAATCACCTAAATGCTTCACCAGCTAACGACCTTAAGTATAGACCGCTAATATAATACTATATAATACACTCTACCCTTAACCCCGGGTTGAGTGGGTGAGAGGGGCATTGCCTAGTTAGGACTGACTTACAATGATACATGCACATGGTGCCATGACTTCTATTATTTATTATATCATGATCATCAAAGTAACACGTATTATAACAATGTATGGAGCCTATCATACATGTACAATAAGTAGTAAATAATGCAAGTAAGAATTGACATGTAATTAATACAAGAAATAACATGCAATTATTTCAAGTAAGAAATGGCATGTAATTAATGCAAGTAAGAAATGACATGATTATACATTATTTGTATATAGGATTCTACTCGCCTAGGATATCTCTGGAATCCGTCTCTCTCCTAATCAATCGGCTCCTCCTAAACTTTGAGATCCTCCCTACACTGTAAAGGGTCCGAGAATTGAGGTGAGGGGGTTTTGGTTGGCCACCAGGACTCCGGTGACCTGCTGCCCGCGATGAGGTCTTCGGCGGCTCGGAAGAGAAAAGAGAGGAAGGAAGAGCGAGAAGGAGAATTTGCGAAGAGTAGAAAACCCGAAGGGAAGAGGTGTTGGAGTTTAAATAGAGATGAGGCGGAGAGGGGAGCGGAGTGGAGTTAGCTGCACTCCAGCGCACTTCTCTCCCACCGCTCGCAACTGACTACGAGAGGTGGGGGAGAAGGAGAAAGAGTCAGCGCACGCGCCAAGCGCATGCGCTTGCAGTTAGAGTGCGTGCGCTTGGTGCATGCGCTTAATTTTTTTTTTTACATGGGTGTTACAGAACTAGTTTTGGGGATTCAGGGGTGGAGATACAAACCTCTTGGTGGCGGATGGCATGGTAGGCAAGTAGTGATGGGGTGGCGTTTGTAGGGTTGGTGGTAGTAGAAAGTTAGGGATGGCGGTGGTGGTTAGGGCGACGGTAGAGAGAATTTTAGAAGAGAAAAGAGTGGGCCATCCTTAAAGGACAGGGACTGGCATGGTTGGCTAGTCTACAAGGATCAAAGGTGTCGAAGCCAAGGTGGTGGCTACTGCTGCAGGAGGAGAGAAAAAAGTTAGGGCAAAGGAGTTCAATTGATTCCATTTGATAATCCATCATTAGGGGCGCACAACAGACTATATAGTGGCTCCCTAATTAACTAGGTCAATCCAACTAGGCTAGCTTGGGTCAATCGTCTTGAATCAAATTCCTAACCAATTATCATAAGGTGCACACCACAAATATGTTTGATGGCCACCTAACTTGACTCGATTGGCCCAACTTAATGAGCTCAGGTCTGATCTATCTAATAAGAGAATAAGTGCAAAAGGTAAATGATTAGACTCTAGGGTCTAAGTTGAAATATAACTAAATTAAGCAAATTATAAAGTTGAAAATAAATAAATAAAGTCTAACATCTTTATTAGAGTTTCAAATTTGGGCACTCGGAGCTGAACTCAATGTCTCCTCGCGCTTGATATGCCTCGACCTAGTCGAACCATATCAGAGATGCGCATTTGGTCTTGAAAACTCATAAGAGCATCTAGAGTTGGAGGTCATTGGTAAAAGGATTGCTGCCAAGTTGATGGGATCACCAGCTGTTAAGGAAATTTATGAAGTATATTGGAGTCAAATCAAAATTTCTTAGGTTGGAAAGACAAGATACTTATAGGTTTTTTTAAATTGTAAATTCTCTACTAAAGTGCAGATAGACTCTTAAGATTTTATCTTGAAGATATAATGCCTTCGCTATCAATAAGGACTGTACTTCTAAAAATCACTGGGACCAATTCAAAAATCAAAAAGAAAAATTAAAATTAATTATCTTGTATGAAGGAAGGAAGACAAGAGCATATGATTATTGTTGTTGTCTTTTAGATGCTCTCTCCCTCATTATTTAAAGAGTTTTAGAGATGAAGTAGACATCTTTTCATAACATGACATGCGACCGATAAACAATGACCAATGATGGGTTTGCGATCGACAACCGATTTGGGAAAAGTGATTTGGGATATATATATATATAGCTTACCATCGAATTACAGAAGAGGAATTAGGGAAGATTGGACATGATCTAGATCAAAGAGTACATATTGATCCCTAAATTTACTGAATAGCTAAGATTAATTCAAATTTTGATTTGGAAATTCAAATAATTAGTTATTTAAATTTCTCCCAGCACTTCTAACAAACACTAATATATTGTATAACTTATCCTTACTATAAGAAATATGACCTATAGTGGCATTTATTATTCCGGCAATTGAATAATGCCCACTAATAATAACCTCCACAATGGTGGAGTCATCGTCCACCTCCCCTATCCTGAAATCCTTAACAAAGACGAACATATTCCTTCCATCCATGTGTCATTATTCTTCGCCACCGTTGGATCCGTCCTTCTTTCGGCCTTCTCATAGAAGGATTTGTCGGCCACCTTGACAGACTGGAGGAAATACACGCGGGAGATGGCATGGATGGTATCGTTGATCTTATCGTGTAGGTTCCAGATCCTCTCGAGAACCGTCTCCACCTCCATCTCCATCTCCCATCTCATGGATTGGATTCTTCTAGGGTTAGGGTTTCGTTACTCTTTTGTTTTCGATAGAGGAGGAAGAGGAGAAAGAGGAGGAAGGGGAAGGTGGCAGCTGAGGGGTGGAACAAGAAAAGAAGAAGAGGGAAAGGAAAATGGCAAGCTCGTGCTCATTTAGGGCGTCTTTGTTTTTTCAATGGGTTAGTTTTACCGGCATTTCTTAAATGCTGGTATTATTCTAGGATATTTTGACATTTATAAATGTCGGTAAAACTATGATACAACAACATATCATCTAAAATTTGTGGCATTTAATAAAATGTCACTATTTTCTACACAATATTAACTCATTTATATTTTTTTAAATTTTTTTCGGCATTTATAGAATGCTGGTAATTATATGGGGCATATCTTATTTTTACCGACATTTACAAATACTAGTAAAGTTGAGATATTGCGGCATTTGATCTCAAATCAGTGACATTTTCATAAATGCCGCTTTAATAATACTTATGCCGGCAGTTGACAATAAATGTCGTGAGCCCCAATGTGATCAGTATAAGAATTTCTATCAATTTGTATAATTGTGTATGATCATGTTGAGGTGATTACTCTGTTGAACTTCGACCAGTACAAGAATTTCTCATGCTACATATGTTGCAGAGATATAATTCCCTCAAGGACTATTTTCCGTCTCGTGAGTGGAACATTAGGTACGACCCTTTGGATAAAGATGAATAACTAGGTCATATCATCCTCATTTTCTGATTGACCATATACTATCTACAAACAAGGATTTATATTATTCACCTTTCTTAGCTAAATCCTACTCGGTCAGACCTCTCCAGAGAGGTACTGCTATTTGATGAGGCTATGGGACGATTCCTTCAAGATCTGAATTTATTATAGGAAGCAGTCCGTACAACCGAGGGAAACTCGTAGTCAAAAAATTACGAAACCAAGTGGAATCGATCCGTACCTCCCATATCTACCTTTTTTGTATTTACCCTCTTTGTAGATTCAAACTACAACTGGGACAAAACTACGATATATTGCGGATGATGGTGATGGTGACGGGTGGAGTGGAAGTTAGGGTTATGGATGATAATGGAGATAAGGGTGGATGGGTGATGTAGTTTAAGGGATATAGACAAAGGGGAAGAAGTGGTTGAGATCCCAAAGAAAAGGGAGAACTTGACAGACGAGGGAGATTAAAAGTTAGGAGAGACCTTTCCAACACGCCCAACCACGTTCGAACGCACATTTTGCATTCTCTGTTTTTGCGAACTTGATGCAGGCATTCTCAAGGGCATTCGAACGCGACCCCTTCTACGTTCGAATGCGACCTATATAAATTTTATTTTAATAAAAATAAATAACTAATACAATAAGAAAAGACCCTACCTAAATGTATCAGCCCACCACGCTTCCCCCACCTTGTCCTTAAGGTGTAAAGTCAGGGAAACGCTCCAAAATATCAGTCTCCAACTTTCATGCCGCCTCATTAGATGGCTTGCCAAGCCACTCAACTAGAATCTCCATCTCTAATCTAGTACCATGTCATCGTCGGGCCTAACAAGTACACAAACCGCCTTTACGATCTCTATCTCCTCCAATGGCTCTAGAAGAATTGATCCAACGACCTCATGATATCTAATCCGCTCCCTCAGCAATGAAAGATGAAAGATAGGATGCACTCTCGACCCCTTCGGCAGCTCCAAATGATATGCAACCGGACCAATTCGCTCTAACACCCGAAACGGACCGAAGCAGAGGTGTGCTAACTTCTGGTTTCGCATCGAATGCAAGGTCACCTGTCGATACGGTTGCACTCTCACAAACACTCAACTACTAATGTCGAACTCCTGCTCCCTATGACTGCAATCATAAACTTGCTTCATATGGTTTTGAGAAAGTTTAATGTGGGCACGCAACTTCCTCAATGTAGCGTCTCTATCTGTCAAAGCTAAGTCCACATCTGTTCAATCTACAAATGCCATTAGATCATAAGCACGAAATGTCGAAGCCGTGAGTCCATACACTACCTCAAATGGAGTCATGCCAATGCTGCTATGGTAGGCAGTGTTGTAAGACCACTCCGCCCACGGTAAAAACTCCAACCATCGTATAGACATCTCTCCAACAAAGCACCTCAAGTACTGCTCAATGCCTCGATTGACCACCTCGGTTTGGCCGTCCGTTTGTGGATGGTAGGCCGAACTGAAGTTCAATCGAGTCCCTTGCAATTTGAGAAACTCCATCCAAAAGTCGCTCATAAATACATGATCACGATTCAAGATAATCGTGCGTGGCATACCATGTAACCGAGCAACATTTCTAACAAAAATTTTAGCCACTAACTTGGCTGAAAATAGATGTGACAATGCCAAAAAGTGTGTATACTTGCTTAATCTGTCAACCACTACAAAGATAACGAAATAATCACGTTCCAACGAAAGACTCTCTATGAAATCCATAGAAATTTCTTCCCAAACAAGGTCCGGTATAGGAAAAGACTAAAGTAATTTGGTAGGTTTCAATATGGTTGTCTTAGCAGTTTGACAAACTTCGCAAGTACGGACAAAACTCCTCACATTCTGCCTCAATTCGAGCCACATGCAACTCTGTGATAACCTCCTATAAGTCCTCAAGACACCCTCATGACTAGCCTCTAGAGTTTGGTGGAAGTGCTCCAATAATTTTCACCTCAATCAATCATTTGCGGGCACCCGAATGCATCCGCGGTCCAGTAGCAAACCACCTCGATTTTCCAACTCTGGATAGCGCTTCAGATCATCCATCACCTCCTGTAACAATCTCTAAACATCTGGGTTAGATGTGCGCATACCTCAGCTCATTAAGAAAAGGAAAACTGGGAGAAGAATAGGCTGCAAGCTCGGTGTTGTCGGGTTGGCGTGATAATGCATCCGCCACTCTATTTTTTATTCCTTTCTTGTATTAAATTTCATAATCATACCCCAACAATTTTGTGACCCATCTCTTCTATGCCGGAGTGTGTATATGCTGTCCCATAAAGTATGGAAGGCTCCTTTGATCGGTTCGGATAATCAATCGCCTACCGATCAAATAAAGCCTCCACTTTGTCACCGCATGCAGAATTGTCAACATCTCTCTCTCGTAAGTCGATAATTGCTGAGATTTTTGTGATTAAACTTTGCTAAGAAAGGCAATGGGACATGCTCCTTGCATTAGTACAGCTCCTATGCTAACTTCCGACGCATCACATTCCACAATGAACTCTTTGGTGAAGTCCGGTAGTGCTAAAACGGGTGCCGTCATCATTGCTGTTTTTAGTTTTTCAAAGGCTATAGTGGCTTCATCCGTCCATCTAAACGAGTCCTTCTTCAATAAAGAAGTAAGAGGAGCAGCGATCTTGCTATACCCGGCGATGAAGTGGCGATAATATTTGGTCAGCCCTAAAAATCCTCGCAATCCAGTGGTGGTAGTAGGAATAGACCAAGCGATCATGCATGCTATCTTTTGAGGTTCCGCAACTACACCTTTCGCTGAGATGATGTGGCGTAAATACTCCACATGTGGTACTCCCCATAGGCACTTGGACTTCTTGATTTTCAGCTAGTTTTGCTTCAACAAATTCAGCACATCCTCCAAATGCCGCCAATGCTCCAATTCAGTCCTGCTATACATCAAAATGTTGTCAAAAAATACCAAAACATACCTTTGCAATAAAGGCCGAAATATATCAATCATGAGGCCTTGAAAAGTAGCTGGGTGAACTCATAATGCCTATCCGGAGTTCGAAATACAGTCTTGTGCATATCTGCCAGGTGAACTCTAATTTGATGATACCCAGCCCTCAAGTTAAGCTTGCTAAATATAGTTGCCCCTGCAAGCTCGTCCAGCAGCTCCTCGATAATCGAAATAGTGTACCGGTCCTTGACGGTAATAGCGTTTAGTGCCCGATAGTTGACACAAAAATGTCATGTCCCTTCCTTTTTTCGCACCAATAGCACAGGCGATGAGTATGAGCTATGACTTGGTTGAATAAGGCCTTGTTCCAACATCTCGATTACCATCTTGGAGATAACTGATACACTTAGTTAGGATCTTTTCCTATTGCATTAGGTGTTTATTTTTATTAAAATAAAATTCTTGTGGGTCGCGTTCGAACGCGATTCGAACGTAAGTGGAGTCGCGTTCGAACGCCCTTGTAAACGTCTGCATCAAGTTCACAAATATAGAGAATGCATATAATGCGTTCGAACGCGGTAGGGCGAGTTTGAATGCCTGCGTTCGAATGCCTGTGTTGCGTTCGCAAATTCAGATAATAGACTTTTTTGAGTGTGTTCGAACGCGATCGACGAAAATCCTTAAGATCTGAATTTATTGTAGGAAGAAGTCTGCGTAACTGTGAGAAAATATTCATCAGATATTCTCCTACTGTTAAAAAATTACGAAACTAAGTGGGCTAGATCCATAACTTCCTAATCTACAACTTTTGTATTTATGCACTTAACAGATTCAAACTTCAACTGGGACAAAAGTACGGAATAACGTGGGTGATGGTGGTAGTGACGGGTGGTGTGGATGTTAGGGCTATGGATGGGTATGGAGATGAAGGTGGATGGTGGATGTAATTAAGGGATATAGATGAAGGGAATGAAGTGGTCGAGATCACAAAAAAGAGGGGTGGCTCGATAGTCGAGGGAGATTAGAAGTTATGAGAAACCTTGCCAACAATAGAGTTGGAAGGATGGTGAAAAGGGAGAAGAGAGAGTGTCTAGAGAGAAGATAGGAGGCAAAAAATCAATAATCCAATAGCATAATGAATTGGCTGCCATCCACATATTTACAGAGGCTAGCCAACAAGTTCTAAAACAATATGTAACCCTAATTCTAGAGGAAGAAGATGAAGAGGAAGAAGTGGTCGAGATCCCAAAGAAGAGGGAGGACTCAACAGACGAGAGAGATTAGAAGTTAGGAGAGACCTTGCCAACGGTAGAGGTGGTAGGTTAGTGAAGAGGGAGGATGGAGATTAGGGTAGAGAGAATAGAGAAAAGATAGGAGGCAAGAAATTAATAATCCAATAGCATAATGATTTTGGCTACCATCCACACCTTTATAGAGACTAGCCAGCAAGCCAAAATATAATTATTAATCCTAATTCTAGAAGATTCCCACCGATCACGTTCGAACGCATAAAAGAATTCTATATTTTTGCAAACTTGATGCAGGCGTTCGCATGGGCGTTCGAACGCGACCTACAGAAATTTTATTTTAATAAAATAAATAACTAATACAGTAAAAAAAAGTTCCTAACTAAATGTATCAGTATTGTAGACTTTTTTTTTTCTAAATATGCATTTCATGTGGGTAAACTACATATGCATTTTTTTTCTTCGTTGCTCTTTTAAGCAGATATGTACCTTTTATAAGATCTTCATACATGTATGGTTTATATATGTTTCTTTTAATGTACTATCCGAAGTGTATAATATCTAAGCTGTCAATCATTATATGATTTGACTGGTTAGCACATTTAGAAAATAGTAGGCGTCTTGCAATCTTCACCAATTCTATATTGCAGTGTTATTCACACCTCTTGACAATATGAATTTCTCCTGTTAATATGTGTAGGCCCTGTTTTGGCAACAGCAGAACTATTTTGGTGTTGATCTTTCCCCATTATATTGGTATGCTTTTCGGGGATACTTCTCACAGGTCCTTGTTTGTTGCTCAAATAAATACCTTTAGTACAAAAATTTGTTTCAAGTAATGCTTATGTGGTAGTTACTAATTGCAAGTACTGTCCTGTCTATTTCAATATAAGTTCATTTTGTTGCCACATTGTAGCTTAGTAAGAACGACAAAATATGATACTCAGCATGTCAGAAATTGGAAGGGTATCCATGAGCTGTGACTACAGTATCTTGTACTACAGTTTTGTCTTAAAAAAAACCAGCTTATTTTCTAATTTTAATATAATTTATTTTTCTGATTTTACGTAGGAGCTCAACGAGGAGTACTAAAGATTGCCTAATAATTCTATTCAATGACAGCATTGGTCTCTTGGTAAAATTTTATATATTTAGTGAAGTTTTGTTGAATAATTTTTTTTATTTAATCTATGAATTTTAATTCATTTTTTCAGATTAAACCACGATGAACATGAAATATAATAGCGATATCTCAATTTTTGGATGTGTTTGATGTTTTATCTTTAATATTAAGGATTTTAAAATGTCTTAGAACTACTTTATTTTGATATGATTACATTTGGATGGTTGTAGATTTAAATAAACAATTCTAAGTATAACATAATATTAAGTTTTTGGATAGTTGTTGATGTGTATACTCAACAGACACTTTTATATTTTTCTTTGAAAAATTAATATAGATATTATTTGTGAATTTTTGTTTATAGGGTTGTCTTTATTATATATATAATTTTGTTAGAAAATAGTACTATGTTTGATTACACTATATGACAGGATATTTGAATTTAGCACAATTATAGTGCCAATCTTTTTTAGATAAATAATCAAATTAAATTAATCAGTTTCACCGTCATTTTTGTAAATGCCACTACAACTTGTATAGCAAACAAGATCTTCACCGGCATTTCTATAATTGTCGCTAAAATTTTTTATGGCATTTACAAAAATGTCACTAATTATTAGTTGTTTATCGAAGTTTAAAAAAATGCCATGAATTAGTCTACACCAGCATTTAGTAAATGCCGCTAAAAGTTACAGCATTTATCGGCATTTTGACTAATTGTCAATAAAACATTTCACCGACAGTCAGAAATGCTACTAAAAGTGTCGTAAATGTCACTATTTAAAAATTTTAGCGGCATATGTTACATGTCGCTGGATATATCACAAATGCCGGCGTTGCCCAACACCGACACAACTTTAAGCGGCATTTTATAAAATGCCGGTGTTGATCTATAGTGATATTTTGACCACTTTTAGTGGTATTTTCTGACTGCTGGTATAACATGAATTTCCTGTAATGCTTGATGATTTTATACACGCTACCATATTATATAATTTATCCTGTCATTTTGTTTGCAAACACTGCTATATTATATAATGTATCCTGACATTTTATAAAAACACTGCTATATTCCTAGTGATTTCTCTTGGTATTTAAATAAATACCACTATATTCCTAGTGTTTTCTATAAATGCTAATATATTTCTTAATTTATTGTGGTGCCGTTTTACAAACGGAGAGATAGTCTTCAATTTTTACGGACATTTGGTTAAATAACACTATATATATTAGGAAAAATGATGGGTGTCACAACTTAATCATCTATACTAGCATGTAGTCCCAAGCGCTGGTATATGCTAGTTTATATTGACATTTATTATACACATCATTACATAAACGTTGAGAAAAGGCTATTTTGGCATAGTGCTTGATTATCTTATCCGTAGTCCTCTGTAAACCAAATAGTGAAATAAAATTGGAGATGGGTCTAGGGATGACTCGTCCCTTCTTATCTCATTCAGCAATCAAAAACGAAAAAGTCTTTAGCACACAAAGTCAGTCTTTATGCCAACTAGTTCATATATAGATATGAAGTCAATCTTTATAATTATATATCTATATATGAATGAGTTGTTGTTTCGAGCTATTTTGGCATAGTGCTTGATCATCTTATCCGTAGTCCTCTGTAAACCAAATAGTGAAATAAAATTGGAGATAGGTCTAGGGATGACTCGTCCCTTCTTATCTCATTCATCAATCAAAAACGAAAAAGTCTTTAGCACACAAAGTCAGTCTTTATGCCAACTAGTTCATATATAGATATGAAGTCAATCTTTATAATTATATATCTATATATGAATGAGTTGTTGTTTCGGGCTATTTTGGCATAGTGCTTGATTATCTTATCCGTAGTCCTCTGTAAACCAAATAGTGAAATAAAATTGGAGATAGGTCTAGGGATGACTCGTCCCTTCTTATCTCATTCAGCAATCAAAAACGAAAAAGTCTTTAGCACACAAAGTCAGTCTTTATGCCAACTAGTTCATATATAGATATGAAGTCAATCTTTATAATTATATATCTATATATGAATGAGTTGTTGTTTCAAGCCAATATTTAGCTCAATCACTATTAAATTTTTTATTATTGCAATTAAGTTATCCAATACGCCAAGTCTTCTTAATTTATTGTTGTTACAAATCCCTCTTTATAATTTTATATATGTTTTTGGTCTCTTATAAACATCCCACCATTACGTTCATCAAGTGCAACAAAGCTTGAAGTAGAAAAGAGACAAAAAATATCTCGAGCATGGCAAACGAGGGATCGAACTTGCAAACGATGGCAAGTTTAATTACTGTTATATATAATCTGATCAGCTGTGCATGCCCAGAAAAATATGTTTTTCACTATCTAGCTAATTACTTCCAATTGGTAACTCGTTTTGTTCGTCATATGCCTTAATTAATCCATGTCCAGAGTGCTCAAGGCGGTGATCATGTTGCTTCCGGGAGTGCTCCAGTACGTAAAGATTTCATGTTGTACCCAAAATACTCGATAGCATGGGGCGACACGCCGCAATACTGGACATGGATCTGGGTTAAGTCCGACAGGTGATTAAGCTAGCTTCTACGTGTACCTTATTTACTGATTGCAACGCATTTAAGGTGCATGGTTATAGCTCGATGTATGTACGTATACTTTTAATTTAATTATTTCCTATTTGCTTTGCTTTAATTTGTCCAGTGAAAATACGTTGGTGGAAGTGCCGCGCCTTGTGCAGGTGTGGTGGCTTGATGTCGCCGGGAACCTTGACATGAGTGAGCTCAGTAAAGGTACTAAGTACAGCGTGGTGTTTAAGGTGATGAAGAAAACGCCATCTGAAGGTTGGGCGATCCCTGTGAACTTCACCCTCACCTTACCTGACGGGAGCTCATCCCTGCACAAGGCTAGCCTCAAGGGCGAACCTGTAGACACTTGGTTCGATCTTTATGCTGGTGACTTTGTTGCTCCTGGACCAGGGTTGCTCAAATTCTCCATGCGTGAGACCAGTGATACCAATAGGAAGACTGGCCTCATCATCAAGGGGGTACAAATCAAGCCAACATAGATGCACGTACGCCCACTACTAGGTACTAAGAATGTGAATTATCCGCGTCACCCTTCATCATACTAAAATAAAGTGGCGTGTATATATAGCGTGTTCAGTGTTTTTGTGCTCAACATGTTTTGTTCATATATTGTGGTGGTTAATTAATAAAAAAATCCATCGAGCTACTGTATTGCTGTTCTTCATATATACATATATTTCTGGTATTGCTTTCAGATTTTCTGCAATATATCTAGCTAGGTGGCATGTTAGGTGGCCTCGTGTCGGTTAATAGAATCCGTTGATCACATCTTTATAAATGGGAAGTAGAGAACAAGACTGACAACCGTCCGGCCCGGCCCTAACGTAAACAATTGAAACCAAAGAAAAAATGAAGAAAGACTTGATCTCTAAGCTGGTGGCGCCGATCCGGTAGTCATTTGGCCGGCTAGCTAATCCCTCTTTTTGTGCTACTCCTACGCAGGGGGGACTAGCCTTATGACTTCCCACTGGGCGAGAGTCTGTTTAGTTAAAAGGGAAGAGAACAAAGAGGGACAACTTTCAAGATGCCCCTAATTTAGCTCTAGTTTGTTTCTTCAGGTGGAGTCTCTAAATTGGTTCAAGGAACACTAATCTGGTTTAGTAACCAAACATCAAATTAATTTTTTTTACCTAAGCTAATTCAGTACCCACTCCCTAAATAAATACTACTATATAAATTCTAATATTATGTTAAAGTGATTCTAATTTTATCCTTAATATATATGCACCTAAGAATACAAATGACTATTATAAACATTATATAAGCCAATAAATATATACTTCAGCCCATAAATGCATATTATATTATTATAATATATGAATATTACATTATTATAATATACAAATATTATAATACCATAAAAATATGAATATTATAATATTTGTATATTATAATATATAATAGTATAATATATGAATATTATATTATTATATATTGTAATATTATAATATTCATATATTATAATAAATCATATAATATTTATATATTATAATAATGACCACCATCATATATGAAAACGGTATTTTGTCTATCAAATTTACATATTAGTCATTTTCCTCCAAAATTAATACTTTTTCCACTTGTTCATATCACATCATCAATAATAAATACATTGTTATCCTAGTTCAGAACCAAACACCAAATTACTCTAACCTAGTTTCAGGTATCAAAATCAAGACTAAAAAATAAAACCAGCTAATCTAGTTCAGTTGAGAGCTTAGCCACCAAACAAAATGTAAAGCGAGGTTTTTCACTTCCTAAAAACATATATTTTTTATAGATTAATTATGAGCCCTAAAGCTAATTATATATATACTAAATAAAGGTTCTAGCCTTGATATATAGGTTATACATTAGAGAACAAGAGTGATATGGAAAATGTCAAATTGTACATGTCACATGTTTAGGAGTTGAGGATTTTGACTGAATTTTCAGGGCATAGAAACTTAAGGCTTACTAAGAAAAAAGATATGAAAAGTCAAAATCGAGTCAAAGTGAAAAATCAAATCTGAATGAATTTAGAAATTTGAATAAGAAGTGAAGTCTATGTGACTCCTATGTAATTTTTGTGTTAACGGCACTATTTAGAGTGTGCATCTAAGTCTACAAATCTAAACATTCAGATTTTGATTAGTTTTTAGTTCTTTTCTTTGATTTTCTTTTTTGGTTTTGTTAATTAGTATTGCATTAATAACAGGCAAGGTGCCTCAAAAAATTATAGACTACTGCCTCGCCTAATTGGTGGGCCAGTAGCACTAAGACATAAGATGGATGTCAACCCAGGCATACCTGAGCCATCCCACAAATGAGTGGTTAATCTAGATTGGTTTGCCAACCAGTTAGTAGCAGAATTAGCCTCTCTATAAATGTGATTAATGGTAACTTTTTTAAAGTAGCAAGTAAAGTGTTGAATATCCTTCATAATGTTCCTCAAAGATTGATTGCCATCACCTTTAGCAAGGAGTTAAGTTGTTTGGAGTCGGTCTCGATAATCAAGTTCTGAATGTTCATGGAAATGGCATGCTGAAGCGCACCTCTCTTAAAGCCTATGCCTCAATGTTCATGGCACTATCACCTTTTATGGGAGCACCACCTGCCAACATAATATCAGTGTCAGTATCTCTAAAAAGCTAGCCGCCTCCGCCTTACCAGTGGAGGGATCAAAAGATCCATCATGCAAACGAGGGGTCCATTTAATTAGACGCAAAGGTGATTGCCAGAAAGAGCTTTGGCCTTCAGAGTGGGATTAAAAGAGTCTAAAGTCATGGTTATTATAGTGTGCGAGCAATCATAGGAAGAGAATTCTGGTTCTTGAAATTAACGGAGCTTTTATATTTCCATAGTTGCCATAGATAATTTGTAATGATTGCAAGCCAAAAAAATTTATTGTCTTTTGGTAAATTTCCCCCTTCATTAAGTCAGTCACCATCCAACCAATTGTCATTAAACAACAACTGAATGTTGAGAACAGTCATGTTTAGGTCCTATATCTTCTTAGCATTGGAACAGTCTAAGAAAATATTATTTGTATTTTCAATATCTTTGCCACAACTGTTACAAATGGGGTTAATAGGCATACCATGGCTTACGAGTTTAGCCTTGGTAGGAAAATGGTTCTAAGCAAGCTTCCATAAAATGGTTTTGATTCTTGGGTGGGTAACTTCCAAAAGTGCTCCCGTTTAAGCTTAGCCTTAACATCTCGCTGGAAGTTGTTAACCAGAAGATTGTTAGCATTCTTAATAGAGGCCATGCCTTTGGATCAGTTGCCCAAAACCAAGCATCATGGTCAAGGAAGCGAGGAAGCTTAAAGGATTGAATATGATTAGTCATGATTTTTCTAAAGTACAGCAAGAGGCGCTCGGTACACCAGTTACCCTTTTGAATTAGTCTAGCCACCCTCTTACTACCAAAGCTTACATTTATATTAAGGTAAGTTGGTTTTAGAGAAAGTGGTATATTGAACTATAACGCCCCCTACCCAGTATGGGCATGTGCTCGCTCATGAGCCCATACGACACACGCGGCGCACTCAATAGGACTAGCGGGGCTCGTCATGCATAGATACACCTGTACTCAACATAATCTATCTCAGAGATAAATCTTACAATCAACCAAATAAATATATTAATATATGAATATCTAAGTCCATAATAATATACAGTTTACTACTACATAATCTGGTATGACCCACATAGGCTATGATAAACCATCAAGATACAACTAAAACAACTAATATAGGAGTACACTATAATTCAACCTGTATTATTCAAATTATCGTCTAATATAATAGAGTACAAATATAACCAATAATGATACAACTCAATTTCTATGTAAACTATCTTTTATACCGTCTCGCATCTATAGCTTACATTATCTTTGCTTTAAAATATCTTTTTAGGATATCTTAAGTCACTATGTGGTACCACATATCTGAAGAATTAAAAAAGAAGGAAAGTCATGAGCTAAAAGTTTAGTGAACAGACCTTACCCCAAATCAGTGATGCCAAATAGAGAGTAAAATCACATACTAGATAATATGAATAAAAAAATAGCATCATATTATGAATGAGTATATAATATATCCTTAATAATATATAAATATATGGTAGATATCATGTCATAGCTGATCAAGTATATAATTCTTGACAATGTATAAACAAATCTCTATGTCATGTAATTATCAAAACACTCAAATATGACACATATGATGCATGCCGATTATGATCATGCTATTATATCAAATACAACAACATATGATGTATAATGACCACTAAATAATTAGGTATATTAGATAATAATAAAATTCATATACATTTTTTAATATCTCAATTATCAATGTCATCTTTGAATATTATCATAATATTAGACCACTATACACAATTAAAACCTGGTACCCAATCTCGTCATTGTGCCCATAGGCTTGAAGCATACCATGTCATATGCTAAGGTATCTCAGTCATAATCATACCCTATTATACGCTAAGGGTATATTAGTATCCATCAAGATCACGTACCTCACTAGTTAATAGAAATCACATAAGGGTAACTAAAATGCCCCTGCCCAACACAAGCACGTGCACACCCACGAGCCCACACGACACGTGTGAGGCACGCGACAGGATGGGTGGGGCCCGTCAAGCACAGATATAGCTTTGTGCTCACATAATCTATCACAAAATAAATCATGATATCATCAAGTTAAATCTGTTAATATATCCATATCTAAATCTATAACAATCATACTAGACAGCTACATAATCTGGCCCACAAAAGCTACGACAAACCATCAAGATACAACTAAAATAACTAATACATGAGTACACTATAGTTCGACCTATATTATACAAATCATCATCTAATATAATATTATATAAATATAGCATAATGGTACAACTCAATATCTAAATAAACTATCCTCTATATCATCTCACGTCTATAGCTCATTTTATCTTTGCTCTAAAAAAGCTTCTCAGGATATTTTAAATCGCTTTCACGTATCACATATCTGAGGGGGTTAGAAAAAAAATAAAGAGAGTCATGAGCTAAACGCTTAGTGAATAGAACTTATCTCGAATCAGTGATGCTAAATACAGAGTAAAATCATATACTAAATAATATGACTTAAAAAGAAGCATCATGTCATGAATGAATATATGAATGTATCCTCAATAATATATAAATATATAGTAGATATCACATCATAACTAATTAAGTATATAATTCTTGACAATGTATAAACAAATCTCTATATCTTACCAGCATCATAATTCTCTCAAATATGACATATATGATGCATGGCCATAACCATGCTATGATATCAAATGCAATTATATATGATGCGTATTGACCACTCAATAATCAGGTATATCAGATGATAATGAAGTCATATATTTCTCAATATCTCAATCATCAATATCGACTCTGAATAATATTATCATACATCACTATGCACAGTCAATATCCGGTACCCAATCTCAAATCTAACCTTAAGACTCAGAGCATACCCTACTAACCGTTAAGGGTATCTCAATCATATAATCATACCCTACCAATTATATAATCATATATCCAAATCTAGGTACCCAACTAGCTGATAGAAATTATATGAGGATAACTCGCTACATATGTTCTAACGAACGACATGTGTTCGAATATCTGCTGTTTACATAGACTATTAACCTCAGGTGTAAGGTTACAGGATCACAACTATGTCGAGCGATCAATCAACTCTAAGCACGCCCTAACCCTCACGCCCACTTGGGTATCCTCATGCTTTCTATCAACTATCCTATTTATAAGAACTCATGCATTTCCTTCTAAATGATAGATCATATGCATTTATCCAGTATTATAATAAATCATGCAATTCAAGAATTTAGGTAGTAAGGAAATCAAAGGAATATAATGAAATGTAGTCTCTAATCATAGATTTGTCATATGCATACTTTTGCTAG
Source organism: Typha angustifolia (assembly GCF_048772165.1). Taxonomy (NCBI): domain Eukaryota; kingdom Viridiplantae; phylum Streptophyta; class Magnoliopsida; order Poales; family Typhaceae; genus Typha; species Typha angustifolia. Next base: position 2,254,248 of record NC_133240.1, on the reverse strand, counting down.
TCTATTATCACATACATACTCATGCTAAAGATCATCTCGACATAAAGTCATAATAATACAGTCCTCTCTAATCATCTCTATATATTACTAGCATACTCATATCCAAGATCAGTCTAATCAAATAAATGACAAAATATGCTTGATTGAAATCATCTTATGTTGGAGGTCAAAATATGCATATACATAATTATATTATATATCCTAATTTGAGAAAGGCGTCTAGGGGATAAGATGACTCATCGTGTGTTCAGTATATACAAACCACGTAACTCTCACATCCGTCAACCAAGTGTTAACTCATCACTTGCAAGATCCGTCTCAAATAAAGGGTTCGCATTTGAAAATGTTTGGTAGCATGAAGTTATTCGTTATCCAATTAGAACTCGTACATATAAAATATGATGGTTAATAGGTTTTAGAGTTACACTTATCTTTCTTAGCTAGTTAGATTTATTTTATAGATAAACTTGTAATGTTATAAATATACTATTATTACTAAAATGCTAGTGATGAAATAAGATTAAAAGGGTTACTCTTATGATTATAAAAATAGTCTAAATATGTAATTATATAATAAAAGGCTAACTATGTCTAATTATAAATAAAAATGTAAGTACAGACAAAAATGTAATTACAACTAATTTGTGATTCTTACTGTTTCTTAACTAATTAGACTAATAGTCTTTACTTAATTATATAATATAAGAAATAAACAAATAAATAAATAAGCCTATTTTCTCATTCTATAATCTATTATATGCAAGTAATATTATATGTATGTAATATGTATATATAGGTGTTTATAATATAATTACTCATTAATTATAATAATTATAATTAGCTAATTATTATATTACCATATATATACTAATATAATTAACTACCTAATTAAACTAATTGCATTAGCTAACATAAAGTACTTAATTCAAAGGAAAAAGTAAAGGAAAAAAGAAAGGGAAAAAAAAGAACACATTGTCATAGTGCTGGAGGGGTCGCGTTCGAATGTAGGAAGGGTCGCGTTCGAATGCCCTTGCGAACGCCTGCATTAGGTTCGCAAATACAGAGAATGCACATTGTGCGTTCGAATGCAGTCGGGTGAGTTCTAATGCTCGCGTTCGAATGCTTGCATCGCGTTCGCACATACAGAGAATGTCTTTTGGTGCGTTCGAACGTGATCAGACGTATTCGAATGCGATCAGGGAGAATTCTCTAGAATTAGGGTTACATATTATTTTAGGACTTGTTGGCTAGCCTCTATAAATATGTGGATGGCAGCCAACTTCATTATGCTATTGGATTATTGATAAAAGAGAGAGACAAAAATGTAATTACAAGCCACACATCTTTATTTCCTTCTTTATATTTCATCCACATGCTTCAGAAATCTAATGTGACGGGTCCCAAACTCTGTAACCACTGAGAGCCAAGGACAATGTCTGCTCCTCTCAGCGCCAACGGATACAAGTCCTTAATGATGTCGTGTCCTTGCACCCGTATACCGACTCGGTGACACAAGCTCTCCACCCTAAGCTTCGTGCCGTCTCCAATAGCAACGTCAAACCTCGTAGTCGGTTCGCCATCTAAACCTAATCTCCTCACTAGCCTCTCGTCTAGAAAGTTGTGTGTACTCCCTGAATCGATGAGGATGTGTACACAATGTTTTCTAACAAGTCTGTCTACTCATAACGTCCTTGGTGCGAAAGTACCCGAATATGCATACAGCGATATTTCAGCTTGGATATCTTCCTCCACACCCTCCTCAATGGTCTCCTCTGGACACCTTCCATCATCAACAACCTCATCATCGTCCTCAGGACCATCGATAAGCATCACACTCCCGATCGGTTTAGAACACCGATGACGGGGGGTGAAACGCTCATCACATCGAAAACAAAGGCCTTTCGCTCTTCTCTCCTCCACCTAGGCAGGTGTGAGAGTTCGAACAGGGGGTCTTATGCCTCCTCTAACATCAGAAGAATGTCTCAAAGGTGGTCGTGGTTTAGTACTCGCAGCCGCTGTTTTTAAAACCGCAGAATTTCTAGCCGGCGTTCTAGGTGCAAACTGCCTATCTCGGTTGCCTCAATTATTTTTTGCTGCCATCCTTAAAGACTTATGCTTTTGTTCCATCCTCACGGCCTTATCAAAGACCTCCTCAAGAGTAGTAGGACATAGAGAACAAATATTCGCTTGTATCTCCTCTCGCAGCCCTAAAATAAATATATTCATTAATGTACGTTCGGGCCACGGTGGCTCACAACAACTACTAACTCTTTCAAACTCAGCTTGGTACTCCAATACGGTAGTCCTCTAAACCATATTTCTTAATGTGGTAGCAAAATCTTCATATATTGCTGTCCCAAATCTATATGTAGTCCTCTTACAAAAATTAGCCCATCTGGTAATCCACCACCATGAATAGTCGATCTATACCAATGCAATGTCGTTTCTTGGAGGTGAAAGCTTGCCATCTAGACTTTTGCATCTTCCGCTGTACCTTGACAATCAAAATATTATTCAACTTGAAACACCCAATCCGTTGGATCAGTGCCTTGGAATTTTGGAAAGTCCAAGTGTGCGGTTCTTCCCCGAATAGCATTGTCGGGTTCACGAAAGATCCTTAGTTCAGGTTTAAACGTTTGTGCAGGTTGATCACCCTCTCTAAATCCTTGAGCACGTCCATCACCATCTCCATAGGCATCAACCTCATCCTCAAAGTGCCAATCAATATACGTCATATATGGTTGTATTTGATATCCTAGCATTGTCATGGTCGGCATGTATCATGTGTCATATTTGAAAGAGAGTTATGATGATAGTATAACATGAAAATATATTTATTCATTGTCGAGCATTATACAATTTATCAGTCATGACATGTTATCTATTTTTTATTTATGTATTATTGAGGAACATTCATATACTCATTCATGACATAATGCTCTTTCTGATTCATATTATCCAGTACATGATTTACTCTCTGTTTGGCATCACTAATTCGGGGTAAGGTCTATTCACTAAGACTTTTGCTCATAACTCTCTTATTTCTTTTTTAACCCGCACAAATATTATGGTACAGTATACCGCCTTGAGATATCCTGATGAGATATTTTAGAGCAAAGATGAGGTGAGCTATAGATGCGAGACGGTATAGATGATAGTTTATATAGAAATTGAGTTGTACCAGTATTTGATATTTGTACTCTTTTGTATTAGACAATGATTTGTATAATACAGGTCGAATCATGGCGTAGTCTTGTATTAGTTGTTTTAGTTATATCGTGATGGTTTATTATGGCTTGTGTGGGTCCTGCCAGATTATATAGTGGTTTAGTGTATATTATTATGGACTTTGATACTCATATGTTAACAGGTTTATTTGGTTAATAGTATGATTTATTTGGTGATGGATTAGGTGATCATGGATAGGTTAGCAGAAATTTTTTGATGATGTCATGATTATATGTGCACAAGAGAGCATCTGTGCATGACAGGCCTCACCCGTCCTATCGCGTGCATCACGTGTGTTGTGTGGGCGCGTGGGCATGCACGTGCCCGTACCCGTGCCAGGCGAGGGTGTTATAGCTTGCCAAGCCACTCAACTAGAATCTCCATCTCTAATCTGGTACCATGTCGTCGTCGTCGGCGGCGTCTAGCAAGTACACGAACTAGCTCTACGATCTCTATCTCCTCCAATGGCTCCTGTAGAACTGGTCCAACGACCTCATGATCTCTAATCCTCCCTCAGCAATGAAACATGGAAGACAGGATGCACTCTCGACCCCTCCGACAGGTCCAAACGATATGCAACTGGACCAATACGCTCTAACACCCGAAATGGACCAAAGTAGCGATGAGCTAACTTTTGGTTACGTATCGAATGCAAGGTTACTTGTCGATACGGTTGCACCCCTCACCCAACTGCTTGGAGAGCCTTCTCGATCCTTTTAGAGCTCTCATTAGATTTGGCTAAAAACTCTTTAGAAAATGCCTTCATCTACACCGGTGGCTCATCATCGACGGTTGCTGGTGGTGGAGGGGGCATCAGAGATACTCCCATAGGAATGGAGATGAGTTCCTGACTCTCTATGGTCACTCCTTCCTCGTTCATCTTAGATCACACGAAAACTATTGTCTCAAGAACGTCAACTCTAATATCAATTTTATGAACTAGATCTGGACTAAACCCAATGTAAGAAAATTATGAAAATTTAGGTGTTTGTAGCCTCATGAGATGGGATTCTAATGGCTCTAGTTTCATGTCAATCAGATGTCTGAATGAAAATATATAATTAAAATATTAGAGCAAGGTTAGAATATGGCAAAATGGTAAATATGTGACTACTGGAGGAAGATGGTGGCTGTGATTTGAAAGTGGAGATAGGGTTTCTAATTTAGATCTGCTCCTAGGAAAACTTAGAGGCTACTATTAAAAGTAATGCAATGTAAAGAAACTCACTTTAACTTAACTTAACTTAACTGTATATTCATTCAAGGCATAAACAATTTGGGCTACACTTCACATATTTATAGAGGCTAACCCTAGATTGACTTTTATTAGAATTTACCTTATTAGCTTTCCTAATTCAACTAGGACTCTTGCTTTAAGGCAACTAGGACTCTTGCCTTAAGAGCTTTCTTAACTTAAATAGACTCGACTCAACTGACTCGACTAACTTAACCCACGTGGTTGGATCGTAACACTATTACTACATATAGTGTCTTGATCACCACTTGATGATTGCTGGTGGCTGTGGTAGCCACCGTTGTTTGGTAGTTGAGTTGAGGACTCCTGTCGTAGCTGTCGATGGTCATGGAAGCATCAGATTAATGACCACCAGCCATGGATTTGTTGTAGTGAGAATAGCCATGGTTCGGGTCTGAGTTGTCCAAGAAAGGGAATGAATGTGATGGTTTGGGATGGGGGCAGCACATACCGTCACCAGTGGAAATTTAAGGTTTCGAGCCATAGTTTTCTCTACGGGTAGGGAAAATGATTCAGGATTCATAGCTGCTAGTTGCTCCAACATTGTAGCTATAGAGGGATAGGTCTGTAGTGGTGGTGGGAGCTCCAACATGGCCGGAGAAGAGGCTGTGGCGGCAGTGTGGGCCAGCACTTCCCCTTTCTCACAGGTTGGATTATTCTCACTGTGAGAGACCAATTCCGCCGTCGTCGATGATGCTGGTGATGCAAGACAATGGTGGGTGGCTAGTAGGGGCCTCTGTCAAGGCTTGTATTAAGTCTATGAGGGAGGTTTGCATCTCTTCAATTTGGCCAAAAATTCTTTAAATATCATCTTCGCCCAATAATAGGATTTGACCACATTGGTTAAGTCAGTTGAGTTGGTTGAGTCAAGTCAAGTTAAATTATGTTAGTTAGTTAGTCTTATCTAATTGCTTTACATTTTAAATAAAGCAAATAATCTGTATGTTGATTCGATTCGCTAGGTTTTTTACTCGTACAAATAAGAGTAGACATGTGTTGATTATCATCATAAAATGAATTTGGGTTTAACCAAATTATTTTATCGTCTTTATCTTTTATTATAGCAGTTAGATCGTCTTTATCTTCCTAGGAATTGATCTTATTCGTAGAACCCTTTCGAGTTTCCAAACCATAGTAACCATCCTCAAACACAAACCACCCTACTATACGGCCTTCCACCACCACCTTTGGATGTCTGCGACCCTTTGACGACCGCAGCAATGTTGGATAGTTACTATTTGACCCCATTTCGACCTTCCTCCATTATTTTATTTTTAACTTTTCATCTCAAACTCGAATTTATATGAAACGAGAGCCATTAGAACCATAATTTATGAGGCTACAACTAAATATCACAATTTTCTTACATCTAGATTGGTCCAGATCTAGTTCATATCACCCATGCCGGTGGCTTATCGATAGCGGTTGCTGATGATGTTGGTGGCGCCAGAGTAACTTCCATGGGGACAAAGATGAGTTCCTAGTCCTTTATGGGTGCTCATTCCTTATTTGTCTTCCTTGATCTCGTGTTAACCATCGACCGAGGAACTATGGCTCTGATACCATTATTGAAAACTAGATCTCAACTGATTTGTTCGTTGTGAACTATTCGACCTAATTGACTCTACTCCCTTGGTTGGATCATAAAAAATATCTACATTGTATTCTCTTGGCTCCCTTCGAGTTCATTGCCATTTTATAGCCTTAGAATCCTTTTATAAGTGTGGATGATCGTATTTAGTTAGAACTAGATGAATTACAATTGGAAATCCAAACTCCGAGATAGATTTTAGACTTTCTAGGTTCAACTTTGTGTGAACCTGAAATAGATGAATCACCAACTAGGAATAATTTGAACCATTTTTGTAGATTTGTTAAAATTTTCTCTTTAACTCTTGAATCTTTGATATATTCACATATACAGCTATTCTGTAAGTAGTGATGTTTCTGTCATACATAAAACTCTAGATTCTTCATATTTAATACTAGTGATTTTGTCCATGAATTTTTCATTATAAAATAATTATATTAACAATCTTTCTCTTAGCAATTTTGTGGTAGAACATTAAATCTAAACAAATCTCTAATTGTTACGAAGTGTAGCCCTAATTATTTATGCCTTGAATTAATATTGAGTTAAGTTTATTTAGCTTGCATTACTTTCAATCATAGTTGTCTATTTTTTCCTAGGAGTAGATCTAAATTAGAAACCTTATCTTCACTTTCAAACCCTAGCCACTATCTTCCTCTAGCACCCACCCTACCCTACGGTCATTCACCACCACCCTTAGCCATCCGCCACCTTCTGACTACTGCCACAACATTGAATATTTATAGTTTTGTCCTATTATAACCCTAATACACTATTTTAATTATATCTTTTCATCCAGACATCTAATTGATGTAGAGTCATTAGAACCCTATCTCGTGAGGCTACCACCACTTAAATTTTTATAATTTTCTTACCTCTAAATAGGTCCAGATTTGGTTCGTAACAATTAGTGGGTCGATGGACCTATCGTTGTAGCAGATTGAGCCTGAGCTCTATTTTTGGCCTCCACCGCCGCTTGACACCTCAAGGACATGCCGGTCGGCCGGCGACCGAACCCAGCCACCACTGGTGCCCATGCAACTTGTGGTGGCACTCATAGGCTGAAACATATTTTTAGTGCTAAGGTTAGGGTTAGGCATTTTTATGGAGGAAATGAAGTGCACAAATCCCGAGACAAGAGGAATTTTCATGAACCGATTCAACCACCTCATGCGAATCAGTTTTGGACCCATGAGCATGATCTTGGGCTTGAGTATGAGCATGAGGATGAATGGTGGAACGAACTAGTGGGCCCACATCAACCTACTAAGACAAACCTACATGCGGCCCAAGCACAACCTGAGTTAGACCCATGGGCCTATGACCCTCGTGACCAGCATTGACCACGAGGTCACTTGGGTTGCAACAACAAGCCGCATTTTGGTATCCAAGTTTAGATCGTCAAGCTTGATTTTCTAAAATTTTCAAGAGGAGACTTGTTAAATTAGGCCTATATAGCAGAATAGTTTTATTAGTGGGCTCGGCCCTAAAGAGTACTTTTATTAGTGGGCTCAGACCTGACATACGTGCTGAGGTCAAAGCTCTAAGACCCAATACTTCTGATGAGGCCTTCTCCCTAGCTGTACTAATAGAGTCGAAGTTGGAGCAGATGAACCAGCATTGAGAATGATTCAGAAGGGTTTGATGATGCAGGTACTACTTACCATACTCGCCTTGCTTGTCTTGAAGAGAAATTTGATTCTTTCTCAAAGGAGATATCTACTCAGATATAGTATATAAAATCAGAATAGGCACGCCATTTTAATTATCTTACAGATTCTTTGCTCAGGCATGTGTCGTTACTTTTCTCCTCAATCTTAGAGCATTTGACAATTTTGTAACAAAAAAATGGGGAATGTGTGGCCCAATGATGATATTCTTAGGATGTTATATATTTTCTATTTTCCTCTTTAAAATACTTTTTTAGGTGGATAATGATTATTAACTAATGTGCGTCTTATTTAGGTTATATATATATTTAGCCAAATATTTTTTGATACGATCTAACTACATGAGTTAAGTCAGTCGAGTCAAGTGGAGTCAAGACGAGACGGATCTCTAATTGACTTTTTCCAAAGCCACTAGATCCGAGACTTCCAAAGACTACCCATCAAAATCTCAAGAAATCATCTCACTGAGCCAAAGTGCATTCATCCCTAGTAGGCAAATTATAGATAACCATATCATTGCTCACAAAGTCCTTGCATATCTCAAAACCTTGCGGAGTGCAAAAGGAGCCTTTATGTTGAAGGTGGATCTCTCAAAGGCCTTCAACCGCATGGAATGGTGTTTCATTGGCGATCGTTTAAAGCTATATGGCTTTCCAGATAAGTTTATCAGCTTGGTAATGAACTGTATCACCACCACTAGCCTAACCCTTGAAATCAATAGGAGTGCAGATGGCTACTTCAAGCCATCTTGAGGACTAAGGCAAGGTTGCCCGTTGTCCCCATATCTCTTCATCAGTGGGTCCAACGTTCTTTCGATCCTCCTCAACAAAGATCTCATAGACAAAAGGCTATACGACATCAAAATATCAAAGGGAACCACTTCAATCAACCACCTTATGTTCGTTGATGATTTACTTCTATTAGGTAACTCCACATAGAAAGAGGCTGCTAAAATTAAAAGCACCATTGACCTCTACTACCAGATCTCTGGTCAAGCCATAAACAATGATAAATCTGTAATCTTCTTTAGTACTAGAGTCGGCACCAGTAGAAGAAGCCAACTTTATCTCAACTCTAACAGTCAAGCTTGCGGAGGGGCAAGAATACTATCTTGAAAACCCTTTGGTCCTTACTCGCTTCAAGAGCAAGGGTTACAAGTTTGTATTGGAAAAGCTCAAAAGAAGACCGGCAGGATGGAAGGCTAAACACACATGGCAAGCCATTCTCATTAAGGCAGCTTTTAAGCAACCTACCCATCTACTTTATGGCCAGTATTCTCTTTCATAAATCATTCCTCAAATCGCTTGATTCTCTAATACGCAACTTCTGGCGGGGTTATGCAAATGATAAAAAGAGCCTTTATCTGAGGAGATGGAGCCTAATGTGCCGCCACATCATGCATAGATGGCTCGACATAAGGCGTATGCAGTTTGTCAATCAAGCACTACTTGCCAAGCTAACATGGAGATTCCTCACTAAGGAGGATAGCATCTGGATCAATCTCCTAAAAGAAAATACCTCTCCAATCGCTCCTAGTCAGCAAAGCCTCCTGCCTCTGCCTCCTGGACGTGGCGCTCCATCCTCAACATAAGATCAACTCAAAAGCAGATGGTAAGATTTGAAATACGTAATGGAGAATCTATCACTATCTCCCATGACCCCTAATTGCCGACTTTCAACCTCAGCGGCATCCCTCTCCTAAGTCACGTAACAAAGGTGAAGGACTTGATCATAAGTCATGAAGCAAGATGGAGCTCACCCTTGGTGCACCAACTCTTCCCCATTGAAATTGCAACATCAATTGTCAAAGTATTCCTTAGTGTCAGGCATCAATGGAAAGGAAGGATCGGCTCCGCTGGATAGCCGTGGACAATAGCATATTCAGTTCAAAGTCTGTGTACGCTACTCTCACAAGGGGAGCCTAGGAATCATCGACATCTACCTCGAGGGCTGCCGACATCTAGTGGAAAATGTGGAAAGGCGCCGAGGTCATTCCTAGAGTCAAAATGTTCGTTTGGCCGAACTGCTCTAGCCAAAAGACTGCCCAACATTAGCGTGGAGTGCTCTTTCTGTCATGACTGTCCAGAGATAATCGAACACCTCCTCATCTACTGCCAATTTCTAGAGCTATGTGGTTTGCTGGCACTCTAGGCCTTCGCCTGAGTCATGAAACATCCAGTATTGATGATTGGGTGAGAAATCTCAGCACTAAGTTAATTAAAAAGTAGGTGGGTTATGCGTTCAACACAATATGGCGTGTCTGTAAGGCTAGGAATGTAATGGTTTTTGAGAACAAGCTGTAGGCCCCGCACATGGTGGTCTCACTCATCAACAGCTCTACTTTGCAGTAGACACCCATCAACATGTCAAACTGCATGCAGACTCTGGACCCATGCAAAAGACCATGTAGCACTCAAACACCGAATGAAGGGGAAAGTTTTGCATGCTGGGTTGACGCATCTCTGGAGGGGTAGCTACTATGAAGGGATAGGTGTATTGATCTCTAATGAAAAACAAAGCTAAGATAGTATAAAAGCATCTATCTTAGCAACTGTAGAAATGCTCTCGTAGGGGAACCTCACGCCTTACTGCTCGGTCTAACAGAAGCTCTAAAGCACGATGGTAAGCCTGGCAATACTATCTATAGTAATAGCATTCATGTAGTCAATGTAGCAAACAACGGAGACAAGGAGACTGATTAGAAAATCTCTTCCATTATCCAAGAGTGTGGCTTCAATCAACTAAATATTTAGGGGTCGGAAACTTTAGCAGTCCATACACCTTCCATATTTTGGTACAGATAATTGATGAAAGGAATGTGTTTAACCTTCACTTTTGCTGCAGTTTGGATATTCTTCATGAAGTCTGGGTGCATATCCCACAAAAAGATCTCCTGGAGAGATGTTAGGAACTTGAAACCCTGTGGAGCCGCCTTCAACTGTGGCAAAGCAATCAACCATAGCTCCACCAGCTCCTGCATTGTCTTATCTATATTTATTAACTTGACCCTTGGGAGATCAATTAGATGAAGCCTCCTGAGCTTAGGGAACCACCCTACATTAAAGGACAAGCATTCTCCTTCGTATGCCCTCTGAAGATGAAGAAATGTTAGATTGGACATAAAAGAGAGTGCTGGAAGTGGATCTTCTTTTAGCCCGCTCCACCCAATCCAAAGCCTCTTCAGGTTGACCCCAATGGCATAAAACAAAGGGGTCCTTAACATCTCCTCCAACAATCTTCCCTGCAAACAAAATGTTGTTAGACAATGCGAAGGTGGACAATTCAGAGCTTCCAGTATGAGATGCTCATTTTCGTCACTTGCAATCACACTTAAGTTGGAAAGGAAGTGCATCTTGCCAATTGATGTGAATAACTCACGACAGTGAGTTCCTTTAACATTTCTTATCCGGAAAATCCTCATTTCAGTCAAGTTTTCTAACTGTCGCACTAATTCCGTGCTTGCTTCAACTGATTGTACAGTTTGCAAGTCTCTCAAATCCCATAGTCCCTTCGGAGCTTGCACGCCACTGAAATCGTGGAAGGTTCTGAAATTTGAATCAAGTTCCTTATCTGCAAACAAGTGTCGCAACTGGTGTAGCTCTGTTATTCCATTGGGCAACTCTTTTATTTTAGTATTGCAGAGGTCAAGAGTTTGAAGTCTACGTAGTTTTCCCAAGGAGTTCCGTAGCTCCTTAACCTTTGTATTTCTCAAACCCAAATAGCGCAAGTTGAATAGATTGAAAACATCATCCGGTAGACTTTCGATCGGGACATTTTGTAGATCTAATACCCTTAGATATCTTGCACTACGTGATATCAAGCTCGGAGGAGAACTTTTGGTATCAAACAAATAAAAAGAGCGAAGGTGTGAAATATCAATAGTTGACGGGATAGTATCACTATACCCATCTAATGACATCCGACGAACATTTTGGTCAACTATTCTCACTTGTGACTTATCGTAGGTCACACAAAAGTTTTCCTTTGCAGAAGTCAATACGGCTAATTCCCGCACAAGGTCATGCATTCGATAAGTTCTGACTCTTCCAAAGTCATTCCTTTCCACAACTTGTAACAAGCAACGATCAATGAGTTCATTAAGATACTCCTCTGCGACTTCCTCCAATGTCTTGGCTCTCTTTGTTGCAACAAGACCTTCTGCGACCCACATTCTAATTAGCCGCTTCCTATGTATCAAGTAATCCTCTGGAAAGATGCTACAAAATAAGAAGCAACTCTTCAAGCAACTTGGTTAGTGATTATAGCTTAGATTCAAAATTCTTGCTATTGAGCTCAAGTTCTGGTTATCTAAGCTGTCACATGACTCCCAATTAATTTCATTATAGAATTTTATCCAATCTGCTACATCCATTTTTCTGTATGATAATAAGTTGCCTACAACCACAATTGCTAGTGGCAAACCATAGCACTTGCCTAGAATCTTTCTCGCCCACTGTTCAAGGTCTTCTGGACATCTTCTATCCTCAATGTTTCTGAAAATCCACCTGCAGAATAGATCCCATGCTTCTGACTCATACAGGTTCCGTAACTTGAGAGAATGGCTTTCTACTGCTAATGCCGCTACATCTTTCAATCGTGTTGTTATTATTACTCTGCCTCCATAGTTATTCTCACCCAAAACTCTAGATAATTTGATCCAAATATTTCTACTCCATACATCATCTAAAACAATTAGGTATTTTTTATCTCTCAAATTTCTCTGAAGTAACTCCATTAGATCTGAACTGCACAAGCTCTCAATACTTCCAGAACTTCCGTTATTACCGAAGATATTTTTTACCATCCTTCTTAGTATATCTTCAATTTGATACTTTTGGGAGACAGAAACCCACATACGATAATCAAAGTATTCCGCTACAATTTTGCTTTCATAAACATTTCATACAAATGTAGTTTTCCTAGACCCTCCCATACCCCACACTGAAATTATGGAGGTTACCTTTTTACTGGTTGTTAGACATTGCAATATTTTTTCTCTTTCTTCGTGAATACCTACAAGCTCATTGTAATTCACCGGATAGGAAGAGAGAGCGAGATCATGTTGTCCTTCGGCCGAGTAAGAAGTGTCACAGTCTTTGGACAATGTAATATTATACCTATCTTTCATGCTTGAAAGGTTATGAAGAAGATTTTGGATTTCTTTCAGCGCAGTGGCAACATTATGCCAAGACTTGATGTTCTTTGATTTGTGAAGAGTGTTCTTGAGAAAACCTCGAAATCCACTTTGATAACCACTAACCAGGAAAGTATACTCATCGATTATGTCCTCGATTTCAAATGCCAACACTTGTACTTCTTGCAACCAAGCTTGTCGTGGTTCATCGTAGCCTTCCCTTGTTTGTGATTGACGTAAAAATGGGTGTATTACATTAAGCTCACTTTTGATCTGTTTTATTCGACTTTCTACTTCTATCAGATGTGATATTTCCTTCCCTAACTGTGAACGTAGTGCTTGCACTGCATTTGTTGATACAATAGATCCTATTTTACAAAGAATCTAGAATACTAGAGCTTCTGCCATCTTTTGCTTTACTACCAAATGGAAATTTTCGAGATTGCCACCTGCAAAGAGGTAGTAAAATCTTAAATGCAAATTGTTGAAGAAAACTAGCCACTAAGAGAGGGGACTTCTAAACTCTCCATCTCTAGCTAACTAGCCATAATATATAGTTGAAAAAAACACAGAAGTAATTTTTTTCCTTCATATATTATGAAGTTGGTACTATTGAGCAGTGACCTACAATGAAGGAATGTATTTTGGTTGTACTTCTCATTTTCTCTCGTATCTTCTAATTAGAACTGAAGGGAGGAACTAGTTCATCTAATTTCATTGCACCAGAATTCCCACCTTATCTATTGACATATAGGAACATAGATTCTTTTTGGGGATTGGTAGTTAGAAACTCTATATTATTATAATTTCATTTCACCTTAACAACTCTCCGTTCTGATTCCATCGAGCCAAAATGAGTTCAATAACTATCCGTTTCATCTTATCTCTCTTCTGTTTTTTTTTTCTGCAACTCCGATTTTGGCCTATAGTATAGAATCCGGAGCCTCTAGATCCTAATAATGCCTGTGAAAAATCCCTACATTTAAGCCCTAAAATACCTTAATTAACTATAACCCTAATACTGTAATATAACATTTTGTGTCTTGTTTGAAGCCATAAAGATAAGATCTGATCTTTAAGTGGCCAGATCTGAACCAAAAACTTTAACTTGAAAAACTTCAGACACTGTCAATATACACCTGTTAAGTTAGACTTCTACTACTAGATAAGAAAGAATTAAACAATTTGCTAAACTAATAAAAAAGATGAGAAAATTACACATTGAGCTAGAAATTAAGAAATTCATGTGCTCTAGTTATGCTCATTAACTAACGGTGAAGAAGAAAACTGAGAGGTACGTACCTGACTGGTGGAGAAAGCATACAGAATCACAAGATATGTTTTGTTGCTAGCTCTTGAGAGGCGATAGAACCAGTGAAAGATACTTTAACGATAACCAGCTAATTTATAGTTTATAAATGTCGTCTGCTCTCTCTCTCTCTCTCAATTTTCGTTTCATTAATAGAAGCTGTCCATATGGACCAATGATATGCTTCCTACTTTTTTTCCACTTCATTTCTTTAGGTTTCTTCTTGCAAGTGGAAATAGTTTTGAATTAGGATAGTTGTTAATTTTATGAATTTTATTCATACTAACTAAATGGTTAGTTGAACTTCTCCATCCTCTCCAGCAATGAAACTGCTAAATACTGTCAACCTACGGGCGATTTCATTATTTTATACTGTAATAATGGCAAGGTATAAAAAACTAAGTTTCGTGTTGTAATGATGCTTATTTTTTATAACCATTATTAGCTATCATAATCAATTATGATAATCATATATATATATATATATATATACATATGGTTATCTATAGTATAAACAATACTCAAAATTGTAATTATATCAAATATTCATGCATGCCAATAATTTACATTAACAAATAAGACTTTATGTTTGCAATAATTTTCTTACCAATGCACAATACCCAAAACTAGATAATTTTCTTAATATCATGCTAGCACTAGGAGTTCATCCCTTGCCAACCAATCCTTATTGATCAAACTCGCCTAGTGCCTCGTTTTGAATCCAGACAGCATTTGAGCTAAGCTAAGAAGTCTAGATAACCAAGGTGACTTTCTGACTTGCTAAGAAACTAGGTAGATCTTCCTTGACATGGAACTCCCTTAGCTCAAGAAGGGCCCTTCAAAAAACAGCCAGGTGGCAAGTTGGCAATGGAGAGCTCATCTCTATAACAAATGATCTTTGAATACCCTCTCATTCTACTCCAACTCATAGCCATCATCATCTCCATGAGCCACCCAGCTTTACGGCCATCCACCACCACCTTTGGCCATCCGCCACCTTTCGATAATCACCACAATGTCGAATATTTATCATTCTAACCTTGCTCCACTCTTTTATTTATATCTTTTCATCCAAAATTCTAATTTAGGTGAAATTAGAGCCATTATAACACTAACTCACGAGGCTACCACCTAAATTGTTATAATTTGTTACTATCAGATCAGTCCAGATCTAGTTCGTAACATTAGTATCAGAGCTGACATTCCTCGAATGATAGTGAACACATGATCGAAAGCTAACCCAAGGGAGATCATGTCTATAGAGGACCAAGAACTCATCTTGATCCCTATGGAAGTTTCCTCGACACCATCCGCAACCATCGATGACAAGCTGCCGATGTGGGCGAAGATGATATTTAAAGAATTTTTAGCCGAATTGAAAGAGAACTCGAAGGAGATTCAAACTGCCATCAAGAACTTGATCCAAGCCTTGGTGGAGGTCCTACTAGCAGCCCTCCACCCTCTTGCACCGCTAGTGCCATCGGCCATAGTAGAACCAACCTCCCTATGGCATCTTCCCCACCCACGGTGGAAACCACCATGGACACCTACCACCGTGAGAGAGGAGAAATGCCGGCCTAAACTGCAACCAAAGCACCACCTCCGGCTACGGTGGACCTTTTACCATCTCTACAAACTATTTCCACCATCAACGCAAAACTAGAATAATCCTTAGCAATGGTCACGACACCGTCTTCCATACCCATGATGGAAGCTAGGGCCAAAAACCTTAGCTTTCCACTTGCAGCGATCTAGACCTATTGGCCCAAACCATCATGACTGATCACTTTCATAGACCAACCGCACCCAAGCCATGGCCTAAACCACATGCACTAAGATCTTGGCTCGAACCACTCATGGCTAGGATTTGGCCCGAGCCACTCGCAGCTTGGGCAGACTATGGCTCGAACAAGTGGGCCCTAGAGCAGAACCCACCGTGGGGCCCTCCTCAATGTGACAAACAAGATCCACATGGAGATCGAGAATATGCATTTGAGAGCGGCGGAAGGTATGGAAACCACTATGGACACCTTGAGAACAAGGTGGTTAGAAGTGTGGTGGATTATGTGAATCGGGTCATGTTGGATCACATCATAAGGACATTAGGCTCGATGGATCGAATTTATTTATCTTTTAAATGGTTTATATTTATATCTTATATAAGTCACTAAAGCAAGTTCAATTAAGTCACGTAAGCCACTAAAGCAAGTTCAATTAAGTCATGTAAGCCACTAAGGCAAGTTCAATTAAATCATGTAAGTCTCTAAGGTAAGTTCTAGTTCGAGTCATATAAACTTTTAAAGCTAAGTCCGAGTAAGACTTATTATACCCGACCTCTATATATAGAAGGGCTGAGCTTCTTTATTTATTCATTCAAGCATCCAATGAAGAATTAAGAATTATTTTTTAGCCTTAGACAATCTTAGGAGTAAGAGTAAGATAATCGAAGAGTAGAAATTAATCATAGTTTTTTATTTTCCTAGGAGTATATTTAAGTTAGAAATCATAATCCTATCTCTAACCTATAGCCACTATCACCTCCACGAGCCACCATATCTTATGTTTTAGTCATCCACCACCACCCTTCGTCATCCGCCACCCTCCAACAACTGCCACAACGTCGAATATTTACCATTATGTCCCATTTTAACTTTGCTTCACTCTTTTATTTATATTTTTTCATCCAGAACTCAAATTTAGATGAAACTAGAGTCATTAGAACCCTAACTCATGAGGCTATCACCACCTAAATTTTTATAATTTTCCTACTCTCGGATTAGTCCAGATCTAGTTCATAACAGAATATATAGCCATGAGTAATGATCTTATTTTATCGATAAATCTTTGTTATTAAATTTATGAGCTTAATATATTGTTATTTAAGCATAATTTATATTATTACATTTTGTATTATGCTGTTTTTATATTATAAAGGCGTATATTTTCTAGGTTTTATGCTCACCACCCTTTGGAGGAATATTTTTCAGATTAATAGATGCAATCAAAGTCGTGGAGAAAATATGCGAGGATTAGCTAGATTTCTATTTAATTTTTAGTATTTGTGCATGCATTTATCTTTTATCTGTTATGTTATAGACTTGTATTTTAGAGACTTGTTGCGGCCTATGATAAATTTGGATTCTTTGTTGGATTAATTTTGGTAAATTATGATTTATTATTTTGAATACCTTGGTGAAATATTTGACAACGGATAACACGAGTACCATGTGAGGAGCATGTGTGCTCGGTGGTAGGTATTTCTATTTGGTATCAAAGCCAGGTTTACCAATAATCCGTCAAGTCTCTAGAATACTGTCTATATGAAATTAGACGGGAATGAGATGAGCATAGTGACCGCGTTTAAATAAGCATGAATGATATTAGTGACATTTAGGTACGAACTTCGAATTATATTATAATCTACCTTAAACTTATCACGAATGCCGCCTTGATGTGCTCATGCTGCACGTGCAACTACTTTGGAGGGAGCTTCGATTTTTGTAGATGAGTCAGATGTTGATGCCTAATCAAAAGTATAGAGGCTATCTGGTGTCTGATTAGGTAGCAGTAGTTACTACTATTCATAAATGAGCTTATTCGGGAGAGGTCTACCCCTATAGTTGCAGCAAACCAGTCGGATGGCCAATCAAGTCAAGTTGCACCTATGATCAAATCGGTGATAGGGCTTCATGGCCTTTAAATCAATTCCTGCAACTCAATCCTTCATTGTTCAATGGCACGACTGATCCTATAGAAGCAAATAGATGGCTTGTAGATGTAAAGAAAATTCTGACTACTTTTGGACGCCTTGAGGATTAGCAGGTTGTTTTTGCTATTTTTCTTTTCCGTGAGGAAGCGGAGTAGTGTTGGAAGGCAACCAAGCGATTGATGCTGGCTCACTTTTCTGGTGAGCACATTACTTGGGAAGCTTTCTCAGATGCCTTCAACCACAAATACTTTCCTCCTTTCCTACGATTCGAATTGATGAGGGAGTTTACTCAATTGAAATAGGGTACAACGTCAATAGCTCAATATAAGGAAAGATTCAACACCTTATCCTATTTTGCCTCTAAGATTGTACCGGATGATGCTGCTAGAGCTGAGCAATTCAAGCTATTTATTCAAATTGAGATCCAAAAACAAGTGAACAAGGCTAGGAATCTAACTTACGTGCAAGTGGTGGAAAGTGCAGGGATTGCTGAGAGGGACCTAATTAAGGAGAAACCACTACAGTATGAGAGCTTGAGTCAACATTTAGGTCGCCATAGGGACCCTCAGCATGGAGCCAACTCGAGGGTCCACTGCTTTGCACCTGCCGATATTTCATCATTACGCTGAGGATGCTAACTCTAGTTCGACTTTGACTAAATCTAGTGGTCAAATTTCAAGTCGTCGCAATACCCATCTGCAAGCTAGAATTAGAAGTATGGAGTGAGCTTTGGAAGTGTTAGTGGCGTCAGACCATCTCAGCCCAACTAGGTGTAAAGATCTGCTTCAATTGTTGTTTGGAGGGCACCTATCCCAAGAATGTCCTAGTCCTCGCAACCTAACCTATTTTAACTGTGAATAGATTAGGCATATCTGTTTGTGGTGCCCTTTACTCCAGGGAGATCCCTTTACCCCAATCACCCTCGTCATTTTTGGAGCATCAAGAGTGACCACTACAGTGAATCAAGGATGAGGAGCTTCGCAACCTAGTCCCTCTAGTAGAGGGTCAAGTTAAGGTAATGCAAGAATCTTTGCCATGACTAGTGCTAAAGGGGAAAACAACAAAGTGACAGGTAAATCTAATGTCGTATCTCGCATTGCTATATGTTGACATACAATAATGACCAAGCTAGTTTGTTCTACATAATTAGCACATTTTGTTAGGAATTAGAACTTTTAATAAATCATCTTGAAATTGCTTGATTTTTAGGGTTTCTATTTCCCAAATAAATAAATCAATCAAATAAAATAAAAGAATAAATCATTTAACTTCTTTTACTTAGTAACTTAGATTAATTTTGAAGATGAATTTTTTTTTTTGTTGGGAGTAAGTGTAACATCTTAGGGAATAAAACAAACGTGCTCGGCACGTGCACTACAATGCCATCTTCCTCCCCACCTCTGCTCTGATGGAATTGACTACCGAAATTTTGGACGGGATTTCGAATTGGGTTGTTATTGCCAAAATTTTCTTATATATCTCTATATCTCTATCACTCGTCATCTATGTTTCTCCTCCTCTCTTTTCTTCTCCCATCCCCTTCTTCTAGCTGATACCAACCCGAGCCACACCAAATCCAGCCGGAGCTCACATCAACTTCGCCGTCTTTCCACCTCGTTAGCAACTTCCTCCAAGTCTAGGTATACTTCGAGGAAGATGGAGGTGGGGTTTGGGCCAAACCCCACTCCTTTTGGTGTTGGCCACATGCAAGCTCAGGTTGGGCCATGGGCCCAACCCAAGAGCATGGTGAGGGTGGGTTGTGGGCAGCCCACAGCCCCTCCCTTTCCTTGGCTATGGCTAGCCCAAAATTTTGGTTTAATTATTTTAGTTATTTTGCTCAGACTGATTTTATTAAATTGAGATGATATAAATTTAATTAGGAGGAAATGATAATTCTTTTGTTTACAATATTGGAGGACATGAACTGTAGTAATTATGAATAATATTTAAATTAATTATTTATAATAACTTTTTGGGTTTAATATTCTTAATAACTATTTTGACTAGACAAATAATTGAAGCAAACCAAATCCATGATAAAAGATTCGTGTTATATTTAATTATATAGTTCTATGTTAGATTCTTTTATTTATGATACAATTATATTCATCATATTATTAGATCCATATTTATATAGAGAGGATATCTGTGACGCAGAGGAAAGCAAATAACTAGAAGTGATTTTAAGTAGGTGACTCCTCTTTAATCTAAGGATAATATAAATATGATGTGATGATGCAAGTATTTTGATTGTGTAGTGATATTATGACATCCATGTTCATGTGTTATTTATTAGGTAAACTACGCCTAAGATTGTTAGTCTTGGGAGGATAATCAGGTAAACTATATATTGAGTTTGAGCATGCATGATTACTATCTAGTATAGAGGTCAAACATTTGCTAATCTTAAAAATGATGATTGTGAAATAGGGTTTATATCTCTAGTGGTACCTACTAACGCAAAATTAGGGCGTCTTTCCGAGCCTGGGGCTCGTAATTTCCCACATAAGGTGCGGTGACGAGTGTGAGGATGGGCTTACGATCGGAGTTCTTAGCCTGAGATCATTAAGTAACCAATCATGTGCAGTGTCATCAGGCATGCATGGGCGATATTATCACTAGATGTCTTTCCTCTTTATTGATTGAGACTCTAGAAGAGCTTGTGATTTTATTATTTATTATGATATGGAGGCTCTAAGAGAGCATGTGATATTGTTAATTGTCATGAACTTAAGACTCTTTGAGAATATGTTCCGCGCCATGAGTAATGATCTTGTTTTATCGATGAATCTTTGTTATTAAATTTATGAGTTTAATATATTGTCATTTAAGCATGATTTATATTATTGCATTTTGTGTTATGATGTTCTTATATTATAAAAGCGTATACTTGCTGGGCTTTATGCTCATCACTTTTTGGTGAAATATTTTTTAAATTAATAAATGCAATCATGATTGTGGTAGCAAGGACTAGCTAGATTATTATTTAATTTTTAGTATTAATTATGTTGCCCTTGCGTGGGTATTTATCTTTAATCTATTATGTTATAGACATATATATATATATATATATATATATATATATATATATGTATATATATATTTTAGTGACTTGTCGCGGCCTGTGATAATTTTAGATATTTTGTTGGCTTAATTTTGATAAATTTGTGTTTATTATCTTGGATATCTTATTAAAATGTTTGATCAATGAATCACATGAGTACTATGTGGGATCTATCCACGTGAGGAGCATGTGTGTTCGATGGTGGGTATTTCACTACTTGATGGAAATTTTGAGATTGCCACCTGCAAAGAGGTGTAAAATCTTAGATGCAAAATTGTTTCTATTTTTTTCTGGAAAGTATCTTTTGTCATATTTGCTATTTTAGATGAACTTAGTCGATCAATCTTTTGTCAAATGAGGAGATTTTTGATAAATAATTTGAACAAGAATCTCTCTCCATCTCTAAATAGTAAAGCTGATAAGATCTAAGGGGAATCCTAAACTAGCCGGCTAAGCTCAAAATTGTTTAAAGCTAAGCTCGTGCTCCTCAGAGATGCCTAATTAGTGATAAAAATAGATTCATATTTTTACTTAGAATATGTATTCATAATACACATAACAAAATATTTAAAATTATATCCAAATAAAATAAATACATATATTAATCGGATATGAACACATAATAAAATATTTAAAATCATATCCAGATAAAATAAATAAATATATTAATCGGATATGAATCCGATCTTAGATAGATTGAATAGAAACTAAATCTTAAATGTATTTTGATACATCTTGAGTACCAATGAGGCCTTTAAAAAATAAAAATAAAATGGGAACGTAGATCAATTTTGAAAAATAAATGAATTCAAATATATCAGAGAGGAATATTAGAGTTAGAAAGTTTGAGAATATGCAATATATTGTTACGCTGGATCGATCTAGAGGTTAGAAAATTATGAAAATTTAGGTGGTGAGCCTCACAAGATAGAGTTTTAATGACCCTATTTTTACATCAATTGGATGTTTGAATAAAAAGATATAACTAAAATAGTGGAGCAAGGTTAGAATAGGATAAAATGATAAATATTTGACGTTGTGACGGTTGTCAGAGGGTGCAGATGGCCAAGGGTGGTGGTGGATAGTAGTAGGGTAGGGTAGCTGCTGGAGGTGATGGCGGCTATGGGTTGGAAGTAGAATTTGAGTTTCTAACTTAGATATACTCCTAGGAAAATAAAAAAGATCTAACGGCTATGATAAAACGGTAAATGCGAGAATAAGAAAATAACTAAAGTCAATTAATTCTCAATGCTTAGATGCTTGGATAAATAAAGCCTAACCCTTCTATATATAGAGGTCGGGTATAATAAGTCCTACTCGGATTTAATTCTAAAGACTTATACAATTTGAACTAGGACTTGTCTTAGAGGCTTACATGACTTAATTAAACTTGTCTTAGTGGCTTACAAGACTTAATTGAACTTGCCTTAGTAATTTACATGACTTAACTAGACTTGCCTTAAGGGTTACATAAGCCTGAATCAATTAAAAGATAAATAGACTCGATCCATCGAGCCCAATGTCCTCGTGATTCGATCCGAGCTCAATAAAATCTATTATTAATGTATTCTTTGATTATTCTTTTGCAAAGGCAATTTGGTTTGGTATGGGATTCCATTGGCCTCGCATTTCTTCTCTTTCAGATTGGTTGATTGATCTTCACTCCAAACAAGGTGCAGATTTGTTTATTTCAGCAGTCTGCTTCTAGCCCAGAAGTTATAGTCTGCTTCATCAAATGTATGATCTCTTAACAGTTGGATGACTTTTCTTTGATTCAAACCACCATTCCGACATCCATAGTTCCGACTGAGATTACCTTATTGAACTCATACTCTTTCTGTTGGGTCGACGCTAGTTGGCGCCAAGGATTAAGTGCTAGTATTGGCATTTATCTCCAATCAGAACCCTTAGGATTACTTCGATAGGCTATTTATTTACTAGACTATCCTTTAGCTATAGAAGGAGAAGCTCAAGCTCTTCTAGCAGGACTCAAATTGATTCAAGCTCTCATACCTTTGGAGTGGGTTCATCTTTTTTCTAATTGCAAAATAGTAGTCGATGCTTTCTCCTATAATTCATCTAATGATATCCCATGGGTCATTAGGTCTTGCATTAGAGCGTGGCACAGCTTGCATGCTGCTCTCTTCCACTACTATATTGCATACTAGCAGGGTCAATAATTCTTATACTCATAATCTTGCTTGATCGGCTCTATCCACCCAATCTTCTCTATTTGATTTGGGTGCATCATGTAATCTTTCTTGATGGAATAAGTAAACACGTTAGGAGAGTTAGAAAATTAAAAAAATCTATTTAGGTACTAGTGAATTGAATTTATATGTTTAAGCAGATATCTAATAAAATTCATATATTAGTATGTACTTTATACTTTTTAAGAGGTGGTTTATATTTAAAAAGAAATTAGTTTCTCAATGTGGCACTAATTTCCGCCAACTTAAAAAATTAAAGTGTTTATATTGTAAAACTCAAGATTACTTATTTTTTTGAGATTAAAGTGCAATAATCAAGTACATTACCACAAATCGATAGAAATTAAAAACAGACATTATATTATATTAGATTATATTAGATTAGATTAGATTAGATTAGATTAGATTATATTATATTATATTATATTAAAAAAGATATCAAACTAATTCGAGCCTCTTCTCAAGTGAGCTAAGTCTAGCTTGGCACGGCTCAATTATTTCTTGGAGCAAAAAAATTGAGCAAGACTCCGATGGCAAGCTTCAGCTATTTTGACAGCCCTATTCAAAACATAGAATTATGGCGGTCAAAATAATCAAGTCAATTCGAGCTCGACTTAATAAGACTCAATCAAGCTTGGCTCGATAATGAGCTAAGCCGAGTTTGATCTTTAAAATAGGTTTGAAAATAATTTCGAGTAAAGTTTAATCATGAGCCGGCTCAATCAAGTAAGCTCGATAAGGCTCGAAATTATTATAATAATTATAATATATATATATATATATCATATTTTTAAAATATAAAAATCTCTATTAGTTTATATTTTTTTAATATTTATATTTTATATGAATTAAGTCTTATTTTAAGCTTAATTCAAGAATAAAATAAGCTTAATTTAATTTAAGCATGCTCAAAATCTGGATTGGATTTATTAAGGCTTGAAATTACTTATTGATCTACTTGTTTCAGCTTGAGCTCAAAATTAACTCAAATTGAAAAGATTTCAATGCAAGTTTGATCACGAATTCTGGCTCAAAATTATTTTCAATTCAAGCTTGACTAGAACTAGACTCACCAGGCTTAGGCTTAGGTAGATCACAACCCTAACTAGACTCGATCAAGGTGGGTTCCTCTTGATTTATCATATAAAAGAGATGTTGATGACTGCGCATGACTATTTTATTTGCATAGTTGGGATTAAACATGATGCTTGTCATGAGGATGTATTTGTATATATATATATATATATATATATATATATATATAACTTAACAACAGATTTAAAGGTTAGAGATCAATGATTTTTATATTTTATACTCAACTAAAAATGTAATAGAATATCACTCCGTTGATACTTTTTCATTAGTCATATATTGTTAACATAGGGTGTTTTTAAAGAATAAAAAGTGTTAATCAGGGTTATTTATAAAAAAGAAGTCCTCTAGTTATTGTATTAAATGTTTTGGGCTCTTGGGTTTGAAATTACAGTTTCAAAGTCTCCCATTTTCATAATACCTATAAGTTACCATTTCCCTAACCCACCTATTTAACCAAATCTCTTTAAACCCCTTCCTTCTGTTCTTTCTTTTTCTCATGTCCTCACGCTTCAACCCCGACTTCCTTTAGCAAAGCTTTTTGCTCTTTCTTAATAATCATCTAGTTGTAGAGTATAAAGACTGGGTAATTGCATCTATTTACATTTTTGTGAAAGGGGCATTCTTTCTCTCTCTCTCTCTCTCTTTCTTATTTTGCAGCATTTTGTTCCACTAATATTAACAAAATAATGTCTTCACAATTTATAATTATTATAAGAACATCTATAAATCTTTTTAGTTGTGGAGGATAAGTACAGATGGCAACAAAAAGGTGGTTTTAGAAATGGAAGGAGTTAAAAGAGTAATTTTGGCTGATCTAGTTGCCTAAGCTTTTAAATGTAGATGACTCCGATAGTATTCACCATGTGTTCTTTGATTAAGAGCTTAATAATAAAATAATTTAAGAAGATGGAAGAGAAATGAGAGGGTAGAAAAGGATGGAAGAAGAGTGGGTTTCATGAGAATCATACTGAGGAGGAAGAGATGTAATTTGTTAGGGCTATATGAGTAAAAGAAATCCACATTTGCTATTTCAAAACTTAAAAATCTAAAACTGTCGATTGCATAACTAGAGATCTTTTTTCTGCAAATAACTATGTGAATTGTAAAGTCTGAAAATGCAAATTGTGAAATGAAATTCTCGCATAAAATTTTCTTACTAGAGAAAGTTTGTCAAAGTCTTTAATCAATCACTAGATTAAAGAAGGTTATATTGCTTTAATAATATTTTCATCAAATATTAGGTCTATGACTAGTTATGAAGTTGGTACTATTGATCAGGATATTTTGTTTGTACTTCTCATTTCCTCTGATATCAGTTCATCCAATTACCCCTTCTTTTTTTAAGGAAAAGCCCATAGGGTTGAATACTTCGTTACCTTCTAGAAATTATAATAATATTGTCTAATACACAAAAGAGGGGGGATAAAGAGAATACTCTTTTAACATACCTACAGTAGACAACAATACAAATAAAACAAAGCATCAAGTCCAAGGTCACAAAGAAAATAAATATGAAGAACGGCCCTAAAAAAAGTCACTGATTCTTTTGGGGGCTTTGTAGTTAGAAACTCCAAAACAATTTTATAGTTTGAAATTTCACCCTCCATTGTGATCTTTAAAAATCGCCAACTCTCTATTCTGATTCCAAAGAACCAAACTGAGTCTGATAACATTTTCTGTTCTGTTTATTTTTCCTTTTCATTTAGTCTCTGTTCTTTTTCTTTTCTTTTCTCCTGCTGCAACTCCCATCTTATGCATGCAATGTAATCCCTGTTTTGGCCTATAAGCCTCTAAATCCTATGTGCTAATGTTTGTCAAAAATCCCTGCATCAATCAATTAATCCCTACATCAATCTTCAAATCACGTCTGAACCAATAGACACAGTCAACCATACATCAAATAAATTAGACTTCTACTAGTTTCCGACATCAACAAATCGTATCAATCCTATATATAGTCCTACATAACAGGACAATTAAACAATTCTGTAAGACAAATAATAACATGAGAAGATTAAGCAGTGAGCCAGAAAGAAATAGAAATGCATATGATCTAGTTATAATCTCATTAATTGACGCTGAAGAAGAAATTAAAACTGTGAGAAATACGTACCAGACTGGAGACAGCTTACAGAATCACAAGATACTTTTGGTTGCTAGCTCTTAAGAGGCGTTCGAACCAGGCAGTAGAGCGAACGTCAATGACAATACGCGTATTTATAGATACTCGCAGACGTAGTTTTGATTTGGGGAAAGTCGTTTATTTATTGTATTTTATACGTAGTAAAATAAATTCTCAATCCTCTCCAGCAATGAAACAGCGAAACATAGCGTACCTACAATAAATCGATTCCACTGGCTAGTCCACGCCCTTTGTTTCCAGGATGTACTCAATGCCCGTTGACATTGATAACGTGCAGACCACGCCTTTGTGTCCTTATTCCAAACTAACAAGTTCTTGTATAAATTAATTTAAATTATTTGTCAGAATATATGATATCTGCTGGGCAATTTGCATTATAATTAATATAATTTAAGTTTTTCCACCCCTATCCATTCTATTTTTTTTTTTAAAAGAAGAAAAACTTTTATAAATTAACTCTCGGTTACAAAACTCCACATTAATATCAGAGGCTAAAAACTAAATGATATTGGTAGAAAATTCTCCCACCAAATTACAACCAAATCTAAGGTTTGCTAGCCAATATGCTGATTTATTGGCTTCATGATAGACATGAGTAATTTTTGAGATTTAATATTTTTGGAAAAGACTACAAAGATCCTCCACAATGGCAGCAATGTTCCAAGTTGGCTGGCTTCTATTGTTGAGCGTCAGCTAGTATTTTCAACTCGATGGCAATCCAGAGATTGTTTATATCTATTAGTCGAGTGGCTTTGAGTGTGCCCCTTACTACAATGGCTTCAGCTATTAAGGTGGAACCATACTTGGCGCTCTTACACCCTAAAGTTAGAGGACCACCAGTAGCTTGACAAGCCACAAAGCCCACCCTGCCTAGATCCAAAGGTTATGTGTGAAGGACCTATCTATGTTTAGTTTAACCCTACCTAGAGGGGCTATGGAGGGGTTGTTGATATGGTTCAGTTCGATCGAGCCTAATTAGAGGCGTATGGATATTAGGCTTGATGCTTAATACAATAAAAGCACAAATCAAATAACATCCTAGCTTTTTAATTAATTATTTTTAGCTTTACTTTGCCATTTAGTTTTTAGTTAAGATTAGAGTTTGGAGTCTAATCAATTGCAGTTTAGTCATGTTTGCTTATCAAGTTAGTTGGCCCGAGCCCAGTTAGGCTAGACTGACTTAAGCTGGGGGTAGCCACCTATAAAGTCTTTGGTGCACACATGAGTCAATTATATTGGAATTATTGAATCTGAATATCTTCTTTGCTTTTCTTCGTCCTTGTACACCATCATCCAAGCTTGGCCAAGTACCCATGAAGACCACCACTATCTACCTCCTTAACTAGTTGGTGCCTCTTACCCATAGGAGACGACCCTCCTTCTTCCTCCTCTCTCTAAATCCACTAGCTGAACCACTACCGCTACTATCGACTACCCACTTCCACAATCCACCACCGTAGAATCAAACTTCAATCCTCGATCTACATTTCCACCATCTCGGATCCCTATTATAATGGTCAGATCTCCACCACCAATCGATATCTCAAGATCTAACCAAACAAATCTTGCACTGTTGGTCTCGTTGGAAAACAACTTATCCAATTTTCAAGAGGTTTTAATGGGTAGATCTTCCATAATCACCCTCACAAGGTATGCCCTATAATTTGTCTAGAGATTGTTGCGAATCAGATCAGGCTATTTCCCCATTAGATAGATCGAAGTGCATATCAAATGGTATTAGAGCTAGGCGAACCTCAAACCACCATTAATGACTACAACTAGGTCCATGGTAGCGAGGAAGACAATGAAACACAACACAACTACAGGAGCAGATCCGCCTAAGGAAACCCCAATCCGAGGAGGCGAACGGATCGACTCCACCGCGGCTAATCCTAGCCACACATATCTACCTCCTAGCCCTCTCGAGGACTTGATTGCGGAATTCATAATGGAGACACAGTGTAACCACGAGGTGCTCGAGACATTCATGGTGAAGGCTGCGACACTAAGAACACCTAATTGAGATCCACCACCGCCAAACCTTGCACGTAGGGCCCACCACCTCCACAACTAGAGCCTTGATGCCCCACCCCCTAGGGCACAAGGCTACCGTTGTGGTTCTACTTGGATCGGCTGATGAAGAGCAAGACTATCGGGTGAACCTGGATCAGTTTGGCATGGAGGACGATTGGGCTAAACTGGATGGACACGATCGATGTTGAGAGGACTTGGAGCATTGAAGGGCCTTCCACCGTATAGGGCCACACCCACATGCATTCATACCTAAACTTAGGTTTGACCCGAATAATGACCATAGGATTTTGATACGAACCATTTTAGGGTCTGAATCATCAAAATGTCAAATTTGGAGTTTATGGTGGATCATTTAGGGCAGCTTGTAAAATATGATTTAGTGGCAAAATTGGGCATGTGAGTAGGCTAAATCAATGAGAAAACATGATGGTCATGATCATTTGGCAAAGGACAAGGTTTTATAGATAATAACCTTAGTTAAATGTTATGTGGTAGTTTAAGGCAGAATTGCAAATATAGGTTAATGGATGTTATGGGACACTTGTGGGTATTATTGAGGGTGAAAAGTTAAAGAGGGAGAAGTGAGTTGGCCCCAGGGATCAAGAGGAATAACCAGACGAAAGGGATCTAAGAAAAGGGACTAGAGAATTGAGGGAGAAAGAGAGTCTTTGGAGGGTTGGAAGAAGATAGAGCTTGGGGAGATAGACTTCAATAAAATATTCAATGCTTAATCAAAAGGTGCTGCCTAGACATATATTCATAGGCTGCCCCTATCCTAAAGACCCTAAAGAGACCAAATACAAAGAAAACACGTCTAGAAATACGAAACAAACTTAGCATAGGGTTTGCTCTTTGTTTTGTCGCAGATAAAGTCCAAATCTGTATAAATTTTGAATACAAGTTGTAGATTATGACATGATTGATCTTATCCAATTGATTTTGTAATTTTTGGAAGTCAAATGAATATCGTCTGAATATTCTCCCAAAACTACACAGATCTAAATTCAACTAATTAAATAATTTCTAACCAAATAGGTCTCTCATAAAAAGATAAAATAAATAAACTCAATCCATTAAGCCTAATGTCTCTAAGATGTGACACGAGCTGACTTGGTTCATATCAGAATCAAGGTTGAACGATGTTTGCAGTTCAAGGGTGGAGACCCTTTTAGTAGGCTCTAACAAGTAGAGTAATTTTTCATTTTCCAAGGGACAATAGAAGACTGCAATGTACTATTTATGAGCTTCCACTTGGAAGGTGATGAGTTCTACAGTACCAAAAGATAGGCTACAGAACAATTCCTTCAAGATCTGGATTTATTATAGGAATCTATCCATGCAACTGTGGGAAAATAGTCATCAAATATTCTCTTGCAGTCAGATCTACAATTTTTATATTTATGTCCTTCACAGATTCGAATTATAACTAGGACACAAATATGAAATAACGCGGGTGATGGTGGTGGTGACGAGTGGAGTGGATGTTAGGGTTATAGATGATAATGGATATCAAGGTGGATGGTGGATGTGGTTAAAGGATATAGACGAAGGGGAAGAAGTGGTCGAGATCCCAAAGAAAAGAGAGGACTCGACAGACGAGGGAGATTAGAAGTTAGGAGAGACCTTGCCAACGGTAGAGATGGTAGGTTGGTGAAAAGGAAGGAGGAAGATTAGGGTAGAGAGAATAGAGAGAAGAAAGCAAGCAAGAAATCAATAATCTCATAGCCTTTATAGAGGCTAGCCAACAAGCCCTAATAATAATAACGAACCCTAATCCTAGTGCAACCTCGCAAATCGCGTTCGAACGCGCCTGATTGCATTCGAACACACAAAAGATGTTCTCTGTATGTGCGAATGTGATACAGGCGTTCGAACGCGCCTGACTACATTAGAATATGCTTTTCGCGTCCTTTATATTTAATAACCTGATGTAGGCATTCGAACGCGACCTATAGGAATTTTATTTTAATGAAAATAAATAATTAATGTAGTAAGAAAAGACTCTAACTAAATGTATCAGCCCACCACACTTCTCCTACTTTGCCCTCAAGATGTAAAGTCGAAGAAAATGCTCCAACATATCAGCCTCCAACTCCCATGTCGCCTCATCGGATCGCTTGCCAAGCCACTCGACTAGAATCTCCATCTCTAATCTGGTACCATGTCGTGCCTAGCAAGTACACGAACAAGCTCTATGATCTCTATCTCCTCCAATGGCTCCGGTAGAACTAATCCAACGACCTCATGATCTCCAATTCGCTCCCTCAGCAATGAAACATGGAAGACAGGATGCACTCTCGACCCCTCTAGCAGCTCCAAACGATATACAACCGGACCAATCCGCTATAACACCCGAAACGGACCGAAGTAGCGATGTGCTAACTTCTGGTTTTGCATCGGACGCAAGGTCACCTATCGATACGGTTGCCCCCTCACAAACACCCAACTGCCAATGTCGAACTCCTACTCCCTATGACTGTGATCATAAACTTGCTTCATGCGATTTTGAGCAAGTTTAAGATGAACACGCAACCTCCTCAATGTGGCGTCTCTATCCATCAAAGCTAAGTCCACCTCTGTCCGATCTGTAGATGCCACTGGACCATAAGCGTATAATGTCGATGTCGTGCGTCCATACACCACCTCAAATGGAGTTATGTTAACGCTGCTATGGTAGGCGGTGTTGTAAGACAACTCCGCCCACAGTAAGAACTCTAACCATTATCTCGGCATCTCTCCAACAAAACACCTCAAGTACTGCTCAATGCCTTGATTGACCACCTTGGTTTAACCGTCCGTTTGCAGATGGTAAGCCAAATTGAAGTTCAATCGAGTTCCCTACAATCTGAAAAACTCCGTCCAAAAGTCGCTTATAAATACATGATCACGATCCGAGACGATCGTGCATGGCATGCCATGTAACCGAGCAACATCTCTTACAAAAATTTTAGCCACTGACTTGACTGAAAATGGATGTGACAATGCCGAAAAGTGCGCATACTTGCTCAATCTGTCAACCACAACAAAGATAACGGAATAACCACGTACCAGCGAAAAACTCTCTATGAAATCCATAGAAATGCCTTCCCAAACACGGTCCGGTATAGCTAAAGGCTATAGTAATCCGACCGGTTTTAATGTGGTTGCCTTAGCAAGCACGGACAAAACTCCTCATATCTTGTCTCAACCCTAGCCATGTGCAACTCTTAGATATCCTCCTATAAGTCCTCAAGACACCCTCATGACTAGCCTCTGGAGTTTAGTGGAAGTGCTCCAATAATTTCTGCCGCAATCCATCATTTGCGAGCACCCTAATGTATCCGTGGTTCAGCAGCAAACCACCTCGGTTCTCCAACTCTAGATGGCGCATCGGATTATCCATCACCTCCTGTAACAATCTCAAAACATCTGGGTGAAATGTACATGCATACCTCAGCTCATCAAGGAAGGGAAAGGTAGGAGAAGAATAGGCTGCAAGCTTGGCGGTATTGGGTTGGCGCGATAGTGCATCCGTCACTCTATTTTCCGTTCCCTTCTTGTATTGTATTTCATAATTATACCGCAACAATTTTGTGACCTATCTCTGCTGTGCCGGAGTGTGTATGCGCTATCCCATAAAGTATAGAAGGCTCCTATGATCGGTTCGGATAATGAATCACCTACCGATCAAGTAAGGTCTCCACTTTGTCACCGCATGTAGAATTGCCAACATCTCCCTCTCGTAAGTCGATAATTGCTAAGATTTTTATGATAAAGCTTTGCTAAGAAAGGCAATGGGACATCCTCTCTGCATTAGTACAGCTCCTATGCCAACACCCGACATATCACATTCGACAATGAACTCTTTGGTGAAGTCCGGTAGCGCTAAAACGGGTGCCGTCGTCATTGCTGTTTTCAGTTTTTCAAAGACCGTAGTGGCTTCATTCATCCATCTAAAAGAGTCCTTCAGCAAAGAAGTGAGAGGAGCAGCGATCTTACCATACCCGGCGATGAAGCGGCGATAATATTCGGTCAGCCCCAAAAATTATCTCAATCCTGTGGTGATGATAGGAATAGGCCAAGCGGTCATGTATGCTACCTTTTGAGGATCCGCCGCTACACCTTCCGCTGAGATGATGTGGCCTAAATACTCTACTTGTGGTACTCCTCATAGGCACTTGGACTTCTTGATCTTTAATTTTTTGCTTCAATAAATTCAACACATCCTCCAAATGTTGCCAATGCTCCAATTCAGTGTTGCTATACACCAAAATATTGTCAAAGAATACCAAAACATACCTTCGCAATAGAGGCTGAAATATATCATTCACGTTGAAAAGTAGCTGGAGCATTGGTAAGACCAAAATGCATCACTCGGAACTCGTAATGCCCGTCCGGAGTCTGAAATGCAGTTTTGTGCACATCCGCCGGGTAAACTCTAATTTGATGATACCTAGCCCTTAAGTCCATCTTGCTGAATATAGTCGCCCCAACAAGCTTGTTCAACAGCTCCTCTATAATCAGAATGGGATATCGGTCCTTGATGGTAATAGCGTTTAGTATCCGATAGTCGATACAAAAATACCATCTCCCATCCTTTTTTCACACCAATAGCACGAGCGATGAGTATGATCTATGACTTGGTTGAATGAGGCCTTGCTCCAACGTCTCGGCTACCATTATGGGTGTAAACGAGCCGAGCTTGATCGAGCCTAGCTCTAATCAAGCTTGGATTGAAATTAATTTCGAGCCTGTCTTTGTGATCAAGCTTGAATTGAAATAATTTCAATCCGAGCCAATTTTGAACTCGAGCCAATTTCGAGCTTAAACGAGCTCCTCAATTAGCAATTTCAAGCCTTATCAATTTCAAACCATTTTCACGCCTGAGCAAACTTGAATTAATTTAGGCTTGAATCAAGCTTGAAATAAAACTTAATTCAACTATAAAGATATAAATATTACCAAAATATAAATTACAAGCAATAAAGATAAATGGGTTAGAAAACTACAAGCAACCATATAAATTACAAGTAACAAAGATAATTGTGTCAAAAAACTACAAGTAACCAAAATATAAATTACAAACAATAAAGATAATTGTGTCAAAAAATAATGGCTGAAATTCTGAATAGGTGAAAGGGTTTTGATTTGATGGTTCATATTAGTTTGATATTACTCATCCTTATCTAGCTGATTTGATCGAGCCGGCTCGAGATTAAGCTTGGCTCGAATTTAATTTCGAGCCTAGCATTAATGATCAAGCTCGGCTCAGCCTATTTTTGAGCCGAGCTTGATCGAGCATTATCGAGCCGAGCTTGAACCGGCTTGATTATTTTGACAGCCCTAACTACCATCTTGAAGATAATTTCTTTTTACACATGTGGATACCGATATGGCCTCACATTCGCTGGTGCAGCCCTAGGCACAATTTCTATGCGGTGGTCCGCCGTTCTCCTTGGTGGCAACTCCTTTGGTTCCTCAAATAGTCTAACAAATTTGTCTAATAAATTAGACAACTCGATGGTAGTATCTAGACTCATTTGAGGCTCATCTCTTGCTAGTCCTAACTGAAGAAGATAGATCAAATCACTCGCATATGGTAGCCCCACCATCGGCTGTATCGCAGGAATCGACGGAGATCGAACACCATCAAGCTGCACATCTTTGTTTCCTTGCTTAAATTTCATCAACATGCTTCGAAAATCAAAAGTAATGGGTCACAAGCTTTGTAACCACTGAGTGCCAAGGACAATGTCCGCTCCTCGCAGCACCAACGGATATAAGTCCACAATGATTCGTGTCCTTGCACTCGTATACTAACCCGGTGACACAAGCTCTCCGCCTTAAGTTTCGTGCGGTCTCCAATAGCAATGTCAAATCCCATGATCGGTTCAGTATCCAAACCCAATCTCCTTACTAACATCTCGTCTAGAAAGTTGTGCGTACTCCCGAAATCGATGAGAATATCCATACAATGCTTTCTAACGAGTCCATCTACCCGTAACGTCCTCAGCGCGGATGTACCCGAATATGCATGCATCGATATTTCAGCTTGGATATCTTCCTTCACGCCCTCCTCAATAGCCTCCTTATAGACCTCCTCTAAACACTCTCCATCATCAACAACCTCATCATCCTCCTTGAGACTATCGATGAGTATCACACTCCCAATCGCTCCCAATCGGTTTGGAACACCGTTGACCGGGGGTGAAACGTTCATCACATCGAACGCAAAGGCCCTTTGCTCTTCGCTCCTCCACCTAGGCAGGTGTGACAGTTCGAACGGGGGGGGGGTGGGTCTTGTTCCTCCTCTAACATCGCGGAAGAAGGTCTCAAAGGTAGTCATGGTCTAGTACTAGTACTAGCAACCGCTGTCTTTGAACCCGCAGAATTTCCAGCCGGCGTTCTAAGTGCAAACCACCCATCTCGGTTGCCCCAACTTGTTTTTGCTGCCATCTTGAGAGTCTTATATTTTTGCTCCATCCTCACGGCCTTCTCAAAGGCCTCCTCAAGAGTGGTAGGACAAAGAGCACGAACATTCGCCTGTTCCAAATCTGCGTGTAATCCTCCTACAAAA
This sequence comes from Typha angustifolia, assembly GCF_048772165.1. NCBI lineage: Eukaryota > Viridiplantae > Streptophyta > Magnoliopsida > Poales > Typhaceae > Typha > Typha angustifolia. Next base: position 2,219,250 of record NC_133240.1, on the reverse strand, counting down.
GTCAGCCCAACTGGTAAATCCTCTACCACGAATAACCGATCTATACTAATGCAATACCGTTCCTTGGAGGTGAAAGCTTGCCATATGAACCTTTGCGTCCTCTGCCGTCCCTTGATAATCAAAGTATTATTCAACTTGAATTATCCAATCCGTTGGATCATTGCCTTAGAATTTTAGAAAGTCCAAGTGTGCGGTTCTCCCTCGAATAGCATTATCCAGTTTGCGAAAGACCCTTGGTTCAGGTCTGAACTATTGTGCATGTTGATCACCAAAGTGCCAATCCTCCTCTTCGACGAAGTGCACCAGTGCCGCACGCCACTTGGGTTCCACCACCGTTGGTCTTGAATTTTGTAACGGAGGTGGGGGATGATGTGTATGCATAGGTAAAAGAGGATCATTGACACTAGTATGCCGCACCTAGACCTGTGGGGTATTGGTTCGGTGTGGTCCCACAGCTGGAACTTCTTGAGGCACTGATCGTCGTCGAGGAGATGACGAAGCCGATCAGTTTATGACATATTTCTTTAAATCATTATGATCCTTTTGCATTGCATCAACTCTATGCATCAATATTTGGAACATGCCCGTAAGTTCATCCGTCAAGCCCATATTCACACTCATAGACGTTGGTTGACTCGGTCCTGCCGTGGTCGCTCCAAAGGAATCGGCCTCACAGTTAGGGTTATCATGGCTTGAGTCTTTCTTTATCGGTATGCTCTCCATTGGTCTCCTTATCGAGGTCATCTTCCTCGTTTCAACCATTAATGGAGGTCTGAGATTCACCTGGCTCTGATACTAAATTGATACCAAAATTAATGGGTTCTATGGTACCAAAAGATAGGTTACGGAACGATTCCTTCAAGATCTGAATTTATTACAAGAATCTGTCCGCGCAATCGTGAAAAAATATTCACAAAATATTCTCCTATAGTTAGAAAATTATGAAACTAAGTGGATTAGATTCGTAACTTCCTGATCAACAATTTTTGTATTTATTCCCTTCACAGATTTGAACTAAAATTGGTACAAAAATATAAAATAACGCGGGTGATGGTGGTGGTGACGGGTGGAGTGGATGTTACGGTTATGGATGATAATGGAGATGAAGGTGGATGGTGGATGTGGTTAAGGGATATAGACGAAGGGGAAAAAGTGGTCGAGATCCCAACTAAGAGGGAGGACTCGATAGAAGAGGGAGAGACGTTGCCAACAGTAGAGGTGGTAGGTTAGTGAAGAGGGAGGAGGGAGATTAGGGTAGAGAGAATAGAGAGAAGATAGGAGACAAAAAATCAATAATCTCATAGCATAATGAATTTGGCTACCATCCACACCTTTATAGAGACTAGCCAACAAGCCCTAATAATAATAACTAACCCTAATCCTAGTACAATCCCGCCGATGGCGTTCGAATGCGCTCGATCACGTTTGAATGCGCTCGATCGCGTTTGAAAGCATAAAAGACGTTCTTTGTATGCGCGAACGCGATGCATGCGTTTGAATGCAACGTTTAAACGTGCTCGACCGCGTTCGAACTCGTTTTTCGCGTCCTCTGTATTTGCGAACCTGATGTAGGCATTCTCTAGGGCGTTCGAACACGACCCCTTCCACGTTCGAACGCGACCTATAGGAATTTAATTTTAATGAAAATAGATAACTAATGCAAGAAAAAAAGATCCTAACTAAATATATCAAAAGGATTGCCATTACATTGGAATAGATCGGCCTCAACTCATCAGTAGTTTGACCAATGGGCCAGTTCCAATGTTACGAACCAGATCTGGACTGATCTGGATATAATAGAATTATGAAAATTAATATGATGGTAGCCTCGAAGGTTAGGGTTCTAGTTTTGGTTTCACGTAAATTGGAGGTAAGATGAAAAGATATAAATAAAATTATGGATGAAGGTCAGAATTAGACAGATTAGTAATTATCCGACGTTGCGGCGAACGTCGAAGGGTGGCGGATGGCGAAGGGTGGTGGTGGACGACTGTATAGTAGGGTGGCTTGTGACGGACGATGGTGTCTAGGGTTTGGGTGCTTGGAAGGGTTCTACGGTTATTATCTACTCTTATGAAGATAAAGATGATCTAATAGCTATGATCAAATGATAAATATGTTAATAATAAAATAATTCAACATAATTATTTCTCAATGCTTAGATGCTTGGATTCTTAGACAAAAAATCTCGGCCCCTCTATATATAGAGGCCGGATACAATGTAATAATGGTGGTGCTGACGGGTGGAGAGGCTGATAGGGTTATGGATGATAATGGAGATGAGAGTGGATAGTTGATGTAGTTTTAGAGATAAGAATGAAAGAGAAAAAGTGGCCAAGATCCCAAGAATGAAGGAGGACTCGACAGACGAGAGAGATTAGAAGATAGATGAGACCTTGCTAACAGTAGATGTGACTGGTTGGTGAAGAGGGAAGAGGGAAGAGGGAGATTAGGGTAGAGAGAATGGAGAAAGATATAAATCAATATTCATTCATCATAATGATTTTCGGTGCCATCCACACCTTTTAAGAGGCTAATCAAAAGCCAAAATAATAATTATTAACCCTAAAACTAGTGGACTCTCGCCGATCACGTTTGAACGGAGTCGACCGCGTTCGAACGCACAAAATACATTCTTTGTGGATGCAAACTGATGCAGGCATTCGCACATGTGTGTTCGAACTGCCCAACTGCATTCAAGTGCACATTTCGCATTCTTTGTTTTTGCAAAGTAATGCTGGCATTCGAACGCGCCCCTTTCCGCGTTTGAATGCGACCTATAGAAACTTTATTTTCTCAAAACTAAATAACTAATGCAATAAGAAAAGACTCTAGCATAGTGTATCACCCTATAGATCTAATCCAACGGGTCACCCTGCTGAATTTAGAAAAATCAACTCGAAAGGTTCGGGGTTGTAGCAATTGATTGCGTCCATTCTCACATCCTTTGTGAAGCGACTCATGTTGCTGGACCCTTGGTTCATATTAGGGCTCCTCCCACTCCTCCCAAGGTTCCTCCTCTAGGTGTGGGGCCATGGGAGCCCTCAAGTGCAAGGGCAGCAAATCGGTGCAATGCCCTTGCAGTTTGTTATGTTGCTGCCATGGTGCCGCCAAGATCGATCCGTGCTGGACCCGATCTTGTGGTAAGGGACGATCCTTTGGTCATCGATAATGATCACGAGGTGGAGGTCAACGATCTGGTTGGGCAACAATCGATGGTGGAGCCATAGAAGTCACAGCCCTAGCTGGTTCTTCCTCGTTGTTTCTAGGCGGGATGCTGCCTTGATTAACCTCTCCATGGTTGATATGCTCAAGTGTATGCCTTGGAAGATTTTGGTTCATATCCACCAGGGTTGCCTTGATCTCTAACATCGTTTGTGCCATGAGCAGTAGGGTTTGCGAGAGATCGGGAGGGCCTTCCATTCGTCCTCGCAAACTGTAGGGATGGTGATCTTGACGGAGCTATGTGGTCCATCTCCATGCCTTAGTAGCTCATTTCCTTTGCTGCCTTTGATCTTGTGGTAGCCATGACGGTCCGAGGAATGTTGGCTCTGATACCAGTTATTACGAATCAGCTTAATCCAATCGGTTACAATTATGGACCAGTTTAAGGACGTGATTTCGAAGGGGATTCTAGAGGATCTAGCTGTTGGATCTTGCTAAATTTTAAATATGTGCCCTTGGCGTTTGAACGCTCCCTAACAAAAAGCTTTATTTTTTTAAGCAAAAATTAAACTAGATAAATAGGCTCATCCCAATGAATCTAATGTCGCAAGTGGATTCAATCTGACCGAGTTATATCATATTGAGATTAGAAATCTTTTATAGGGAGTGGTGATGTAACACCCATGAACAACAAAAAAAAAATTTAAGCGCACGTGCCATGCGTATGCACTCTAACCATAGCGCACGCGCCAAGCGCGTGCATTGACTTATTCTCCTTCTTCCTCCACCTCTTGCAGTTAGTTGTGAGAGGTGGGAGGGAAGTGCACCAAAGTGGAGTTGAACTCCACTCTGCCCCTATCTCCCCTCATCTCTATATAAACTCCAACACCCCTCCCCCTCTAGCTTTCTTCGCTTCGCAATCTCTCTCTCTCGCTCTTCCACCTCTTCCTCTCTTTTATCTTTCCGAGCTGCCGAAGACCTCGTCGCGGACAATGAATCACCGGAGCGCCGACGACCAATCAAAACCCCCTCACCTCAATCCTCAGGTCCTTCTCCCCTTTAAATTAATTTGAATATTGCTTAGTAAATCCTAGTTAATTATAGTCTATCCATTTCTATCTTCACCGGAGAAATTCGCTGTCCGGCGACTTCGGGTCGACTACCCACCGGTCCGGGAAGTTTCCCCGCATCAGCCCCTTGCCATGGATTTGGGTACCCACGTGGTGCATGGGAGGCGCTGCCATGTCGCCTTCCACCGCCGAGTTCCTTGGTCACTAGCGGCCACCACCGGCGGTGGTGACCACGCTCGTCAGCCTCAATTGACTCACCTATTCACATGGCAGAGGTGGGTACTCAAGATGAGGGCTTCAAGCCCATTTTCACTAAATTAGGAAGCTCCATGGTCGCCAGCCATGGAGTTCCTCACTCCTCACCATCGGCCACACTAGCTGATGGTCCAAACCGGGCTGCAACCCAAGTCGACCTCGTCCACTTTGGGGAGCCGGTGGAGCTTAGCTACTAGTGACGGGGATCGCCGACAGCGGCAACTCCATCTCTCTATCCCTAGAGAAGAAGATTGAGCTGGGTGGGGGTTGATCAAACCCCCACCAGATTGTGTTGGCTACGGGTGTGGGCTGCAGCCCACGCCTGTAGCCAGCGAGGGATTGGGCTCGTGAGCCTACTCCACCCGACTTTTGTGGGCTACGGGGCAGGCCGTAGCCCACGCCTGTAGCCAGCGGTGGGCTGGACTCGTGAGCCTAGTCCACTCAACCTTTGTGGGCTACGGGGTGGGCCGCAGCCCAGGCCCGTAGCTAGCGATGGACTGGCTATGGTGTGGACCGCAGCCCACACTCGTAGTTACAGGTGGATTGGGCTCAGGCCAATCCACCAATATTTTGGTGGTTTATGTGGTTGACTGGGCTTTTAAGCCCAGCCCACCCAATCTCTAGGCAGGCTACAATGTGGGCCGTGGCCCACACCTGTAGCTAGCCTATCATTTGGCCTAGCAGGCTGTGGGTAGCCCACTTCCTCAACATTAATGCTGACTGGGCCTTGAGCCTAGCCTGTGAAGCCTAAGCTAGCCAGTCTTTTAAAATTTTGTTTTTATAAATTTATGTTAGCTACCTTTCTAGATTTTTCTCAATCATATTATTAACATAATTTAGGATAATACATAATTAAATTAGGCATTTGAATTTATTAATCTTTTCAATTATCTTTAACATTTGCAAATGTGGGTAATTCTAATTTTACCATAAATGATAATTTTTAATTAATACAAAATAATATATTAATAGGGAAGGATAAATGCAAGATCAAGTCACCTACTCGGACCTAAAGAAATAAACTTAATTTATACAACAAGGTAGTTAGTTCTATAAGTTCATCATTTTTATGTTTATTTTATCTTATAAATTATTCGACCTATTACTATGTGAGGAGGACCTCGAAATTTAGGAGGAGCCGATTGATTAGGAGAGAGACAGATTCTAGAGATATTTCAAGCGAGTTAGATCCTATATTAGTCTACGAATAATGTTTACATATGTCATTTCTTACTGGCATTAATTACTACTTATTGCATATGTATGATAGACCCCATGTTTAATTATAATATATGTAACTTTGATGATCATGATATAATAAATAATAGAAGTCATGACACCACATGCTCGTATAATTATTAGTCTAGTCCAAATTAGGCAGTGCCCCTCTCACCCATTAAACCCGGGGTTAATGGTAGAGTGTATTATATAGTATTATATTAGTGGTCTACATCTAAGGTCGTTAGTTGGTAGAGCATTTAGGTGATTACACTGCCTTGATTGGAGACTAGTATAGAATGATATTAATAAGATGATTGAGAGGTAGGGCTATAGTTCTAGCAGTACCCGAGGATGCAGGGTCAAGGCATCTATCGAGCTGTGAGCTATTACCCTTTGTATGCGATGATTCTACTATGTGCGATGATTCAGCTACAAGTAATGATTCTGCTTTTTGCGATGATTTACTAGAGCAGTGATGATGGGCCTACGACTAGGGTTATTAGTCTAATAGCCATAGACAACCGATTATATGCAGTGTCGTCAGGCATGTATGAGCGATAATACCACTAGATGACTAGTCCCCCTCAATACTATGTTGCTTTGTGAAATATGACATTAGTGACATGGTTTCTGTGTGGATTTTTATATATATTGAGCTATGATAATGAAAGTTTATTAAAAATTGTATTGTACACATTTACTTGATATGTTCATAATTATGATTATGCATTTCTATTTATCATGTAATACCATATTCATACATTACTATTGGATTATACTTGCTGGGCCCTGTGCTCACCGCCATTTTGGTGGAAATATTTCAGAGCTAATTATGGAGGACGCAGATATTGAGGAGTAGCATATTTGTTTTCCTATTATTATTGTTTATTCTGTTGTTCCTAGTTAGACTTTAGCCCCTGCGAGGGTTTTATGCTTAAAATTTGTGTATGGACTTGTATTCTTAGAGGCTTATTGAAGCCTATGATAATTATAACTTTGGATTATTTGCTTGGATTATTATGGTGTTTCTAGACTTATGCCAAATACTTTGTGAGATTATTTCACTAACTGGTTATATGAGAATCACGTGGATCTCTCCATGTGAGGAACACATGATTTTTGGAAGTGGGTGGTTTAGGTGAATTGTGGGGTCAAGTGATCAAGACTATTTTAGATAGAGTCGTAGGGATTGATAAGGTGTTTGTAAGTTAGTTTTGTAAATTGCTACAATTTATTTAGTGATTAGTTTTTCTAACTTTAGATCTGTGGTTTTTTTTTACTTGTTTTGAGTTTTTCCACATAAAAATATTAGTGTTTATCTTTGCTTAATACTCTAATTGTTACGTCATATTTTTATTTACTTAAGCAACCGTTTGGAACATTGTGCTTAGGGTTTAATTTTTTTTTTTTCAATTAGTATCAAAGCAGAGCTCTCTTACGATAAAAGAGATCCGCTAGAAGATCCGCAGGGCAATGAATTCCCATAAAGATGGGCACTCCTCAATTAGGCTTCCAATTCTTGATGGAGCAAATTATGGTAATTGGAAGGTTATAATGAGAGCTTTCCTACTATACGAACCACAGCACACATAAAAGTCAGGTGCGAAAACCAATTCGAACCAATCGCATAGAGCTGAACATGAACATAGAAAGTTCAAAAACTATTCTGGACTTTGGATTTCCTTTTATAATTTATCCAGTCTACCTAAATATGATCCCCTAATACTTATAAAAGGATTATAGGGTTAGAGAAGGGCAAAGAACTCTAAGGGAACCAAGAGAATACAATACAGTGATTTCTTGGATCCTCAATCAGCTATCTTTCATCTTTGATGAGGAGTTCAATTGTCCAAACTTGTCAACTATTGTTCATGCCTTGAAGCACATTAGAAGAGTGGAAACATTTGAGAGCACATGTCTACTTCCAAGGATACCAATCATGATCTATGTCGGGGTTCATCATTTGGAGGCAATCGAGTTTCATGAAGTAGCTCATTGTGATCAACTGCGAGCAGGAGAAAAACTTGACACTTAGACATTAGTATGTCTATGGAAGTTTGTAGATGAACCTACCTAATCTAATTCTTCCTCTCTCTCGAGAATTTTGGAATATATGATCAAAATACTTTTGTCTTGTTAAATAGGCTGTTGGAGACGATCGATCATACTGTTTGTTCTATTGCTATCAATTTTTGAACCCTAATACTAACAAATATATATATAACTAATAAATGAAAATACTGTATACTACTAAATAAGCTTTTTATAGGACCAAGAATGCATAGTTTCGTTGTTGCACCCGAAAGTCATACCCTACGTACACATTAGCTATCATGAAAGATGTTGAAGACGTAAGCTCAAACCATCATCAATACTTTTCTCAACTTTTGACACCTAAGACTTCAACTGGACGATCAAATCGCCCTCCAAATTGGCTACTCTTGGAGAAGTGAGGAAATTAGATTGATTTGCATGTTTAAATAAACCGATTGAGACTTTGGCAGATGCTTCATGATAGAGGTGGGAGAGCCGGGCTGAGTTCGGATTGGGTTTTTCGGGCCAATCGGAATCTACTGCCAAACCATTAAGCATCTTTACCACCGTCGATACTAAAAAACCCCTTATGAGCTTCATTGTCCTACAACTTTCCAGAAAACCACTTCATTATGAATTTTTCAAATACTCCACGTAACCACATGGCAATAGGCCAGGTCGTCCCGAGCGACTCTTGAGCGGAGAGCGACGACCATTTCACAAAGTTGCCCGGGCCACTATCCTGTTTTAGGGCGAGGTTGCAAGAGAACTAGACTGCCTTGGCGAGATGGTCTACCGTCTCCTTCTCTTCATGACAAAAGAGCACGTCTCCTCAATATATATGAGGAATAAATCTGTGAAGCTTGGCACACCAATTAATTAATATTTTATGTATGCTAAAATCACTAACAATAAATATTGTATTTAAATTTGAGATAAATATACAAGTAGTGATATGTTATTCAAATTAACATGACTACCTCAAAGGTTATACAGAAAAGCATGCTCTATTTTAGAAGGCAAACTAATAGTATCTAACTTATATATTCCGACAATCCTAGAATGAGCTTATCTTTCAATTAATACTGTAACTCACCTAAAAACTTCAGAATTTATGCATTGTTGGCGACTCCAGGATTTATGCATTGTTGACGATGAGGTGTGCAGTACCTTAGAAAACCATCCTTAGATCTAAAAGAAGAAAGAAGTGAGCGCTTGGCATCTATATTCATGTGACAAAAAAAAAGAGAAAGGATTCAAATGTGTTCAAGTTACTTTTTGAGAAGCTTGGGCAAGATTGACAACACTCCAGCGACCTTCAGCATTTTCATGAAAATATTTAATGATAGGAATATGTTTAGTTTTATTTTTCCCATTTGCACTTTGGATATTGCAAATGAATTCTGGGTGCAAATCCCATAGAAAAAGGTCATGGAGAAATACAAGGTTGTTCATTCCCCGTGGGAACTCCTTCAATTGTGTCAAGCCGGCCAATTCTAACTTCTCAAGGCTTTGCACCGACTTCTCGAAAGATATAAACTCAAGCCATGACATATCTCTTAAAAAAAGTCTTTTCAAACTAGGAAACCACCCTGGCTGAAAGATCATGACTTTTCCTTCATATGCCCTTTGAAGACAAAGACATGTTAGACTAGACATACAAGAGATAGCTCCGAGAGGATCTTTCTTGAGCTTGCACCACCGTAGACTAAGCCACTTAAGGTTGACCTGTTGGGATTGAAACAAAGGGGAACCCAAAACACCTTCTTGTAATCTGCCTTTTAGACTCAGCTTTTGAAGATGCTGAGGTATGGAGCTCAATGCTTCTAAACTGATATACTCATTCTCATCTGTTGCGTACACATCTAAGCTAGAGAGGAACTGCATCTTATCAATGGATTTAAATAGCTGATAGCAGTGAATTTTTTTAACTTTTCTAATTCGGAAACTTCTCAGCTGAGTCAAGTTTCCTATTTGTCCCACCAAGTCCATGGTTGCTTCAATGCTTTGTAGAGTTTGTAGGTCTGTCAAATGCCACAGTCCCTTTGGAGCTTCTATACTACTACAATCATGAAATTTTCTAAAATTTGCATCCAATATTTTCTCTACAAACAAGTGTCGCAACTCCTTTAATTCTACTGTCGTACTTGGCAACTTGTTTATTGCAGTTCTGCAAAGATCAAGAGTGTGGAGCCTACGAAGTTTACTTAAGGAGTTTGGTAGCTGCTTAACATTTGTTTTCCTCAAACCCAAGTAGCGTAAGTTGAATAGATTGAAAATATCATCCGGTAGGCATGTGATTGGGGCATTTTGTATATCTAATATTCTCAGATATCTTACATTCTGTGAAACCCAAGATAGAGAGGTTAGAGAAAAGTTGGTAGTATCGAACAAATAAATGGAGCGAAGGTGTGAAAAATTGAGACTTGACTGGAAACTATCACTATACTCATCTGACCTCATCCGGCGAGCATTATGGTTAATCATTCTCATCTGTGATTTATCATATGATGTGCAAAAATTTTCTTTTGCAGAAATTGATATGGCTAATTCCCGCACAAGATCGTGCATTTGACAAGACTTGACCCTTCCAAAGTCATTTCTTTCCACAACTTGTAACAAGCATCGATCAATGAGTTCATTAAGGTACTCCTCTGCAACTTCTTCCAATGTCTTAGTACTCTTTGATGCAACAAGACCTTCAGCAACCCACAATCTAATTAGCCTCTTTCTAAACATTAAGTAATCCTCTGGAAAGATGCCACAAAGCAAGAAACAGTTCTTCAAATGACTTGGCAAGTGATTATAACTTAGATTCAAAACTCTCATTACCGAGCTCAAATTTTGATTGTCTAAGCTATCATGTAATTCCCAATTAATTTCATTATAGAATTTTTCCCATTCTGCTACCTTCATCCTTCTGAAAGACAATAAATTGCCTACAACAACAATAGCTAGTGGCAAACCATGGCACTTGTCTACAATCTTTCTTCCCCATTGTTCAAGATCCTCTGGACATCTTTTATCCTCCATGTTTCTAAAAGCCCATCTACAAAATAGATCCCATGCTTCTAACTTGTGTAGGTTTTTTAACTCAAGATCATAGTTTTCTGTTGCTAATTCTGCTACATCTTTCAATCGTGTTGTTATTACCACTCTACCTCCCGAGTTGTTCTCACTAAAAATAGAAAATAATTTGATCCAAACATCTCTACTCCATACATCATCTAAAACAATCAAGTACCTTTTGTCTTGCAAATTTCTCTGAAGTAGCTCTATTAGATTTGTACTGCTCATACTCTGAATACTTATGGGGTTTTCATTATTAGTGAAGACATTTTTAACCATCCCTCTTAATATATCCTCAAGTTGATACTTTTGAGAGATAGAAACCCAAAAATGATAATCAAAATGTTCCTTTATAATTCTACTTTCACAAATATTACGAACAAGAGTAGTTTTCCCCGATCCTCCCATACCCCGAACTGAAATTATGGATGTTAGCTTTCCTCCGGTTGTTAGATATTGCATTATCTTTTCTCTTTCTTCTTGAATACCTACAAGCTCGTTGTTATCCATCGCATAGGAAGAGAAAGTGGAATCATGTAGTCCTTCAGATGAATAAGAAGTGTCAATTTCTTTTGTCAATGTAATGCTGTACCTTTCTTTCATGCTTGAAAGGTTATGAAGACTATTTTGGATTTCCTTTAACTCAATAGCAACTTTATGCCAAGAGTTGAAATTTTTAGATTTGTGAAAAGTGTTCTTGAGAAATCCTCGATATCCACTTTGATAACCACTAACTAGGTAAGTATACTCATCGGTAATATCCTCGATTTCAAGTGCCAACTTTTGTACTTGCTGCAACCAAGCTTTTAGTGTGGGATCATAGCCTCCATATCTTTGCGCTTGATATAAGAATGGATGCATTACACTAAGCTCACTTTCAACCTGTTTTATTTGACTTTCCACTTGGATCAAAATTGATATCTCTTTCCCTAACTGTGAACTTAACGCTTTCACTGCATTGCTTGCCACAATTGACCCTATTTTATCAAGAATTTCAAAGACTACAGCTTCTGCCATATTTTCTTTTTTACTATTGGATGGAAATTTTGGACATTGCTACCTGCAAAGATGTAGTAAAATCTTGAATGCAAATTGTTGAAGGAAACTCAAAATATGGGAGAGGACTTGTAAACTCTCCATCTCTGGCTAACTAGCTAGGCATAATATAAAAAGTAGCACGAAACACCAGTGGTTGACTGGGCGTAAAATAGAAGAGTTGATGAGATCTGGATTTCTAAACCTAAAATCTGGCCAGAGGTTAGATGTTACGAAAGAAGGGAAATGAGGATTCTCAAATGACACTCTATTACAACAACAAAAACCAAAATGTATAAAAATCCTGATATATTTTATGAGAAGGGAATCCCTGTAGAAAGATAGGAGAGGATATTTTAATAAATGAAATTAGAATATTCTTACATTGATATTTTTCCATCAGTCGCATACATGGGGAGTTTTCTTAGAATAAAATCCAAAACATGGTGGAGATATGGCGTGAGTGATAAAGCCATGCAAACGTAGGTTGTAAAATGTAATTTGTCCCATAAAATTTTTTCTTACACAAGATAGTCAGTCTTGGAGTCTTTAATCTATTACTAGATTATCCAAGCAAAAGGTTATATATAGCTGTTAGAAAATTTTATTTATTTGAAGAATTGTGCACATTACTTTCGTACTATTTTTCTTCATATATTATTAGTTTGGGACTATTGAACACTAACCTACAATGAAATAATGTATTTTGGCTGTACTTCTCATTTTCTATCCTGTAGTCTAATTTGAACTAAGGGAGGAACTAGCGTTAGTTTTGTTATTGACAAATTTGTCAGAAAGCAAAGACTTTTTGTATATAAATTTTTTAAATTTATTGTCAACATCAATAGCTCAATTTCTTTCTATTTGACAATCAAAATTTAAGCTCTTTCTGTTTGAAGAATATAATGCAGGAATTCTATTCAAAATCCATTCAAATAAAATTTTGCAAAAGAGCAACATATTTTCAATATGCAAAATCCATTCGAATGGATTTTTCCAGAAAGCAATATATTTCCAAGATAGGAAAAATGTTTGAATAAGATTTTTAAGAGAGCCAAATATTTCCAACGTAGGAAGGCATTCGAATAAGATACACTGAGAACACTCGGGCGTCTAAACGAGTTAACCTATTCGCATGGAGCACAAAAAATTTTCTTTTTTAGTTCGAGTTGTTACCAAATTGGAATTTTTTTGGGATTCTACCTCTTGGGACTATAAAAAGAATTCTTAAAGTAAATAGATGTGGATTCCTGGAGGCTATTGAAAAAAATTAGGGAGAGCAAAATGAGAATAGTTGAAAGAGCTGAATCGTAAGGCTTTTATACTACATTTTGATGGAGCTTTATTAGATTTAATATTATTTTTATTTTGCCTCAAGGATCACAGAGGTAGGTCTTCAACTTTGAGGGTTACTAAGGTTGGGTACTAAGCATAAAAAGTGGTTTATTGAGAAGGAGTCAAGCAAATTACTTCGGAGACGACTGAGTAAGAATGGATGGTCTATAAGTGTTTTGTAACTCTTGATTATTATGGTGTTTGGTTTGATCTCAAATGGGATCTGTAATTTTGTTTGACAAAAGATTTTTCACATTAAAAATTGTGTTTGCGTGTTCTCTTTCATTTCCTATTTAGCTATTGTTGAGCATTCTAATTAAAAAATATTTTCTAGCAAGTAATTAAATATTTTTAACTAGTTTGTTAAGTATGAAAAAACTACTCAAGAGCATAGGAACAACCACTCTATCGTTTGAACACATCGTAGAAAACGTTCAAAGATACATAGAAGTATTTTTTTTATCATTTGAACGCACCCTAGCAGCCATTCGAAGCCGTTCGAAGATATAGATACTCAAGTTAGGCCATTCGATGACGTGAACTTGCATTTGAATGGGATCGCAAAATCTTTATATATTCTGTTCTTTTGTAACATTTGTTTATATATCTTTTTGCATTATTTCTAAAAGATATTTATCTTATTTTTAAGAGATGCTTATCTTATCTCTAAGAGATATTTATCTTATCTCTAAAAAGTATTTATTTTATCTTTAAGAGATATAAAGGGGTTTAATCTAACTCTATAAAGGGTTGTGGATCATTATCTTGAGATTATCTGCTGGAGGCCATTAGAGATCAAGTCTCTACTTTAGATGCAAGTTTTGAATTATTCTCAACTCTACATATTTACATTAGATCTAAAAGAATTATATCTATAGGGTCACTGAGATAGAAGTTTCGACCTCAAGGGTCACTAAGGTTTGAAAACCCATCACGGGAAGCAATATATTATTGGGTCTAATGAGCAAGATTAGTACATATTGAGTCATGGAGATTAGTTGGTGATATGTAAAATTCTTGTAAACTACTCTCAAGGGTCACTGAGACGGAAGAGTCAACCTCAAAGGTCACTAAGGTTTAGAAACTTATCACGGGAAGTAGTGTATCGTGGGATCTAGCAAGCAAGGTTGGTAAGCCGTAGAGATCAATAGATGATCTTTGTAAGCTTCTTGTTAATTGGTATAAGTTTTAGTGATTAGTTTGGATCCGTAGCTTCTTTTCCGTTCGAAGTTTTTTCATGTACCATCCTTTTGATGTTATTTTTTTTTTGTATATTATTATAGATAGCATGTGATAGATCATACATCCTAGGGCATTTATTACATTCTTTTTTAATTAGTATCATATCATACCTCTGGATTTATATAAGTTTATTTTTCCATAGTTCGTCCAATTTCACTCCACCAGAATTCCCTTATATATAGATATAGGAAAATAGGTTCTTTTGGGGGATTGGTGGTTAAACTCGATAATAATTTTATAGTTTGGAATATCACCCTTCATTGTGATCTTTAAAAATTGCCAAGTTTATTTTTTCATAGTTCATCCAATTTCACTCCACCAGAATTCCCTTATCTATAGATATAGGAAAATAGGTTCTTTTGGGGGATTGGTGGTTAAAAACTCAATAATAATTTTATAGTTTGGAATATCACCTTTCATTGTGATCTTTAAAAATTGCCAAGTCTTTGGTCTGATTGCAATGAAACAGCCTCTATGTGATCCTTGCCTTGGCCCATACCCTAGATTCCAAAGCCTCTAAATCCAATTTACTAATGTCTGTCAAAAATTCATGCATCAATTAAGCCCTAAAACACCTAACCTAATCTTAGTTTTGTAATATACCATTTTCTTTCTTTCTTGTTTGAATTCCCTTATCTACAGATATAGGAAAATAAGTTCTTTTGGGGGATTGGTGGTTAAAAACTCGATAATAATTTTGTAGTTTGAATTATCACCCTTCATTGTGATCTTTAAAAGTTGCCAAGTCTTCGGTTTGATTGCAACAAAACAGCCTCTATGTGATCCTCGCTATTACGAATCAGATCTAGACGAATCCGGATGTAAAAAAATTATGAATATTTAGGTGGAGGTAGCCTCGTAAGTTAGGGTTTTAATAGCTTTAGTTTTACCTATATCTGTGGTCAGGATAAAAAGTTAAAAATAAAATAGTGGAGCAATGCCAAAGGAGGGTATAATAGTAATTATCTAACGTTGCGGTGATCGTTGCAGAGTGGCAAATAGCCAAGGGTGGTGATAGATGGCTATAAAGTAGAGTGGCTATTGGTGGAAGGTGGCTAGGGTTTGGAAGTGTTGAAGGTTCTACGGCTATGATCTAGTTTTAAAAACATAAAGCGACCTAACAGCTAAAATAAAATATAAGGACGAAAGTAATAACTCGGCTAAACTTAGATTTCTTCAATTCAATGATAATTATCAACACATGTCAGCCCCTATTTATAGAAGTAAAATTCTTAGCGAATTAGATTCATATACGAATTATTTAATTTATTTAAAATTCAAAATAATAAGATAAAGCTAAGTAACTAACTTAATTCGACTTAACCTATGAAATCGGATTGTAACACTCGCCATGGCCCATATCCTAGATTCCAAAGCCTCTAAATCCAATTTACTAATGTCGGTCAAAAATTCATGCATCAATTAAGCCCTAAAACACCTAACCTAATCTTAGTTTTGTAATATAACATTTCCTTTCTTGGTTGAAGTCATAAAGAACAGATCTTTACATCAATACATCTGAACCAACAGACCCTGTCAACTGTACATCAATTAAGTTAGACTTCTACAAGTTTCCAACATCAACAAATGGGATCAATGCTATAATATAGTCCTACATAAGAAGACAATTGAACAATTTTGTAAGACTAATAAAAACATGAGAAAATTAAGCAGTGAGCTTGTGATATTGTAATGCTCATTAAGTGACTCTGAAGAAGAAAATTGTGAGAGGTACGTACCGGACAGGAAGCTCACAGAAGCACAAGATACATTTTGTTGCTAGCTCTTGAGAGGCGTTAGAACCGGTGAAGGAAACTTTAATGACAGTATGTGTATTTATAGCTGATATCCCTCTGTCTCGTTCTCTGAATTTTCCTTTTCTTTTTGGATTTTTTGTTGCAAGTGGAACTAGTTTTGATTTGGGCAAAGTCGTTGTTTTATGAATTTTATATGTAGCAAAATGAATTGGTAGCTGATATATCTCAATCCTCTCCAGCAATGAAACCGCCATGGCATACCTACATTCGATTCCACCAGCTAGACGTCAGTGGCTGTTGACATTGATAGCGTGCAGACTAAAAAATTTTCATATAAATTAATTGTTAGTACATGTAATATATATTTGGACTCTATTCATGTTGAGAGGAAATTACATATAGAAATGAGTAGCCAAGCTGAGGCCACGTCGTATATAGGCGCGTTGACATTAATAGAATGCAGCCACGTTGTTTTTGTTTCTTCTTTGAAAATTAGTCTAGGGACTAATCATTCATTCAAAGTCAGATTACAACAGAAGTTTACGGGAGAGTTCATCCGTTCCTTGCAAATCATATTTGAAACCGCAAACCTAGCAAGCCTATTAGCTGCTATAGGGTTGCTACTCCTACTAGTGTAGCAAACCCTTAAGAAAGGGGCTTTAGAGATCATTGTCGGCATTCCGAGACAAGAGAAGCTATGATCCAATTAATCTTACCAGGATTAGGCTCGCTAATAGCAGAGACCAAGGTTTGGCTTCTTTCTGTAGCCAGATTGGAGGCTTCCTTGATGGATAAGCAGGAGAACTAACGCTTCCCCATGTAAAGCATTCGTACAGTGCTCCAGAAATATTGTTTTCCCCGTACAAATGAAAGAAGGAAACTCAGCTAAAGCAATACCAGCTCCATCTACGTTCTAGCCACACCATGCAACATCAAATCAGCCAACAATGTACCCATCACAAGGGCAGGAACTGTCTAAAGAGATGGAATAGTTGGCTATTGCTAGGGATAGAGGAGGATGTGATGGTAAACTCAACAGTAACACAAGATAAAGTGGATAAAAAACTTTAAACTTTTCTTCATATTCTTGCACAAGATAAGATCACATATATATAGTGGTTTACATGACTCTTAGATATATTATATAACTCTTAGTTATCATATATAACTCTTTGATTTCCATCATCTAGAGAATCCAAAGATTACTATTATTTAAAGGTATACAAACACTAAGAGTCACCTCAAAATCAAAGCATTTTTCTTGAATTCTATACTAGCCAATTAATCTAATTGACTGGTCAAATAGGCTAGCTTAATATTCTAACATTTTCCTCTTAAGCTAGACCATTTCCACACCGACTTTCTTCTTCAATTTGGTGAAGGTATCCATCTTGAGAGCTTTGGTGAATATGTTTGCTAATTGATCTTGAGTCTTGCAATACTTAACCTCGATCTCACCATCTTTGACCAAATCTCGAATGAAATGATACCTAACTCGAATATGCTTGCTTCTACTATGGAAGACTGGGTTCTTTGTGAGTGCAATTACTGATTTGTTATTACAAAATAAATTTGTGCCTTTTCCTTGTGGATGCTTGAGTTCTTCAAAAATCTACCTTAGCCATAATGCTTGACAACTTGCTAACGACAAGGCAATATACTCTGCTTCTGCAGTAGAGAGAGCGACAATATCTTGCTTCTTTGAAGACTATGAGATTGCACCGGAGCCGACATTGAAAACATAGCCGGAAGTACTCTTGCTATCGTCGGTGCTTCCACCCCAATCACTATCACAATAACCAACTAAACATGAATTATTAGTACTTTTATAAGTAATACCTTTATCCAAAGTACCACTAATATATCTCAAAATTCTTTTCCCAGCATTCCAATGACATCTTCTTAGTGTTTCCATGAATCTGCTTAAAAGACTAACAGAGTACAAAATATCTAGTCTTGTACCTGTTAAGTACATAAGACTACCAACAAGACTTCTATAAAGAGTAGCATCTACAGATTTATCATCACCTTGCTTGCTTAATTTTAAGCCAACCTCCATTGGTGTGCTTATAGGTGAAGCACCTTCCATTCAGAATCTCTTAAAGAGATCCGTTGCATACTTCTTTTGTGAGATGGAAATTTTGTCTCCACTTTGTTTAACTTCAATGCCAAGAAAGAAATATAGAAGTCCCATATCTGTCATCTCAAATTCATGCATCATGCTTTTCTTGAAAGCTTCACAATAATTTGGACTATTGCCAGTGAAGATCAAATCATCAACATAAATGCATGTAATTAAAAACTCACCATGTGTATCTTCTTTGATATAAAGAGTATGCTCAAATAGACACATTTTGAATCCATTTTTCAAGAAATATCCATCTATGTGACTATACCATGCCCTTCGTGCTTGCTTTAAGCCATACAAGGCTTTCTTCAACTTGCATACGTTATGCTCTTCACCTTTTTTTACATAGCCTGGAGGTTGATCAATATAGACCTCCTCTTCAAGAACACCATTCAGGAATGCTGATTTGACATCCATTTGATGCACCTTCCATTTATTTTGAGCTGCCAAAGCCAAGACCATACGAATAGTCTCAAGTCGAACAACAGGGGCAAAAACTTCGTCGTAGTCAACGCCATACTTTTGATTGTAGCCTTTTGCTACCAATCGAGCCTTGTGCTTCTCAACTTCACCTTTTTCATTCAACTTGGTCTTATAGATCCATTTAACACCTATTGGTTTGTGCCTAGTAGGAAGATCTACAAGATCCCAAGTATCATTTTTTATGATTGAATCAATTTCTTGATCCATAGCATGCCTCCATTTTTGTTGGTCTGAAGCCTCCTCAAAAGTGATAGGATCTCCATCAATAAATAGTGTAAAGTTGCTCATATCATCATATGATACTTCTCTTGCAGCTTCATAGATATCTCTAATGCTCCTTGTCTTCCTTGGTAGAGACTCCGATGATGAAGACGTTGAAGATGACGTGGAAGAGGAAGACCGAGAAGTAGGTGGAGTCCTTTCTTCTTCTCCAAGATCACCACCTTGACTTTCTTCTTCACCTACAAGAATAGAATATTTTCTTTTCTCTTTTCCATCCCACCCCCAAGATTCTCCTTCATTAAATTTTACATCTCTACTTACAATAACCTTCTTGGTAAGGGGATTAAAGAGTTTATAGGCTTTGGACATTTCACTATAGCCTATAAGAATACATTTTTCAGATTTGTCATCCAATTTCTTCATTTTTTCATCATGCACATGCACATAGGCAATGCTTCCAAAAACCCTCAAGTCAGCAACACAAGGCTTGTGTCCACTTCAAGCTTCTTGAGGTGTCATGTCATGCACACTTTTGGAAGTTGCACGATTCAAATGATAGACTGCACATGCAACGGTTTCGGTCGAAAATGTATTAGGCATCCCTTTTGCCTTTAAAATGCTTCTAGCAAGCTCCATAATAGTCTGGTTCTTCCTTTCTGCCACTCCATTTTGTTGTGGTGTATAGCGAGTAGTAACTTGATGTTTTATGCCATGCTCTTTAAAAAAAGAGATAAAATCTTGTGAATTATATTCACCTCCTTGGTCGGAACGCAAAGTTTTTAAAATATATCCACTTTGCTTTTCGACTAAGACCTTGAATTCTTTAAACTTGTTCAATACATCTCTCTTTTCTTTAAGAAAATAAATCCATATCTTTCTACTATAATCATCAATGAAGGTAAGGAAATAACGATTACCTCCAATGGATATTGTGTGCATAGGGCCACATAGATCGGTATGAACAAGCTCAAGAGGTTTGGATGCTCTCCAAGCTTTTTCACTTGAAAAAGAGTCTCGGTGATGTTTTCCAAGTGCACATCCTTCACATACTTGATCATGTTGATGAATATTTGGCATGCCTCGTACCATATGTTTCTTGCACATGTGAGAAAGAGAGTTAAAACTCAAATGACCATACCAGAGATGCCAAAGCCATGACTCATCCTTTATGATGGTGTTGAAGCATGGAAGAACTTCACTTTGTATCTTCAAGGGAAACATCTTGTTTGGTGTCATCTTCACTTTGGCTATAAGAATATTGTTCTTGTTCTTGATTTCGCATGAGTCTTCCTTGAAGAGAACATCATGACCCTTAGAAAGAAGTTATCCAACACTCAAAAGATTTTGCTTAAGATCTGGAACATAGAAGACATTAGTAATGCATTTGACACCTTTCTTTGTTTTGACAAAAATGTCACCACTCCCTTTGACCGGTAGCTTGTTGTTATCGCCGATGCGAACCTCACTTTGGATAGATTCATCCAAAGTGACAAAAGCACATTTGTTCCCTGTGGTTACTACAACTACTGTCAACGTACCAAATATCATTAATAACATCTTGTACATTACAAACAAGAAAGAGAGAGCCATCATCCTTCTTTTGATCATTTTCTTGAGCATAGTTTGCATCTTTATTTTCCTCCTCGGCAATTCTTTTTCTACACATTCTTTTTATGTGGCCATATTTGCCCCAATGATGACATTAAACGTCTGCATATCGTCCTCGTCCTCTACCTCTACCTCTAGTTGAGGTAGATGAGAATGTATTATCATTTTCATTTTCTTAGCCTCTTCCTCCATTATTTCTACCTCTCCCATGGCCAAAATGCCGTCCTCCTCTCCCTCTAGAACCTCCTCTCAATGAAACTTGAGATTGAAAGGCTTACTCTAAGGAAGGGGAATCAAATTGATTCATGCGATGTTCATGGGATTGGAGTGATCCCAATAAACTTTCAATGGAGATAGTAGATAAATCTTTAGATTCTTCAATAGCAACAACAATATGCTCTGATATGATTCCGACTTCACCGATGTCGTCTCAAGCATAGATTCACTTTAGGAGTGTTTTTGTTTCATGTTTTAGCGTTTAATTTCTATTAAAATAAGTTTTCTGTAAGTCGCGTTCGAACGCGGGTGGAGTGAGTTCGAACGCGGTTTGTGAACGGGGTTGTGAACGTGGGTGAAGAGAGTGCACTGTGCGTTTGAACGCGGTGCGTTTGAACGCACTGTGAACGCCTGCATCGGGTTTGCAAATACCGACAGGTGCGTTCGATCGCGCGTTCGAACGCTTGCATCGCGTTCGCAAATCCAGAGGAGCGAACTCGGTGCGTTCGAACGCGCCTGGTTAGCCTCTAAAAGGATGTGGATGGCAATCAAAGTCATTATTGATTATTGATTATTGAGAATTGAGTTTTGCCTTGCCTCCTTCGTCTTCTTCGCTCCCGTTCTCTCAATCCCCGGCGACGCCGCTTCTAACCTCCCTCGACCAGCCAATCACCCTAGTCCCTTAGGGGTGGCCCTCTCCTCCCCCTTCTTCCAATCTATCCAACACTTGCCCTAACCCTTCTATCACCCATAGCCCTTCCATCACCATTATTCACCGGTGCCACCCCCTTAATGCCGGTCCACCTTCAACCATTATCACCTAGGATCTCGTGCCTCCATCCACGGATCCAAAACAGACCTTCCTGACCTTTGTCCATTAATCGGACGATATCTCGAGATCCCCACATCCGATTCGCCTGAAACTAGATTTGTTGGAAAGCTCATTTCTGGGGCTACAACATAACAAAATTTCACGTCGATTCGACAACAGAATATTTCGGAATCTTATTTCAAAATTCTGTGCCAGATCTAGTCTAAATCAGAGAATTGGAAGAGATCGAACCTTAGCCTAAGGGGAGATCGTAACAAGCTTGGTATCAGAGCTCCATAGCCGAGGCGAGATCGTATCAATCTAGTATTAGAGCCACTGTTCCTCAGACAAGCGCTTCCTATGACGACCACCAGATCCATGGCTGCACAGCGAGATGATGAAGAAGAGATTCTCCCAATAGAGGAGGGGGAAACGATTGCAGGGACTTCCACCCGCGGAACCGCTCGATCTAATCAGCATACGGAAGAACCTAGCGTTCAAGCCGTGTTGGGGTCTCTTTCCAAACATATGGCCATCAATAATCAAATGATGATGGAGATGATGCGGGAAATACGGGCGTGGCCGAAACCTTCTTCAACAAGCAGGGCAATCACAAGGCAGCATGGGGAACCCTCCGCAATATACCCAACATCCTCCACAGCCTCCCCGTTCATCACAAAAGTAGGGGAGAGTTCGGCTATCTAGCAAGATCGAGCTTCTACACCTCGATCCATGGTCAGCTGCAACGAACCGTCGTCGGCTACAATGGGATCCTCAACCATTGTAGCAACCCTTGGAACCTCCAAATCTTCCTATGCACCGGAGACCTCGCCGACAAACCGCGAAAGGCTAGTCGTTCGTTTCCTGATCCCTGCAGAAACGACGAAGAGTCCAGCTTCAAGGCAGCAGTTTCCTTAGGCGAGCCCGATGGTTGGAAAGATTCTTTCGACATCAGAATAGAGTTCTTCGACGAGTCAACAACTGTGCGAACCACTGTTGAATGGAGGAAGACCACACATGGCCGCCGGATATCCCTCATCCGGAATTCTCATCAATGGTGAGGGAGATGATACAGAACCGCAAGTTCTAGCACTTGGGCCGCCTTACACTACCTTCTTTTGCAACCATAGCGAGTCAGCAACTAGGAAGAAATCATGTGTGGCCTCCAGCGACCTTCCACTATTCTCCTCAGTCAATCGACAGTCGACCGCGAGAGCGCCATCACCGGCGATGACGTTGCAGCTCTCCGCCGAGCTACAACTCGAAGGAGAAGGTCGCAATCTTCCAACCACGGCAGCACCGTCCTCTGACAGCCTCGTAAAGACCTCATGGGCTGCTGCTTTTCTCACCCAGACGGTCGAAAGCTCCCTGCCATGGCTGCGACTAAATGAAGAAGAAGGAGATGAAGATTTTATTTTTGTCAACCTCAGCCTTCCACAGCAGTCAACCGCCGCCACCCCAAGAGGGACCTCACCGGCTGGTATTTTCATATTGCAGACAGCCGAAGGCTCCTTGCCGTGGCTGCAACGGGACAGAGAAGAAGGACCTGAAGATTTTATTTTTTGGGCCAACTTCGGCCTTCCATCGCCGCCGACTACTACCACACCGTCGGGAACCCTGCTAAAGCAACTACTGGAGGTGGTCACTACTCAGCCAAGGCTGCCACGTGCTAAGGCAACTCCGATGGCAACGGCTGATGGAAATGGAATTATGGGAAAAATATTAGGGATTTCAAATTTTTTTGAAGACCCTAAGTTGTTGGAATTTCAAGAAGGCTACATTGTTGGGCTTGACCAGGTTGAATTGCTAGACATGAGCTGGGTTGGACCTAAGAGCCAAAGGGGTCAAGTTAAGTGTGAGTCATCTCTGGACTTCGGGACTCAGTTAAGTCAAATAAGGGACATGATCAGAAACCTTCTACTTGACTTAAGACGAGTTTGCTTATACCAGGATACATTTGACTCGGATCCTAATCCATGGAGTGGGCAGAATGATTATGAGCACAACCAACAATCAGTTTGGCTAGTTGAACCTAACTTGAGTCACTAGGAGGACCTAATCTGGATCCACCAACTGCATCTAACTCGACCTCCCGAGCGCAATCGGATGCACCAGATTTCTATTGCTGAACTGACATTAAGTCAATTGGTTTGACCACCCGAGACCAAGTGGACTTAATGTAGATGGACCCGAATTCCACCTTGGGCTAGTAGGAGTACAAGTATCCAAGCTCGACTGAGGATGAACCCCTTTGAGGCGGTTATGGTCGCACTCCCCCTATCTTGCGTGCCTACGATAGACTCGCGGCGATGGATAGGACCGAGCTTGACTTGGAACTTGCTGATCGAGAATCGAGCGGCCGATGCTCTTTCGCGCCAACTGGACACAAGTGAGCTTACCTCTTTTTCAGCACTGATACGATCTTTCTTTTTGGTGAAGGCTTTGATACCAGCTTGATACGATCTCCCCTTTGGGCTATGGAGCTCTGATACCAACTTGATACGATCTCCCCTTTAGGCTAAGGTTCGATCTCTTCCAATTTCTTGATCTGGTCTAGATCTGGCACAGAACTTTGAAATAAGATCCCGAAATATTCTGCCGTCGGATCGACATGAAACTTTGATTGTAGCCCCAGAAAAGAGATTTCCAACAAATCTAGTTTTAGGCGAATCGGATGTGGGAATCTAAAGATATCGTCCGATTAGTGGACAAAGGTCAGATGGTCTGTTTTGGATCCGTGGATGGAGGCACGTGATCCTAGGTGATAATGGTTGAGGGTGGACCGGCGTTAATGTGGTGGTACCGGTGAAAAGTGGTGGTGGAAGGGTTATGGTTGATGGAAGGGTTAGGGCAAGTGTTGGATAGATCGGAAGAAGGGGGAGAAGAGGGCCACCCCTAAGGGACTAGGGTGATTGGCCGGTCGAGGGAGGTTAGAAGCGGCGTCGCCGGGGATTGAGAGAACGGGAGCGAAGAAGACGAAGGAGGCAAGGCAAAACTCAATCTCAATAATCAATAATCAATCCATAATGACTTTGGTTGCCTTCCACATCCTTTTATAGGCTAACCAACAACTCAAATTAACCCTAAAAACTTTTTGCCGACCGCGTTCGAACTCGCCCGACCGCGTTCGAACACACCGAGTTCGCTCTTCTGGATTTGCGAACGCGATGCAGGCATTTGAACGCGCAATTGAACGCGCCTGTCGGTATTTGTGAACGCGATGCAGGCATTCACAGTGCGTTCGAACGCACAGTGCATTCTCTTCACCCACGTTCACAACCCAGTTCACAAACCGCGTTCGAACTCACTCCACCCGCGTTCGAACGCGACTTACAGAAAACTTATTTTAATGGAAATTAAACACTAAAACATGAAACAAAAATACTCCTAAAGTGAATCCATGCTCGAGACGACGTCGGTGAAGTCCGAATCGTATCAAGCACCAACATTTCCTATATTTTCAGATATGTGGGGAACCAATGCAGAAGATCATACCATGGAGGAGCTGGAGTCAAAGTTCAAAGATCGCTTCCAAAATTTCAAACCTTGAGGACAAGGTTGCGGAAGCGTGGTGGATTGATACGATTCCGACTTCACCGATATCGTCTCAAACATAGATTCACTTTAGGAGTGTTTTTGTTTCATGTTTTAGTGTTTAATTTCCATTAAAATAAGTTTTCTGCAAGTCTCGTTCGAACGCGGGTGGAGTGAGTTCGAACGCAGTTTGTGAACGGGGTTGTGAACGTGGGTGAAGAGAGTGCACTGTACGTTCGAACGCGGTGGGTTTGAAAGCACTATGAACGCCTGCATCGCGTTTGCAAATACCGACAGGCGCGTTCGATCGCCTGCATCGCGTTCACAAATCTAGAGGAGCGAACTCGGTGCGTTCGAACGCGGTCGGGCGCGTTCGAACGCGGTCGGCGAAAATTGTATTGTTAGGGTTAATTTGAGTTGTTGGTTATTGATTATTGAGAATTGAGTTTTGCCTTGCCTCCTTCGTCTTCTTCGCTCCCGTTCTCTCAATCCCCGGCGACGCCGCTTCTAACCTCCCTCGACCGGCCAATCACCCTAGTCCCTTAGGGGTGGCCCTCTCCTCCCCCTTCTTCCAATCTATCCAACACTTGCCTTAACTCTTCCATCACCCATAGCCCTTCCATCACCATTATTCACTAGTGCCACCCCATTAATGCCGGTCCACCTTCAACCATTATCACCTAGGATCTCGTGCCTCCATCCACGGATCCAAAACAGACCTTCCTGACCTTTGTCCATTAATCGGACGATATCTCGAGATCCCCACATCCGACTCGCCTGAAACTAGATTTGTTGGAAAGCTCGTTTCTAGGGTTACAACATACCAAAATTTCATGTTGATCTGACAGCAGCATTGTTCGAGATCTTATTTCAAAGTTTCATGCCAGATCTAATCCAGATCAGAGAATTGGAAGAGATCAAACCTTAGCCTAAGGGGAGATCGTAACAAGCTTGGTATCAGAGCTCCATAGCCGAGGCGAGATCGTATCATGCTCATACATTTTAGTTAAACTTCAAAGAATTTTTTCAACTACTCTTTGGTCTAAAATTTTCTCACCATTAGTCCTCAATTGATTAACAATAGAGATTACCCGATTGAAGTAGTCTTCAACTACTTCGGAGTCCTTCATGTGAAGCGTGTCAAATTCGGCTCAAAGAGTTTGAAGCCGCACCATCTTCACCTTCTCCTCTCCTTTGTAGGACACATTGAGTATATCCCATGCTTCTTTCGCCGTCGACACGGTAGAGATTCGTTCAAAGATTGCCTCGTCCACCGCTTGATAAATGAAGAACAATGCCTTCTTGTCCTTCTTGTGAGTCTTCTTTAACTCATTGAGTTGTTGTGGGATGAGTGTTGTCACGTTCTCTGGCTCAACATAGCCTTTCTCTATGATATCCCATAGATCTTGGGATCCATAGAGAACCATCATTTGGATACTCCATTGGTTGAAATTCTTTCCGATGAAGCAAGGAAGTTGGGGTTGCAACAAGCTATTGGAAGCCATTGTATTGTAAGGAAAGCTAGCTCTGATACCACTTTGTTAGGAGAAGGTGATGGTAAACTCAAGAGAAGAAGATTGTTCTCTTAACACAAGATGAAGTAGATAAAAAACTTTAAACTTTTCTTCATATTCTTGCACAAGATAAGACCACATATATATAGTGGTTTACATGACTCTTAAATATACTATATGACTCTTAGTTATCATATATAACTCTTTGATTTCCATCATCTAGAGAATCCAAAGATTACTATTATTTAAAGGTATAGAAACACTAAGAGTCACCTCGAAACCAAAGCATTTTTCTTGAATTCTATACTAGCCAATTAATCTAATTGACTAGTCAAATGGGCTAGCTTAATATTCTAACACTATCAAGACGTGCAGCTCAAAACTCTTAGCGGTAATATCTAACATACTAAGCATTCTAATAGGGCGCGACACTTCCCTGCAAATAAAAGTATGTTCCTACTCTTCCAGATGCTCCATAGAATAGTGATAGAATAGGAAAACATCTCTCAATCAGGTAGGTCGAAGTGAAGCTTGAGTAACCATTCATCTTGCATGAGAGAAGTCTTGTCAGTTCTCAACCCTAGTTTACTGTAGAACCAAACTGCTCTAGTAAAGTTGTAGCTGAGGAGAAGATGATAAACAGTTTCTTCTGAGTTTTGAGAGAGGATGCAAGTAGGATCAATATTATTTATTCTTTCGTGGAAAGGTAGTTGAATACAGATGTCATACCTAGGGTGAATCATATTATTGTTACTAGCCTCATAAGTAATATTCTTCCTTAGAATGCTTCTAATACTAAGGATGGCAGTCCAAGTCCAAGTGGCACCGAGAGGTTTCTATCCTCCCAAGAGGAGGAGTGGGGAAAGTAACTACCCTTCGGGAGTTTTTTCTGCTGTTAGGTTTTTCAAGCAGGCGCCAAGCAAGCTTAGGGATTAGACTTTTGTTCACCAAATCCATCAGTGTAATACCCATTCCACTAAAGGAAGCAGTGATATAACTTGCAATTTAGTACTTGTATTAGAAGCATTTGCTTTCAGCTCTTTCATTTGGTTTAAGTTAATGCGGTCAGGCTAGCCAAACCTACTTCTAATTGCATTTTTAGTGGCCACCTATAAATAATTAGGTGTGGACAACTTTGAGGAGTCGTTGAATGAATTGAATCTGGCCCTAACTCTATCTTTCTTTACCTCTCATGCATTCTTTTTATCGCACCAAGCTCGACCCTCACTAACAATGGTTGTCCAAGTCTAAGAGGTGCGGAGAGGTTTCTTTGCTTCCCAAAATATTATGATCCGACCACGTAGGTTAGGTTGGTTGAGTCAGTTGAGTCAAGTCAAGCCAACTTGAGCTAGTTAGTTAGTCTTATCTTATTATTTTAAATTTTAAATAAATCGGATAATCCACATGTACATCCGATTCGTTAGAATTTTTGCTCCTATAAATAGAAATGGTCATGTGTTGATTATCATTTATCATTGAATGAATCTGAGTTTAGCCAAATCATTATTTTCATCTTTATCTTTTACCATAGCCATTAAATTGTCTTTATCTTTCTAGGAGTAGATCATAGCCATAGAAATGTCTCGATATTCCAAACCCTAGCCATCTTCCTCCACTTGCATCCACTCTACTTTACAACCATCCACCACCACCTTTAGCTGTCCGCCACTCTCCGATGACCGTCACAAGGTTGATTATTTACCGTTCTGCCTATTTTGACCTTGCTCCACTATTTCATTTATAACTTTTCATCCTGACATCAGATTCTCATGAAAAGAACCATTAAAATCCTAACTCACGAGGCTACCACCAAACAAAATATCATAATTTTTTTACGTCCAGATCTGGTTCGTAACATTGGTACAAAGTCAACATTCCTAGGACGATGGTTAACACGCAATCTAAGATGAATGAGGAAGGAGCAACCATAGAGGGTTCGGAACTCATCTCCATTCCTGTAGGAGTATCTCTGGTGCCCTCTACACAACTAGCAACTGCCAATGACGAGCTATCGATGTGCACGATAGCGATATTTAAAGAATTTTCGGTCGAATTGGAGAACTAAAAGGAGATCCAAACTGCCCTTAAGGACTCAGGCCTTAACAGAGGCCCTACTACCGCCCTCCACCGACCTGCACCACTAGTACCATCGGCCATGGCTAAAGCCGGCCCCCATGGCGTGAATGGTCCAAGCCACGAGGGAGGGGACGTGCTGGCCCAAACTACGGCCTTGACCCCTCCTCCAACCACGGTGGAGGCCCTCTGTCCATTTTAGACCCCGAAGACCACCACCGTGACACTTGAGTAGCCGACCAAGATGGCTAGACATCATCTTCCCCACTCCCGATGGGAGCTATGGCTGAAAACCCTAGCTTTTGACTGGCGACCATCCAACCCCCACCGGCGATGAACCCTACATCCAACACCGGCATCGACCAAAAGACAGCTAGCAACGGAGGTTTATGCTGTAGCAAACCCGCGGCTAGTGACCGTAGGTCCGACACTTCAATGACCATTGGTGGCCATGGTTGGCTTCCTTGGGCCAACTGTGATCCAATGGTGGTCGCCGTAGCTGCCAGCGATCATTTGGTGGCTGAACCCCACAGCCACCACTGCGGTAAGCTACCCTTATGTTGGGGTAGCTTCACTGGGGCTTCCTACAGCCGTCACTCCCCTATAGTGGGGCTATGGGTCCCTTCCGCAGCCGCAGAGGGCTAGTGGACCTACCGGTGATGTGCCATGGTCGCTGCTACACTAGCTCAAGCCCGAGCTCGAGTTTGACTTTCCATCACCGCTTGTCGCCAATCCACCGTCTCATAGACGTGACTACCGCCAGCCACCAACCCTATCCAGCAGCCATCGAGGCTACAGCGTGATACGATCTTCTCTTTGGGGCTAAGGCTCTGATACCAGCTTGATACGGTCTTCTCTTTGGGGCTAAGGCTCTGATATGATCTGGCACGTAACTTTGAAATAAGATCCCAAAATATGCTGCCATCGGATCAACGTGAGCTTTTTATATGTTGTATCCTCGTAAAAGAGCTTTCCAACAAATCAAGTTTCAGGCAAATCGGAGTTGGGGATCTCGAGATATCGTCCGTTTAGTGGACCACGTTCGAACGCACAGTGCATTCTATTCACCCGCGTTCACAACCCAGTTCACAAACCGCGTTCGAACGCGACTTACATAAAACTTATTTTAATGGAAATTAAACACTAAAACATGAAATAAAAACACTCCTAAAGTGAATCCATGCTCGAGACGACGTCGGTGAAGTCCGAATCGTATCAATCCACCACGCTTCCGCAACCTTGTCCTCAAGGTTTGAAGTTTGGGAAGCGATCCATGATATCTGACTCTAGCTCCCAGGTAG
Source organism: Typha angustifolia (assembly GCF_048772165.1). NCBI lineage: Eukaryota > Viridiplantae > Streptophyta > Magnoliopsida > Poales > Typhaceae > Typha > Typha angustifolia. The sequence goes on along the minus strand of NC_133240.1, from coordinate 2,189,177 downwards.
ACTCGTCAGTAGGTTTGCCCAGCCACTCAATTAGCACTTCAGTCTCTAATCTGGTCCCATGGCGTCTTCTCCGGCGGCCTAATACTCGGACCGGTTCAGTGGGGCCATCTTCTTCCATTAGTTCGGGTAAGGCCGAACCCACCACATGGTTAGGCCCGATCTGGGCCTTCAATGCTGATACATGGAAGACCGGATGTATCCTGGTTCCTTCAGGTAGGTCCAACCGGTAAGCTACTGGACCGATTCGTTGTAGCACTCGGTACGGACCGTAGTACTTGTAACCCAACTTTTGGTTCAAAATTGGTCTCAATGTCGATTGCCGATACGGTTGAGCTCGAACGAACACCAATTGATCCACCTCAAATTCTCGCTCACGTCGGCCTTTGTCATAAGTTCGCTTCATGCGGTTTTGGGCTGTGGCTAGGTGAGTCTTGAGCCGTCTCAATGTTTCATCTCGATCAGCAAGCTCCAAGTCAAGCTCGGTCCTATCCACCGCCGCGAGTCTATCATAGGCACGCAAGACAGGGGGAGTGCGCCCATAAACCGCCTCAAAGGGGGTCATGCCGATGCTAGAGTGATGAGCAGTATTGTATGACCACTCAGCCCATGGAAGGAATTTGACCCAATCCTTTGGTCGGTCCGCCACAAAGCATCGCAAGTATTGCTCCAGTCCGCGGTTCACCACCTCGGTTTGGCCATCCGTCTCGGGGTGATAAGCTGAACTCAGGTTGATTTGAGTCCCTTGCAATCTGAAGAACTCGGACCAAAACTCACTGATGAAGATGCGATCCCTGTCTGACACGATCGTCCTAGGCATCCCATGCAAGCGTGCCACTTCCCGAACAAAAATTTCAGCAACCCTTTTCGCTGAAAACGGGTGAGACAATGTTATGAAATGAGCATATTTGCTCAATCTATCCACCACAACAAACACCACCGATTGTCTCCGAACCTCCGGCAGCCCCTCGATGAAGTCCATGGAGATATCCTCCCAAATACGCTCTGGTATAGGCAGTGGTTGCAGCAGCCCGCTAGGCTTGAGTGCCTCCGATTTGACTCATTGGCAGATTTGACATTCACGCACATACTTCATCACGTCTGTCTTCATCGCTGTCCATGTACAGTTTTGGGCCAGCCGTTTGTAGGTACGTAATACCCCTTCGTGCCTTGCTATAGGAGTATCATGGAAGTGTGCCATCAATAGTCTTCGTAGCTCTTCGTTCCGGGGTACCTTGATTCGCCCGCACTCTAGTACTAACCCATCGCGCTCCTCGTGCTCGGGGTGGCTTGAGGGGTTCTCTCTCAACTCCTCCATGAGTTGGACCAGCTCGCTATCCTCTGCACTGGCTCTCCGCAGATCTGAGAAGAAAGGAAAGGTGGGTGCACAGAAAGAAGCGAGCTCCCTTGCGACCCCTTCATTTGGAAGTTCAAGTAGCGGTTGGCTTCCATCTAGCAGCACTCTCTGGTCATTTCTCCAAAACGTCAATGTGAGGCTTGTAAAATCAAATGTCACGGGCCCCAAGCTTCGAAGCCATTGGGTCCCCAAAATAATATCGGCACCTTGCAAGGCCAACGGATAAAGATCCAATGTGAAAGTTTGGCCTTGCACCTTCAATTCCACACCTCCACAAATAAAATCTGCTCGCAATGTGGTGCCATCTCCGATTGTCACATCGAACCCTTCTGTGGGTTTCGACTCGAGCCCAATCTTCCTAAGGAGCCTCTTGTCAATGAAGTTGTGGGTGGACCCGGTGTCAATCAAGATTCTCACTGTGGTTTTCTTGACTACACCGTTCACCCGCAAGGTCTTTGGCGCAACTGTCCCCGAATAGGCGTGGAGGGAGATTTCGGCTATCATGTCCTCCACGGGTTGCTCCTCAGATTCTTCTCCTTGATGTCCAGCCACATCTGCACCTTCAGCTGCAAACTCCTCGTCAGCTTCCTCCAATCCATCAATTAGCATCACCGATCCCATCGGTTTAGCGCAGCGATGCCCGGGTACAAACTTCTCATCACAACGGAAGCATAGGCCCTTGGCTCTTCTTTCTTCTACTTGGGCTGGTGTGAGTGCTCGTCCCGGACCTCTAGGTGCATACTTCACATCTTGGGATGGCTTTAAGGGTGCTCGAGGAGGTACCACTGTAGCAGCAACTCTTGGTACTCCGATAGTATTTCCCGCCGCTATGTTTGGTTGAGCTTGATTGCGGCTTCCTTAGCTTGTCCAACTCTGCTTCAGGTGTATCTTCATGGCCCTATGTTTATCTTCCATAAGCACCGCATCTTCGAAGGCCTCCTTTAAGGTTCTAGGCCTTAAAGCCCTCACATCGGATTGTATGTCACCCCGTAGCCCGGAGATGAATGTGCTGCGAAGTTGTTGATCCGTCCATGGTGGGTGACATCGGCTACTAATCCTCTCAAATTCTTCTTGGTATGACCCAACCGTGGTCTTTTGCACCGTCTTTGAGAGGAGAGCATCAAAGTCTTCATATCCCGATGCTCCAAATCGCCGTGTGATATCGGCGCAAAATTCAGCCCAAGTTTCGATAGCCTCATTGGCATTGGCTGCTCGAAACCAATGAAGTGCCGCATCCTCAAGGTGGAAGCTCGCAAGCGTCACCTTGTATTCTTCCGCCGTTCCTTGGTATGCAAAGAATTGCTCCGCCCTATACAACCAATCGATCGGATCGCCACCTTTGAACTTGGGGAATTCGAGACGCACAACTTGTCCACGGATGCCGTTGTCTCGTTCCGGATCATGTCCAAGTCCTTGTCTAACCGAGGGAGGATGCACCATGAAGGGTTGATGATCTCTCCTTCGGTTTTGATTAACTTGCCATGGTTCCGGATCGTATTGACCCGCCCACGGATCTTGATCTCCAAGGCGGTCTCCATAGTTGTTCGCCCGTCGGATGGGTTCACCTGCTATTGGACCTGGTGTAACCATCCTTGCTTGCCTCTGCCCATAGGGTGGTGGTAGTAGCGGCTCTTGTGGTTGCAAAGGCTGAACCAGTGGCGGTGGGTTCAAGGGGGGTGGACTCGCGTCGTGGGGTCGATGGTGCTTTCCCGTTCGCCATTGCTTCCCTTGTCGCCCGTAGTTCCTGCATCATCTCCATCATCATCTGGTTGTTGATGGCCATTTGCTCTGAAAGAGACCCCAACACGGCTTGAACGCTAGGTTCTTCCGTATTCTGATTAGATCGGGCGGTTCCATGGGTGGAAGTCCCCGCAATCGTTTCTCCCTCCTCTACTGGGAGAATCTCTTCTTCATCATCTCTCCGTGCAGCCATGGATCTGGTTGTCGTCATTGGAAGCGCTTGTCCGAGGAACGGTGGCTCTGATACCAGCTTGATACGATCTTCTCTTTGGGGCTAAGGCTTTGATACCAGCTTGATACGTTCTTCTCTTTGGGGCTAAGGCTCTGATACGATCTGGCACGTAACTTTGAAATAAGATCCCAAAATATTCTGCCGTTGGATCGATGTGCGATTTTGATATGTTGTAGCCTCATAAAAGAGCTTTCCAACAAATCAAGTTTCAGGCAAATCGGAGTTGGGGATCTCGAGATATCATCCGTTTAGTGGATGAAGGTCAGGTGGTCTGTTTTGGATCCGTGGATGGAGGCACGTGATCCTAGGTAATGGTGGATGGTGGAGGACCGGCGTTAATGGGGTGGCACCGGTAAAAAGTGGTGGTGGAAAGGTTATGGTTGATGGAAGGGTTAGGGCAAGTGTTGGATAGATTAGACAAAGGGGGAGAAGAGGGCCACCCCTAAGGGACTAGGGTGATTAGCCGGACGAGGGAGGTTAGAAGCGGCGTCGCCGGGGATTGAGAGAACGGGAGCGAAGAAGACGAAGGAGGCAAGGCAAAACTCAATCTCAATAATCAATAATAATTTTGGTTGCCCTACACATCCTTTTATAGGCTAACCAACAACTCAAATTAACCCTAAAACACAATTTTCGCCGACTGCGTTCGAACTCGCCCGACCGCGTTCGAACGCACCGAGTTCGCTCTTCTGGATTTGTGAACGCGATGCAGGCGTTCGAACGCGCGATCGAACGCGCCTGTCGGTATTTGCAAACGCGATGCAGGCGTTCACAGTGCGTTCGAACGCACCGCGTTCGAACGCACAGTGCATTCTATTCACCCGCGTTCACAACCCAGTTCACAAACCGCGTTCGAACTCACTCCACCCGCGTTCGAACGCGACTTACAGAAAACTTATTTTAATGGAAATTAAACACTAAAACATGAAACAAAAACACTCCTAAAGTGAATCCATGCTCGAGACGACGTCGGTGAAGTCCGAATCGTATCACAGCGACCTATGGTTGCACCCCTAGAATGAAATCCAATTTTAGCCCTAGGGTTAGGGTCAGGGCTAGGGCTAGGGCTAGGGCAAGTGCATGAAGGTGATAAAGTGCAGAATTTTTGAGGTAGGCTAGATGTTTTTGCGAATAGATTTGACCCCCTCATGCGAACTAGTTTAGAACCTATGAACTTGACCCCGAGCATGAGTACGAGTCTAAAGATGAATGGTGAAACGACCCAGTGGACCCGTGCCATCAGATTGAGCTAAACCCACGTGTAGCCTTAGTACAACATAAGCTGGATCTGTTGGCCCATATCCCACATTATCAGCCTCGACCACGAGTTCACTTGGCCATGTTGACAGGCCACATTTTGGGATCCAAGTTTGGACCATCAAGCTTGATTTCCCAAAATTCTCTCGACGAGACCCGCTAGACTGGACCTATCTAGCGGACCTAGTTTTTCACATATCATGGTACGTGCGACCACTAGAAGTACAGTTAGCTTCCTTCCACTTGGAGGGCGTGGTAGGTGGTACCAGTCAGCTGAGCGAACTCGACCATTTGAGTGTTAGTAGAATTTTACAAATACGATTTGTGCTCGGTTTAGTCTAACCCACTACGAGGACTTTTAGGCCATGTTGACTAAGCTGACTTAGTCAACAACAATTCGAGCTTACATGGAGGAGTTCGAGCGTATATGCATCAGGTTGAGGTCAAAGCTTTAAGGCCCACTACTTCTAATGAGACCTTCTCCTAAGCTATTCTGATGGAGTCCAACTTGGATCAGTTGAACCAGATCTACAAGGAGGAGAGAAGAAAGACAGCCCAAGCCAACGGCGCACTAGAGATTACATCTAGCACGACTCAGCCTACGTTGACGGCTTAGTCTGACAAATAGATGATCTCACCCCACTTTGTACCTAATGACTTGGAGGAGCACCAAAGAAAAGGCTTGTCTTTTATTGTGATGACCGATTTACCCTTAGTCATAAATGCAAGCGCCAGCCAACGCACATCGTGTTCCTAGGCGGACTCAAGGAAGATAAACCCGAATCCACTGATTTGCCCGATAAGCTATATGAGTATAAGGACATGAGAGACTAGTCACCTTGATGATAAGGTGTCAGAAGCATGATGAACTGTTACGATTCGACCACGTGGTTTAGGTTAGTCGAGTCGGTTGAGTCGAGTCGAGCCAACTTGAGTTAGTTAGTTAGCTTTATCTTATTATTTTAAATTTTAAATAAATTGAATAATCCACATGTGGATCCGATCCGCTAGAATTTTTACTCCTTTTAATAGGAGTGGTCGTGTGTCAATTATCATCGGTTATTGAATGAATCTAAGTTTAGCCAAATCATTATTTTTGTCTTTATCTTTTACCTTAGTCGTTAGATTGCATTTATCTTACTAATAGTAGATTATAGTCATAGAAGCATCCCGATCTTCCAAACTCTAGCTATTTTCCTCCATCAGTAGCCGCCCTACCTTTTGGCCATCCACCACCACCTTTGGCTATCCGCAACCCTCCGATGACCGTCGCAACGTCGATATTTTACTGTTCTGCCCTATTTTAACCTTGCTCCACTATTTTATTGATAACTTTTCATCCCAATGTCAGATTGTCGTGAAACGAGAACCACCGGAACCCTAACTCATGAGGCTACTACCACATGAAATATCACAATTTTCTTACCTCCAGATTGGTTCAAACCTGGTTCGTTACACAAAAGGATGAGTAGGGAAAGTATCTAGCCTTGAGGAGTTTGGCTCAACTATTAGGTTCTACATGCAGGCGCCAAGCAAGCTTTAGGATTAGACTTTTGTTCACCAAATCCATCAGTGTAATACCCATTCCACTAGCGGAAGTAGCGATATGACTTGCAATTTTGTTCTTGTATTAGGTGCATTTGCTTTCAACTCTTTGATTTGGTTTAATGTGGTTAGGCTAGTCGAACTGACTTGTACCGTGGCCACCTATAAATAATTAAGTGCAGACCACTTTGAGGAGTTATTGAATGAATTTAATTTGGCCCTAACTCTATCTCTCTACCTCTCATACATTCTTTTTCTTGCACCAAGCTTGACCCCAACCATGCCCAGCACCACCGCGGCCCTTCCCTTACCTCCGAGTGCCCCCTTTTGTCCTTGAGTTGATGTGATCTGAGCTAGGCCAGACCACCTTGTGGACATTAGACTTATGATATGAGACATTAGGCTCATAACTTGAGTCACTTATCTAGTTAGACAGTTAATTTTAGCATTTAGTTTAAGTTATTTTTAACTTATGTTAGTTGATTTAGTTTATTGGTGGAGTCAATATGTTTTGGTTAATAATTATAGTTTGGGTTAATTGGTTAGCCTCCAATACTAATTGTGGTTTGCAACTTAGATTAGTCATGTTTGGACGAATTGATCAAGTTCCCTTATCTATCTTCTTTTGTCTCGACTTAGCCTCTCCCTCCCCCATCATTCAACCCTAGCCGCAAGCCATCATTGGCTATCGGCTCCTCCCTCCCATCCTCCATCGAACCTCCCCTCCTCCTTAGGCACCGACCACCTTCTCCTTTCTCTTCCCTCTCTCCTGATCTAGTTCAGCCATTACCAGGAGTTATCCACATTTTGGCCAATTTTCATTAACTTCCTGTCAGCCCATCAACTCGGTGCTCCTCGATCTCCAATAATTGATCTAATTATATCTCCTGATCTAGCAATCCAAAGATCGATATATTTTCTTCGTTATAAAACTCTCTTCAGAGCTACAACATATACTAATTTCACAAGATTTCAATAGGTAGATCTTTGGCACTCACCCTTGAAAGATCTATCCTAGAATCTACCACTAGCAAGCCACTCATCTCCACTGCTGCCTCTATCTCTATCTCCATCTCTAGTCCTTCCTCCCTCTTCCACCACCACTCGCTCGCCCTAGATCTTAATTCTTACCCTCTGAACCACCCACCAAAACCCAACCACATTTTGGACTCTATTAAAGGCCAGCCACAATCACCGATCCCAAACGCCATCTCCAACCTCTCCTCCACCAAACCTAGCCACCACCTCATTCTTAGACCTCACCACCACATCCCAGATCTGCACTAACTTGATTACACACATTCTTACCTCTGGGCCCCACCAAAATCCTAAGCTTATCCACCAAAACTAGCCCAAATTGCACCGATCTCAAGTCGGTTTTGGGATCAGGTCATAACAAGTAGTATTAAAGCCATCATTCCTTAGACACCATGACCGTAAACAAAATCATATCTGCAAGAGGTCAAGGGGAGACTTCTCGAACCATAGAACCCATAGAAGTCATGGTGGCAAGGGTGTCCCCCATTTCAACCCCGCCACGGTGGCACTCACCATCACTAGCTTCAACTAGCCAACGAAGCTACGGAGAATATACATGGTTTCCATGTACTCCAACATAGGGGAGGCTGTGTTGTACATCAGATAGACCCGCTCTCACAGGAAACTAGAGGAGACGAGGGAGATCGCTATCAAACTAGTGATTTGAACAGAGGGGCCAAAACGAGTCCCATCGGGTCTATTGTGAAGGTGTGTTGTTGCCCTGGTCCCTCCAGTGGCTCCTCCACCACTAGCACATGTTGAACGAGAAGAGGAATATAGTGGTTATGTGGGTTCTCACCCTAGGAACCCTAATACACTTTCTTGGAGTTTTTTCTTATTTTACTAGTTGTTTATTTTCAAAAAAATAAGGTTTCTGTAGGTCACATTCGAACATGGGAGGGGGCGCGTTCAAATGCCCTTGTGAACGCCTGTAATCGTTCACATCGACAGAGAACGCAAATTATGCATTTGAATGCACTCGGCTACGTTTGAACGCCCATGTGCAAACGTTTGCATATGTTCGCATCGATAGAGAACGTATCTTGTGTGTTCGAATGCAGTCGACCCTGTTTGAACATGATCGACGAGAGTCTATTACTTTTAGGATTAATAATTGTCATTTTAGCTTATTTGGCTAGCCTCTTAAGATGTGGATGGCAACCAAAATTATTATAATGAATGAATATTGATTTCTATCTCTTTCTATCCTCTCTTTTGTCTCTCTACCTTAGTCTCCCAACTCCCTCTTTACCAACCCACTACCTCTTTCGTTGGTAAGTTCTCATCTAACTTCTAATCTCCCTCGCCTGTCGAGTCCTCCCTCCTCTTTGGGATCTCAACCACTTCTCCCCTTTCAACCTGGTTGGTTACGGAACAACTCCTTCAAGATCTGGATTATTATAGGAAGCAGTCCGCACAACTGAGGGAAAATATTCACCAAATATTCTCCTATAGTCAAACAATTATGAAACTAAGTGAAATCGATCCATAACTCCTTGATCTACGTTTTTTATATTTATGCCTTTCATAGATTCGAATTGCAACTGAGATGAAAACATGATATAGTGCGGATGATGGTGGTGGTGACGGTGAAGTGGATGATAGGGTTATGCATGATAATGGAGATAAGGGTAGTGGTTGAGATCCCAAGAAAGAGCGAGGACTCGATAGATGAGGGAGATTAATATTCCAATAGAATAATGATTTGTAGGTTAGTGAAGAGGGAGGAGGGAGATTAGGGTAGAGAGTAGATAGAGAGGCAAGAAAACTAATATTCCAATAACATAATGATTTTGGTTGCCATCCACACTTTATAGAGGCTACCAATAAGCCAAGATAATAATTATTAACCCTAATTCTAGTGGACTCCCATTGATCTCATTCGAACACGCCCGATCACATTCAAACGCATAAAATGCATTATTTATCGATGCGAACGTGATGCAAACGTTTGAACGCGCCCGATCACATTCGAACGTGCATTTCGCAATCTCTGTTTTTTGTGAACCTAATGCAGGCATTTGCAAAGGCGTTTGAGCGCGCCCCCAACTACGTTCGAATGTGACCTACAGGAAATTTATTTTAATAAAATCAAATAACTAATGTAAAAAGAAAAGACTCTAACTAAGTATACCACATCCTTATCCCTTAAACTCCATCAACCATCCACCCTCATCTCTACTATCATCCATAACCACCACCATAACTCGCACTATTGCATATTTCCATCCAAGTTGCAGTCCGAATCTACAAAGGGCGTAAATACCAAAAATGCAGATCAGGAAGTTACAAATCGATCACCTTTCATTTTGTAATTTTCTGACTAAGGGAGAATATCTAGTAAATATTTTCCATCAGCTATACGGATTGCTTTCCTACATTCGATTCAAATATTGAAGAGGACATTCCGTACTTATCAGTGGTATCAGAGCCCGGCGAACCTCGGACCTCCATTAATGATGGAGACAAGGAAGACGGTATCATCAAAGAGATTAATAGAGGGCACATCGACAACGGAAGACTCGACCCACGAAAACCCTAATTGAGAGGCCGATTCCCTTGGTGCAGCCACAGTGGGATCGAGTTAACCGACGTCCATGGGTGTGAACATGGGCTTGGCGGATGAACTTAGGGGCATGTTCCAAACATTGCTGCATCGGGTGGACGCAATGCAGAATGATCATAATGCTTTGAAGGAATACGTCATGAACTAATCGGCTTCGTCATCTCCTCGACAAAGATTGGTGTCGCAAGAAAGATCAGCGGCGGAACCACACTGAACCAACGGCCCATAGGTCTAGGTACAACATGTTAATGTCAATGAGCCGCTTTTACCTATTCCTACACAACATCCCCACCTCCAATACACAACCTGATGCTAGCAATGGTGGAACCTGAGAGGTGCGTGGCATCGGTGCGATTCATCGGTGAAGAAGATTGGCACTTTGACGATGATATCGATCCCTTCGGAGATGGTGTTGGGCGTGTTCAAGGATTCAGAGAAGGAGAGCAACAAGCACAGCAGTTCAGACCTGAACTAAGGATCTTTCGCGATCCCAACAATGCTATCCGGAGGAGAACCGCACGCTAGGACTTTCCAAAATTCCATGATAGGGATCCGACATATTAGGTGTTTCAAGTGAAGCAGTATTTTGATTGTCAAGGGACAACGGAGGATGTAAAGGTGACGATGGCAAGCTTTTACCTCCAAGGAACGGCGTTGCATTCGTACCGATCGGCCATTCGAGGTGGAGGATTTACTGGTTGCACAGAATTTTGCAGGAGGATTACACGCAGATTTGGGGTAGTAGTGTATGAAGATTTTGCTGCCACATTAAGCAAAATGGTCCAGAAGACAACCATGTTGGAGTACCAAGCAGAATTTGAAAGGGTTAGTAGGCAGTGCGAGACACCTTGGCCCGAGCTGATATTGATGAGCACTTTTATTTCAGGGCTGCGGGAGGAGATCCAAGTTGATGTTTGTGCTCTCTATCCTACCACTCTTGAGGAGGCCTTTGAGAAAGCCGTGAGGATGGAGCGAAAACACAAGGCTCTTAAAATGGCAGCGAAGGCAAGTTGGGGCAACCGAGATGGGTGGTTTGCACCGAGGACACCAGTTGAAAATTATGCGGGGTCAAGGGTAGCGGTTGCTAATACTAGGGCACGACCACCCTTGAGACCCTCTTCCGATATTAGAGGAGGCACAAGACTTCAAACTTTCACACCTGCCCAGGTGAAGGAGCGAAGTGCGAATGGGCTTTGCTTTCAATACGATGAATATTTCACCCCCGGTCATTGGTGTTCCAAACTAATTCGTAGTGTGATGCTCATCAACAGTCTCGAGGGGGACGATGAGGTTATTGGTGATGGAGAGTATCCAGAAGAGGTCCATGGGGAGGATGTGGAGGAGGGCGCGAAGGAAGATATCTAAGCTGAGATATCAATGCATACATATTCGGGTACTTCCGCGCTGAGGACATTTCGGATGGACAGACTCGTTAGAAAGCATTGTGTGTACATCCTTATTGATTCTGGGATGATACACTTAGTTAGGATCTTCTTATTGCATTAGTTCTTTACTTTCATTAAAATAAAATTCTTGTAGGTCGCGTTCGAACGCCCTTTCGAACGCTTGCATCAGGTTCGCAAATACAGAGAACGTATATTGGAACGCCTGCATCACGTTCGCATATACAGGGATGGAACTTTTGGTGCGTTCGAACGCGATTGGGCGCGTTCGAACATGATCGACGAGAATCCTCTAGAATTAGGGTTACATATTGTTTTAGGACTTATTGGCTAGCCTCTATAAATATGTGGATGGCAGCCAACTTCATTATGCTATTGGATTATTGATTTCATGCCTCCTATCTTCTCTCTAGATTCTCTCCACCTCTACCGTTGGCAAGGTTTCTCCTAACTTCTAATCTCCCTCGACTGTCAAGCTACCCCTCTTCTTTGGGATCTCGACCACTTCGTTCCCTTCATCTACTTTCCTTAATAACATCCACAATCCCCCTTCATCTCCATACCCATCCATAACCCTAACATCCACTCCACCCGTCACCACCACTATCATCCACGTTATTTCGTGTTTTCATCCCAGTTGTAGTCCGAATCTACGAATGGTGTAAATACAATAGATCAGGAAGTTACGAATCTAATCCAATTAGTTTCGTAATTTTCTGACTACCGGAGAATATCTGACGAATATTTTCCCACGGTTGCGTGTACTGATTTATGTAATACATCCAGATCTTAAAGGAATTATTGCGTAGTCTATCTTTGGTATGAGAACCCATCACGGGAGTACACACAACTTTCTAGATGTTGAACTGACAGCGGGGTTTGAGGTTGTTATTGGAGACGGCATGAAGCTTTGGGCGGAGAGCTTGTGCCGTCGGGTCAGTATACGCATGCAAAGAGCAGACATTGTCCTTAGCACTCAGTGATTGCAAAGCTTGGGATCCGTCACAATTAATTTTTGGAGTATGTGGATGAAATTTCAGCAAGGAAACAAATACCGATTCCAGCAATGCAGCCAATGGTGCGGTTGCCCTGTGCGAGTGATTGGGCCTATTTTCTTCAGTTAGGACCAGCAGGAGAAGAGTCTCAAATGAGTCCAAGTACTACAATTAATTTTTCTAATTTATTGGATAAATTTGCTGGACTGTTTGAAGAATGAAAGAAGTTGCCGCCGATGCGAACGACGAATCAGCGCATAGAGATTATGCCCGAGGCGACACTGGCGAACGTGAGACCATATCAATAGCCACATCTGTAGAAGGAGGTTATCTCCAAAATGGTGACCGAGATGTTAGAGCAAGGCCTCATACAACCAAGTCATAGGTCTTACTCATCGCCCATGTTATTGGTGCAAAAGAAGGACGGGACATGGCATTTTTGTGTCGACTATCGGGCACTAAACGCTATCACCGTCAAGGACCAGTATCCCATCTCGGTCATAGAGGAGCTGTTGGATGAGTTTGCAAGGGTGACTATATTCAGCAAGCTTGACTTGAGGGCGGGAATCATCAAATTAGAGTTCACCCGGCGTGTAACGCCCCCGCCCGGCACGGGCACGTGCACGCACACGCGCCCGCACGGCACGCGCTGATCACGCGACAGGTCGGGCGGGGCCCGTCACGTACAGATACACTTTTGGGCACATACAATCATGACATCATCAAATAACACCTGCTAACATATCCATGATCACATAATCCATCGCCAAATAAATCATACTATCAACCAAATAAATCTGTTAACATATGAATATCCACGTCCATAATAATATACACTAGACCACTATATAATCTGGCAGGACCCACACAGGCCACAACAAACCATCAAGATACAACTAAACAGCTGATACACGAGTGCTATAAAATCTGACATATACTATACAAATCATCATCTGATATAATAAGGTACAAATATAACAAACAATGATACAACTCAATGTCTCGTTAAACTATTTTCTATACCGTCTCGCATCAATAGCTCACCTCATCATCACTCTAAAATATTTTCTCAAGATATCTCAGGTCGCTATCACGTACCACAAATCTGAGAGGTTAGAAAAGAAATAAAGAGAGTCATGAGCAAAAGGCTCAGTGAATAGACCTTACCCCGAATCAGTGATGCCAAACAGAGAGTAAATCATGTACTGGATAATATGAATCAGAAAGAGTATCATGTCATGAATGAGTATATGAATGTATCCTCAATAATATATAAATGAAAGTTAGATAACATATCATAACTGATAAAAGTATATAATCCTCGACCATGAGTAAACAAATCTCCGTATCATACTATCATCATAACTCTCTCTCAAATATGACACATGATGCATGCCGACCATGACCACGTTATGATATCAAATGTAATCATATATGATGAATATTGACCACTCGATAATCAGCTAACCAAATGATAATGAAATCATATGCATTTCTCAACATCATGATCATCACCGACATCTCGGTATAATATCATCATACTAGACCACTATGCACAGTTAACACCCGGTATCCGGTCTCAACATCATGTCCAAAGGCTCAGAGCATACTCCGCCACCCGCAAGAGTATCTCTAATATAACCATACCCCGCCACCCGCTAGGGTATCAACATCTATCCAGACCGGGCACCCACATAGTTGATAGAAACCTCGTGAGGATAACTCGCCACATATGCCCTGGCGAACGGCATGTGTCCGAATGTCTGCTGCGCACACAGACTAACGACCTCAGATGTAAGGCCAACAGGATCGCGACTATGTCAAGCGATCAATCATCTCCAGGCACGCCCTAACCCTCATGCCCACTCGGGTATCCTCACGCTTTCTATCAACTATCCTATCAATCACATTTCATGCTTTCTCTCTAAATGACAGATCATATGCATATATCCAGTACGATAACAAGTCAATGCATAACAGGAATTTATGTGGAATAGAAATCAAGAGAAAAATGATGTAATGTAGTCTCCAACTATATAGTCAACACATGCATACTCATGCTAATCTATTATATGCATACCCATGCTACAGATCAACTGGACATAACCTTACCATAGGATAATCATATCTCATCATCTCTATTTATCATCATCATACTCATATCCAAGATCAGCCTAATTATATGCATAATAAAAATATGCTCGACTGTAATCATCTTTAGATAAAGTCATATAATCATGCTGAAGGCCAAAACATGCATGTACATAATATATAATATAACCTAATTTGAGAAAGGGATCTAGGGGATAAGACTACTCACCACCACTGCAAATACCAAACAACCACTCGTTCACGTTGCTACGACAATGATCAAGCCTCGATAGCTAAGTCCACGGGATCCTGAACAGAGGGGGAGGGGTCGGAATATGAAATTATTTAAGTAGTATGATATTAGCCATTTATCTGATTAAAATCCATTCATATAATACATGATGATTTAGAAGGTTTTAGAATTTCTACTTATCTTTATAACTAGCTAGATTTTTAATTACAAATAAAAATAAAAATAAAAATATAGATGAAATCCTAACTATAATTATATCTTGATAAATTAGAGATTACTTTATAAAATAATAATAAATAAATACATAAGCCTAGTATTTTATTTGTTACAAAAATAATAATATATAAGAAATTAATAGAATTACTTAAAATGTATATCATAAGAATATTAGAATATAAATCTAATAATTATAATTTACAACTCTATCTATTAATCTAATATACATATAAGTAAATAAATAAATAAATAAATAAATATAAGTATTACCTATATTTATGTGTAATAGTTTATAAGTTAATTAATCATCAATAAACTTTAATTAATAATAATCATAATGATGAATATGTATTATTATTAAAATAAATAATGTCTAAATCTATTTGCATTAATTAAGACAGAAATACCTAAGTAAATAAATAAAAAAAATTAAAAAGAATAATGGATCACAAGTACTAGTGCTGGGCTTGGCCCAGCACTGGCCTACTACAGTGCTGGGCCGAGCCCAGCACTGTTGCAGAAAAATAGGAAGAGAAGAAGCAGCTGAGGAAGAAGAAGAAGAAAAGAAGAAGGAAGAAGAAGAAAAGAAGAAGGAAGAAGAAGAAGAGGAGAGAAGAGAAGAAGAGAAGAAAGAGAGGAGGGGAGGGAAGTGCGGACCCGGGCCGGCGGGGAGGGCACCGGGAGCTGCTAGCCAGCCAGCCAGCGGCCGGCCTCTCGCCGGCGGCTCGGCTCCGACGAGCCCAACCTCGGGCAAGAGAGAGAGAGAGAGAGAGAGAGAGAGAGAGAGAGAGAGAGGGAGAGAGATAGGGAGTGAGAAGTCTCATCGGCGGCGGCGGCGGCTCCAAGGAAGGTGTTGGTATAGAGAGAGAGAGAGTAGAGTGAGAGGGTGGCCGAGAGAGAGAGAGAGAGAGAGAGAGAGACCAAACGAGAGAGAGAGGGAAGGCAGTAGGGGGGTTGCGGCGGTGCCGGGGCCCGCCACGGCTAGCTGGCCGCAGCCCGTTGGTTGCGACAGCGGCAGCGGGCGCGTGGCGCCCCCACCAAGCAAGCTGCATGCGCAGCTTGCATGGGCACGAGGCCAGCCACAGTGTGGCCGGTCGCGTCATGCCCATAATATATATATATATATATATATTTAAGATTGGGTTGTTACACGGCGGATGTGCATAAAACTATATTTTGGACTCCGGACGGGCACTACGAGTTTCGGGTGATGCCATTCGGCCTCACCAATGCTCCAGCAACATTTTAAGGCCTCATGAATGATATTATTCATCTTCTATTGCGACGGTACATCTTGGTATTTTTTAACGATATTTTAGTATATAGCTGGACTGAAATGGACCATTGGTGACATTTAGAGGATGTGCTGAATTTGTTGAAGCAAAAGTAGCTAAAGATTAAGAAATCTAAGTACCTATGGGGAGTACTATAAGTGGAGTATTTAGGCCACATCATAACAGCGAAAGGAGTGGCGGTGGATCCTCAAAAAGTGGTGTGCATGACAGCTTGGCCGATCCCTACTTCTACCACAGGATTGTGCAACTTCTTAAGGCTAATTAGGTATTATCGCTGCTTCATCGCAGAGTATGGCAAGATCGCTGCACCTCTCACTTTTACTCTTTGAAGAATAAAAACAGCAATGACAGCAGCGCCCGTTCTAGCTTTACCGAACTTCACCAAAGAGTTCGTTGTGGAATGCGATGCGTCAGGGCTTGGCAAAGGAGTTGTACTAATGCAAGGAGGACGTCCCATAGCCTTTCTCAGTAAGGCTTTATCACAAAAATCCCAGCAATTATTGACCTATGAGAGGGAGATGCTGGCAATTCGACATGCGATGACAAAGTGGAAGCCTTATTTGATCGGTAGGCAATTTATTATTCGAACCAATCAAAGGAGTCTTCCATACTTTATGGGACAGCATATTCACACTCCGGCATAGCAGAGATGGGTCACAAAATTATTAGGGTATGATTATGAAATTTAGTACAAGAAGGGATAGAAAATAGAGCGGCGAATGCACTATCGCACCAACCCAATACCTGCAGCCTTTTCTTCTCCTTCCTTTCCTTTTCTTGACCAGCTGAGGTATGCATGTACAACTGACCCAGATGTTAAGAGGTTGTTACAAGAGGTGTTGGATGATTCGGAGCGCCATCCAGGGTTGGAGAACCGAGGCGGTTTGCTGCTGGACCGCGGGTGCATCTAGGTGCCCACGAACGATGGATTGCGGCAGAAATTATTGGAGCACTTCCACCAAACTCCGGAGGCCAGTCTTGAGGACTTATAGGAGGCTATCATAGAGCTGCACATGGCTAGGACTAAGGCGAGATGTGAAGAGTTTTGTCTATACTTGCAAAGTCTGTCAAAGGGCGAAAGCAACCACATTGAAACTGACCAGATTACTTCAGCCTTCATGGATACTGGACCATGTTTGGGAAGACATTTTTATGAATTTCATAGAAGGTCTTTCGCTGGTACGTGGCTACTCAGTTATTTTTGTGGTGGTTGACAGATTGAGTAAGTATACGCACTTTTCCACATTATCGCATCTATTTTAAGCCAAGTCGGTGGCTAAAATTTTTGTGAGAGATGTTGCTAGGTTGCATGGCATGCCACGCACAATTATCTCCGATTGTGATCGTGTATTTGTAAGCGACTTTTGGATGGAGCTATTCAGATTGTAGAGGACTCGATTGAACCTCAGTTCGGCCTACCATCCATAGACGGACGACCAAACTAAGGTGGTCAATCGAGGTATTGAGTAGTATTTGTGGTGCTTTGTGAGAGAGATGCCGAGACGCTGGTTGGAATTCTTACCGTGAGCAGAGTGGTCTTATAACACTACCCACCATAGTAGTATTAGCATGACTCCGTTCGAGGTGGTGTATGGGCGCACGGCTTTGACATTACGCGCCTATGACCTTGTGGCATCAGTGGATCGGATGGAGGTGGACTTGGCATTGATAGATAGAGACACCACATTGAGGAGGTTGCGTGCCCATCTTAAACTTGCTCAAAATAGCATGAAGCAAGTTTATGATCGCAGCCACCGGGAGCAAGAGTTTAACATCGGTAGTTGGGTGTTCATGAGAGTGCAACCGTATCGATAGGTGACCTTGCGTCCAATGCGAAATCAGAAGTTAAAGTTAACACATCACTACTTCGGTTCATTTCGGGTGTTGGAGTATATTAGTCTGATTGCATATCGCTTGGAGCTGCCTGAGGGGTCGAGAGTACATCCAGTCTTCCATGTTTCATTACTGAGGAAAAGGATTGGAGATTATCAGGTCGTTGGATTGGTTATATTGGAGCCGTTGGAGGAGACAGCAATTGTGGAGCTGGTTCGTGTATTTGCGAGGTGCCGATGTCGTCATGGTACTAGATTGGAGATGGAGGTCCTAGTCGAGTGGCTTGGCAAACCATCCGACGAGGCGATATGGGAGCTGGAGACAGACATCTTGGAGCGTTTCCCTGACTTTGCACCTTGAGGACAAGGTGGGGGAAGCGTGGTGGGCTGATACACCTTCCTGGAGTTTTTTTCTTATTATACTAATTATTTATTTTTAAAAAAATAAGGTTTTTGCAGATCGTGTTCGAACGCGAGAGGGGGCGCGGTCGAACGCCCTTGCGAACGCCTATAAGAGTTCACATCAATAGAGAATGTATTTTGTGCATTCAAACGCAGTCGATGATACACTTAGTTAGGATCTTTTCTTATTGCATTAGTTGTTTATTTTTATTAAAATAAAATTCATGTAGGTCGCGTTCGAACGCAGGTGGGGTCGCGTTAGAACGCCTCCATCAGGTTTGCAAATACAGAGAACGCGAAAAGTGCATTTGAACGCGATCGGGCGAGTTCAAACACTACGTTTGAACGCCTGCATCACGTTCGTACATACAGAGAACGTCTTTTGTGCGTTCAAACATGTTCGGTGATACGATTCGGACTTCACCGACGTCGTCTCGAGCATGGACTCACTTTAGGAGTGTTTCTATTTCATGTATTAGTGTTTAATTTCCATTACAATAAGTTTTCTGTAAGTCATGTTCGAACGCGGGTGGAGTGAGTTCGAACGCGGTTTGTGAACGGGGTTGTGAACGTGGTGAAGAGAATGTACTGTGCGTTCGAACGCGGCGCGTTCGACCGCACTGTGAACGCCTACATCGCGTTCGCAAATACCGACAGGCACATTCGATCGCGCGTTCGAACGCCTGCATCGCGTTCACAAATCCAGAAGAGTGAACTCGGTGCGTTCGAACGCGGTCGGGCGAGTTCGAACGCGGTCGGCGAAAATTGTGTTTTAGGGTTAATTTGAGTTGTTGGTTAGCCTATAAAAGGATGCGTAGGGCAACCAAAATTATTATTGATTATTGAGATTGAGTTTTGCCTTGCATCATTCGTCTTCTTCGCTCCCGTTCTCTCAATCCCCGGCGACGCCGCTTCTAACCTCCCTTGACCGGCTAATCACCCTAGTCCCTTAGGGGTGGCCCTCTTCTCCCCCTTCGTCTAATCTATCCAACACTTGCCATAATCCTTCCATCAACCACAATCCTTCCACCATCACTTTTCACCGGTGCCACCACATTAACGCCGGTCCACCTTCAACCACCATTACCTAGGATCACGTGCCTCCATCCACGGATCCAAAACAGACCACCTGACCTTCGTCCACTAATCGGACGATATCTTGAGATCCCCACATCCGATTCGCCTGAAGCTAGATTTGTTGGAAATCTATTTTCTAGGGCTATAACATATCAAAGTTTCACGTCGATCCGACGCCGGCATCTTTTGTGATCTTATTTCAAAGTTACGTGTCAGATCGTATTAAGCTGGTATCAGAGCTCCATAGCCAGAGGCATGATCGTAACAAGCTGGTATCAGAGCTCCATAGCCTAAAAGGAAGATCGTATCAAGCTGGTATCAGAGCCACCGTTCCTCGGACAAGCGCTTCCAATGACGACAACCAGATCCATGGCTGCACGGCGAGATGATGAAGAAGAGATTATCCCAATAGAGGAGAGAGAAATGGTTACGGGGACTTCCACCCGTGGAACCGCCCGATCTAATCAGAATACGGAAGAACCTAGCGTTCAAGCCGTGTTGGGGTCTCTTTCAGAGCAAATGGCCATCAACAACCAGATGATGATGGAGATGATGCGGGAACTACGGGCGACAAGGGAAGCAATGGCGAACGGGAAAGCACCATCGACCCCACGACACGAGTCCACCCCCTTGAACCCACCGCCACCGGTTCAGCCTTTGCAACCACAAGAGCCGCTGCTACCACCACCCTATGGGCAGAGGCAAGCAAGGATGGTTACACTAGGTCCAATTGCAGGTGAACCCATCCGACGGGCGAACAACTATGGAGACCGCCTTGGAGATCAAGATCCGTGGGCGGGTCAATACGATCCGGAACCACGGCAAGTTAATCAAAACCGAAGGAGGGATCATCAACCCTTCATGGTGCATCCTCCCCCGGTTAGACAAGGACTTGGACATGATCCGGAACGAGACAACGGCATCCGTGGACAAGTCGTGCATCTCGAATTCCCCAAGTTCAAAGGTGGCGATCCGATCGATTGGTTGTATAGGGCAGAGCAATTCTTTGCATACCAAGGTACGGCGGAAGAATACAAGGTGACGCTTGCGAGCTTCCACCTTGAGGATGCGGCGCTTCATTGGTTTCGAGCAGCCAATGCAATTGACGCTATCGAAACTTGGGCTGAATTTTGCGCCGATATCACACGGCGGTTTGGAGCATCGGGATATGAAGACTTTGATGCTCTCCTCTCAAAGACGGTGCAAAAGACCACGGTTGGGTTATACCAAGAAGAATTTGAGAGGATTAGTAGCCGATGTCATCCACCATGGACGGATCAGCAACTTCGCAGCACCTTCATCTCCGGGGTGCGGGGTGACATACAAGCCGATGTGAGGGCTTTAAGGCCTAGAACCTTAAAGGAGGCCTTCGAAGATGCGGTGCTTATGGAAGACAAACATAGGGCCATGAAGATACACTTGAAACAGAGTTGGTTGAGCCAAGGAAGCCGCAATCAAGCTCAACCAAACATAGCGGCGGGAAATACTATCGGAGTACCAAGGGTTGCTGCTACAGTGGTACCTCCTCGAGCACCCTTGAAGCCATCCCAAGATGTGAAGTATGCACCTAGAGGTCCGGGACGAGCACTCACACCTGCCCAAGTAGAAGAAAGAAGAGCCAAGGGCCTATGTTTTCGTTGTGATGAGAAGTTTGTACCCAGGAATCGCTGCGCTAAACCGATGGGATCGGTGATACTAATCGATGGGTTGGAGGAAGCTGAGGAGGAGTTTGCAGCTGAAAGTGCAGATGTGGCTGTGATACGATTCGGACTTCACCGACGTCGTCTCGAGTTTGGATTGAGTTTTAGGATAAGATTGAGTTTTAGGATAAGATTGTGTTTTAGGATAAGATTGAGTTTTAGGATAAGATTGTGTTTTAGGATAAGATTGAGTTGTTGGTTAGCCTATAAAAGTATGTGTAGGGCAACCAAAATTATTATTGATTATTGAGAATTGAGTTTGCCTTGCCTCCTTCATCTTCTTCGCTCCCGTTCCCTCAATCTCCCCGGCGACGCCGCTTCTAATCTCCCTCGACAGGCCAATCACCCTAGTCCCTTAGGAGTGGCCCTCTTCTCCCCCTTCTTCCAATTTATCCATCGCTATCCCTAACCTTTCCATCATCCATAACCCTTCCACCATCACTTTTACACCGGTGCCACCCCATCAACACCGGCCCTCCACAATCCACCATTACCCAGGATTTCGTGCCTTCATCCACGGAATCCAAAAACAGAGTATCCTGACGTTCGTCCACTAATCGAACGATATTTCGAGATCCCCATCTCCGATTCGCCTGAAACTAGATCCGTTGGAAAGCTCTTTTCCGGGCCTACAACATATCAAAATTTCACAGCGATCCAACGGCGGGATATTTCGGGATCTGATCTCAAAGTTCCGTGCAAGATCGTATTAATCTTGAATCAGAGCCATAGCACCAAAAGAGGGTTCGTATCAATCTGGTATCAGAGCCTATAGCCGAGGAAGGATCGTAACAAGCTGGTATCAGAGCCACCGTTCCTCGGACAAGCGCTTCCAATGACGATCACTCGATCTAATAGGAATACGGAAGAACCTAGCGTTCTATCCATGTTGGGGTCTATTTCCAAACAGATTGCCATCAACAAGCAAATAATGATGGAGATGATGCAGGAAATACGGGCATGGACGAAACCTTTTTCAACAAGCAAGGCAATCACAAGACAGCATTGGGAACCCTCCACAACATACCCAACATCCTCCACGGCCTCCCCGTTCATCACAAAAATAGGGGAAAGTTCGGCTATCCAGCAAGAGCGAGATTCTACACCTCGACCTATGGTCAGCCGCAACGAACTGCCACCGGCTACAATGAGATCCTCAACCATTGTAGCAGCCCTCGGAACCTCCACATCTTCCCATGCACCGGAGACCTCGTCGACAAACCGCGAAGTGCTGGCTACCCCACACCTGGTCGCTGGATATCCCTCATCAGGAATCCTCATCAGTGGTGAAGGAGATGATCCGAAATCGCGAATTTCGACACTTGGGCCGCCTTTCACTAGCTCCCTTTGCAACCATAGTGAGTCGGCAACTAAGAAGAAATCGCATATGGCCTCCAGCGATCTTCTACCATTCTCCTCGGTCAATCGACAGTCGACCACGACAGCTTCATCACCAGCGATGACGTTGCAGCTCCCTGCCAAGCTACCACTCAAAGGAGAAGGCCACGATCTTCCACCCATGGCAGCTGAAGGTGCAGATGTGGCTAGACATCGAGGAGAAGAAGTTGAGGAGCAACAACACGTGGAGGACACGAAGGCCGAAATCTCCCTCGACGCCTATTCGGGGACAGCCGCGCCAAAGACCTTGCGGGTGAACGGTGTAATCAAGAAAACCACAGTGAGAATCTTGATTGACACCGGGTCCACCCACAACTTCATTGACAAGAGGCTCCTTAGGAAGATTGGGCTCGAGTCGGAACCCACGGAAGGGTTCGATGTGACGATTGGAGATGGCACCACCTTGCGAGCAGATTCTATTTGTGGAGGTGCAGAATTGAAGGTGCAAGGCCAAATTTTCACATTGGATCTTTATCCATTGGCCTTGCAAGGTGCCGATATTGTTTTAGGGACCCAATGGCTTCGGAGCTTGGGGCCCGTGACCTTTGATTTTATAAGCCTCACATTGACCTTTTGGAGAGATGATCAGAGAGTGTTGTTGGATGGAAGTAAATCGCTGCTTGAACTTTCAAAAGAAAGGGAGCTCGCTTCTTTCTCGGCACCCACTTTTCCTTTCTTTTCAGATCTACGGAGAGCCAGTGCAGAGGATAGTGATCTGGTCCGACTCATGGAGGAATTGAGAGCGAACCCCTCAAGCAACCCCGAGCACGAGGAGCGCAATGGGTTAGTACTAGAGCACGGGCGAATCAAGGTACCCCGAAACGAAGAGCTACGGAGGCTATTGATGGCACACTTCCATGATACTCCTATAGCAGGTCATGAAGGGGTATTACGTACTTACAAGCGGCTGGCCCAAAACTGTACTTGGACTGGGATGAAGACGGACGTGAAGAAGTATGTGCGTGAATGTCAAATCTGCCAACGAGTCAAATCGGAGGCACTCAAGCCTAGCGGGCTACTGCAACCACTACCGATACCAGAGCGTATTTGGGAGGATATCTCCATGGACTTCATCGAGGGGCTGCCGAAAGTTCGAGGACAATCGGTGGTGTTTGTTGTGGTGGATAGACTGAGCAAGTATGCACATTTCATAACATTGTCTCACCCGTTTTCAGCAAAAAGGGTTGCTGAAATTTTTGTTCGGGAAGTGGCACGCTTGCATGGGATGCCTAGGACGATCGTGTCAGACCGGGATCGCATCTTCATAAGTGAGTTTTGGTCCGAGTTCTTCAGATTGCAAGGGACTCAAATCAATCTTAGTTCAGCTTATCACCCCGAGACGGATGGCCAAACCGAGGTGGTGAATCGTGGACTAGAGCAATACTTGCGATGCTTTGTGGCGGATCGACCAAAGGATTGGGTCAAATTTCTTCCCTGGGCTGAGTGGTCATACAATACCGCTCATCACTCAAGCATTGGCATGACCCCATTTGAGGCGGTTTATGGGCGCACTCCCCCTGTCTTGCGTGCCTACGATAGACTCGCGGCGACGGATAGGACTGAGCTTGACTTGGAGCTTGCTGATCGAGATGAAACATTGAGACGGCTCAAGACTCACCTAGCCACAGCACAAAACCGCATGAAGCAAACGCATGACAAAGGCAGACGTGAGCGAGAATTTGAGGTGGATCAATTGGTGTTCGTTCGAGCTCAACCGTATCGACAATCCACATTGAGGCCAATTTTGAACCAAAAGTTGGGATACAAGTACTATGGTCCGTACCGAGTGCTACAACGAATCGGTCCAGTAGCTTACCGATTGGACCTACCTGAAGGAACCAGGATACATCCCGTCTTCCATGTCTCGGCATTGAAGGCCCAGATCGGGCCTAACCATGTAGTGGGTTCGACCTTACCCGAACAAATGGAGGAAGATGGCTCCAATGAGCCGGTTCGAGTCCTAAGTCGTAGGAGAAGACGCCAAGGATCCAGATTAGAGACTGAAGTGCTGATTGAGTGGCTGGGCAAACCTACTGACGAGTCTACATGGGAGCTAGAGACAGACATCATGGATCGCTTCCCAAATTTCAAACCTTGAGGACAAGGTTGCGGAAGCGTGGTGGATTGATACGATTCGGACTTCACCGACGTCGTCTCGAGTTTGGATTGAGTTTTAGGATAAGATTGAGTTTTAGGATAAGATTGTGTTTTAGGATAAGATTGAGTTTTAGGATAAGATTGTGTTTTAGGATAAGATTGAGTTGTTGGTTAGCCTATAAAAGTATGTGTAGGGCAACCAAAATTATTATTGATTATTGAGAATTGAGTTTGCCTTGCCTCCTTCATCTTCTTCGCTCCCGTTCCCTCAATCTCCCCGGCGACGCCGCTTCTAATCTCCCTCGACAGGCCAATCACCCTAGTCCCTTAGGAGTGGCCCTCTTCTCCCCCTTCTTCCAATTTATCCATCGCTATCCCTAACCTTTCCATCATCCATAACCCTTCCACCATCACTTTTACACCGGTGCCACCCCATCAACACCGGCCCTCCACAATCCACCATTACCCAGGATTTCGTGCCTTCATCCACGGAATCCAAAAACAGAGTATCCTGACGTTCGTCCACTAATCGAACGATATTTCGAGATCCCCATCTCCGATTCGCCTGAAACTAGATCCGTTGGAAAGCTCTTTTCCGGGCCTACAACATATCAAAATTTCACAGCGATCCAACGGCGGGATATTTCGGGATCTGATCTCAAAGTTCCGTGCAAGATCGTATTAATCTTGAATCAGAGCCATAGCACCAAAAGAGGGTTCGTATCAATCTGGTATCAGAGCCTATAGCCGAGGAAGGATCGTAACAGGCTGGACATCAAGGAGAAGCTGAGGAGCAACTCGTGGAGGACATGATAGCCGAAATCTCCCTCCACGCCTATTCGGGGACAGCTGCGCCAAAGACCTTGCGGGTGAACGGTGTAATCAAGAAAACCACAGTGAGAATCTTGATTGACACCGGGTCCACCCATAACTTCATTGACAAGAGGCTCCTTAGGAAGATTGGGCTCGAGTCGGAACCCACGGAAGGGTTCGATGTGACGATTGGAGATGGCACCACATTGCGAGCGGATTCTATTTATGGAGGTGTAGAATTGAAGGTGCAAGGCCAAACTTTCACATTGGATCTTTATCCGTTGGCCTTGCAAGGTGCCGATATTGTTTTGGGGACCCAATAGCTTCGAAGCTTGGGGCCCGTGACATTTGATTTTACAAGCCTCACATTGACGTTTTGGAGAAATGACAAGAGAGTGCTGCTAGATGGAAGCCAACCACTGCTTGAACTTCCAACTGAAGGGGTCGCAAGGGAGTTCGCTTCTTTCTCGGCGCCCACTTTTCCTTTCTTCTCAGATCTGCGGAGAGCTAGTGCAGAGGATAGTGAGCTGGTCCAACTCATGGATGAGTTGAGAGAGAACCCCTCAAGCCACCCCGAGCACGAGGAGCGCGATGGGTTAGTACTAGAGTGAGGGCGAATCAAAGAATTATTCACGTCCGTCTTCATCCCAGTCCAAGTACAGTTTTGGGCCAGCCGCTTGTAAGTACGTAATACCCCTTCATGACCTGCTATAGGAGTATCATGGAAGTGTGCCATCAATAGCCTCCGTAGCTCTTCGTTTCGGGGTACCTTGATTCGCCCGTGCTCTAGTACTAACCCATTGCGCTCCTCGTGCTCGGGGTTGCTTGAGGGGTTCTCTCTCAACTCCTCCATGAGTCGGACCAGATCACTATCCTCTGCACTGGCTCTCCGTAGATCTGAAAAGAAAGGAAAAGTGGATGCCGAGAAAGAAGCGAGCTCCCTTTCTTTTGAAAGTTCAAGCAGCGGTTTACTTCCATCCAACAACACTCTCTGATCATCTCTCCAAAAGGTCAATGTGAGGCTTATAAAATCAAAGGTCACGGGCCCCAAGCTCCGAAGCCATTGGGTCCCTAAAACAATATCGGCACCTTGCAAGGCCAATGGATAAAGATCCAATGTGAAAGTTTGGCCTTGCACCTTCAATTCTGCACCTCCACAAATAGAATCTGCTCGCAAAGTGGTGCCATCTCCAATAGTCACATCGAACCCTTCCGTGGGTTCCGACTCGAGCCCAATTTTCCTAGGGAGCCTCTTGTCAATGAAGTTGTGGGTGGACCCGGTGTCAATCAAGATTCTCACTGTGGTCTTCTTGACTACTCCGTTCACCCGCAATGTCTTTGGCGCAGCTGTCCCCGAATAGGCGTGGAGGGAGATTTTGGCCATCGTGTCCTCCGCGTGATGTTGCTCCTCAACTTCTTCTCCTCGATGTCCAGCCACATCTGCACTTTCAGCTGCCATGGGTGGAAGATCGTGGCCTTCTCCTTTGAGTGGTAGCTTGGCAGGGAGCTGCAACGTCATCGCTGGTGATGAAGCTGTCGTGGTCGACTGTCGATTGACCGAGGAGAATGGTAGAAGATCGCTGGAGGCCATATGCGATTTCTTCTTAGTTGCCGACTCACTATGGTTGCAAAGGGAGCTAGTGAAAGGCGGCCCAAGTGTCGAAATTCGCGATTTCGGATCATCTCCTTCACCACTGATGAGGATTCCTGATGAGGGATATCCAGCGACCAGGTGTGGGGTAGCCAGCACTTCGCGGTTTGTCGACGAGGTCTCCGGTGCATGGGAAGATGTGGAGGTTCCGAGGGCTGCTACAATGGTTGAGGATCTCATTGTAGCCGGTGGCAGTTCGTTGCGGCTGACCATGGGTCGAGGTGTAGAATCTCGATCTTGCCGGATAGCCGAACTTTCCCCTATTTTTGTGATGAACGGGGAGGCCGTGGAGGATGTTGGGTATGTTGTGGAGGGTTCCCAATGCTGTCTTGTGATTGCCTTGCTTGTTGAAAAAGGTTTCGTCCATGCCCGTATTTCCTGCATCATCTCCATCATTATTTGCTTGTTGATGGCAATCTGTTTGGAAATAGACCCCAACATGGATAGAACGCTAGGTTCTTCCGTATTCCTATTAGATCGAGTGATCGTCATTGGAAGCGCTTGTTCGAGGAACGGTGGCTCTGATACCAGCTTGTTACGATCCTTCCTCGGCTATAGGCTCTGATACCAGCTTGTTACGATCCTTCCTCGGCTATAGGCTCTGATACCAGATTGATACGAACCCTCTTTTGGTGCTATGGCTTTGATTCAAGATTTATACGATCTTGCACGGAACTTTGAGATCAGATCCCGAAATATCCCGCCGTTGGATCGCTGTGAAATTTTGATATGTTGTAGGCCCGGAAAAGAGCTTTCCAACGGATCTAGTTTCAGGCGAATCGGAGATGGGGATCTCGAAATATCGTTCGTTTAGTGGACGAACGTCAGGATACTCTGTTTTGGATTCCGTGGATGAAGGCACGAAATCCTAGGTAATGGTGGATTGTGGAGGGCCGGTGTTGATGGGGTGGCACCGGTGTAAAAGTGATGGTGGAAGGGTTATGGATGATGGAAAGGTTAGGGATAGCGATGGATAAATTGGAAGAAGGGGGAGAAGAGGGCCACTCCTAAGGGACTAGGGTGATTGGCCTGTCGAGGGAGATTAGAAGCGGCGTCGCCGGGGAGATTGAGGGAACGGGAGCGAAGAAGACGAAGGAGGCAAGGCAAACTCAATTCTCAATATTCAATAATAATTTTGGTTGCCCTACACATACTTTTATAGGCTAACCAACAACTCAATCTTATCCTAAAACACAATCTTATCCTAAAACACAATCTTATCCTAAAACTCAATCTTATCCTAAAACTCAATCTTATCCTAAAACTCAATCTTATCCTAAGGTAAATCCAAACTTGAGACGATGTCGGTGAAGTCCGAATCGTATCAGAAAGCGGGTGGAGTGAGTTCGAACGCGGTTTGTGAACGGGGTTGTGAACGTGGTGAAGAGAATGTACTGTGCGTTCGAACGCACTGTGAACGCCTGCATCGCGTTCGCAAATACCGACAGGCACTTTCGATCGCGCGTTCGAACGCCTGCATCGCGTTCGCAAATCTAGAAGAGCGAACTCGGTGCGTTCGAACGCGGTCGGGCGAGTTCGAACGCGGTCGGCGAAAATTGTGTTTTAGGGTTAATTTGAGTTGTTGGTTTGCCTATAAAAGGATGTGTAGGGCAACCAAAATTATTATTGATTATTGAGATTGAGTTTTGCCTTGCCTCTTTCGTCTTCTTCGCTCCCGTTCTCTCAATCCCCGACGATGCCGCTTCTAACCTCCCTCGACCGGCTAATCACCCTAGTCCCTTAGGGGTGGCCCTCTTCTCCCCCTTCGTCTAATCTATCCAACACTTGCCCTAATCCTTCCATCAACCACAATCCTTCCACCATCACTTTTCACCGGTGCCACCACATTAACGCCGGTCCACCTTCAACCACCATTACCTAGGATCACGTGCCTCCATCCACGGATCCAAAACAGACCACCTGACCTTCGTCCACTAATCGGACGATATCTTAAGATCCCCACATCCGATTCGCCTGAAACTAGATTTTTTGGAAAGGTCTTTTCTAGGTCTATAACATATCAAAGTTTCACATCGATCCGACGGCAGCATCTTTTGTGATCTTATTTCAAAGTTACGTGCCAGATCGTATCAAGCTGGTATCAGAGCTCCATAGCCAGAGGCGTGATCGTAACAAGCTGGTATCAGAGCTCCATAGCCTAAAAGGAAGATCGTATCATTCAGCGTGTTCGAACGCGATCGGCGGGAATCTCTAGAATTAGGGTTACTTATAGCTATTAGGACTTGTTGGCTAGCATCTATAAGTATGTAGACGGTGGCCAAATTCATTATGGAATTGGATTATTAATTTCTTGCATCCTATCTTCTCTCTAGACTCTCTCCCTCCTGCCTCTTCACAACCTTCCATCTCTACCGTTGGCAAGGTTTCTCCTAACTTCTAATCTCCCACGTTTGTCGAGTCACCCATCTTCTTTGGGATCTCGACCACTTCGTTCCCTTTGTCTATATTCCTTAATCATATCCACCATCCACCTTCATCTCCATACCCATCCATAACCCTAACATCCACTCCACTCGTCACCACCACCATCACCTACGTTATTCCGTGTTTGCATCCCAGTTGCAATTCGAATCTGCGAAGGGTATAAATACGAAAGTTGTAGATCAGGAACTTACGAATCTAATC
Organism: Typha angustifolia; assembly: GCF_048772165.1. Lineage (NCBI taxonomy): Eukaryota > Viridiplantae > Streptophyta > Magnoliopsida > Poales > Typhaceae > Typha > Typha angustifolia. The sequence continues at coordinate 2,159,576 of NC_133240.1, read as the reverse complement.
CACTTGGTTTCATTATTGTTTGACTACAGGAGAATATTTTCCCACTATTGCGTGGACTGATTCGTGTAATAAATCTAAATCTTGAAGGAATTGTTTTGTAGCCAACCTTTTGGTACAAAAACCCATTAGTCGACCTCGTTTGAACGTGATCGGCGAGAGTCCACTATTTTTAGGGTTAATAATTTTTATTTTAGCTTGTTAGCCTCTTAAGGTGTGGATGGCAACCAAAATTATTATGATGAATGAATATTGATTTCCATCTCCGTCTATCTTTTCTCTTGTTTCTCTACCCTAATCTCCCTCCTCCCTCTTTACCAACCCATCACCTCTACATTGGCAAGGTCTCATTTAACTTCTAATCTCTCTCATCTATCAAGTTCTCCCTCCTCCTTGGAATCTTGACCACTCCCCCCTCCCCCCCCCCCCCCCCCCCCCCCCCCCCACCTTCATCCTTATCCCTTAAACTCCATCATCATCCATAACCATATCATGACCTCCACCCGTCACCACCACCATCACCCCCACTATTGTGTATTTTCGGCCTAGTTGCAGTCCAAATCTATGAAGGGAGTAAATACGAAAAATGTAGATCAGGAAGTTACAGATCGATCACCCTTAGTTTCGTAATTTTCTAACTATAGGAGAATATCTTGTGAATATTTTTCATCAATTGCACGAACTTCTTTCCTGCATCCAATCCAGATATTAAAGAGGATGTTCCATATTTATCAAGTCTACTACTACCCACTCCACCCATAAGAAGAACTAAATCGATGCTGATGTTTCACTACAACTAGGCATTGATGATTCCTCGCGTTGAAGAGGAAGATATTTGGGCTGAACTGAATGATCTAGAGCCTCAGAGACTTCATCTTAGAGTTGCTGTGGTGAACCATAGAGGACGAAGGGCATTCCAAGTAGAGGACAAAGTAGAATCGGCTATCCAAGGTGGAATCATTTGCCTCAACTTTCCTTAATTTAATAGGTGGATCTACTCGATTAGTTCTCTCTAGAGGAATAATTCTTTGAGTACCAGCAAACACCAGTGGCTCAGAAACTATTACTGTCATCTTTTTATCCTAATGAGACCACCATATGATAGTACCAAGCCTTCGATTGAGCTCAACCATTCTAGACTGGGAATGAGTTCACGGAGGCAATATGCATTCAGTTTGGGCCTATTGATAATGAGGACATCGAAGCTGCCCTCACCAAGCTCACTCAAAAGACTATGGTGAGGGCATATCAAGAGAAGTTTGAACGCATAAGCGACCTATTCCAGGGCTTGACGAAGTTGCAATTGAAGAGTACCTTTGTAAGCAATCTTTGGCAAGATATCCACTACCCAAATAATGGAAAAGAAGCTAAGTGAGCTTTGGAATACGGCCAGGGGGTGGCTGGAATGTGTCAAAGGCCAGAGCCACCACTCGACAAATCGCAACGACGTAAATGGCACTGACGAGTCTTTCAGAGATAGCAAGGGTTCTCTCCCTTCAACGACTTATTTCAGAAGTGAGGGGACCTTCTAGAGTCCCTATTAAGTGACTCACATAAGCCAAGTGGACGATAGAAGAGTGAAGTGGCTTTATTTCTATTGTGATAAAACATACAAGCAGGGACACAAATGTGCTTGACCAACGATAATGACGATGGTGTTAGATAATGTTGCTGAACTAGAGAAGGAGCTTTTAGATGAAAAGATTGTTGTTCAAAGACCTCCAAAAAACATCAAGGAAGTGCAAGACAAAATCTTGGTCCATGTTTATCCGGGATTCACTACAATGGCTACTCTCCAAGTTAATGACATTGAAAGCATGCATAACTTTATGGATGAGAAAGTGGTCTAGAGGATGGGCTTGACATCGGAGCCAATCTTAGGCTTCAACGTGATGATTGGAGATGATATTGCCCTTTGAGCAAATAATGTGTGCAGATGGTAATCTTGAACATCCAAAAACATGCCTTGGAATTGGATCTTCACCCATTAGCTCTCTAGGGAGCAAATGTCGTGTTAGGCACCCAATGGCTCTATGGCTTGGGTCTCGCTATATTTGACTTCAATTATATGTGGTTGGAATTTAAGTTTAAAGGGTGACATGTGTAGTGGAATGGAATTCAATGAAGTACTAGCGCCAATTTGCACTCAATGGTTGGTCTACCCTAAATCGGGTGTCACGAATACTTATTACAGATGTTCGGGTTGCCTAAATCCCCTTTGGCTGAGGGAGACACAATAGATTTGCCTTGGCCACCGGCAGTTCCACTCAAGGCCATGGTGAGCGCAACATTATCAAGAAGAATTTGAGTTAAATCGGTTTATCCGAGTTAGCTCCTCTTCCAGGTCCAGATCTATATAATAATGATACGATTCGGACTTCACCGACGTCGTCTCGAGCATGGATTCGGACAAGCGCTTCCTATGACGACAACCAGATCTATGGCTGCACGGAGAGATGATGAAGAAGAGATTCTCCCAGTAGAGGAGGGAGAAACGGTTGCGGGGACTTCCACCCGTGGAACCGCCCGATCTAATCAGAATACGGAAGAACCTAGCGTTCAAGCCGTGTTGGGGTCTCTTTCAGAGCAAATGGCCATCAACAACCAAATGATGATGGAGATGATGCGGGAACTACGGGCGACAAGGGAAGCAATGGAGAACGGGAAAGCACCATCGACCCCACGACGCGAGTCCACCCCCTTGAACCCACCGCCACCGGTTCAGCCTTTGCAACCACAAGAGCCGCTGCTACAACCACCCTATGGGCAGAGGCAAGCAAGGATGGTTACACCAGGTCCAGTTGCAGGTGAACCCATCCGACGTGCGAACCACTACGGAGACCGCCTTGGAGATCAAGATCCGTGGGCGGGTCAATACGATCCGGAACCACGGCAAGTTAATCAAAACCGAAGGAGAGATCATCAACCCTTCATGGTGCATCCTCCCCCGGTTAGACAAGGACTTGGACATGATCCAGAACGAGACAACGACATCCGTGGACTAGTTGTGCGTCTCGAATTCCCCAAGTTCAAAGGTGGCGATCCGATCGATTAGTTGTATAGGGCGGAGCAATTCTTTGCATACCAAGGAACGGCGGAAGAGTACAAGGTGACGCTTGCGAGCTTCCACCTTGAGGATGCGGCGCTTCATTGGTTTCGAGCAGCCAATGCCACTGAGGCTATCGAAACTTGGGCTGAATTTTGCGCCGATATCACACGGCGATTTGGAGCATCGGGATATGAAGACTTTGATGCTCTCCTCTCAAAGACGGTGCAAAAGACCACGGTTGGGTCATACCAAGAAGAATTTGAGAGAATTAGTAGCCAATGTCATCCACCATGGACGGATCAACAACTTCGCAGCACATTCATCTCCGGGCTGCGGGGTGATATACAAGCGGATGTGAGGGCTTTAAGGCCTAGAACCTTAAAGGAGGCCTTCGAAGATGCGGTGCTTATGGAAGATAAACATAGGGCCATGAAGATACACCTGAAGCAGAGTTGGACAAGCCAAGGAAGCCGCAATCAAGCTCAACCAAACATAGCGGCGGGAAATACTATCGGAGTACCAAAAGTTGCTGCTACAGTGGTACCTCCTCGAGCACCCTTAAAGCCATCCCAAGATGTGAAGTATGCACCTAGAGGTCCGGGACGAGCACTCACACCAGCCCAAGTAGAAAAAAGAAGAGCCAAGGGCCTATGCTTCCGTTGTGATGAGAAGTTTGTACCCGGGCATCGCTGCGCTAAACCGATGGGATCGGTGATGCTAATCGATGGATTGGAGGAAGCTGAGGAGGAGTTTGCAGCTGAAAGTGCTGATGTGGCTGGACATCAAGGAGAAGAAGCTGAGGAGCAACCCGTGGAGGACATCATAGCCGAAATCTCCCTCCACGCCTATTCGGGGACAGCTGCGCCAAAGACTTTGCGGGTGAGTGGTGTAGTCAAGAAAACCACAGTGAGAATCTTGATTGACACCGGGTCTACCCACAACTTCATTGACAAGAGGCTCCTTAGGAAGATTGGGCTCGAGTCGGAACCCACGGAAGGGTTCGATGTGACGATCGGAGATGGCACCACATTGCGAGCAGATTCTATTTGTAGAGGTGCAGAATTGAAGGTGCAAGGCCAAACTTTCACATTGGATCTTTATCCGTTGGCCTTGCAAGGTGCCGATATTGTTTTGGGGACCCAATGGCTTCGAAGCTTGGGGCCCGTGACATTTGATTTTACAAGCCTCACATTGACGTTTTGGAGAAATGACAAGAGAGTGCTGCTAGATGGAAGCCAACCGCTGCTTGAACTTCCAAATGAAGGGATCGCAAGGGAGCTCGCTTCTTTCTCGGCACCCACCTTTCCTTTCTTCTCAGATCTGCGGAGAGCCAGTGCAGAGGATAGTGAGCTGGTCCAACTCATGGAGGAGTTGAGAGAGAACCCCTCAAGCCACCCCGAGCACGAGGAGCGCGATGGGTTAGTACTAGAGTGAGGGCGAATCAAGGTACCCCGGAACGAAGATCTACGGAGACTATTGATGGCACACTTTCATGATACTCCTATAGCAGGGCATGAAGGGGTATTACGTACCTACAAGCGGCTGGCCCAAAACTGTACATGGACAGCGATGAAGACGGACGTGAAGAAGTATGTGCGTGAATGTCAAATCTGCCAACGAGTCAAATCGGAGGCACTCAAGCCTAGCGGGCTGCTGCAACCACTACCTATACCAGAGCGTATTTGGGAGGATATCTCCATGGACTTCATCGAGGGGCTGCCGGAGGTTCGGAGACAATCGGTGGTGTTTGTTGTGGTGGATAGATTGAGCAAATATGCTCATTTCATAACATTATCTCACCCGTTTTCAGCGAAAAGGGTTGCTGAAATTTTTGTTCGGGAAGTGGCACACTTGCATGGGATGCCTAGGACGATCGTGTCAGACCGGGATCGCATCTTCATCAGTGAGTTTTGGTCCGAGTTCTTCAGATTGCAAGGGACTCAAATCAACCTGAGTTCAGCTTATCACCCCGAGACGGATGGCCAAACCGAGGTGGTGAATCGCGGACTGGAGCAATACTTGCGATGCTTTGTGGCGGACCGACTAAAGGATTGGGTCAAATTCCTTCCATGGGCTGAGTGGTCATACAATACTGCTCATCACTCTAGCATCGGCATGACCCCCTATGAGGCGGTTTATGGGCGCACTCCCCCTGTCTTGCGTGCCTATGATAGACTCGCGGCGGCGGATAGGACCGAGCTTGACTTGGAGCTTGCTGATCGAGATGAAACATTGAGACGGCTCAAGACTCACCTAGCCACAGCCCAAAACCGCATGAAGCAAACTCATGACAAAGGCCGACGTGAGCGAGAATTTGAGGTGGATCAATTGGTGTTCATTCGAGCTCAACCGTATCGGCAATCCACATTGAGACCGATTTTGAACCAAAAGTTGGGTTACAAGTACTACGGTCCGTACCGAGTGCTACAACGAATCGGTCCAGTAGCTTACCGGTTGGACCTACCTGAAGGAACCAGGATACATCCGGTCTTCCATGTATCAGCATTGAAGGCCTAGATCGGGCCTAACCATGTGGTGGGTTCGGCCTTACCCAAACTAATGGAGGAAGATGGCCCCACTGAACCGGTCCGAGTTTTAGGCCGTAGGAGAAGACGCCATGGGACCAGATTAGAGACTGAAGTGATAATTGAGTGGCTGGGCAAACCTACTGACGAGTCTACCTGGGAGCTAGAGTCAGATATCATGGATCGCTTCCCAAATTTCAAACCTTGAGGACAAGGTTGCGGAAGCGTGGTGGATTGATACGATTCGGACTTCACCGACGTCGTCTCGAGCATGGATTCACTTTAGGAGTGTTTTTATTTCATGTATTAGTGTTTAATTTCCATTATAATAAGTTTTCTATAAGTCGCGTTCGAACGCGGGTGGAGTGAGTTCGAACGCGGTTTGTGAACTGGGTTGTGAACGCGGGTGAAGAGAATGCACTGTGCGTTCGAACGCAGTGCGTTCGAATGCACTGTGAACGCCTGCATCGCGTTCGCAAATACCGACAGGCGCGTTCGATCGCGCGTTCGAACGCCTGCATCGCGTTCGCAAATCCAGAAGAGCGAACTCGGTGCGTTCGAACGCGGTCGGGCGAGTTCGAACGCGGTCGACGAAAATTGTGTTTTAGGGTTAATTTGAGTTGTTGGTTAGCCTATAAAAGGATGTGTAGGGCAACCAAAATTATTATTGATTATTGAGATTGAGTTTTGCCTTGCCTCCTTCGTCTTCTTCGCTCCCGTTCTCTCAATCCCCGGCGACGCCGCTTCTAACCTCCCTCGTCCGGCGAATCACCCTAGTCCCTTAGGGGTGGCCCTCTTCTCCCCCTTCGTCTAATCTATCCAACACTTGCCCTAACCCTTCCATCAACCATAACCTTTCCACCATCACTTTTCACCGGTATCACCCCATTAACGCCGGTCCTCCACCATCCACCATTACCTAGGATCACGTGCCTCCATCCACGGATCCAAAACAGACCACCTGACCTTTGTCCACTAAATGGACTATATCTCGAGATCCCCAACTCCGATTTGCCTGAAACTTGATTTGTTGGAAAGCTCTTTTACGAGGGTACAACATATCAAAATCTCACGTCGATCCGACGGTAGCATATTTTGGGATCTTATTTCAAAGTTACATGCCAGATCGTATCAAGCTGGTATCAGAGCCTTAGCCTCAAAGAGAAGATCGTATCAAATAAATCAAAGCCTAAGGAGCTAGCTGGGATGGATCAACGATGATTGAGCTCAACTTCAAAGGGGCTCAAAAGACATGAGCTGAACTAGCAATGTCGGTTCCGACAATAAGCAAGTTGAAAGAGTAATTCATCCACCCATCACTTTGAGGATAAAGTCGAGTAAAAGCATGGTGGAATGATGTGATCCAGATCAGACTGAACCACTGCCAAGTTTCATTGAGGCTGATCAAAAACTAGAAGCTGAATTTCAAATTCTTTGGGATGTATCGGATTGTGGAACAGATCGAGGTAGTAACATATTGCTTGGAGTGATGGGTTCTTGTACCAAAAGGTCAGCTACGGAACAATTCTTTTAAGATTTGAATTTATTGTAGAAAACAGTCTGCGCGACCGTCGGAAAATATTCGTACAATATTTTTTTGTAGTAAGAAATTACGAAACCAAGTGGATTAGATTCGTAACTTCTTGATCTATAACTTTTGTATTTACACCCTTCGCAGATTCGAACTGCAACTGGGACGAAAACATAGAATAACGTGGGTGATGGTAGTGGTGACGGGTGGAGTGGATGTTAGGGTTATGGATGGGTATAAAGATGAAGGTGGATGGTGGATGTGATTAAGGGATGTAGATAACGGGAATGAAGTGGTTGAGATCCCAAAGAAGAGGGGTGACTCGATAGACGAGGGAGATTAGAAGTTAGGAGAGACCTTGCTAACGGTAGAGGTGGAAGGTTGGTGAAAAGGGATGAGGGAGAGAGTCTAGAGAGAAGATAGGATGCAAGAAATTAATAATCTAATTCTATAATGAATTTGGCCGCCATCCACATATTTATAGAGGCTACCCAACAAGTCCTAAAACAATAAGTAACCCTAATTCTAGAGGATTCCTACCGATTGTGTTCGAACGCACAAAAGACGTTCTCTGTATGTGCGAACGCGATGCAGGCGTTTGAACGCGGCCGACCGTGTTCGAATGCACTTTTCACGTTCTCTATATTTGCGAACTTGATGCAGGCGTTCGCAAGGGCGTTCGAACACGACTCCTCCTATGTTCAAATGCGACCTACAGAAATGTTATTTTAATAAAAATAAATAACCAATGCAGTAAGAAAAGATCCTAACTAAATGTATCAGCCCACCATGCTTCCCCCACCTTACCCTCAAGGTGAAAACTCGGGGAAACGCTCCAAAATGTTAGTCTCCAACTCCTATGTCGCCTCATCGGATGGCTTACTAAGCCACTCAACTAGAATCTCCATCTCCAATCTGGTACCATGTCATCGTCGGCGCCTAGCAAGTACACGAACTGGCTCTACAATCTCTATCTCCTCCGATGGCTCCAATAGAACTGATCCAACGACCTCATGATCTCCAAGCCGCTCCCTCAGTAATGAAACATGGAAGATAGGATGCACTCTCGACCTCTCCGGCAGCTCCAAACGATATGCAACCGGACCAATACGGTCTAACACCCGAAATGGACTAAAGTAGCAATGCGCTAACTTTTGGTTACGCATCGGACGTAAGGTCACCTGTCGATACGATTGCACCATCACAAACACCCAATTACCTATGTCAAACTCCTACTCCCTATGGATACGATAATAAACTTGCTTCATACGGTTTTGAGCAAGTTTAAGATGAGCACGCAACCTCCTCAATGTAGCGTCTCTACCCATCAAAGCTAAGTCCACCTCCGTTCGATCTGCAGATGCCACTGGATCATAAGCGCATAACGTCGGAGCTATGCGTCCATACACCACCTCAAATGGAGTCATGTCAATGCTGCTATGGTAGGCGGTGTTGTAAGACCACTCCGCCCACGGTAAGAACTCTAACTATCGTCTTGGCATCTCTCCAACATGACACCTCAAGTACTGTTGAATGCCTCGATTGACCACCTTAGTTTGGCCGTCCGTCTATGGATGGTAGGCCGAACTGAAGTTCAATCAAGTCCCCTGTAATCTGAAAAACTCCGTCTAAAAAGTCACTCATAAATATACGATCACAATCCAAGACAATCGTGCGTGGCATGCCATGTAACTGAGCAACATCTCTAACAAAAATTTCAGCCATCGACTTGGCTGAAAATGGATATGGCAATGCCAAAAAATACGCATACTTGCTCAATCTATCAACTACCACAAAGATAACGGAATAACTATGTACCAGCGAAAGACCCTCTATGAAATCCATAGAAATGTCTTCCCAAACACGGTCTAGTATAGGTAAAGGCTGAAGTAATTCGGCCAATTTTAATGTGGTTGCCTTAACCCTTTGACAGATTTCGCAAGTACGGACAAAACTCCTCACATCCCGCCTCAATCCTAGCCACGTGCAACTCTGTGATATCCTCCTATAAGTCCTCAAGACACCCTCATGACCACCCTCTGGAGAATAATTGGTGAATATTTTCCCTTGGTTGCGTGGACTGCTTCCTACATTAAATCCAGATCTTGAAGGAATTGTTCCATAGCCTATCATTGGTATCAAAGTCTATCTTTTGGTACCGTCAAACCTATCATAGTCTTATTTATTCTACAAGATATTAGTCTACCTTAGTATATCCCCAATTAATTTTCTGATCACACTATCTATATCTGTTATATGATGATTATCTCATAAATAGTTTTCCAACATAATGCTTTGTCCTTGAGTCATTTTGTTCGTCATTGTAGAATATTTTTTTAAATAATATAAAATAAAATATATAAAAAATGAGTTGTCTATTTTAAAAAAATTAGTATTGCCGAAACTTGTTAGAGATCAATTCGAACAAAATTTGAATCCATTCGAGCGAGATAGATCCATTCAAATAGAAATTTTCCAAGAGAAAATTTTATCTAATGTTCAAAATTCATTCGAATGCTAGGTATCATTTTGAATAAGATGTGTCCTATTATAAAAGAAGAAAACCTATTTCGTCTCTAAAACTCTTTAAATAAAGAGGGAAAGAGCATCTAAAAGTAATTAATAATAATCATACCCTTTGACCCTCTTTTCTTCATATAAAATCATTGATCTTAATTTTTCTTTTTGATCTTTAGATTAGTGATTGGTCTCAAGTTCCTTGAAAGTATAGTACTTCAAAATTTGATAGTGAAGGCATTACATCCTAGAGATAATTTCTAAGAGTACATTTGTACTTAGATGAGGAAATTAATTTTTAAAAGAAGCTACCAACATCTTGCCTTATCAACCCAAATTTCTTTTTAAATTCCACTCTACTTCACAAATTCCCCTAATAATTAAGATAATAATTTTTCTCATTATGGAGTCTTCAATGCTCAAGACTACTATACAAAAAGAGAGGCTAAATCGTTTTAGAGATCGTCTACCAACTCACCATATTAAAAGTGTTTTATGTAATTATAACTCTTTTTCTAACGAAAGGAGCATTTGAAGGTGAATACAGCTACAAATAAAGGAAATAAATTGATGACGATTATATTTGCTGCTATACCATTCTCAACTCAACAACAAATCCATTGTTCGATGAATTTTTCAAGTACACAATATATAGAGGCTAGCCAACAAGCCCTAAAGTAACCCTAATTCTAGAGGATTCCTACCGATCGCGTTTGAACGCGCCCGATCGAGTTTGAACGCGATCGAACACGCTCGATCGCGTTCGAACGCACAAAACACATTCTCTGTATGTCTGAACGCGATACAAGCGTTCAAACGCACAATATGCATTTTCTGTATTTCAGAACCTAGTGCAGGCATTCGCAAGGGCGTTTGAACGCAACTCCTCCTGCGATCGAACACGATTTACAGGAATTTTATTTTAATAAAAATAAACAACTAATACAATAAGAAAAGATCTTAACTAAATGTATCAGCCAGCCCACCAAGCTTCCCTCACCTTCCCCTCAAGGTGTGAAGTCGGGAAACTCTCCAAGATATCAGTCTCTAACTCTCATGTAGCCTCATTAGATAGCTTGCCAAGGCACTCAACTAGAATCTCCATCTCCAATCTCATAGCATGTTGTCGTCGGCGTCTAGCAAGTACATGAACTAGCTCAACGATCTCTATCTCCTCTAATGGCTCTGGTAGAACTGATCCAATGACCTCATGATCTCCAGTCCGTTCCCTCAGCAATGAAAATTGAAGATCAGATGCATTCTTGACCCCTCCGGCAGCTCCAAACGATATGCAATCGAATCGATACACTCTAACACCCGAAACGGACCAAAGTAGCGATGTGCTAACTTTTGGTTACGCATCGAACGCAACGTCACCTGTCGATATGGTTGTACCCTCACAAACACCCAACTGTAGATGTTGAACTTCTGCTCCCTGTGACTGTGATCATAAACTTGCTTCATACGGTTTTGAGCAAGTTTAAGATGGGCACGCAACTTCCTCAATGTGGCGTCTCTATCCATCAAGGCTAAGTCCACCTCCGTCCGATCTGTCGATGCCACTGCTGTGCATCCATACACCACCTCAAATGGAGTCATGCCAATGCTACTATGGTAGGGTGTGTTGTAGGACCACTCCAGCCATGGTAAGAACTCCAACCATCGTCTCGGCATCTCTCTAAAAAAAAACACCTCAAGTACTGCTCAATGCCTTGATTAACCACATCAGTTTGGCTGTCTGTTTGTGGATGGTAGGTTGAACTGAAGTTCAATCGAGTCCCCTGCAATCTAAAAAACTCTATCCAAAAGTCACTCATAAATACACGATCACTATCCGAGATAATCGTGCATGGCATGCCTTGTAACCGAGCAACATCTATAATAAAATTTTAGCCACCAACTTGGCTGAAAACGGATATGACAATACTGAAAAGTGCACATACTTGCTCAATCGGTCAACCACCACAAAGATAACAGAATTACCACATACTAGCGAAAGACCCTCTATGAAGTCCATAGAAATGTCCTCCCAAACACGGTCCTGTATAAGTAAACGTTGTAGTAATCTCACCGGTTTCAATGTGGTTGCCTTAGCTCTTTGACAGACTTCGCAAGCATAGACAAAACATCTCACATCCCGCCTCAATCCTGGCGACGTGCAACTTTAAGATATTCTCCTATAAGTTCTCAAGACACCCTCATGACCAGCCTTTAGAGTTTGGTGGAAATGCTCCAACAATTTTTGCCGCAATCCTTCATTTGCGTGCACCTTAATGCATCCGTAGTCCAGCAGCAAACCACCTCGATTCTCCAACTCTGGATGGCGCTCCGGATCATCCATCATCTCCTACAACAATCACAGAACATCTAGGTCAGATGTACATGCATACCTCAGCTCGCCAAGGAAGGGAAAGGTAGAAGAAGAATAGGCTGCAAGCTCGGTAGTATCGAGTTGGCATGATAGTGCATCCGTCGCTCTATTTTCTGTTCCCTTCTTGTATTGTATTTCATAATTATACCCCAATAATTTTGTGAGTCATCTCTGCTGTGTCGAAATGTGTATACGCTGTCCCATAAAGTATGGAAGACTCCTTTGATCGGTTCGTATAATAAATCGTCTACCGATAAAATAAGGCCTCCACTTTGTCACCGTATACAGAATTGCCAACATTTCCTTCTCATAAGTCGATAATTGTTGAGATTTTTGTGATAAAGCCTTGCTAAGATAGGCAATGGGATATCTTCTAGCACAACTCCTATGCCAACACCCGACGCATCACATTCCACAATGAACTCTTTGGTGAAGTCTGGTAGCGCTAGAACGAAAATCATCGTCATTGCAATTTTTAGTTTTTCAAAGGCTTAAGTGGCTTCATCCATCCAACTAAAAGAGTCCTTCAACAAAGAAGTGAGAGGAGCAGTGATCTTATAATATCCGGTGATGAAACGACGATAGTATCCGGTCAGCCCTAAAAATCCTCTCAATCCGGTGGTAGTAGTAGGATTAGGCCAAGCGGTCATGCATGTAACCTTTTGAGGATCCCTTGCTACACCATCTGCTGAAATGATGTGGCCTAAATACTCCACTTGTGGTACTCCCCGTAGGCATTTGGACTTCTTGATCTTCAATTGGTTTTGCTTCAACAAATTCAACACATCATCCAAATACCTCAAATGCTCCATTTCGGTCCTGCTATACACCCAAATGTCGTCTAAGAATACCAAGACATACCTTCGCAATAGAGGTCAGAATATATCATTCATGAGGCCTTGAAAGTTAGCTGGAAGCATTAGTGAGACCAAAAGGCATCACCGGGAACTCGTAATACCTATCTAGAGTCCGAAATATAGTTTTGTGCACATCCGCAAGGTGAACTCTAATTTGGTGATACCCGACCCTCAAATCAAGCTTGCTGAAAATAGTCACCCCTACAAGCTCGTCCAGCAACTTCTCAATAACCGAAATAGGATACCGGTCCTTGACAGTAATAGCATTTAGTGCTCGATAGTCAACACAAAAATGCTATGTCCCATCCTTTTTTCGCACCAATAGCACGAGGGATGAGTTTGAGCTATGACTTGGTTGTATTAGGCCTTGCTCCAACATCTTGGCTACCACCTTTGAGATAACTTTTTTTGGCACATGTGGATACCAATATGGCCTCACGATCGCCGATGCAGCACCGAGTACAATCTCTATGCGATGGTCCACCGCTCTCCTCGGTGGGGGATGATGTGTAGGCATAGATAATAGAAGATCATTGACACTCACATGATGCACCTAGATGTTGGTTCGGATAATGAATCATCTACCGATTAAATAAGCCTCCACTTTATCACCGCATGCAAAATTGCCAACATCTCTCTCTTATAGGTCGATAAATGTTGGGATTTTTACGATAAAGCCTTGCTAAAAAAAGGCTATGGGAGCATCCTCCTTGCATTAGTACAGCTCATATGCCAACTCCCGACGCATCACATTCCACGACGAACTCTTTAGTGATGGCCGGTAGAGCTAGAAAGGGCATCGTTGTCATTATTGTTTTTAGTTTTTCAAAGGTTATCGTAGCTTCATCCGTTCATTTAGAAGAGTCCTTCCTTAGCAAAGAAGTGAGAGGAGCAGCGATCTTGCCATATTCAGCGATGAAGCGGCGATAATACTTGATCAGCTCCAAGAATCCCTACAATCCTATGGTGGAAGTAGGGATCGGCTAAGCGGTCATGCATGCCACCTTTTGAGGATTTGCTGCCACTCCTTACGTTGTGATGATGTGGCCTAAATACTCTACTTGTGGAACTTCCCATTGTCACTTGGACTTCTTAATCTTCAGCTGGTTTTGCTTCAATAAATTCAGCAAATCCTTCAAAAGCCACCAATGCTTCATTTTAGTCCTCCTGTACACCAAAATGTCATCAAAGAATACCAAGACATACCTTCACAGTAGAGGCCAAAAAATATCATTCATGAGGCCTTAAAAAGTAGCTGGAGCATTGGTGAGACCAAAAGGCATCACCCGGAACTCATAATGCCCGTCCAAAGTCCGAAATGCAGTTTTATGCACATCCGCTGGGTGAACTCTAATTTAATACCCAGCCCTCAAGTCAAGCTTGCTGAATATGATCACCCCTACAAGCTTATCCAGCAACTCCTCTATGACCAGAATGGGATATCGGTCCTTGACGATGATAGCGTTTAGTGTTCGGTAGTCGACACAAAAATGTCATGTCTTGTCCTTCCGCACCAATAGCATGGACAATGAGTAAGAGCTAGGACTTGGTTGGATGAGGCCTTGCTCTAACATCTCAGCTATCATCTTGGAGATAACTCCTTTTTGCACATGTGGATACTGATATGGTCTCTCGTTCGCCGGCGCAGCCCTGTGCACAATCTCTATGCGATGGTCTGTTGTTCGCCTTGACGGCAACTCCTTTAGTTCCTCAAACAGTCCAGCAAATTTATCTAATAAATTAGACAAATCAATTGTAGTACCTAGACTCATTAGAGGCTCATCTCCTGTTGGTCCTAACTAAAGAAGATAGGCCAAATCACTCGCACAAGGCAGCCCCACCATCGGCTGCATCGCTGGAATCGGCGGGGACTGAACGCCTTCAAGCCGCGCACCTCTTTGTTTCCTTGTGTAAATCTCATCCACATGCTGTGGATATCAAATGTGATGGATCCCAAACTCTACAACTGCTGAGTGCCTAGCATAATGTCCTGTCCTCTCAGTGCCAATGGATACAAGTCCACAATGATGTTGTGTCCTTGCACTAGTATACCGACCTGGTGACACAAGCTCTCCGCTCGAAGCTTCGTGCCGTCTCCAATAGCAACGTCAAACCCTATGGTCGGTTCAGCGTCCTAGCCCAACTTTCTCACTAACCTCTCATCTAGAAAGTTGTGTGTACTCCTGGAATTAATGAGGATGTGCACACAATATTTTCTAACGAGTCCATCGACCTGCAATGTCCTCAGCGTGGAAGTATCCAAATATGCATACATCAATATTTCAGCTTGGATATCTTCCTCTACGCCCTCCTCCACAGCCTCCTCATGGACCTCCTCTGGGTACTCTCCATCACCAACAACTTCATCGTCCCCCTCGAGACCGTCCATGAGCATCACACTCCCAATCGGTTTGGAACACCGATGACCAGGGGTGCAATGTTCATCGCATCGAAAGCAAAGGCCCTTCGCTCTTTGCTTGTCTACCTAGGCAGGTGTGAGAGTTCAAACGGGGGATCTTGTGCCTCTTCTAACCTTGGAAGAGAGTCTCAAGGGTGGTCGTGCTCTAGTACTAGCAATCGTTGTCTTTGCACTCGCAGAACTTCCAGTCAACATTCTAGGCGTGAACCGCCCATCTCAGTTGCCCCAACTTGCTTTTGCTGCCATCTTGAGAGCCTTGTGCTTTTGCTCCATCCTCACGACCTTCTCAAAGGCCTCCACAAGAGTGGTAGGACAGAGAGCACGAACATCCGCTTGGATCTCCTCCCGTAGCCGTGAGATAAATGTGCTCATCAATGTCGGTTCGGGCTAAGGTGGCTCGCAACGACTACTAAGTCTTTTAAATTCTGCTTGGTACTCCAATATAGTTGTCATCTGAATTATCTTGCTTAATGTGGCAGCAAAATCTTCATACGCCACTGTCCCAAATCTGCATGTAATCCTCCTATAAAAGTCAGCCCAATCGGTAAATCCTCCACCATGAATAGCCGATCGATACCAATGCAATGCCATTCCTGGAAGGTGAAAGCTTGCCATCTGTACCTTTGCGTCCTCTGTTGTCCCTTGAAAATTAAAGAATTGCTCCACTTAAAACGCCCAATCTGTCGGATCACCGCCTTGGAATTTCGGAAAGTCTAAATGTGTGGCTCTTCCCTGGATAGCATTATCGGGCTCGCGAAAGATCCTTGGTTCAGGTCTGAACCTTTGTGCTTGTTGATATCCTTCGTTGAATCCTCGAGCACATCTCCGAAGGGACCAACTTCATTCTCTATGCCAATCCTCTTCATCAACAAAGCGCACCAATGCAGCACGCCTCTCGGGTTCCACCACCGCCGGCCTTGGGTTGTGTATTGGAGGTGGGGGATGATGCGTAGAAATAGGTAAAAGAGGATCATTGACATTAACATGTCGTACCTAGATCTATGGGGTATTCGATCGGTGTGGTCCCACCGAGGAAAATTATTCACCTAATATTCTCTTATAATCAGAAAATTATGAAACCAAGTTGGATCAATCCGTAACTTACTGATCTACATTTTTTATACTTATGCCCTTCATAGATTTGAAATGCAACCAAAAAGAAAACACGATAGAGTGGGGATGAAGGTGGTAGTGACGAGTGGAGTGGTTGTTAGGGTTATGGATGATAATGGAGATGAGGGTGGATGGTTGATGTAGTTAAGGGATAAGGACAAATGGGAAGAAGTGGTCGAGATCCCAAGAAAAAGGGAGGACTCGATTGATGAGGGAGATTAGAAGTTAGAAGAGACATTGCCAACGGTAGAGGTGGCTAGTTGGTGAAGAGGAGGAGAGATTAGGGTAGAGAGACTAGAGAGAGGATAAAGGAGGATAGAAACCAATATTTATTAATCATATTGATTTTGTGATAAGTTCTGATACCACTTGATAAGATTTGGAACCAAAGATAAGCTATGCAACTATTCCTTCAAGATCTGAATGTATTACAGGAATCAGTCCGCGCAATAGTGGGAAAATATTTGTCAGATATTCTCCATATTCAGATAATTACGAAATCAATAGGGTTAGATTCGTAACTTCCTGATCTATAACTTTTATATTTACGCCCTTTGCAAATTCTAATTGTAGCAGGGACGAAAACACGAAATAACATGGGTGATGGTGGTGGTGACGGGTGGAGTGGATGTTAGGGTTATAGATAGGTAAGGAGATGAAGGTGGATTGTGGATGTGATTTAGGGATATAGATGAAGGGAACGAAGTGTTCGAAATCCCAAAGAAGAAATAAATTTATAATTAAATATGTGGAGCCAAATTTTAATCTCACGTTTAAAACCAACGATATGTATTTTATTTAAATTTGAAGCAAATACACAAATAGTGATATATTATTCAAACATGATTACCTCCAAAGGTATACAGAAAAGCTTAATCTTTTCTAAAGACAAACTAATAGTATCTCACTTATATATTACAACAATAAGAGAATCAGCTCATGCTCTGATTGATACTGTGTTAACTCATCAGCTGCTCCTAAAACTCCAGGATTTGTGAATTATTGGTGATAAGATATGCAATATCTGAGAAAATTACCTTAGATCTGGAACCAAAAATTTAAAGAAGTTATAGTAAATATTCATGTGAAAAAAAAGAAGATTCAAATGTAATTTCTAAATTACCTTTTCAGTGGCTTGGGCAAGATTGACAATACACCAATGACCTTCTGCATTTTCATAAATATAATTAATGACAGGAATGTGTTTAGTTTTATTTTTCCCATCTGCAACTTGGATGTTCCGAATGAATTCTGGGTGCATATCCCGTAGATAAAGTTGCTGGAGAAATACAAGTGAATTCATTCCTTGTGGGATCTCCTTCAACTGTGCTAGGCCCACCAATTCTAACTCCCCAAGGCTCTGCATGGATTTCTCAAACGATATGAACTCGAGCCATGGCATATCTCTTAAAAAAAGTCTTTTCAGATTAGGAAACCACCCTGGCTGAAAGATCAACTCTTTTCCTTCATATGCCCTTTCAAGACTAAGACGTGTTAGGCTGGATATACAAGAGATATCTCCAAGTGGATCTTTCTCGAGCTTGCACCACGCTAGGTTTAGCCATTTAAGGTTGACTCGAAGGGATTGAAATACAGGGGAAGCCAACACCCCTTCTTGCAATCTGCCTATCAAACATAGCTTTTGAAGATGATGAGGTAGGGAGCTCAATGCTTCTAAATTGATATACTCATTCTCGTCACTTGCGAACACATCTAAGTTAGAGAGGAATTGCATCTTACTAATGGATTTAAATAGCTCGTAGCAGTGAATCTTTTTGACACTTCTAATTCGAAAACTTCTTAGTTGAGTCAAGTTTCCTATTTTTTGCACGAAGCCCATGGTTGCTTCAATGCCTTGTAGAGTTTGCAAGTCTGTCAAATGCCATAGTCCCTTTGGAGCTTCCACACCAGTGAGAGAATGAAATTTTCTAACATTTTTATCCAATTTCTTCTCTGCAAACAAGTGCCGCAACTCCTTTAATTCTACTATTGTACTAGGCAACTTTTTTATTGCAGTTTTGTATAGGTCGAGAGTTTGGAGTTTATGCAATTTGCCTAAAGAGTTGGATAACTGCTTAACATTTGTATTCCTCAAACCCAAGTAGCATAAGTTGAATAGATTGAAAATATCATCTGGTAGGCTTGTGATTGGGGCATTCTGTATATCTAATACTCTGAGATATCTTACACTCTGTGAAACCCATGATAGCGAGGTTGGTAAAAAATTGGCAGTATCGAACAAATAAAAAGAGCGAAGGTGTGAAAATTTGATACTCGACTGAATACTGTCGTTATACTCATCTGATGCCACACGACGAGCATTATTGTTTACCATTCTCATCTGTGATTTGTCATATGCTGTGCAAAAATTTTCTTTTACAGAAATCGATATGGCTAATTCCCGCACAAGGTCGTGCATTTGACAAGACTTGACCCTTCCAAAGTCATTTCTTTCCACAACTTGTAACAAGCATCGATCAATGAGTTCACTAAGATACCCCTCTGCAATTTCTTCTACTGTCTTGGTACTACTACTCTTTGATGCAACCAAACCTTCTGCAACCCACAGCTTAATTAGCATCTTTCTACGAATTAAATAATCCTCTGGAAAGATGCTACAAAATAAGAAACAATTCTTCAAATGACTTGGCAAGTGATTATAGCTTAGATTCAAAACTCTCATTACCGAGCTCAAATTTTGGCTGTCTAAGTTATTATGTAACTCCCAATTAATTTCATTATAGAATCTTTCCCATTCTGCTACCTTCATCCTTCTGAATGACAACAAATTGCCTACAACCACAATTGCTAGTGGCAAACCATGACACTTGTCTACAATCTTTCTTCCCCATTGTTCAAGATCCTCTGGACATTTTTTATCCTCCATGTTTCTAAAAGCCCATCTACAAAATAGATCCCATGCTTCTGACTCATGTAGGTTTTTTAACTCAAGATCATAGTTTTCTGTTGCTAATTCGGCTACATCTTTCAATCGTGTTGTTATTACCACTCTGCCTCTAGAGTTGTTCTCACTAAAAATAGTAGAAAATTTGATCCAGACATCTCTACTCCAAACATCATCTAAAACAATCAAGTACCTTTTGTCTTGCAAATTTCTCTGAAGTAGCTCTTTTAGATCTGTACAGCTCATGCTTTGAATGCTTACGGGGTTTTCATTACTAGTGAAGACATTTTTAACCATCCCTCTTAATATATCCTCAAGTTGGTACTTTTGAGAGATAGAAACCCAGAAACGATAATCAAAATGTTCCTGTATAATTTTGCTTTCATAAATATTACGAACAAGAGTAGTTTTCCCCGATCCTCCCATACCCCACACTGAAATTATGGAAGTTTGCTTTTCTTCGGTTGTTAAATGCTGCATTATCTTTTCTCTTTCTTCTTGAATACCTACGAGCTCATTGTAATCCATTGCATAGGAAGAGAGATTGAAATCATGTGGTCCTTCAGCTGAATAAGAAGTGTCACATTCTTTTGGCCATTCAAGACTAAGCATATCTTTCATGCTTGAAAGATTATGGAGATGATCTTGGATTTCTTTTATCTGAGTGGCAACTTTATGCCAAGAATTGATGTTCTTTGATTTGTGAAATGTGTTCTTAAGAAAACCTCGAAATCCACTTTGATAACCACTAACTAGGAAAGTATACTCATCGATTATGTCCTCAATTTCAAATGCCAACTCTTGTACTTCTTGCAACCAAGCTTGTCGTGGTTCATCATAGCCTTCCCGTGTCTGTGCTTGACGTAAGAATGGGTGTATTATATTAAGCTGACTTTTGATCTGTTTTATTTGACTTTCAACTTGGATCAAAAGCGATATTTCCTTCCCTAACTGTGAACTTAATGCTTGTACTGTATTTGTTGCCACAATAGAGCCTAATTTATAAAGAATTTGAGAGACTAGAGCTTCTGCCATCTTTTGCTTTACTGCTCGATGAAAATTTTCGAGATTGCCACCTGCAAAGAGGTAGTAAAATCTTGAATGCAAATTGTTGACCGAAACTAACCACCAAGTGAGGGGACTTAAAACTCTCCCTCTCTAGCTAACTAACCCCATGTTTTTTGCTATATTAATTCTCAAAATACACACTCTATTACAATAAATAAAATATAGGATATTCTGCAGAACGAAACTTGATTCATATTTTATGAGAAGGAAGTCCCTCTAGAAAGATAGAAGAGCAAAATGAATTACTTTGGTATGACTCCTAAATTACTTGGCACCTAGAGCCCAGCATTACCCTAGGCACTCCACTGGCCAACTAAGTGGACCCCTAGGCTCAAACTGCCTTAAAGACTGACCTAACATATAGATGGGTCTGCCCCACCTAAGGTGGCTGAATTGAACATAATTTTAAAGATTATCACTAATTTTTCGGTGGTTCCTATCAACCTATACCAAGAAGCTGAACAATCAATAGCTCAAAGAGATGTGTGGTTTTTATATTTTTTACTCTAAATATAACTTATATAACTACTTTAAAATTTATCCTTATAGAGTTGTGTGGTTTTTATATTTTTTTTACTCTAAATGCACTCCCTCACTTCTAGGCTATTTTATACACTAAAATTGGACACAGGTTTTGAACCTATTTTCTTGCTTTACCATTCTCTTTTCTCTCTGTTTTTCCTGCTGCACCTTCAATTTTAAGCAAAACTGCTTCTAGTTTAACTACTTTTGGGGAAATTAAACTACCTTTTTTATATTAAAATATTTTGAACAATCTTCAGGTTCATGATATGAGAAATTTTTCTGCTAGTTATCTGAACAAGAACAAAACTCTGTATTTGTTACGATCCTTCCTCGGCTATAGGCTCTGATTCAAGATTAATACGATCTTGCACGGAACTTTGAGATCAGATCCCGAAATATCCCGCCGTTGGATCGCTGTGAAATTTTGATATGTTGTAGGCCCGGAAAAGAGCTTTCCAACGGATCTAGTTTCAGGCGAATCGGAGATGGGGATCTCGAAATATCGTTCGTTTAGTGGACGAACGTCAGGATACTCTGTTTTGGATTCCGTGGATGAAGGCACGAAATCCTAGGTAATGGTGGATTGTGGAGGGCCGGTGTTGATGGGGTGGCACCGGTGTAAAAGTGATGGTGGAAGGGTTATGGATGATGGAAAGGTTAGAGATAGCGATGGATAAATTGGAAGAAGGGGGAGAAGAGGGCCACTCCTAAGGGACTAGGGTGATTGGCCTGTCGAGGGAGATTAGAAGCGGCGTCGCCGGGGAGATTGAGGGAACGGGAGCGAAGAAGATGAAGGAGGCAAGGCAAACTCAATTCTCAATAATCAATAATAATTTTGGTTGCCCTACACATACTTTTATAGGCTAACCAACAACTCAATCTTATCCTAAAACACAATCTTATCCTAAAACTCAATCTTATCCTAAAACTCAATCTTATCCTAAAACTCAATCTTATCCTAAGGTAAATCCAAACTCGAGACGATGTCGGTGAAGTCCGAATCGTATCAATCCACCACGCTTCCGCAACCTTGTCCTCAAGGTTTGAAATTTGGGAAGCGATCCATGATGTCTGTCTCTAGCTCCCATGTAGACTCGTCAGTAGGTTTGCCCAGCCACTCAATCAGCACTTCAGTCTCTAATCTGGATCCTTGGCGTCTTCTCCTACGACTTAGGACTCGAACCGGCTCAGTGGAGCCATCTTCCTCCATTGGTTCGGGTAAGGTCGAACCCACTACATGGTTAGGCCCGATCTGGGCCTTCAATGCCGAGACATGGAAGACGGGATGTATCCTGGTTCCTTCAGGTAGGTCCAATCGGTAAGCTACTGGACCGATTCGTTGTAGCACTCGGTACGGACCATAGTACTTGTATCCCAACTTTTGGTTCAAAATGGGTCTCAATGTGGATTGTCGATACGGTTGAGCTCGAACGAACACCAATTGATCCACCTCAAATTCTCGCTCACGTCTGCCTTTGTCATGCGTTTGCTTCATGCGGTTTTGTGCTGTGGCTAGGTGAGTCTTGAGCCGTCTCAATGTTTCATCTCGATCAGCAAGCTCCAAGTCAAGCTCAGTCCTATCCGTCGCCGCGAGTCTATCGTAGGCACGCAAGACAGGGGGAGTGCGCCCATAAACCGCCTCAAATGGGGTCATGCCAATGCTTGAGTGATGAGCGGTATTGTATGACCACTCAGCCCAGGGAAGAAATTTGACCCAATCCTTTGGTCGATCCGCCACAAAGCATCGCAAGTATTGCTCTAGTCCACGATTCACCACCTCGGTTTGGCCATCCGTCTCGGGGTGATAAGCTGAACTAAGATTGATTTGAGTCCCTTGCAATCTGAAGAACTCGGACCAAAACTCACTTATGAAGATGCGATCCCGGTCTGACACGATCGTCCTAGGCATCCCATGCAAGCGTGCCACTTCCCGAACAAAAATTTCAGCAACCCTTTTTGCTGAAAACGGGTGAGACAATGTTATGAAATGTGCATACTTGCTCAGTCTATCCACCACAACAAACACCACCGATTGTCCTCGAACTTCCGGCAGCCCCTCGATGAAGTCCATGGAGATATCCTCCCAAATACGCTCTGGTATCGGTAGTGGTTGCAGTAGCCCGCTAGGCTTGAGTGCCTCCGATTTGGCTCGTTGGCAGATTTGACATTCACGCACATACTTCTTCACGTCCGTCTTCATCCCAGTCCAAGTACAGTTTTGGGCCAGCCGCTTGTAAGTACGTAATACCCCTTCATGACCTGCTATAGGAGTATCATGGAAGTGTGCCATCAATAGCCTCCGTAGCTCTTCGTTTCGGGGTACCTTGATTCGCCCGTGCTCTAGTACTAACCCATTGCGCTCCTCGTGCTCGGGGTTGCTTGAGGGGTTCTCTCTCAACTCCTCCATGAGTCGGACCAGATCACTATCCTCTGCACTGGCTCTCCGTAGATCTGAAAAGAAAGGAAAAGTGGGTGCCGAGAAAGAAGCGAGCTCCCTTTCTTTTGAAAGTTCAAGCAGCGGTTTACTTCCATCCAACAACACTCTCTGATCATCTCTCCAAAAGGTCAATGTGAGGCTTATAAAATCAAAGGTCACGGGCCCCAAGCTCCGAAGCCATTGGGTCCCTAAAACAATATCGGCACCTTGCAAGGCCAATGGATAAAGATCCAATGTGAAAGTTTGGCCTTGCACCTTCAATTCTGCACCTCCACAAATAGAATCTGCTCGCAAGGTGGTGCCATCACCAATAGTCACATCGAACCCCTCCGTGGGTTCCGACTCGAGCCCAATCTTCCTAGGGAGCCTCTTGTCAATGAAGTTGTGGGTGGACCCAGTGTCAATCAAGATTCTTACTGTGGTCTTCTTGACTACTCCGTTCACCCGCAATGTCTTTGGTGCAGCTGTCCCCGAATAGGCGTGGAGGGAGATTTTGGCCATCGTGTCCTCCGCGTGATGTTGCTCCTCAACTTCTTCTCCTCGATGTCCAGCCACATCTGCACTTTCAGCTGCCATGGGTGGAAGATCGTGGCCTTCTCCTTTGAGTGGTAGCTTGGCAGGGAGCTGCAACGTCATCGCTGGTGATGAAGCTGTCGTGGTCGACTGTCGATTGACCGAGGAGAATGGTAGAAGATCGCTGGAGGCCATATGCGATTTCTTCTTAGTTGCCGACTCACTATGGTTGCAAAGGGAGCTAGTGAAAGGCGGCCCAAGTGTCGAAATTCGCGATTTCGGATCATCTCCTTCACCACTGATGAGGATTCCTGATGAGGGATATCCAGCGACCAGGTGTGGGGTAGCCAGCACTTCGCGGTTTGTCGACGAGGTCTCCGGTGCATGGGAAGATGTGGAGGTTCCGAGGGCTGCTACAATGGTTGAGGATCTCATTGTAGCCGGTGGCAGTTCGTTGCGGCTGACCATGGGTCGAGGTGTAGAATCTCGATCTTGCCGGATAGCCGAACTTTCCCCTATTTTTGTGATGAACGGGGAGACCGTGGAGGATGTTGGGTATGTTGTGGAGGGTTCCCAATGCTGTCTTGTGATTGCCTTGCTTGTTGAAAAAGGTTTCGTCCATGCCCGTATTTCCTGCATCATCTCCATCATTATTTGCTTGTTGATGGCAATCTGTTTGGAAATAGACCCCAACATGGATAGAAAGCTAGGTTCTTCCGTATTCCTATTAGATCGAGTGATCGTCATTGGAAGCGCTTGTCCGAGGAACCTGGCTCTGATACCAGCTTGTTACGATCCTTCCTCGGCTATAGGCTCTGATTCAAGATTAATACGATCTTGCACGGAACTTTGAGATCAGATCCCGAAATATCCCGCCGTTGGATCGCTGTGAAATTTTGATATGTTGTAGGCCCGGAAAAGAGCTTTCCAACGGATCTAGTTTCAGGCGAATCGGAGATGGGGATCTCGAAATATCGTTCGTTTAGTGGACGAACGTCAGGATACTCTGTTTTGGATTCCGTGGATGAAGGCACGAAATCCTAGGTAATGGTGGATTGTGGAGGGCCGGTGTTGATGGGGTGGCACCGGTGTAAAAGTGATGGTGGAAGGGTTATGG
Organism: Typha angustifolia; assembly: GCF_048772165.1. Taxonomy (NCBI): domain Eukaryota; kingdom Viridiplantae; phylum Streptophyta; class Magnoliopsida; order Poales; family Typhaceae; genus Typha; species Typha angustifolia. The sequence continues at coordinate 2,134,632 of NC_133240.1, read as the reverse complement.
ATGATGGAAAGGTTAGAGATAGCGATGGATAAATTGGAAGAAGGGGGAGAAGAGGGCCACTCCTAAGGGACTAGGGTGATTGGCCTGTCGAGGGAGATTAGAAGCGGCGTCGCCGGGGAGATTGAGGGAACGGGAGCGAAGAAGATGAAGGAGGCAAGGCAAACTCAATTCTCAATAATCAATAATAATTTTGGTTGCCCTACACATACTTTTATAGGCTAACCAACAACTCAATCTTATCCTAAAACACAATCTTATCCTAAAACTCAATCTTATCCTAAAACTCAATCTTATCCTAAGGTAAATCCAAACTCGAGACGATGTCGGTGAAGTCCGAATCGTATCAATCCACCACGCTTCCGCAACCTTGTCCTCAAGGTTTGAAATTTGGGAAGCGATCCATGATGTCTGTCTCTAGCTCCCATGTAGACTCGTCAGTAGGTTTGCCCAGCCACTCAATCAGCACTTCAGTCTCTAATCTGGATCCTTGGCGTCTTCTCCTACGACTTAGGACTCGAACCGGCTCAGTGGAGCCATCTTCCTCCATGTCGGTGAAGTCCGAATCGTATCAGTATTTCAAAATAGTCAGTGATATATTATGTGCTAGAGTACTATAACTTGTTGAAGGAAACATCAGTGGGCCTAAAAATAATAGATTTAAAGAGGGTCTATGCATGGGAAAGAAGGGAAATGAGGATTTAACTTATTAGACTCGATCTGCTCATTCCAAACGTAGCTGTATATAGTATCTACAAAAAGATTTAAAGGTTTTACATAGTAACCAATCCATCTGCTTCAGCTTTCAATAAGAAAAGAGAATTACTCTTAATAGTGAGCACGACAAGAAGAAGAAAAAGAAACACACACATACATGTCCGCCAAATATATCAAGAGGGGAACGAAGAAGATTGTGACAGAAAAACAAAATATTCTATAAGGTTCAGACAGTTAGTAGTGTAGTTATACTTCCTTTAGGAATTAATCTTTGCTACTTGATGGTGAGAGAAAAACTAACACAATATCCAAGTAAAGCAAACATGCAAAAGGAACAGGAAAAAGATCAATTATTTCATAGAGAAGAAGATCATAAGCAATGTTTTCAGAATACTTGCTAATTTGGTAAAAGATTATATCACACTTATGATACATAAAATTAATTTCCTCATATTATCTATCATTCTGCTCATCTTTGCATGCATAAATGATGGAAGTGTATGAGGGGTACCTCTTGGCCAACGGAATCACTTACGTAGTCTCTCCTTCTGTTTCTTATATTTAGGAGGGCTTAGAAGAACCAGCGCAAGGAGCTTGTGAGTGAGTGATGTATTTATAATGGAAGTTGCTGGCAGAATTATATTGATGGTAATCTCCTTTCTTTCTTTCTTTTTTTTCTTTGATGAAAAGGACTAGCAACCTTCTTGTAATATTATATATTAATGTCCGCGATCGGCAATAATTCTTAGTAGTTGGCAGCCCAAGAAAGTGAGTAGACTTGTCTATTTTGCTTGACTAGCTGTTTTCTTTTGTCATTTCTCTTAATAATTCGTAGGTGATGACAACCTAAAACACATCCCAGCCTGTTAGTTTTTGTTCTTATCCTTTCCATGCATGCTTTCAAGAATTACTAAATAGTATATCTTTAGATTATTCCATACTGATTGCTTTAAACTAAAGTCCTAAAGTCTTTCAAATTTTACCATTAATGTACTTAATATTTTTTTGTTTTGTTCTTTCAAATTAATTTGGGTTGTAACAGGATTCTTTTCAAACTAGCCCTTTAAACAGTAAAAAATGGCTAGTTTGGAGGCGAACATATATAATTTAATATATAATCACTTATTACCTTTACAAACAGTAAAAAATGACTGTTGCTATAAGTACAAGGGCCAACATACTCTTTTTTCTTCAAACAAATAAAAAAAGAAACTAGGGTTAGCATAGGGTAAATCTTTTATTTTAAGAACAAATAGATTATAAATTAGCCACTACGATTGCAAGACATGCTGTTAGAGTCGAAGACCAAAAACTAAAGCACCTCAGTTAGAAAATCGCCATCCCACGTATACCCATACCCAAGGTTCATTTCCATTAATAAGCCAATCAATAGCCTGATTAGCTTTCCTAGAGATATGTTTAACTTTATAATTATAAAATTTCTAAGTTAAAAAATTAATATCGCCAATAAAGGAGTCAACATCCAAGACGTTTTAGTAGCGCCATTAACCATATTACCAGTAGCAAAGAATTTGATCTGATCCACACATTGCAACATATTTATTAGAAAGACAATGAAGAGCCTCCTTCATCTCCACCGCCTTAGAGATAATGATCAAGCTGTACAAACCACAACAAACCCCTACAAGAAAAGACCTATTAGCATGTCAAACCACAAAGCCCACTCCTTCAAGCTCAGGGTTCACAAAAGAACCATTCATTTTTACCCTAACCTATCCCATGGTGGTGGTTCCCAACGGATGAGGTGGTTAGAGGAGTTGGGTTCTATATGGCCGACATAAAAGTTCTTGAAGTATTTGTTAGTTATCCTTAACACCCAGCTCCACACCCTTTTACTAGTTCTCCCTATCCTTCTAAAACAAAGGGCATTTTTGAATTTCTATAATCGCTAAAGGATCACCATGGTCAATGCTCTTAGTTAAGCTTTAGACTTCTCCAGCAGACCCTCTCCTTCATGCAGTTAGAAACCATTATCCCATAAGTCCCAACTCACAAGGCGGTGTCTCACAAAATCTCACAAAGCAAAAGCAACTCTATAGTGGAAGAACACATAGTCGATGGGCAATTCAGCGACTTCCAAGGTGGAAGGAATAGAGAAGGTCATGTTAAAATTGGCTTCAGGAAAAAGAACTTACTCTCATTGGGAAAAAGAACTTACTCTCAATGATATGATGCATGTGCTCGACATTCGAAAGAATCTGACTCCGGGATCATTGTTGAGTAAGAAAGGTTTTAAGCTGGTTTTTAAGTCTGATCACTTTATACTTATAAAACATAGCATGTATGTAGGAAGGGGCTAATGACCTCTTTAAGATGAATGTAATAACTGTGACTCTAAGAATAAATAAAGATGAATATTCTTCTTCTTACTTGCTTGTCTTGTAAAATTTCGCATGGTAGATTAGGACATGTTAATTGTGGCACATTGCGTAGATTAATTAATCTTAACATGTTGCATAATTTCTATATTGATTTGAATAATAAATGTGAAATATGTGTGGAAGCCAAATTGACTAAGACTTCGTTTTATTCCATTAAATTAAAGTATAGAACCTCTAGAACTTATACTATGATAGTTCATTGGAGGCCCTAGTTATCTTAATTTTCAGTTTTTGCTTAATTATGCATTGTATTTCATTTTTAGACCTTGAAGTCTTGTTAATTGCTTACTAGTTGTTTAGGGAAATAAGATAGTTTCTAACAAGTGTGTTCAAACACAAATGGTTGTGATACGATTCGGACTTCACCGACGTCGTCTCGAGCATGGATTCACTTTAGGAGAGTTTTAGTTTCATGTTTTAGTATTTATTTTTCATTAAAATAGGTTTTCTGTAAGTCGCGTTCGAACGCGCTGTGAACGCCTGTATAGCGTTCGCAAAAACCGACAGGCACGTTCGCACTTGCGTTCGAACGCCTATATCGCGTTCGCAAATACAGAACAGCCAATTCGGTGCGTTCGAACGCGGTCGGGCGAGTTCGAACGCGATCGGCAAAAATTGTGTTTTAGGGTTAGTTTGAGTTGTTGGTTAGCCTATAAAAGGATGTGTAGGGCAACCAAGATTATTATTGAATATTGAGAATTGAGTTTGCATTGCCTCCTTCGTAGCGGTGAAAACGGGTCGGATTAACTCCGACCCGACCTGCTATCCGACCCGACTCGGATCGGATTCGGATAAAAAATTTCTATCCGATTCGGATTCGGATACGGATACGGATAGAATTTTTGAAAAAAATTCGGATATGGATTCGGATACGGGTCGGATATAATTTTTGGATTCGGATACGGATATCGGATATCCGTTTATCCGCATATTTTTTTAAATGATTTACAATTTTTTTATTTGCTTATTTAAATAGTAAGTATTAATATTATTATTAATAATACGTTATATATTATTTATAGAGATTAATTTCTCTAATTTTATATATTTGACATACAAAAAAATAATTTCTTATAAAAACTCTTAATAATTTTGTGTTAATTATATTTAAATAAAATATTATAATTATTTTAAATTTAATCAATATCCGTTTAAGATCCGATATTTTATCCGAAAATTATCCGTATCCGTTTAGTTAGGATATGGTTTTTAATTTTGCTATCCGTCTAATATCCGTATCCGAATCCGTATCCGAACTAAAAATACGGATCCGGATATGGGTTGAGCACTATCCGATCCGTATCCGATCCGTTTTCACCCCTACTCCTTCGTCTTCTTCGCCCCCGTTCCCTCAATCTCCCCGGCGACGCCGCTTCTAATCTCCCTCGATAGGCCAATCACCCTAGTCCCTTAGGAGTGGCCCTCTTCTCCCCCTTCTTCCAATTTATCCAGCGCTATCCCTAACCTTTCCATCATCCATAACCCTTCGACTATCACTTTTCCACCGGTGCCACCCCATTAACACCGGCCCTCCACAATCCACCATTACCTAGGATTTCGTGCCTCCATCCACGGAATCCAAAAACAGAGTATCCTGACGTTCGTCCACTAAACGAACGATATCTCGAGATCCCCAACTCCGATTCGCCTGAAACTAGATCTGTTGGAAAGCTCTTTTCCGGGCCTACAACATATCGAAATTTCACAGCGATCCAACAGCGGGATATTTCGGGATCTTATCTCAAAGTTCCGTGCAAGATCAAATCAAGCTGGTATCAGAGCCTTAGCCGAGGAAAGATCGTATCAATCTGGTATCAGAGCCTTAACCCCAAAGGAGAGATCGTAACAAGCTGGTATCAGAGCCACCATTCCTCGGACAAGCGCTTCCTATGACGACCACCAGATCCATGGCTGCACGGCTTGATGATGAAGAAGAGTTTCTTCCCATAGAGGAGGGAGAAACGGTTGCGGGGACTTCCAACCGCGGAACCGTTCGATCTAATCGGAATACGGAAGAGCCTAGCGTTCAAGCCATGTTGGGGTCTATTTCAGAGCAGATGGCCATCCACAACCAGATGATGATGGAGATGATGCAGGGTCTACGGGCATCAATGGAAGCAATGTTGAACGGGAAGGCTCCATCGACCCCACGACGCGAGTCCACCCCCTTGAACCAAACCCCACCGGTTCAGCCTTTGCAACCACAAGAGCCGCTGCTACCGCCACCCTATGGGCAGAGGCAAGCAAGGATGGTTACACCAGGTCCAGTTGCAGGTGAACCCATCCGACGAGCGAACCACCATGGAGACCACATGGGAGATCAAGATCCGTGGGCGGGCCAATACGATCCGAAACCACGGCGAGTTGATCTAAACCGAAGGAGGGATCATCAACCCTTCATGGTGCATCCTCCCCCGGTTAGACAAGGATTGGGACATGATCCGGATCGAGACAATGGCATTCCTGGACAAGTCGTCTCGAATTCCCCAAGTTCAAAGGTGGCGATCCAATCGATTGGTTGTATAGGGCGGAGCAATTCTTTGCATACCAAGGTACGGCGGAAGAATACAAGGTGACGGTTGCAAGCTTCCACCTTGAGGATGCGGCGCTTCATTGGTTTCGATCAGCCAATGTCATTGAGGCCATTGAAACTTGGGCTGAATTTTGCGCCGATATCACACGACGATTTGGAGCATCGGGCTATGAAGACTTTGATGCTCTCCTCTCAAAGACGGTACAGAGGACCACGGTTGGGTCATACCAAGAAGAATTTGAGAGGATTAGTAGCCGATGTCATCCACCATGGACGGATCAGCAACTTCGCAGCACCTTCATGTCCGGGCTGCGGGGTGACATACAAGCCGATGTGAGGGCTTTAAGGCCTAGAAATTTAAAGGAGGCCTTCCAAGATGCGGTGCTTATGGAAGACAAGCATAGGGCCATGAAGATACACTTGAAGCAGAGTTGGACAAGCTAAGGAAGCCGCAATCAAGCTCTACCAAACATAGCGGCAGGAAATACTAGCGGAGTACCAAGATTTGCTGCTGCATTGGTACCTCCTCGAGCACCCTTGAAGCCATCCCAAGATGTGAAGTACGCACCTAGAGGTCCGGGGCGAGCACTCACACCTGCCCAAGTAGAAGAAAGAAGAGCCAAGGGCCTATGCTTCCGTTGTGATGAGAAGTTTGTATCAGGGCATCGTTGCGCTAAACCGATGGGATCGATGATGCTCATCGATGGATTGGAGGAAGCGGAGGATGAGCTTGCCGCTGAAAGTGCAGATGTGGCTGGACATCGAGGAGAAGAAGTTGAGGAGCAAAACGTGGAGGACATGATAGCTGAAATTTCCCTCCACGCCTATTCGGGGACGGCGGCACCAAAGACATTGCGGGTGAACGGTGTAGTCAAGAAGACCACAGTGAGAATCTTGATTGACACCGGGTCCACCCACAACTTCATTGACAAGAGGCTCCTTAGGAAGATTGGACTCGAGTCGGAGCCCACGGAAGGCTTCGATGTGACTATTGGTGATGGCACCACCTTGCGAGCAGATTCTATTTGTGGAGGTGCAGAATTGAAGGTGTAAGGCCAAACTTTCACATTGGACCTTTGTCCATTGGCCTTGCAAGGTGCCGATATTGTTTAGGGGACCCAATGGCTTCGGAGCTTGGGGCCCGTGACCTTTGATTTTACAAGCCTCACATTGACCTTTTGGAGAAATGATCAGAGAGTACTGTTGGATGGAAGTAAATCGCTGCTTGAACTTCCAAAAGAAAGGGGGCTCGCTTCTTTCTCGGCACCCACTTTTCCTTTCTTCTCAGATCTACGGAGAGCCAGTGCAGAGGATAATAATCTGGTCCGACTCATGGAGGAGTTGAGAGAGAACCCCTCAAGCAACCCCGAGCACGAGGAGCGCAATGGGTTAGTACTAGAGCACGGGCGAATCAAGGTACCCCGAAATGAAGAGCTACGGAGGCTATTGATGGCACACTTCCATGATACTCCTATAGCAGGTCATGAAGGGGTATTACGTACTTACAAGCGGCTGGCCCAAAACTGTGCTTGGACTGGGATGAAGACGGACGTGAAGAAGTATGTGCGTGAATGTCAAATCTGCCAACGAGTCAAATCGGAGGCACTCAAGCCTAGCGGGCTACTGCAACCACTACCATACCAGAGCGTATTTGGGAGGATATCTCCATGGACTTCATTGAGGGGCTGCCGGAGGTTCGAGGACAATCGGTGGTGTTTGTTGTGGTGAATATACTGAGCAAGTATGCTCATTTCATAGCACTGTCTCACCCGTTTTCAGCGAAAAGGGTTGCTGAAATTTTTGTTCGGGAAGTGGCACGCTTGCATGGGATGCCTAGGACGATCGTGTCAGACCGGGATCGCATCTTCATAAGTGAGTTTTGGTTCGAGTTCTTCAGATTGCAAGGGACTTAAATAAATCTTAGTTCAGCTTATCACCCCGAGACGGATGGCCATACCGAGGTGGTGAATCGTGGACTAGAGTAATACTTGCGATGCTTTGTGGCGGATCGACCAAAGGACTGGGTCAAATTTCTCCCATGGGCTGAGTGGTCAGACAATACCGCTCATCACTCAAGCATTGGCATGACCCCATTTGAGGCGGTTTACGGGCGCACTCCCCCTGTCTTGCGAGCCTACGATAGACTCGCAGCGACGGATAGGACCGAGCTTGACTTGAAGCTTGCTGATCGAGACGAAACATTGAGACGGCTCAAGACTCACCTAGCCACAGCACAAAACCGCATGAAGCAAACGCATGACAAAGGCCGACGTGAGCGAGAATTTGAGGTGGATCAATTGGTGTTCGTTCGAGCTCAACCGTACCGGCAATCCACATTGAGGCCAATTTTGAATCAAAAGTTGGGATACAAGTACTATGGTCCGTACCGAGTGCTACAACGAATAGGTCCAGTAGCTTACCGATTGGACCTACCTGAAGGAACCAGGATACATCCCGTCTTCCATGTCTCGGCATTGAATGCCTAGATCGGGCCAAACCATGTAGTGGGTTCGGCCTTACCAGAACCAATGGAGGAAGATGGCTCCACTGAGCCGGTTCGAGTCCTAAGTCGTAGGAGAAGACGCCAAGGATCCAGATTACAGACTGAAGTGCTGATTGAGTGGCTGGGCAAACCTACTGACGAGTCTACATGGGAGTTAGAGGCTGACATCATGGATCGCTTCCCAAATTTCAAACCTTGAGGACAAGGTTGCAGAAGCGTGGTGGATTGATACGATTCGGACTTCACCGACGTCGTCTCGAGCATGGATTCACTTCAGGAGAGTTTTAGTTTCATGTTTTAGTATTTATTTTTCATTAAAATAGGTTTTCTGTAAGTCGCGTTCGAACGCGCTGTGAATGCCTGTATCGCGTTTGCAAAAACCGACAGGCGCGTTCGCACTTGCGTTCGAACGCCTGTATCGCGTTCGCAAATACAGAACAGCCAATTCGGTGCGTTCGAACGCGGTCGGGCGAGTTCGAACGCGATCGGCGAAAATTGTGTTTTAGGGTTAGTTTGAGTTGTTGGTTAGCCTATAAAAGGATGCGTAGGGCAACCAAGATTATTATTGAATATTGAGAATTGAGTTTGCCTTGCCTCCTTCGTCTTCTTCGCTCCCGTTCCCTCAATCTCCCCGACGACGCCGCTTCTAATCTCTCTCGACAGGCCAATCACCCTAGTCCCTTAGGAGTGGCCCTCTTCTCCCCCTTCTTCCAATTTATCCAGCGCTATCGGATCTTGCATGGAACTTTGAAATAAGATCCCGAAATATTCCGCCGTCAGATCGATGTGAAATTTTGATATGTAGTAGGCCCGGAAAAGATCTTTCCAACAAATCAAATTTCAGGCGAATCGGAGTTGGGGATCTCGAGATATTGTTCGTTTAGTGGACGAACGTCAGGATGCTCTATTTTTGGATCCGTGGATGGAGGCACGAGATCCTAGGTAATGGTGGATGGTGGAGGGCCAGTGTTAATGGGGTGGCACCGGTGGAAAAGTGGTGATGGAAGGGTTATGGATGATGAAAAGGTTAGGGCAAGTGTTGGATAGATTGGAAGAAGGGGGAGGAGAGGGCAACTACTAAGGGACTAGAGTGATTGGCTAGTCGAGGGATATTAGAAGCGGCGTCGCTGTGGATTGAGGGAACGGGAGCGAAGAAGACGAAGGAGGCAAGGCAAACTCAATTCTCAATAATCAATAATAAATTTTGGTTGCCCTACACATCCTTTTATAGGATAACCAACAACTCAATTTAACCCTACAACACAATTTTCGCCGACCGCGTTCGAACTCGCCCGACCGCGTTCGAACGCACCGAATTGGCTCCTCTGGACTTGCGAATGCGATGCAGGCGTTCGAACGCAAGATCGAACGCGCCTGTCGGTATCTGCGAACGCGATGCAGGCGTTCACAGCGCGTTCGAACGCACATTACACTATCTTCACCCACGTTCACAACCCTGTTCACAAACCGCGTTCGAACTCACACCACCCGCGTTTGAACGCGACATACAGAAAACTTATTTTAATGGAAAATAAACACTAAAACATGAAACCAAAACACTCCTAAAGTGAATCCATGCTCGAGACGACGTCGGTGAAGTCCGAATCGTATCAGACCCACCTTCCTTTCTATCTTTCCCTTCTAACCTAGCCACCTTCTCTATGCCCTAATCCACCGATCCACTTCCATCCAAACCCTTGGCTGTTCTCCACCTCATTCACCGGCCTTCCGCACCTCCATCCACATCCCTAGATCAGCCCTACATACCTGGTCTATTCCCTATAGTGGTATTAGAACACGTTGATTCTTGGACCAAGCTTGAACCTCCATTAATGGCGTACACAAGGTCTCAAAGGTTAGCAAACAAATCTACCCCTACCGATCCAGAAGTTGCTACCGACAACCCTCATCAATCAGGATCTTCTTCGGCCAATCCTAGCAGGCCAAAATTGACAACCACTGGTCTGGACCTGATTTCCATGCAGCAGGTCACAACCGAGGTGCTGTTGCTGTGGATAATGGAGGAGATGAGTGTAGATAGGGCAGTTGCAATGGCGGAGAGAGAAGCTGCTAGGGTATCGCAAGAACGCATGATGGAGTTGTTGGCTGATGTGATTGCCTCAAGAACACTTCTCCCTAGCGCGCCACCTGCTGTTCCAGATGAAGAGATGCCACCTACAGCCACTGAACCACTCTTTCCAACACCAAATATAACGAGGATGCATGAAGAGGAACACCTTATGCAACCCCTAGTTAGACCAAATCACCATGAGCCACCAGCCTGATACGATCTCCCCTGGATTATGTTTGATCTATCTCGTTATCAAATCTGTGCAGGACCTTGCATTGAACTTTCGAAGGAGATTCCTGAAGATATAACTGTCAAATCAAGGTGAAATTTTGTTAGGTCGTAGCTCTAGAGAAGAGCTTTTCAACGAATCTAATTTTGGATGATTCAGATGGTGGGATTCGGAGATATCTTCGGATAAGTGGGTGAACATCGAGGAATCTAATCTGCAAGATGCAGATCAGAATGTGATTTTAGATCCGTGGATGGAGGCAGAAGATCCTAGGTGGAATATGGAGGTGGTATGGTAGATTCTCGAACCAGAGATATGATACACAATGATTCCTTCAAGATCTTGATGTGTTATAGGAATCAGTCCGCTCAACCGTGGGAAAATATTCATCAAATATTATTCGGTAGTCAAAAAGTTACGAAACCAAGTGGATTAGATCCAAAACTTCCTGATCTACAACTTTCATATTTACGCCATTTGCAAATTCGAACAAGTCCTAAAACATATATATAGGGGCTAGCAAATAAGTCCTAAAACAATATGAAACCCTAATTCTAGAACTTTCCTGTCGATCGTGTTCGAATGCGCCCGATCACATTCGAACGCACCAAAAGACATTTAGTGCGAACGCGATGCAGGCGTTCGAACACGAGCGTTCGAACTCTTTCGACTATGTTCGAATGCACAATATACGTTCTCTGTATTTGCGAACCTGATACAAGCGTTCGTAGGGGCATTCGAACGCGATCCCTCCTACATTCGAATGTGACCTACCTAAATTTTATTTTAATAAAAATAAACACCTAATGCAATAAGAAAAGATCCTAACTAAGTATATCAGCCCACCACGCTTCTCCCACCTTGCCCTCAAAGTGAAAAGTCGGGGAAACACTCTAAAATGTCAATCTCCAACTCCCATGTCGCCTCATCAAATAGCTTGCCAAGCCACTCAACTAGAATCTCCATCACTAATCTGGTACCATGTTGTTGTCGACGCCTAGCAAGTACATGAACTGGCTCAACAATGTTTGTCTCCTCCGATGGCTCTGGTAGAACTGATCCAACAATCTCATGATCATCAATACGCTCTCTCAACAATGAAACATGAAAAACATGATGCACTCTCGATCTCTCCGGCTGCTCCAAACGATATGCAACCGGACCAATACGCTTCAACACCCGAAACGGACCAAAGTAGCGATGTGCTAACTTTTGGTTTTGTATCGAACGTAAGGTCACCTGTCGATACAGTTGTACCCTCACAAACATCCAACTATCGATGTCAAACTCTTGCTCTCTATGGCTATAATCATAAACTTGATTCATGCGGTTTTGAGCAAGTTTAAGATGAGAATGCAACCTCCATAATGTGGTGTCTCTATCCATCAAGGCTAAGTCCACCTACGTCCGATCTGCTGATGCCATTGGATCATATGCGCGCAATGTTGGAGCCGTGCATCCATACACCACCTCAAATGGAGTCATGCCAATGCTGCTACAGTAGGCGGTGTTGTAGGACCACTCCGCCCATGGTAAGAACTTCAACCATCATCTTAGCATCTCTCCAACAAAGCACCTTAATTACTTCTCAATGTCTCGATTGACCACCTCAGTTTGGCCGTCCGTCTATGCATAGTAGACTGAACTGAAGTTCAATCCAAAAGTCACTCATAAATACACGATCACGATCTCAAATAATCGTGCGTCGCATGCCATGAAACCGAGCAACATCTGTAACAAAAATTTCAGCCACTGACTTGGCTGAAAACAGATGTGATAATACTGAAAAGTGCGCATACTTGCTCAATCTGTCAACTACTACAAAGATAGCAGAATAACTACATACCGGTGGAAGATCCTCGATGAAATCCACAGAACAAAACTTCTCACATCTCGCCTCAGTCCTAGCCACGTGCAGCTTTGTGATATCGTCCTATAAATCCTCAAGACACCCTCATAACCAGCTTTTGGAGTTTGGTGAAAGTGCTTGATACGATTCGGACTTCACCGACGTCGTCTCGAGCATGGATTCACTTTAGGAGTATTTTAGTTTCATATTTTAGTGTTTATTTTTCATTAAAATAAGTTTTCTGTAAGTCGCGTTCGAACGCGCTGTGAACGCCTGTATCGCGTTCGCAAAAACCGACAGGCGCGTTCACACTTGCGTTCGAACGCCTGTATCGCATTCGCAAGTCCAGAACAGCCAATTCGGTGCGTTCGAACGCGGTCGGGCGAGTTCGAATGCGATCGGCGAAAATTGTGTTTTAGGGTTAGTTTGAGTTGTTGGTTAGCCTATAAAAGGATGTGTAGGGCAACCAAAATTATTATTGATTATTGAGAATTGAGTTTGCCTTGCCTCCTTCGTCTTCTTCGCTCCCGTTCCCTCAATCTCCCCGGCGACGCCGCTTCTAATCTCCCTCGACAGGCCAATCACCCTAGTCCCTTAGGAGTGGCCCTCTTCTCCCCCTTCTTCCAATTTATCCAGCACTATCCCTAACCTTTCCATCATCCATAACCCTTCCACCATCACTTTTCCACCGGTGCCACCCCATTAACACCGGCCCTCCACAATCCACAATTACCTAGGATCTTGTGCCTCCATCCACGGATCCAAAAATAGAGAGTATCTTGACGTTCGTCCACTAAACGAACGATATCTCGAGATTCCCAACTCCGATTCACCTGAAACTTGATCTGTTGGAAAGCTCTTTTCTGTACCTACAACATATCAAAATTTCACATCGATCCAACGGCGGAATATTTCGGGATCTAATCTCAAAATTCCGTGCAAGATCGTATCAAACTAGTATCAGAGTCTTAAACCCAAGGAGAGATCGTATCAAGCTGGTATCAGAGCCATAGCCAAAAGGGAGGTTCGTATCAGTGCTCCAACAATTTCTGCCACAATCCATCATTTGCGGGTACCTGAATGCACCCGCGGTCTAGCAGCAAACCGCCTTGGTTCTCCAAATCTGGATGGCACCCCGGATCATCCAATACCTCCTGTAACAATCTCATAATACTTGGGTCATATGTACATGCATACCTTAGCTTGTCAAGAAAAGAAAAAGTGGGAGAAGAATAGGCTGCGAGCTCAACAGTATCAGGGTGGCGCGATAGTGTATTTGCCGCTCTATTTTCTGTTCCTTTCTTGTATTAAATTTCATAATCATACCCTAGCAATTTTGTGACCCATCTCTGCTATGTTGGAGTGTGAATACACTGTCCCATAAAGTATGGAAGGCTTCTTTAATTGGTTCGGAAAATGAATCGCCTACCGATTAAATAAGGCCTCCACTTTATCACCGCATGCGAAATTGCCAACATCTCTCTCTTGTAGGTCGATAATTGCTAGGATTTTTGTGATAAAGTCTTGCTAAGAAAGGCTATGGGGGCATCCTCCTTACATTAGTACAGCTCATATGTCAACTCCCGACACATCACATTCCACAACAAACTCTTTAGTGAAGTCCGGTAGAGCTAGAAAGGGCGTCGTTGTCATTATTATTTTTAGTTTTTCAAAGGTTATCGTAGCTTCATCCGTTCATTTAAAAGAGTCCTTCCTCAGCAAAGAAGTGAGAGGAGCAGCGATCTTGCCATACTCAACGATGAAGCGGGGCGATAATACCTGATTAGCTCCAAGAATCCCCGCAATCCTATGGTGGAAGTAGGGATCAGGCAAGCGGTCATGCATGCCACCATTTGAGGATCCGCCGCCACTCCTTCCATTGTGATGATGTGGCCTAAATACTCCACTTGTAGAACTCCCCATTGGCATTTAGACTTCTTAATCTTCAGTTGGTTTTGCTTCAACAAATTCAGCACATCCTTCAAATGCCGCCAATGCTCCATTTCAGTCCTATTGTACACCAAAATATCATCAAAGAATACCAAGACATACCTTCACAGTAAAGGCCAAAAAATATCATTCATGAGGCCATAATAAGTAGCTCGAGCATTGGTGAGACCAAAAGGCATCACCCGGAACTCATAATGCCCGTCCGAAGTCCGAAATGCAGTTTTATGCACATCCGCCGAGTGAACTCTAATTTAATAATACCTAGCCCTCAAGTCAAGCTTGCTGAATATGATCACCCCTACAAGCTCATCCAGCAACTCTTCTATGACTAGAATGGGATACCGGTCCTTGACGATGATAGCGTTTAGTGCTCGGTAGTCGACATAAAAATGTCATGTCTTGTCCTTCTTTCGCACCAATAGCTTAGGCAATGATAAGACGCCATGCTCCAACATCTCGGCTACCATCTTGGAGATAACTTCTTTTTGCACATGTGGATATCGATATGGTCTCTTGTTCGCCGGTGCAGCCCTGTGTACAATCTCTATGCGATGGTCCGCTGTTCGTCTTGACGGCAAATCCTTTGGTTCCTAAAACAGTCTAGCAAATTTATCTAATAAATTAGACAAATCAATTGTAGTACTTGGACTCATTAGAGGCTCATCTCCTATTGGTTCTAACTGAAGAAGATATGTCAAATCACTCGCACAAGGCAGCCCCACCATCGGCTGCATCGCTAGAATCGACGAGGATTGAATGCCATCAAGCCGCGCAATTCTTTCTTGATACGATTCGGACTTCACCGACGTCGTCTCGAGCATGGATTCACTTTAGGAGTGTTTTGGTTTCATGTTTTAGTGTTTATTTTCCATTAAAATAAGTTTTCTGTAAGTCGCGTTCGAACGCGGGTGGTGTGAGTTCGAACGCGGTTTGTGAACAGGGTTGTGAACGTGGGTGAAGATAGTGTACTGCGTTTGAACGCAGTGCGTTCGAACGCGCTATGAACGCCTGCATCGTGTTTGCAAATACCGACAGGCGCGTTTGATCTTGCATTCGAACGCCTGCATCACGTTCGCAAGTCCAGAGGAGCCAATTCGGTGCGTTCGAACACGGTCGGGCGAGTTCCAATCTAGGAGTGGCCCTCTCCTCCCCCTTCTTCCAATCTATCCAACACTTGCCCTAACCTTTCCATCATCTATAACCCTTCCACCACCACTTTTCCACCGGTGCCACCCTAATAACGCCAATCCTCCACCATCCACCATTAACTAGGATCTCGTGCCTCCATCCATGGATCCAAAACAGAGCATCCTGACGTTCGTCCACTAAACGAACGATATTTCGAGATCCCCAACTCCGATTCGCCTGCAACTTGATTTGTTGGAAAGCTCTTTTCCGGACCTACAACATATCAAAATTTCACATCGATCCGACGGCGGAATATTTCGAGATCTTATTTCAAAGTTTCGTGCTAGATCTAGTCCAGATCTGAGACTCGGACGAGATCAATCCATAGCCAAAAGGGAAGATTGTATCAAGCTGGAATCAGAGCTCGATAGCCCGAGGCGTGATCGTATCAAGCTGGTATCAGAGCCACCGTTCCTCGGACAAGTGCTTCCAATGACGACCACCAGATCCATGGCTGCACGGCGTGATGATGAAGAAGAGATTCTCCCAATAGAGGAGGGAGAAACGGTTGCGGGGACTTCCACCCGCGGAACCGTCCGATCTAATCGGAATGCGGAAGAGCCTAGCGTTCAAGACATGTTGGGGTCTCTTTCCGAGCAGGTGGCCATCAACAACCAGATGATGATGGAGATGATGCGGGATCTTCAGGCAACAATGGAAGCAATGTTGACCGGGAAAGCACCATCGACCCCACGACGCGAGTCCACCCCCTTGAACCAACCACCACCGGTTCAACCTTTCCAACAACAAGAGCCGCTGCTACCGCCACCCTATGGGCAGAGGCAAGCAAGGATGGTTACACCAGGTCCAGTTGCAGGTGAACCCATCCAACGAGCGAACCACCATGGAGACCACCTTGGAGATCAAGATCCGTGGACGGGCCAATACGATCCGGAACCACGGCGAGTTAATCTAAACCGAAGGAGGGATCATCAACCTTTCATGGTGCATCCTCCCCCGGTTAGACAAGGAGTTAGACATGATCCGAAACGAGACAACGGCATTCGTGGACAAGTCGTGCGTCTCGAATTCCCTAAGTTCAAAGGTGGCGATCCAATCGATTGGTTTTATAGGGCGGAGCAATTCTTTGCATACCAAGGTACGGCGGAAGAATACAAGGTGACGCTTGCAAGCTTCCACCTTGAGGATGCGGCGCTTCATTGGTTTCGAGCAGCCAATGCCATTGAGGCCATCGAAACTTGGGCTGAATTTTGTGCTGATATCACACGGCGATTTGGAGCATCGGGCTATGAAGACTTTGATGCTCTCCTCTCAAAAACGAACGATATTTCGAGATTCCCAACTCCGATTCGCCTGCAACTTGATTTGTTGGAAAGCTCTTTTCCGGGCCTACAACATATCAAAATTTCACATCGATCTGACTGCGGAATATTTCAGGATCTTATTTCAAAGTTCCGTGCAAGATCTAGTCCAGATCTGAGACTCGGACGAGATCAGTCCATCGCCAAAAGGGAAGATCGTATCAAGCTGGTATCAGAGCTCCATAGCCCGAGGCATGATCGTATCATTTCTTTCCTTGCGTAAATCTCATCCACATGTTGTAGATATCAAATGTGACGGATCCCAAGCTTTGGAACTACTGAGTGCCTAGCATAATGTCTAGTCCTCTCAGTGCCAATGGATACAAATCTATAATGATGTCATGTCCTTGCACCCGTATACCGACTCGGCGACACAAGCTCACCGCCCGAAGCTTCGTGCCGTCTCCAATAGCAACGTCAAACCTCATGGTCGGTTCAGCGTCCAAGCCCAACTTTCTCACTAACCTTTCATCTAGAAAGTTGTGTGTACTCCTGGAATCAATGAGGATGTGCACACAATGCTTTCTAACAAGTCCATCCATCTGCAATGTTCTCAGCGTGGAAGTATTCGAATATGCATGCATCAATACTTCAGCTTGGATATCTTCCTCTACGCCCTCCTCCACAGCTTCCTCATGGACCTCCTCTAGGTATTCTCTATCACCAACAACTTCATCGTCCCCCTAGAGACCGGCGATGAGCATCACACTCCCAATCGATTTGGAACACCGATGACCAGGGGTGAAACATTCATCGCATCGAAAGCAAAGGCCCTTCGCTCTTCGCTCCTCTACCTAAGAAGGTGTGAGAGTTTGAACGAGGGATCTTGTGCCCCCTCTAATATTGGAAGAGGGTCTCAAGGGTGGTCGTACTCAAGTACTAGCAACCGCTATCTTTGCACTCACAGAATTTCCAGTCGGTGTTCTGGGCGTGAACTGCCCATCTCAGTTGCCCCAACTTGTTTTTGCTGCCATCTTGAGAGCCTTGTGCTTTTGCTCCATCGGCACGGCCTTCTCAAAGGCCTCCACAAGAGTGGTAGGATAGAGAGCACGAACATCCGCCTAGATCTCCTCCCGTAGCCCTGAGACAAATTTGCTCATCAATGTCGGTTCGAGCTAAGGTGGCTCACAACGGAATAACATGGGTGATGGTGGTGGTGACGGGTGGAGTGGATGTTAGGGTTATGGATAGGTATGGAGATGAAGGTGGATTGTGGATATGATTTAGGGATATAGATAAAGGGAACGAAGTGTTCGAGATCCCAAAGAAGAAGGGTGGCTCGATAGTCGAGGGAGATTAGAAGTTAGGAGAAACCTTATCAACAGTAGAGGTGGAAGGATGGTGAACAGGGAGAAGGGAGATTAGGGTAAATAGATGATAGAGAGGCAAAAAAAATTATATTCCAATAGCATAATGAATTTGGCTGTCATCCACATATTTATAGAGGCTAGCCAACAAGTCCAAAAATAATATGAAACCTTAATTCTAGAGAATTCCCATCGATTGTGTTCGAAAGCACCAAAAGACGTTTTCTATATGTGCGAACGCGATACAAGCGTTCGAACTCGGCCGACCGCGTTCGAATGCACAATATGCATTCTCTATATTTACGAACCTGATGCAAGCGTTCACAAGGACATTCGAACGCGACCCCTCCTACGTTCGAACGCGACCTACTAGAATTTTAAATAAAAATAAATACCTAATGCAATAAGAAAAGATACTAATTAAGTGCATTATTTTAACTGCCATCTACACCTTTATAGAGGCTAGCCAATAAGCAAAAATAATTATTATTAACCCTAATTATAATGAACTCTCGTCGATCACATTCGAACGCGCTCGACCATGTTTAAACGCATATTTTGCGTTCTTTGTTTTTGCGAATTGATACATGTGTTTGCAAAGTCGTTCGAACGTGACCCTTTTCACGTATACATGCGACATTCAGAAATTTTATTTTAATGAAATAAATAACTAATACAATAAGAAAAGACTCTAGCAAAGTGTATTACTATTTAGTAAGGTAATGCCACTATTGCAAGTGCGAACAACCAAAAGAAAAGGAGAAGGCTAATGTCGTCGAGGATGATATGGTTGTTATGATCACCAAACTCATGATGATCAATGTAGATAAAGGTCGGTGGCTTGACTTGGATAGACTTAAGAAGTCTTATTTATGTTATAAAACTATATTATCATAGCGTCTATGTAGTCTTTGATTTTTATAAAGTTATTATTAGTAAGAAAGAATCTTTCACAAGAAAAGGCTATGCAAGAAAATTTGTATTTACTTTGTATGAATAGTGAAGTTTTTACTTCTTTTATTTTTTTTCTTTGAATGATTATAATATTTGGCATTATAGATTAGGACATGTGGGAAGAAAATTATGCATAGGATAATGCATCATGACTTAGTTATTAAATATAATTCTTCTATTTCCTTTTAAAAGTGAAGATTGTTTGCAAGCCAAATTATGCAATAAACCTATTAAGTATGTAGTTAGATCTACTACGTTGCTAGAATTGATTCATACTAATATTTGTGTCAATAAGGATCATCTAACTAGAGGTGGAAAGCATTATTTTATAATGTTTAGAGATGATTTTGTTAAATTTTACACATGTATATTTGCTTACAACTAGAGACGAAGCATTTGAAGAAAATAAAAATTGTAAGCTTGAAGTTAAATCAACTTGAAATTAAAAGGATAAGATCTAGTAGAGGTAGTGAATATTTATCAAATAAATTTTATATTTTTTGTGAATCTCATGGTATTGTTAGAAAATTACCCTGCTTAATGGGGTTGCAGAAAGGAAAAATAGAACGTTATTAGAAATAGTTAGTGTTATGTTATTACATTCTCATTAACCTAAAAGTTTTTGGGGGTATTGAAGCATTGTTTATTAAATGTTAAACAAGAATTATAATAAGACAGCTTTTGAATTAAGGATTAATAAAAAACCAAGCCTAAATTATTTTAAGGATTGTGATTGTATAGCTTATATCTTAGATCTTTCACAAAAGAGACCTAAGTTAAGAAGTAAAGCTATAAAATTTATATTCTTAGGGTATATATGCTAAGAATAGTAGAGCTTGTAGATTTCTTAATCTTAATTCCAATAGTATTTTTAAAACTATTTATGCAGAATTGTTTTATCATTTGACAATTAAAGATACAAGTTTTTTTGGAATTAGAGAAGAATTAAATGCTATGTGGGACAACAATTAATTAATCATTTATGCATAATAAATCAATAACACTTGATTTATAATAAAATATTGTAAATAAATTTATAATTAAATATGTGGAGCCAAATTTTAATCTCACGTTTAAAACCAACGATATGTATTTTATTTAAATTTGAAGCAAATACACAAATAGTGATATATTATTCAAACATGATTACCTCCAAAGGTATACAGAAAAGCTTAATCTTTTCTAAAGACAAACTAATACTATCTCACTTATATATTACAACAATAAGAGAATCAGCTCATGCTCTGATTGATACTGTGTTAACTCATCAGCTGCTCCTAAAACTCCAGGATTTGTGAATTATTGGTGATAAGGTATGCAATATCTGAGAAAATTATCTTAGATCTGGAACCAAAAATTTAAAGAAGTTATAGTAAATATTCATGTGAAAAAAAAGAAGATTCAAATGTAATTTCTAAATTACCTTTACAGTGGCTTGGGCAAGATTGACAACACTCCAACGACCTTCTGCATTTTCATAACTATAATTAATGACAGGAATGTGTTTAGTTTTATTCTTTCCATCTGCAACTTGGATGTTCCGAATGAATTCTGGGTGCATATCCCATAGATTAAGTTGCTGGAGAAATACAAGTGAATTCATTCCTTGTGGGATCTCCTTCAACTGTGTCAGGCCCACCAATCGTAAGTCCCCAAGGCTCTGCACGGACTTCTCGAACGATATGAACTCGAGGCACGGCATATCTATTAAAATAAGTATTTTCAAATTAGGAAACCACCCTGGCTGAAAGATCAACTCTTTTCCTTCATATGCTCTTTGAAGACCAAGACGTGTTAGGCTGGATAGACAAGAGATATCTCCAAGTGGATCTTTCTCGAGCTTGCACCACCCTAGGTTTAGCCACTTAAGGTTGACTCGAAGGGATTGAAATACAGGGGAAGCCAACACCCCTTCTTGCAATCTGCCTTCCAAACATAGCTTTTGAAGATGATGAGATAGGGAGCTCAATGCTTCTAAATTGATATACTCATTCTCGTCACTTGCGAACACATCTAAGTTAGAGAGGAACTGCATCTTACTGATGGATTTAAATAGCTCGTAGCAGTGAATCTTTTTGACACTTTCAATTCGAAAAGTTCTTAGTTGAGTCAAGTTTCCTACTTTTCGCACAAAGTCCATGGTTGCCTCAATGCTTTGTAGAGTTTGCAAGTCTGTCAAATGCCATAGTCCCTTTGGAGCTTCTACACCACTGAGAGTGAGATAATGAAAATTTCTAAAATCTCCATCCGATTGCTTCTCTGCAAACAAGTGCCGCAACTCCTTTAATTCTACTATCGTACTAGGCAACTTCTTTATTGCAGTATTGCATAGGTCGAGAGTTTGGAGTTTATGCAATTTGCCTAAAGAGTTGGATAACTGTTTAATATTTGTATTCCTCAAACCCAAGTAGCATAAGTTGAATAGATTGAAAATATCATCTGGTAGACTTGTGATTGGAGCATTCTGTATATCTAATACTCTGAGATATCTTACACTCTGTGAAACCCATGATAGAGAGGTTGGTAAGAAATTGGCAGTATCGAACAAATAAAAAGAGCGAAGGTGTGAAAATTTGATACTCGACTGAATACTGTCGTTATACTCATTTGATGCCACACGACGAGCATTATTGTTTACCATTCTCATCTGTGATTTGTCATATGCTGTGCAAAAATTTTCTTTTACAGAAATCGATATGGCTAATTCTCGCACAAGGTCGTGCATTTGACAA
Organism: Typha angustifolia; assembly: GCF_048772165.1. Classification (NCBI taxonomy): domain Eukaryota; kingdom Viridiplantae; phylum Streptophyta; class Magnoliopsida; order Poales; family Typhaceae; genus Typha; species Typha angustifolia. The sequence continues at coordinate 2,112,878 of NC_133240.1, read as the reverse complement.
GACTTGACCCTTCCAAAGTTGTTTCTTTCCACAACTTGTAACAAGCATCGATCAATGAGTTCACTAAGATACCCCTCTGCAATTTCTTCTACTGTTTTGGTACTACTACTCTTTGATGCAACCAAACCTTCTGCAACCCACAGCTTAATTAGCCTCTTTCTAGGAATTAAATAATCCTCTGGAAAGATGCTACAAAATAAGAAACAATTCTTCAAATGACTTGGCAAGTGATTATAGCTTAGATTCAAAACTCTCATTACCGAGCTCAAATGTTGGTTGTCTAAGCTATCATGTAACTCCCAATTAATTTCATTATAGAATCTTTCCCATTCTGCTACCTTCATCCTTCTGAATGACAACAAATTGCCTACAACCACAATTGCTAGTGGCAAACCATGACACTTGTCTACAATCTTTCTTCCCCATTGTTCAAGATCCTCTGGACATTTTTTATCCTCCATGTTTCTAAAAGCCCATCTACAAAATAGATCCCATGCTTCTGACTCATGTAGGTTTTTTAACTCAAGATCATAGTTTTCTGTTGCTAATTCGGCTACATCTTTCAATCGTGTTGTTATTACCACTCTGCCTCTAGAGTTGTTCTCACTAAAAATAGTAGATAATTTGATCCAGACATCTCTACTCCAAACATCATCTAAAACAATCAAGTACCTTTTGTCTTGCAAATTTCTCTGAAGTAGCTCTTTTAGATCTGTACAGCTCATGCTTTGAATGCTTACGGGGTTTTCATTACTAGTGAAGACATTTTTAACCATCTCTCTTAATATATCCTCAAGTTGGTACTTTTGAGAGATAGAAACCCAGAAACGATGATCAAAATGTTCCTTTATAATTTTGCTTTCATAAATATTACGAACAAGAGTAGTTTTTCCCGATCCTCCCATACCCCACACTGAAATTATGGAAGTTTGCTTTTCTTCGGTTGTTAAATGCTGCATTATCTTTTCTCTTTCTTCTTGAATACCTACAAGCTCATTGTAATCCATTGGATAGGAGGAGAAAGTGGAATCATGTAGTCCTTCAGCTAAATAAGAAGTGTCAATTTCTTTTGTCAATGTAATGCTATACCTTTCTTTCATCCTTGAAAGGTTATGAAGACGATTTTGAATTTCCTTTAACTCAGTAGCAACTTTATGCCAAGAATTGATATTCTTAGATTTGTGAAAAGTGTTCTTGAGAAATCCTTGAAATCCACTTTGATAACTACTAATTAGGTAAGTATACTCATCGATTATATCCTCGATTTCAAAGGCCAAGTTTTGTACTTGCTGCAACCAGGCTTGTAGTGTTGCATCATACCCTCCATATCTTTGTGCTTGATATAAGAATGGATGCATTACATTAAGCTCACTTTCAATCTGTTTTATTTGACTTTCCACTTGGATCAAATTTGCTACCTCTTTCCCTAACTGTGAACTTAATGCTTTCACTGCATCGTTTGCCACAATAGATCCTAGTTTATAAAGAATTTGAAAGACGAGAGCTTCTGCCATCTTTTGCGTTACTACTGGTTGAAAATTTTTGAGATTGCTACCTGCAAAGATGTAGTAAAATCTTGAATACATATTGTTGAAGGAAACTAGCCACTAAGGGAGGGGACTTGAAGCTCTCCATCTCGAGCTAACTAGCTCTATGTTTTTGGCTATATTAATTATCAAAATACACACTCTATTACAACAAACAAAATGTAGGATATTCTTGCTTTACCATTCTCTTTTCTCTCTGTTTTTCCTGCTGCACCTTCAATTTTAAGCAAAACTGCTTCTAGTTTAACTACTTTTCGGGAAATTAAACTACCTTTTTTATATTAAAATATTTTGAACAATCTTCAGGTTCATGATATGAGAAATTTTTCTGCTAGTTATCTGAACAAGAACAAAACTCTGTATTTCAAAATAGTCAGTGATATATTATGTGCTAGAGTACTATAACTTGTTGAAGGAAACATCAGTGGGCCTAAAAATAATAGATTTAAAGAGGGTCTATGCATGGGAAAGAAGGGAAATGAGGATTTAACTTATTAGACTCGATCTGCTCATTCCAAACGTAGCTGTATATAGTATCTACAAAAAGATTTAAAGGTTTTACATAGTAACCAATCCATCTGCTTCAGCTTTCAATAAGAAAAGAGAATTACTCTTATAGTGAGCACGTCAAGAAGAAGAAAAAGAAACACACACATACATGTCCGCCAAATATATCAAGAGGGGAACGAAGAAGATTGTGACAGAAAAACAAAATATTCTATAAGGTTCAGACAGTTAGTAGTGTAGTTATACTTCCTTTAGGAATTAATCTTTGCTACTTGATGGTGAGAGAAAAACTAACACAATATCCAAGTAAAGCAAACATGCAAAAGGAACAGGAAAAAGATCAATTATTTCATAGAGAAGAAGATCATAAGCAATGTTTTCAGAATACTTGCTAATTTGGTAAAAGATTATATCACACTTATGATACATAAAATTAATTTCCTCATATTATCTATCATTCTGCTCATCTTTGCATGCATAAATGATGGAAGAGATGAGGGGTACCTCTTGGCCAACGGAATCACTTACGTAGTCTCTCCTTCTGTTTCTTATATTTAGGAGGGCTTAGAAGAACCAGCGCAAGGAGCTTGTGAGTGAGTGATGTATTTATAATGGAAGTTGCTGGCAGAATTATATTGATGGTAATCTCCTTTCTTTCTTTTTTTTCTTTGATGAAAAGGACTAGCAACCTTCTTGTAATATTATATATTAATGTCAGCGATCGGCAATAATTCTTAGTAGTTGGCAGCCCAAGAAAGTGAGTAGACTTGTCTATTTTGCTTGACTAGCTGTTTTCTTTTGTCATTTCTCTTAATAATTCGTAGGTGATGACAACCTAAAACACATCCCAGCCTGTTAGTTTTTGTTCTTATCCTTTCCATGCATGCTTTCAAGAATTACTAAATAGTATATCTTTAGATTATTCCATACTGATTGCTTTAAACTAAAGTCCTAAAATCTTTCAAATTTTACCATTAATGTACTTAATATTTTTTTGTTTTGTTCTTTCAAATTAATTTGGGTTGTAACAGGATTCTTTTCAAACTAGCCCTTTAAACAGTAAAAAATGGCTAGTTTGGAGGCGAACATATATAATTTAATATATAATCACTTATTACCTTTACAAACAGTAAAAAATGACTGTTGCTATAAGTACAAGGGCCAACATACTCTTTTTTCTTCAAACAAATAAAAAAAAGAAAATAGGGTTAGCATAGGGTAAATCTTTTATTTTAAGAACAAATAGATTATAAATTAGCCACTATGATTGCAAGACATGCTGTTAGAGTCGAAGACCAAAAATTGAAGCACCTCAGTTAGAAAATCACCATCCCACGTATACCCATACCCAAGGTTCATTTCCATTAATAAGCCAATCAATAGCCTGATTAACTTTCCTAGAGATATGTTTAACTTTATAATTATAAAATTTCTAAGGTAAAAAATTAATATCGCCAATAAAGGAGTCAACATCCAAGACGTTTTAGTAGCGCCATTAACCATATTACCAGTAGCAAAGAATTTGATCTGATCCACACATTGCAACATATTTATTAGAAAGACAAGCAGGCGCCAAGCAAGATTAGGGATTACACTTTTGTTCACCAAATCCATCAGTGTAATACCCATTCCACTAGAGGAAGCAGTGATATAACTTGCAATTTAGTACTTGTATTAGAAGCATTTGCTTTCAGCTCTTTGATTTGGTTTAAGTTAATGTGGTCAGGCTAGCCAAACCTACTTCTGACTGCATTTTTAGTGGCCACCTATAAATAATTAGGTGTGGACAACTTTGAGGAGTCGTTGAATGAATTGAATCTGGCCCTAACTCTATCTTTCTCTACCTCTCGTGCATTCTTTTTATCGCGCCAAGCTCAACCCTCACTAACGATGGTTGTCCAAGTCTAAGAGGCGCTGAGAGGTTTCTTTGCTTCCCAAAATATTATGATCCAACCACATAGGTTAGGTTGGTTGAGTCAGTTGAGTCAAGTCAAGCCAACTTGAGTAAGTTAGTTAGTTTTATCTTACTATTTTAAATTTTAAATAAGTCGGATAATCCACATGTACACCCGATTCGCTAGAATTTTTGCTCCTATAAAAGAAATGGTCATGTGTTGATTATCATTGATCATTGGATGAATCTGAGTTTAGCCAAATCATTATTTGCATCTTTATCTTTTACCATAGCTGTTAAATCATCTTTTATCTTTCTAGGAGTAGATCATAGCCATAGAAATATCTCAATTTTCTAACCTGCCATCTTCCTCCACTTGCAGCTACTCTACTTTACGGTCGTCTACCATCACCCTTAGTTATCCGCCATTCTCCAGTGACCGTCGCAAGGTCGATTATTTATCGTTTTGCCTATTTTGACCTTGCTCCACTATTTTATTGATACACTTATTTAGGACCTTTTCTTATTGCATTAGGTGTTTATTTTCATTTAAATAAAATTCATGTAGGTCGCATTGAACGCAGGTGGAGTCGCGTTCGAACGCAGGTGGAGTCGCGTTCGAACGCAGGTGGAGTCGTGTTCGAACGCTTGTGAACGCTCGTGTTTGTGAACGCCCACGTTTGTGAACGCCTTGTGAACGCGTTTGTGAACACTTGCGTTCGAACGACTTGTGAACGCCTGTGTTGCGTTCACAAATCCAGAGAAGGGGCTTTTTCTGTGCGTTCGAACGTGATCGGGCGCGTTCAAACGCGATCAGGTCTGTTCGAACGTGATTGATGGGAATCCTCTAGAATTAGGATTTCATTTTGTTTTAGGACTTGTTGGCTAGCCTTTATAAATATATGGATGGCAACCAACTTCATTATGGAATTGGATTCTTGATTTCTTGCCTTATATCCTCTCTAGACTTCTCCCTCCTCCCTCTTCACCATCCTTCCACCTCTACTGTTGGCAAGGTTTCTCCTAGCTTCTAATCTCTTTTGTCTGTCGAGTCACCCTCTTTTTTGGGATCTCGACCACTTCGTTCCCTTCGTCTACTTCCCTTAATCACTTCCAAAATTCACCCTCATCTCCATACCCATCCATAACCCTAACATCCACTCCACCCGTCACCACCACATCACCCACGTTATTCCATGATTTCGTCCCTGCTACAGTTTGAATCTATGAAGGGCATAAATACGAAAGTTGTAGATTAGGAAGCTACTGATCCAACCCAATTGGTTTTATAATTTTATGACTACTAGAAAATATCTGACAAATATTTTCCCACGGTTGCGCGGACTGCTTCTTACAATAAATTCAGATCTTAAGGAATTATTCCGTAGCCGATCTTTTGGTTCCAGATCCTATCAATTTGGTATCAGAGTCTATCAATTGGTATCAGAGCCTATCAATTTGGTATCAGAGCCAATCAATTGGTATCAGAGCCCTATTAATTAGTATTAGAGTTATCATTAGTATTAAAGCTCATCAATTGGTATCAGAGCAGGTGAACCTCAGACCTCTATTAATGGTTGAAATAAGGAAGATGACATCAACAAGGAGACCTATGGAGAGCACACCAACAAGAGAGGACTCAATGCACGATGATCCTAACCATGAGGCCGATTCTTTTGGAGTGATCATGGCAGGACCGAGTCAACCAACGTCCATGGTTTCGAATATGGATGAACTAAGGGGCATGTTCCAAACATTGTTGCATAGAGTTGACAACATACAAAAGGATCACAATGAATTCAAGGAATATGTCATGAATCGATTAGGTTTGTCATCTCCTCGACGACGAACGGAGTTTCAAGAAGGACCAGCGGTGGGACCCCATAGAACCAATACCCCACAAGTCCAGGTGCGTCATATGAGTGTCAATGATCCCCTACCTATGCCTTCACATCATCCCCTACCAGTGGTGGGACCCCATAGAACCGATACCCCTACCTATGCCTTCACATCATCCCACACTTCCGTTACAAAACCTAAGACTAGCGATGGTGGAACCCGAGAGGCGTGCAGCACCAATGCGCTTCATCGATGAGGAGGATTGGCACTATGAGGATGAGATTGATCCCTATGGAGTTGGTGATGAATGCGCTCGAGTATTTAGAGAAGGTGATCAACATGCACAAAGGTTCAGAACTAAACCAAGGATCTTTCACAAACTCGACAACGCTATTCGGAGGAAAACCGCAAGTTTGGACTTTCCAAAATTCCAAAGCGGTGATCCAAAAATTGGTGTTTCAAGTTGAACAATATTTTGATTGTCAAGGTACAACGGAAGATGCAAAAGAGTTAGTAGTCGTTGTGAGCCACCGTGGCCCGAACATACATTAATGAGTACATTTATTTCAAGGCTATGAGAGGAGATACAAGCGGATGTTCATGCTCTATATCCTACTACTCTTGAGGAGACCTTTGAGAAGGCCGTGATGATGGAACAAAAGCATAGGGCTCTAAAGATGGCAGCGAAAACCAATTAGGGCAACCGAGATGGGCGGTTTGCACCTAGAATGTTGGCTGGAAATTATGCGGTTTTAAAAACAGCGACTGCGAGTACTAGACCACGACCACCTTTGAGACCTTCTTCCGATGTTAGAGGAGGCATAAGACTCCCCACTCGAACTCTCACACCTACCCAGGTGGAGGAGCGAAGAGCGAAGGGCCTTTGCTTTTGATGTGATGAGCATTTCACCCCCGGTCATCGGTGTTCTAAACCAATCGGGAGTGTGATGCTTATTGATGGTCCTAAGGAGGATGATGAGGTTGTTCATGATGGAGAGTGTCCAGAGGAGACCCATGAGGAGACCATTGAGGAGGGCGTGGAGGAAGATATCCAAGCTGAAATATCGATGCATGCATATTCGGGTACTTTCCCACCGAGGATGTTACAAGTAGACGGACTCGTTAGAAAGCATTATGCACACATCCTCATTGATCCGAGGAGTACACACAACTTTCTAGACGAGAGGCTAGTGAGAAGATTGGGTTTGGATGCCGAACTAACTACGGGGTTTGACGTTGTTATTGGAGACGTCACGAAGCTTGTGGCGAAGAGCTTGTGTCACCGAGTTGGTATACAGGTGCAAGGATATGACATCATTGTGGACTTGTATCCATTGGCATTGTGAGAAGCGAACACTGTCCTTGGTGCTCAGTGGTTACAAAGTTTGGGACCCGTCACATTTGATTTCCGGAGCATGTGGATGAAATATAAACAAGAAAACAAAGATGTGAGACTTAATGGTGTTCAATCTTCGTCGATTCTTGCGATGCAGCCTTTGGTGGGACTGTCTTGTGCGTATGATTTAGCCTATCTTCTTTAGTTAGGGCCAGCAAGAGATGAGCCTCAAACGAGTTCATGTACTACCATTGAATTATCTAATTTATTAGATAGCTTTTCTAGACTGTTTGAGGAGCCGCAAGAGTTGCCACCGAGGAAAGCAGCGAACCATCGTATAGACATTGCACCCGAGGCTGCACCGGCGAACGTGAGGCCATATCGGTATCCACATGTGCAAAAAGAAGTTATCTCAATAATGGTAACCGAGATGTTGGAATAAGGCCTTATACAACCAAGTCATAGCTCATACTCATCCCCTGTGCTTTTGGTGCAGAAAAAGGATGGAACATGGCATTTTTGTGTCGACTATCGAGCACTAAACGCTATTACTATCAATAACCGGTATCCTATTCCAATTATCTTAATGGATGAGCTTGTAGGGGCGACTATATTTAGTAAGCTGGACTGATATATTAGAGCGTTTCCCTAATTTTTCACCTTGAGGGCAAGGTGGGAGAAGCGTGGTGGGCTGATACACTTAGTTAGGACATTTTCTTATTATATTAGGTGTTTATTTTCATGAAAATAAAATTCCTGTAGGTCGCATTCGAACGCAGGTAGAGATGCGTTCGAACGCTTGTAAACGTTTGTGAATACTTCTAAACGCCTTGTGAATGCCAGCGTTTGTAAATGCCTTGTGAACGCGTTGTAAAGTAGCTGTGGGCATTGGCTAGCCACAACCCCAAAGCATGCTAAAGAATGGTTTTGCAATTCTTTTCTAAATTAAAAGAAGGAAATTTCCAAATGAATCCTTATTTGGGTTGCAGCCATGTTTTGAAACGTTTGGTTAGAACAAAATAATAGAGTGTTTACTAATAAATACTGAGATGTGGAGGCTATTCATCAAAAAGTAACCTTCATGTTGTATTGGTGGCAGGTTTACAAGGAAGGGAGGTGAAGGAGAAGGCAAAAAAGATGGTGCAGGTGGTGGAGAGCAAAGATGCTTAGCCCAGCTGAGTTCGTGACCGGGAGGTTCACGGCTGTTGTTTTGGATTTTTGTAACTGGTTAATAGGGCCAAAGGGCAAGAGCTTTTTGTTAAAATTTCTTTTTAGAGATAGAAAAGTGAAATTTAACGATGTGCTGCTTGGATTCGAAATCGAGAATACTCCTATATAACATTAGTTTTCTTTAACTATATAAACACTATCTTTGCTTTTAGACAGAAAAAAAATTACTATTGATGTACGAATTAGGGCTAGCATACTCTTCTTTTTATTCTTATTTTAAAATACGACTAGCATAATCATAATCTTGCGCCTAGTAAGTTTGCTGGTAGAACATTCTAAGCTTCCGTTCACTTGTAGAGTAGGAATAGGCTTATTCTGGTGTAATAACTAAACAACATCTTACCTTATTCTAGTATATTATTTTAACGTGCTCTCTCATCTTGTTCTATACAATTTTTTAAAAACTATTTATTAATAACCCAAGATTATAATTTTACCCTTTGAGATGACAACACACTAGTTATATCAGCTATATGCTTATAACATCCGATCGAGGACCAATCACACAAAGAAAAAAATGGGATTACCTGTCTTTCCCGTCTCTTGTCAACTGCATACTGCATGGAGTCTTCCCCGGAAAAAAGGCGAGGCTGTCAATATGCTATTCAAAGCCATCTCTCTCTCCGTCATCTCCAAAGGCAGCTCTATATACTCGCAGAGTGCGGGATAATCAATGCCCTCAAGCAATCTAGCGTGCTCCTCCAAGCCCTCCAGCAATCCTTCATCACAGCGACGTCTCTCCCGTCGCCAAGACCACCTGCGACAAGATCATCAGCTCCCCCTCCTCCACTGCCTACAAGAAGCTCACGTTCGACCTCCTCCACTTACTCAACCTTACTCCCCACCTCTACAACATGCTCATCTTCAACCTCCTCCACTTGCACAACCTTACTCCCGACCTCTACGACATGCTCATCTTTGGCCTCCAATTCAATCTCTCCTCCAACCTCCTCCCTCACGTCCTCTCCGATTCCCATGCCACCCTCACCGTCGCATTGACCTCCCCTTCTCATCCCTCCGACTCACCACCGTCCTCGCTCACAACAATCTCGTCCTCCTCTGTCAATGCCTCCCCACCCCTTTTCAACCGCATCTCTCCATGGTGAGGCAACATCTCTGCCCTCGCCCTTGATCGCTCCAACACTGTTGCCAAGTCTACGTGCAGTAGCATCAATGAGCACCCGAGCCCCGCATAGCGCGGGGTAATACCCTGCACACCTAAGTGCGGGGCTATAACCCCGCACTATAACCCTGTAAGATGCGAAAAAGCCCACAGTAGAAAAGCTCCATACTATTTACTATTTAATATATAGTCAAGAGTATTTTTATCATTGGGTTTAAAACATCACCAATTCCCAATACAATATCATTATTTTAATATCAACTTTATATCACATCAAATATAATTATTATATCTTATACTAGTATTGAACTAACAATAACTTATACTAATATTAGCCCTCTTTTGATATTAAAAATTAAAATACTTATACCTATTCAACCTTTATTCTACAAGTCAAGAAGAGCTAATACTGACCATGTCAACCCATACGAAATTGTGGGGTTGGCCAAAGGAATTCGGGGGGTGTGAACCTATCTGTATGGCAGATGGTGAAAAACTAGGAAAAAGAGAATAAGAGAATGAAGACAAGAGACGGAGAAAGAAAATTAAGGTTAATAAAGAAAATTATAGGTTAGCCTACTTGCGATTGGGTCATAATTGGAATATTAACGCTGTTCTAAATAGCGTTTTTGTAAGTCGCCCATTTCATTCCCACGGACAGTTTTATCTAATGTGTAGATCGGTAATCATTTCAACAAAAAAAAAAGAAAAAAAAAAAGAAGAAAAAAGCAGAGTATATTGGTATATATTTTGCATAGGAAGAGTAAATCTGTCAAAAACTCTATGAAAAGAGGCTGCTAATAACAAAAGAGCAAGTTTATTCTTGTCTATGAAACACGATATTGGTCTTCAATAATAATATATAACAAGTAGAATCACGACCTTTTAAAAATTAAAAAAAAAAATTGTCTTCATATCAAATTCAGCTCTTGAAGGAGAGAGAACTGATAGTAACAAATAATAACTTAGACACGATACAAAAGTAGAATCATATCTAGTGTGAACCCTCAACATGAAAACAATAAGTCATATATATAAGCTTTAGCTAGAAAGCTGAATCTCCAACAGAAAAGGTAGTCCACATACTACATCTGATCAATTTTTTTGCATCTAATCTACAGACAATGTGCTTTAGTATGAAAACCGCAGCATTGGAACTTAGCGAGCAGCCATTGCCTCATCATCCATATAATAACCAAAAAGTTGAGGATTTAGTGGGTAACTTGGCTAACAGCATCTTTAAGATAAGCAGTTAGCCAGCTTCTCGAATCTCCAAGCAATGGTTTGGTGATTATTGCTTTTATAAATATCAAGCAAGGACTTGCTCACTCCATATAACATCACCTTATTTGGCACATATGAAGTTGAACAAACCTCTTGCTTATCCCCTTTAACAGTCTCGCTTGTCGAAGACTGATTGTCATTCTCCAATAAAGATGAGCACAGCAAATTCAACCACTGTTCTAGTAGAGAGGCTTTCTGCAGAAAGAAAGCAAAGCATCAAACATGAACAGAAGCAAGAAATGATTAAAGATAATAAATACTAAATTCTATTTACATTATCATTAAGTTCTTACAAAGCCATGGACTTACAATTGGACAGACAGTATGCATCAAACTGGTCTGATCCTACTCATCATATCTCATATTAGAAAATTTGAATCCATTTGATTAGTAGTTTGGTTAATTTTTTATTCATGTATTAACTCTGTCTGACTTTTCAACTTTTAGTTACAACTTCACATTATACAATTTCAGCATCCCTAATGAGCTGTGGTGACTAGGCAGGATCTGCTTTATCAAGCATCCAACGTATTACTAATATATTTACATGGTGTGACTAATACAATTAGAGTTGGATCAAGTTGTATCGGAAAACTTGACATATGCTTGATTCTTTGCTTGATTCATTTTGGTGGAATTACTGTTATTGATAACCTTCTCTACTTTTTTTCATATTGTCAGGTGTGCCCCCTTGACTTCTTTTATTAAGTTCATCAATTTATGCAATCGAGAAGGAAGGGAATAGCTTCAGCTTGACGGCATTGGCATTAGGTTAAAGAAGGTTGAGAGAGATAAGAGCTAGCTGAAGATAGAAATGTCAATATTGTTCCATAATCTCAAATGGCTATTCTCTACATATTTAGTGGCTAACCAAAATTCAAAATAACTCTAATAAGAAATGACATCAGCATCGAGCGTTCGAAAGCCATAACGGGCATTTGAATGTCGTTGGATGGGCTACACTCTCAAACTTATTGTTCTGTCGTTCTCGGATCATGATGTTCAAACACCGTTGGTCGGGCGTTCAAACGCCTCAAGGAAAGTTGATCTTCTGTTCCATTGTCTAAACAACATTGGCCGAGCGTTCGACCACTCGAGCCCAATGCCAAAAATTAATTTAAAATAGTAAACAATTAACACTACGATAAATAGGTTCAGCACAGAGAATCCAATCTCCTTCGTAACATGACTCGATTAGGCCCAAATCACATCATTTCAATACGCTTCCGCTCACTTTGTCCTCAATGTGAGAAATTAGGAAAACTGTCCTCCATGGCCTAAAGTGGAGCGGTCAATGGCCATGGCAACGCCATCACGTCTCCATCTAAGGTGGTTAAAGTAGCAATATCATCTGCTATAAGGTGACGTTGAGTTGGTATTGAATCTCATCAAGCTACACGTGTGATTCGTTCTATTCGTAGTCCAGCCACATCTCCATAGAGTCGAAAATGGCTAGACCCAAACTACAGGGTCATGAGGTGCTTAGCATGATGTTCGCTTCTCGGAGAGCCAATAAGCGAAGATTCAATATTGACAAGTGTCCTTAGATCTTCAATCTAACTAAGATTGAGGAAACCTTGAGCTAGTTTAGGTCTGAGCTTGGCTCAAGTGTGGTGGAGATTTGAGCTCAGATGCAAAGGGACGATCCTGACTGACTTAGTGTAGGCATGGGCAAGATAGAGCTGCTCGAATGTGGGTCTATGGTCCGCTCTAGATCCTCCTCGGGTTCCAATGGTGATTGAGGTGGAGAAACTGCTATAGGGATCGAAGCGACCATGTCTACGCCATACTTGGCCACTGACCTATGGTTGACACCCATTATTGGTGGAGATGGTGGTCCCAAAGCCACTTGTATGATTGGGCCCATAGTTCGAAAGGTCTTATCCTCATGCTTAAGTAGCCGTGGAGAAGACATGTTGCAAAGAGGAGTCTTCACCGCAGCACATTGCGATAATAAATCGACGATGGCTTGGACCAACATCTCGATGAAGGCTTGTAAGGCTCACTGCAATGCCTCAATAGAGGCATGCATAGCCCGTTGTGATACCTGCGTTTCTAGCAACATGTATGCATCAATGCCATTAGTTTGACTAGACTTGGTTGGCTTAGCAAGGTAGTTGATGGTGCGCTCGTCAATAGAGCAGTGATCAATTTCATCTCCTCAAAGGTAGACACTTTTGCTGCCACCAATGTGCCTTCTTGATGGTGAGATGTCATTGATCTCATTGTGGGCATTAGGGTCCAAGAAACGATAGCTCTGATACCAATTGTTATGTGTTGGGCTAAGGTGGGTTCTAATAGAGACGGCAATGGGCGATTAGGTGGTGGAAGCAGTGAAAATGATGAGTAGATATTTGAAACAGGAGGGATAGCGTTCGACAACTTGACCTTGATAGCAGAAATTAATTAGAAACAGTAAACAACTAATACTACGATAAACAAATTCAACCCAGCGAACCCAATCTTCCTTATGAAGTGACCTAATTAAGCCCAAATCCCATCAGTGTGATAGATGCACAAAAAAGGCCTCTTATCAACTTTTGGGCATTGAGAGAGTGGTATCATAAATTTTTAGAGTTGCCAACTATTAGGGGAGTACAAAGATAAATTCTCCTAATCTAGCTTTGAACAACAAAGTAATTGAAGAGGTTGGAAAACAAATGTGCTATAAATAATTGATACTGCCCATGTTTGTAAGTCAAAAGGGATGCTTATAGAGACTCAGTATTATTGAACTTTTTGGATGTTTTGTGTCATCTATACAATCATCTTGCATTAAGGAATATATGTGTAGCAAAAACTTAATGCAAGATTTTAGTACTATGAATTGCTCATGTTGAATGCAATGACTCGTTTTTGTGTATTAATTATTGAATGTTGATGTACTCTTTAATACTCGGTCATGAAATTTTCAAGCTATTAAATTGCTTATGTAGATAATGGATGTATTGATTGTAATAGTATGTGCTTTTTCATCCTACGTCTATGTAATATGTTAACTTTTATTTTTCGCAAATATGCATGTATAGATTGTCATTAGATTAGAAATCTATATTTTTTGTTTTATTATTTTTGTTTGTATCCTAGACATATCATATCCTATTTTTTAGGATTTGTTGGATATGTATTCATATCCGTGCTTCATATAGCCAACTCTTCTAATTCTTTCCTCTTTCTCCCAAAATCCAATCCTATATATAGTAATATATATATAAAGTAATATATTTACAGTAATATATTCCTGTATATCTTGCAAATGCCTCTTGGACCACAATACAATGCACGGCATCCAAAGACCAAGGCTATTGGCTCTGCTTCCTCTATCTAATACCATACGATTTATGGCAAACAAATAAACCCTTATAACATTTATTAAGTACAAGAAAACAACACATTAAGAATTTGACAATAATATAAACTAAAATATTGATATTATGGTTACCTACTACTGTCTTCAATATCATTGAGCATGTCACTGCAAATTATGAATGTCAACATCCTCAAAATTTCACACCTTGAAGTTGCTACTTATCCAAGTATTCAAATAATGACATTAAAGAGCACTTAGAACAAGAGCCATCCTTACCTTAACAAGGAAGTCTTTGAGAGATTGATCATCCTTAGATGAAACAAAACCAAGCACATGCAGAGTGGTGAACATAAGCTGAAGGGAGAGAAGCAATATGTAAGACAAATAATTGTTGGGGAAAGTTTAATTAATGATGCATAACATAGGCTTTGCTATGTCAGACCTGCTTTTCAAGGTTGCTCTTATATTTAAAACTTGATGGAGATGATGAATTGTTGGAATTTAATGATTCAACCACATGCACAAGACCTTGAACAACATCTGAATATGAGCTCCCATAATCTGAATTGGACAGAAGAAATCTTAAATATACATATGCATATAATTAGGTATGTGTATAGTGAGTGAGCGAGCATGCGCATACACACACACACACAGACACACAGAGAGAGAGAGAGAGAGAGAGAGAGAGATCCTACCAAGCCTTGATGCTGGCACAGCTAATGCAACAGCAGCATGTATCCTTATCTTATAATTGGTTGAGTCACGAAGAAGCAGTAGAAGAATGCTATATACAGCTGGTGCCCTGTCACAGGTATTTATATAAAAGTCCATAGAAAGTAGAAACTTCAAATTCATATTGAGACTTCAAAGACTTGTAAAATTTTACCACCTGGCAAAGAAAGAAAAAATGTATGTCGCACACAAAAGATGGCACAATACACAATACAAAGACCAATTACATATTATTTCAGGTGAGGATAATGTGTTGAGCAGCACAGTGCATGGAACCCGACATCTTGTGTAGACGAGATGTTGGGAAGATATGGTTTAATCGCACTCTAGATAGAAAGAGATTGGACGAGGATGAGAAGCAGCACAGAGGGGTGAATTCGGGAGACAAACAGAACCAACATCACAGCAATAGACTGTTGTGCCACTATGATCTACTATTATATTAGTATTAGATGAAGATATATGACTTACATATGATTGAAGAAAGCAACCTACTTAGCAGAACATTTTCTATAGAAAACAATCTGCCAGCTAGATCATCTTCCACAACCGTTTTCCTTCACTTGGAACTCCAATGGGCCCATGGACTGTGGATAAAAGTAATAACAGAAGGTTCCCAATTTGTTCTCTTTCCTTCCTCGTTTCTCTTCTTTTAGTTCAGTGTCATTGGCATTAGGGTTGAATCTGATCCCGCCCGATACGAGCTCTCCCTCTCTCTTCTCTCACTCCATCTCTCTTCTCTCTCTAAGGCAGAAAGTGGCCCATCTCTCTCATTTCTCTCTACTCTCTCCCTCTAGTGTCTCCCTCTCTTTTCTTCTTCTCTTTTTTCCACTCTCTCATCTCTCTAACTCCTTCAATCTCTGTTATGCAGCAGAAAATCTGTTGTAGTAATAGAGAGTGAGATAGAGAGACGAGAGAGAGAGAGAGAGAGAGGAAGGAAGAGATTGAGAGGGAAAGAAAAGGGAGAGAGAAGAAATAAAAAAAATCAGAGAAAATAATTACCTTGCCACGGTAAGAGAGAGAGAGGAAGAGAGAAAGAGGAGGGAGAGAAAAGGTAGAGAGAAGAAATGAAAGAAAATTAGAAAAAAATAAATTTGCTTTAGGAGTAATAGAGAAAAGAAGAATAAGAGAATGAGAAAGAAAAGGAAGAACCAACTCATTATTCATCAAAATTATGAATAAGTTAATATAATTTTTCGTTTTTAGATTTCATATGTGAATAATTATTATTTTCTTATCATTTTTCTAAATTTTTAGAAATTTTCCTATATTTTAAATAATATTTAAAATTTATATAATTAAAAAATAATCTGATCCGAGTCGATACAACCGATACGGCCAACACGTATCGTTTTTCTGGATAGCCGATCCCGATACCAAGTTTTAAAACTTGACTTTATGTCTTGCCAAAGATATGTGAGTATGTGGCCTCAATTGATAATAGTAGATATGCTAGAGATAGATTCCAAATGTTTTATGATCATCTGGGGATGCCATGTTCCAACAAGAAAAAAAATTGAAAAGCACAGAAAAGCATAACAGAATACATCATCATACCATTCCAGTCGAATATCTACAAATTGATCTTGCTAGTTTTGCTACTACTGCCTTACCAGGAAACATCATGCAGCTTCAACGTGTCGTTCATGAATAAATTACTCAAAGCATGGCAAACATTCCACTGTACCTGAATAAAAACCAGAAAGGGAGACCAAATAAAATATCAGAAACTTTTCCCACCAAAGTGTTGCTGACAACATAACAAAACTTAACATGATAATATTGCTAGATAGGCAGAGCAATCACATTAATCGATAACTATCCTATCCAAATACCACACTAAAAAGACTCCATTTAATTCCATTGGCCAACCATATAAACAGTACTTTTGGAAAGACAAAACTACTTCTTTTCATGAACTACTGCATCACTGGTAAGGAAAACTTGGATTATCTACCTTTACATTTCCTGTTGTTACACATGAAACAAATGCTTGCACTGTTCTTTCCAGCCAAAGAGGATCTCCATAAAATGTTGAAACTGGAAGGCTGCTTGTAGAAAGAAATTATTAGCTCCTACAAAAGCATGCCTTGGGAAAGCAAAATACTTGAAAGATCCACAGAAACTTGCATATACCTTGCCCCATTGCCAGCAGCAGAACGATCCTCGAATCTTATAAATCTTGAAAGATTACCAAGAGCCCTCACAGCATTTGACTTAATCTAATGATATAAACATCCACCATCAGAATTTTGATATATGGACTGAAACAGCAGAAGGTACATTTAATGAATCCATGGTCATAAGCAAAAGTACACATCTACATATCATCAATAGGAATGGACAATGTATTCAATGGGTTTCAAAACAAAGAGGGAATAGCTTTCATGAGGCAATTGCAAAAGGACCTGATTAGAGCATTTCATTAGTACGAGGAACTAAAAGCGTTCCGACGCGTATTTCAGGTTACAGAGTTGATAGTTGATAGTTGATAGTTGATATTTCAGTATCTTCATCAAGTGAAGAGTAGTTAGGATTAAATTTATTAAACATATTTCCTAATTTTCGTCACTTATTTAACTTCTTTTTATGTATTTTTGTTACCTTTGTATAAATATGTTTTAGGCTCAATTAAAGGTCATTTCGATAATAAGTTGGTACATGGTTAGCTTTTATTCAAAGTTTCAAACCTATATGGGTAAGGTTCCTTTTGACCTAATGTAGCCAGGAATTAGAGTTCATAATAGGTTTATTAGAAAAACGGGATGCAGGTCTTTGTAATGACGCTATGGTTTTGTTTCAACAAAATAAAGGAAAGAGAGCTACCCACATCTCCTTCCTTTGCGTGAATTAGATTTCACAATATGCTTTCATCTTCAACGAATTAAGTGAAGCAGCTTGGGGGAATGATGAGAATTAGATTTCTATTATCTTTTATTTTTGGGTGTATTTTTTGTTAAAAATTAGATTTGTTTTTATAGTTTATTATTTGGTTAAACTCCTAAAATCTAGGAGATTAGGTTGCTATCTTGCTTTTAGACAAATCTTACTAGAATTTGGTTGATTTTAAGTTAAAAGGGTCATAATCAAGGTTTTGAAACTCAGTGTGAGGATTGGAATCAACTGCTAGAAAAAACAATAGATATTGATCGTATTGACTATATTACAAATATCGGATTGAATTATTTTTAATTACATTAAATTATAAATATTATTAAAATATAGGAAAATTTTAAATTTAAGAAAAAATAACAGAAAATAAAGTTAGTTGCATATGAAGCCTAAAAATTTTATAAAAAAAAAACTCACTCAAAATCGTGACAAATTCAGAGCTTAATTTGTTAAATTTTTATGCTCGTAAATTACTATTGTAGAATTGAGATGAAAAGAGAGATCTCTCTTCACTGTTGTTCTGCAATAGTAAGAAGAGTATTGTTTAAACTGGGCAAGAAAGAGAAAAAAAATAAGGAAAAAAAATACTCATCCAAGTTTACCACAGTGCGGAATAGCCGGAGGAGCCCACTGAATCGATCACCGGATGAACTCGATGAAGTGTTAAACGGTGGGAGGAGAGTGTATGGAAGATAGATTAAAAATTTTAAAAGAAGATAGGTGGAGATATCAATTACTAATGTCTCCTAGGTCAGATCCATTTTAGATTCAACTTGAATCTAAAAAAAATTAGTTTTGGCCGATCGGACCCAAACTAGTCGATTCCAAACCAAAATCGAGATCAATTATGGCCGATCCAACTCAAGATAGGCCAATTTTGTGAACCATGGTCCCAGTTTAATTATAGAATAGATTAGGTAAAATTAGGATATGTTGTGATTTGACGTAATCTCCTAGTCTCTATATATAGAGGTGATGGGATTTCCAAATGAGGAAAAAAAATCATAAATAATTGAAAATCATCATTCCCTGTGAACAATTCCATGTTTCTCTTTCTCCATTCTCTTTCCTCTTCTCCTCTTCCCTCTATTTTGTGGTGGAATTCATTTCACGTTCTATATCCCTCACAATCTAAGTGGACTTTCTTCTTCCCCCCACAAGGTGAATTAGTCCTCTTTCCCTCCTCTCTTTTGTGACGGATTTCATGTTTATTTTATCCCCCATAATCTAAATGGGCTTTCTTCCTTCCCCACAAGTAAGGTGAATTAATATTCTTTCCCCCACAGCTAGGTAAGATTGATTTTCTTTCCACCATGGCTTTATGAGTTATTTTTATCTTTCCTATCTATTATATTAAGTCATACTAGTATGAAAAAGATACTTAAGAGGAGAAAATAAAAAGATTTACTGAGGGCTTATCAATTTTCCTTGGGCATGGTTTACCCACTTCCTTGTCTTTCCTCATATCAACAATCAACATGTTTTTTCATCCCTAGTCCACATCAACTTGAGATCAGAGCAAGTTCAGATGAGGCGGATTCAATCATGACGGAAACCTAGTTTGCAAATACAAAGACCAAGTGCTCATTGGTCGAGTTATGCAGATTATGAAGAAATTCTCAAGACGAGATTTGCGCAGCAGAAGCAAATGACAAGAATTAGATTTCTTAATTTTTTTTACTTTTGGATATATATTTTTGTTAAAACTTAGATCTGTCATTAGACAGTCCTATTTGGTTAAAACTCCTAAACTCTAGGGGATTTGGTTATTATTATATGAGTTTTGTTAGGATTTAGTTAACTTTTAACTTAAAAGAGTCCTAGGTAGGTTATAGATCAGATTAGGGAAGATTCAAATGTGTCTAAGTAGTGATTTTGCCCATCTCTACATAAAAAGGTAATGGAATTCTGAACATGAGAGGAAAATCATGAATAATTGAAAGTTACCATTACTGCAAAAAAATTCCACGTTTATCCCTTTCCCCCTTCTCCTTATTCAAGCTCTTCTCTTTGCAATCAACTGATTGTCTAACCAATGCAAGCAATAGGTTTCCTCTTGTCCTCTTCCCTACAATCTTTTGCAATGGAATTCACATTCCTTTTATCCCCCACAATTTAAGTGAGTTTTCTTCTTTCACAAAAAGTTGGATTAATATTCTTTTACCCAAAGCTAGGTGGGTTTGATCTTCTTTCTTAGAGAGTAATCTTCTATCTTTTCTACCTATCTATCCATGGAGGCAGAAAAAGAGATTTATTGAAGCCACATCTTTTCTCATTAGCATGGATCTATGTACCCCCTTATCTTTCCCTATTTCGGCATGTTTTTTTATCTCTAAGCCACATCAATTTGATATCAAAGCCATACCAATTTAGTATCAAAGGAAGTTCAAATCCAAAGGAGCTTATTATGAAGGAAATCTAGCAGTTATTTTAATGGCAGCCAAGGCAGCCGCCATGAATTCCACCTTGGCAGCCTACAAAAGGCAAGTAAGCCGCCATTTATCTTTTGGCGGGCTGCCTTACCGTTTGGCGGCCAGCATAGCCCACTTAGTCGTTATAGCAGGTTAGGTAATGTGATAACAAGTTGGACTATCCAATAGATAGTGAGTTAATAGTGACTAAATAAAATAAAAAAATCTTACTCTGCCCTAACCCAATCGAGCTCTCTTCCTCCTCTCCTTCCTCTCTTGAGCAATGGCAGCAAGCTATATTGGCAGTGGCAGTGGGAGCGGCAACAACGACGAACTCAAACAACACCACTCATAGAAAAATGATATAAAGCACTACATCTATTCGTGACCTTAGAAAAGGGAAGCAAAAAGGGAAGGGGAAAGGAAAGGAGAAGTGGTTTAGGAAAAGGAAATGACAGTTGATTTTGATAGGCTAGGATGGCAATTGGTTTAGGCAAAGCGAATGGCAGTTGGTTTAGAAGAAAGGTGATGTAGATTATAGAGTAATTGATGTGAAGTGATTAATGGCAACTGGCTTAAGCACTAGCTTTGTTCTAGTGCACCTATTTTTAGGAGAAAATGCCCTCACAATCTTCTCTAATTATTGAGCTTACCACATGCTACAAATTTTTCTATGTTAGTGACAAATAGTGTGAATTTAAAAGTATAATTTAATCTGATTAATATTAACTAATCTAATAAAATTTACATATAATATATATTATATCATATCTAATTATTTTTATTTTTTTATATAAAAAAAAATACTAAACAGCCTTGTTGCCTGCCTTCCGCCTTGGCGCTAGGTAGTAGGATGATCGCCCACTACCCGCGGCTGCCTTTCAAAACATTAAAATCTAGTTTACAAATACAAAAATAAAGTATGTATTCATCGAGTTATCTTATAAGGAGAATTTCAAAGATCCAAATAATGATAATCTTGAGACGAGATTTGTGCAACAGAAGATTTGTTATTAGATTGATTTGGTTAAACCTCCTAAAATCTAAGAAATTATGTTGTTATCTTATATTTAGATAAGATATGTTAGGAATTAATTGATTCTAAGTGAAAAGTCAAATGAGTCTTAGTTTGGTTATAGTTGCGATTTGATGTAATCCCCCATCTCTACACAAACGGGTGATGGGAATTCCAAAAATGAGAGAAAAACTATGAATAATTGAAAATTACCATTCTTTGGAGTATTCTTTGTTTATCCCTTTCCCCTTCTTCTCCCTCTTCTCTTCTATAGTGGATTCAATGTTTTCTTTAGCCCTCACAATTTAAATGAGTTTTATTTTTACTTAACAAGTCAGGTGGATTAATCTCCTTTCCTCCACAACTAGGTGGATTTTATCTTCTTTCCCCGACATTTTGGTGAGTTAGTTTCTTTCTTTCCTATCTTTAGCCATGCTAATATGGAAAAGATACTGGAGGTGGAAAAATAGATCCATTGAGGCCCTACCTTTTCTCCTTGGTCATGGATCTACTTACCTCCTTATCTTTCCCCATATGTGGCATATTTTCTCATCCCTATGCCAGATCTTTTCTCCTTGGAAGTGGATTTATATAGCTTCTTATCATTCCCATATCAGCATGTTTTCTCATCCCTAAGCCACATTTGATATCAGAGCCATATTAAGGTATCAAGACATTAGAGCAGCATAAGTTTCTAATTTCCACAAATATAGAGTCAACGGCAATGTTTGTAATCTGCCAATAGTACACTGAGATATGCAAGAAATTAAATAAATTCATGGGTTTTTTTTTTTTGCCTGTAAACTGATTGAAAATCTATTTTTGTGCCTATAACCCTCCAAAGTTTATATGTGCATGTATATCTCTTAAAAAACTTAGTTTTTGCATGAATACCTCTTGAGACACTTAGTTTTTGCATGAATAACTCGACACCTATGTTATTTTATGGATGCTCCTTAGATGTAACCAACTGTAAGGATTTCATCAAGGTAACTATAAAACAAAATATACAATCATACTTATTTGCACACATTCCTTTCAATTAAGGGTACCTATGTCTTTTCCACTGCTAAATTACTAAGAATTTAACATATAGTTCTTAAAAAGTAACTTGAAGAGTATCTACGCAAAAAATATTAGTCTTGAAGGGTATACATGCAAATATGAAATATAGAAAGGTATATGCACAAATAAAGAACTTTGAAGGGTATACATGCAAAGAACTTAAATTTAATTTCACCAAAATAAAGAAGTATATGAATATCTTCAAATTTAGGTGTACTGTAAACAAAGTATATCCTTACTTTATCACCATCCTTAGTCAGTCGCAAAGCACACTCCACTAATAAAGAAACAGTAGAACCAGTTATGACACCTGCATATGAGAACTTAAAAAGAGGTAGTACAAACTTGAATCATAGAGAACAGAGGTATCAGATATTGCTGCAATCTTTACCTGCAGAGCCCTCGATGTGCAATTCAGCTGCTTTATGGCGAAGAGAATCACAAATATTTGCTAAAGCCCATGTGGCAGTAATGCGCACCTATGTGTTTAGAAGAGAACGAATCCCACTTAGGAATAGGAGTATACTTCAAAAATAGGAAGAACAGAAAAGAGTACACTGTAGCAACCGAGGATAAGGGATCACGTGTGTTAAACTCAGCAGCTTGTATGAAATCATTCAGCACCCTCGAGCTACAAAGAGGAAGAGCTACAAATTTACAATGGATTACTATCTGAAAATATATGCTCCGTTTGACTACTAATCAAATTAATGCCTTCAGATACACAACACGTTCAGCATAATTACTTGGAAATAATATGTGAAAAACTAGACATAACACCAATGGCACGACAAGCAGCTGATCTGACAGAAGGAATTGCATCATTTAGTGCTGCATTGACCTACATGGGAAGAAGAATAAAAATACATGTTATATGACAAAAAGTTCATTTATCTTCCAGGTTTTGACATCTAATCGAACTTGCAACTAGTAGTGAAAGGTATTCTCTGTACGTACACACGTGGAAGTAACAAATTCCTTTTTGTCTTCTGTAAGAGAGAAGAAAACAGCTGAAGTCATTCCAGCAAAGCATGTGATTGATGCTGCCCTGATCTAGAAAGTATGAAACAAACAACTTAGCGCAACATATAGGGCAAGAGAAAAGCAATCTGAAAATGCAAATCAAGCTGCTAGTACATTAACTAATTCTGGCTCATCAGAGTAAAGCATCTCTTGTTATCAAAGTAACTTTCAGATCTTCTTGCTAAATGTCAACACCATCTCATATAGAGGATTATCAATATTCCACGTTCTCAAATTTACTAACTTAATATTTTTCTACTGTCACATTCAAAAAGATATCTATGGTCCCACAAACCAACATGGACTAATCAAGTTGACTTAGTGACGTTCCAAATAAAAAGAAAGAACATGATGTGCTCTTTTTGCCTATATAGAAATTTAAATTGGAAATTACAATAAATTGATCTTTGATTCTAATTTTGTCTGTAAAAATTTCTTCTAGTTAGGAAAAATAGATTAAGAAATCCCTATATGAAGTGATGAACTTTTGAATAATAGGCTCAGCAGATAATTTACAGGATCAAAGACAGACATTCTGAAGTCTAAAAAGGCATATATCCTAAATCTAGAATAAAAAGGCAATGTGAATAAGAAATAAAATAAAATAAAAACAGCATGCCAACAATATGTTATCTCACTCTTACATAGCAAGATCAAACATTTCAATATATAGAACAGATATAGGTCGCCCTCATTCAAGTATATAATACTTAATGTCCAAACATTGAAATATAAGAAGTAATTAGAAATATAACTGATTCAAATACCAATTCTATAGCTAACAGCTAAGAATACTAAATTACTGTACCTTTTAGATTTTACAACATACAAATATTCACCTGATAGTCAGAAAAAACAAAATTCATACCAAAATAAAAGGGCATGTAATACAGAAATTCTGGAAAGATAATTAGTACCATCGGAGAAGCATGTGACAATCCCTGAGGCAGATGTTTCTCGATCACCTCATTCCACTGCACTACACCAGCTGAGTTATCCAGGGAGCAATTTCCCGAGGTCTCTGCATCTTCAATATCATAATAAGGAGCAGAAGAAATCCTTTTCTCTCTGACACAATCAGAAATTTTCTGGATATCCTGTAATCTAAACTCTAGGAGGTCATCTGCTCCTTTAAATCCAGATACAGCACGGAGAGCCTCATCCAAAACCTGAATGACAAATATGTTTTAAATTCCTGGGTAAAGTATACCAGACTATCATTTGAAAGCATACTTAAAATCCTAGATGTATAAAACACTGAACTATGAACCTACTCTCCTAAATAGCACGTCACATTACTTTTTCAAATCGACAATAGAATTCAATAAGAACATGATAGGATCAACAAATTTAAACTACTACAGGTTATACACATTCTTTCATTCCAGGTTCTGAATATTGCTTACCCGAATAAAATGATGCATATTGGACGTATACGAGCATATTAAACTATACGGATCGGACTATTTTTTTACTTATATAAAATTTTAAAAATTTATATTAGATGCAGGAAAAATATTAAAAATTAGGAAAAATAATATGAAAAAGAAAAAAAAACCCTCACCCTTCCCTCTCTCTCTCTCTCTCTCTCTCTCTCTCTCTCTCTATTGTAGCAGCAAAGCCAATGGTGTTGCAACAGTAAGGAGAAAGGGAGAAACGGGGGGAGGGAAGAGAGGGAAGAGAGGGAACAAGAGATGGAAAAAAAATGAAAAAAGGACTTTAACCAAAGATAAGAAAGAAACTCCTCACCTTGTCGAAGAACTACTCATTGGAGGTTGACAACACCAGATCAGGGGGGATGCATCGAGGGGGATTGAGAGAGAGAGAGCGAGGGGAAGAGATGAGAGAGAGAAAAGAAAAGTT
The DNA here is from genome assembly GCF_048772165.1 of Typha angustifolia. Classification (NCBI taxonomy): domain Eukaryota; kingdom Viridiplantae; phylum Streptophyta; class Magnoliopsida; order Poales; family Typhaceae; genus Typha; species Typha angustifolia. Next base: position 2,087,804 of record NC_133240.1, on the reverse strand, counting down.
GTTATTACTTAATAAATGGGTTTGGATCGGATTCATGTTTGGCCCACCTAACGAATAAATGCACCCATTTAGGATTAAATGGATCCAAAACTCCTCTGATTCGATGTGATAGGGCCAATTCATACTTGTTTCGTGTTGGGATCAAGATAAGCCAAAACTAGGTACCTTGTTTTCAATATGATATTACGATATAGCATAATATCAATGACATTTAAAGTGCGGGCATGGACACGAAACACAGATACAACATGATATGGAAACGGTGATACAACAAAATTTGGAAAAACAAGGACACGACAAAATAAATAAAAGCATTATATATTATTGATACAATTAAAGAAATAATTTTCTAAACTAGTAATATAAATAAATAGGCATGCATAAATTATTCATGAGAGAAAAACAAAATGTACACAATACCACAAAATCAAAAATGATAATACTAATACGTAACAATACAATTCAATATTATGAGAATAAATAACTACTTACCATTACTTAACTACAGTGGATTATGGATGGCCGAGCCGACCTTATATTGTTGGCGGCATAACGACGCGTGACACGAGGGGTGTCGCACAGCACCCCTGCTAGCAACTTCGTTGATCTCCATTTCACTGTACTCGCTACACTACAACTTAAGTTTTTATTCAACAACCCATCTCACCCTTTCTTCCTCTTCGGGTTAGGGCACCCGACATGAGCGAAGAGAGCAAGCAAGTGGCCGAGAGGCGAGTAAGCGAGTGCAATGTTAGCATGAACGACGAGCCTATTCTCCCTTATCTTTCTCTCTCCCTTTTTTGCAGCACGTGTCGTGCCGTCTAGTAGTCAGCACGGTCTGTGCCTGTGGCACGGCCATCATTGCAGTGAATGGCATAGGTAAATTTGTGAATTTACAATCATTTGCATTAATATTAATTTTTTTGGATACACTAACTTATTATGTTGCATCATATTAAAATATCATATGCAGGAAATTCTTGCAATAGATAACTTTATTATAAATCTTATGTCCAAAAAGCATCTCAAGAGCATCCAAGAAATATCCAAATTTATTCTATAATATCTTAAATATTGGATACATTGTAGAAGTGTCTGACATGTGTCCAACAAGTGTCCAACGAGTGTTGAAGTATCAAATATAGACACGGCATACTATTTGGAGTGTTTGTGCTTCATAGAACGACAGCCATGCCTGTGGCATCTACTTCCTTATGCATATACAATACACATTCAATCATGTGGATATTGCATGGCTTGTCATGCCACAAGAGAAGATTATTAGCTTTGATCAAATCTTTGGATATCAGGATTTGCTGGAGATAGATTATTGGACATCTACTTCAACAAATCTGCGTTAGGGGACTTTGCCAAATGGAGTATGGGAGAGAGCAAAGTTAGGTGGTACCTTGGTAAAGTGAGGGTTTTCTTTTGATCAATTTGAACCATTTCGAGTGGCTTTGGCTATTCAGGATGAAACGCAACTGAAACGAATCGAGTATTGGCCAGATCGGCCAATACTCCACCCAAACCAATATGTTGACTATTATGTTTTCTTCAACATCGATCCCTATTTATGTTGAATTGTTGTTAGAATGCTTATCTTAAATAGAACCATTATATAGATATAGCTTATCTTTTAATTTTTGCACACTTATATGTTAGATTGTCATTAGAATATAAATATTCTTTAAAAAAAATTATTCTTGTATCCTAGACTTATTGTATCTTGGTTTTTTAGGATTTGTTATATCCCCTTGTATCCATATCCTGTATATGTATCCGTGCTTTAGAGTTGCCAAGTCATTAAGTGTCCACAAGTTGAGGACCGAAAATTTGATAAATAAACCAAACCCCATAGAAGTATGGTACTACCATGATCCATTGACCAGAAAAACAGAACATAAAAGGTGGAGAGGACCAAGGAGGCCTATATCAGCCAATCCCAATCCGGATCAGCGGATACAATCTAACATTTACATAGCCAATATGGATCGAGAACGGCTACAGTCGATCCCGATATCACCCCGATCCCAGCTTATTGGTTGGTTTCAAGGTCAGATTGGCCAATATCATCCCATATTGGGCTGAAACCACCTAATATGAGTTATTGAAATGAGTCATAGACGGGCACATACCTTCTTCTATCCCCTCCGACATAGACAACAAGCTCGTCCAACTGATCCAGTGAAACCTCTCTCCTTTTTGCTCTCTCTCTCTCTCTCTCTCTCTCTCTCTCTCTCTCTCTCTCTCTCTCTCTCTCTCTCTCTCTCTGCTGTAGCAACAGGGAGAATGAGAGAGAGAGGAGTGGGAGAGTGCAAAGAAGAGAAAGCGAGGGAGTGGAAGAGTGTAAATAAGAGAGGGGGAAGGAGTGGGAGAGTGTGAGGGAGAGAGAAGGGCAAAACACGGTGAGAGAGAGAGGGAATGAGTGACTCAAAAAGGGAGAGTAAAATAGTTTTTTAAGTGAGTGGGAGATAGCAGAGAGTGGGAGAGAGTTAGTGGGAGAGAAAATAAGCAGAAGAGAGTTAGTGTGAAAAGAAAGAGAAAATAAGATTATGTATTTGTGTGAGAAAGGAGAAAAGAGATTGAGAATATAGTTTTTCTTTTAGCTTTTAAATTTTATATTGGATTAGTTTATATTTTCTATCTTTTTCTTTGTTTATTTTAATTATTAGGATTCTTTATGTATTTAGAAAATAATTTTAAAAATTGTGTAATTAAAAATAGTCTGATACGAATGACCGATACTGCCAATACAGTCAACACATGTCATCTTTTTTGGACGGTTGATCTCGATATTCGAAACCTTGGAGAGGACTATTAAAAGTTTAAAGTAGACAACCGGAGAATTAGTCGTATATGAAGAACTATTTGTATCTTGTAGAATGGAGAAACTCATGTACTCATCAATAATAAAAGAATGCAGAAATACTGAAGGTTTCTACCTTCTCGAATTACAAAAAGCATATCCCACTTATCATTTAAATGATTAAAGAGTACTGAGTTTTAGCTTCACAGAAGATTGCAAAAAAAATATGACATTACCTTAATACCAGCCATAGTGCATCTTTCTGTAGTTGAGCCTACAATTCTGTCAGTCTCTCCTTTAGATGTCCCATTAACAATGTCAAACCTAAAGTCATCAAGACTTTGTATTTGCAGTAATTCATGAACAGTAGCTGAAACTTGCTTCCACATTTTACTTACACTACGTGGGTAATTGTGAGACACTGCTCTCAATGCCTGCAAGCATACCATTGCCATATAAGAGGCAAAGGAAACCTAATTAATAAGGTGGAAAAAATGCAAATGAAAAAGAAAACTATCTTATTATGATCAACTTATACATCAAAACAAATAATCCATAGTTTCAGCATGTTGACAGCAAAATCCCAGTAGATTCCAAGAGAAAAATATAAAGGTGAGAAAATTATAGGTTACATAACCAAAAGAACAAAGAACAAAATATTCAAAGATATAAAGAAACAATTTTATATCAAATAATCAAATTTACAAACATTATACTTAATAGCGAGATACAGTTTGCTTACAGTGAGATATGGGTGATACAAGAGATACTTCGGTGGATACATTTTCAGATTTTATTGCTATAGATGGATGGGTTCAGATCGAATATGTTAAGTATGAAACACTAAAACTATTAAGTGATGGTATTGATTTGAATTGCTTTCCCTGATTAAATCCAATAGGATTTCATTATATTAAAACATACAGCATCATAAAAAATATATAAAATTGATGAGCACATTATCCAACAATCCGTTAGGAATGTGAAATGATCACTAGAACATTGTAGGTAAGTTAGCACTATTGGCTAAGCTAAAGAAGTTCATTGTTGATTGGTTGAAACTTAAAATCATCAATCTCAATCTAATCAAAGATGAAAATTAAGAACCAAAAAGGGTAATTATGTGATACCTGGAAAGCCTCAGTTCTGATGCTCAGGTGCATTCCTCTCTCTGTGAATTGGAATAAAATAACGACTACACTTGACTCTTGTTCAGCATGCGTGGAACCTAAGAAAGAATAGAGTTCTGTTGGTTATTCAAGGTTCTCTACTATCAATCATTGCTAATAATATCCAAGGACTCTATATATCCTCATTCAAACTTGGTTCTTGCAAGTAATGATTATGCATAAAAAATTTGATGATAATCTAACATCAAATTATCCTTATATTCATATTACTGTAGAAAAATATCTGCACAAATATGAGCATTCACTATTTCTGATCTTATAGTTCAAAATCCTAAATTGTTGCTAGTTAAGAAAGAATAAGGACTTCAATTTAAGAGCAGAGAGGTGCAGCAAAAGACAGATGGTTGGTCATGTAATATCTCTCACACTTTTATCTAATTTAACTGGTGGTACATTGAAATCCTCTCTTTTATGTTTTCTGTTGTGTCACAGACTGCTTTTGATCTATGCACATACTTCACATTGGACTTGTGTCACATCTACAAATCGTCATGGATTTGTTTCAAAGGCTTTTTATTCTTTGAGCCACAAACACAAGCAAACCTGTTCACTTGGACTTCCAACAAAAAGTGAAGCAAAAGAGTTGGTACACAAAGGTCCCCATCTCAGAACCATCAAGCCAACGCCCACCACACGCTTCCATTAGCATCCAGTCCTCTTTGCTAAACCTTTTTAGTCTTCCTCTTATTTTGCCATCAACCAATTTGACAGAATTGCCCAAAAGTGGAGGTAAAGGCAGGGGCAGCATAATTGCCAAATAATGGTAGGCACAATGTTAGTAGTGAAAATGGCATTTCTTAGAAAATCTGCAAAAGCAGCTGGAAAATGTCTTAGTGCTCTTAGGGGTAGCACACACCCAGGTGCCATTCTGTCCCTGGTCCTTTATTATTTTAATGTCTGTTAGGTTCAATCTTCACTAAACTATAGATAGGTGGCTGGCCAGGGGTTCGCCTACTGTGTAGGCACTAGAAGGGTGCCTATGCGAGGCACCCAAAAGTAAGGCAGTCATATAATAGAAAAGCTGTGAAACAGCAAAATAGTCATAGGTATTTGCAGGAAAAGAAGTTGTTTTTTCTTTCATAGAGGCAATTGGCCAATTGTTGTGTTACTCTCCCAATAGTAGCCTTAGAATACAGCAACAATATTCTCAATGTTCCTTTTCTCAGCAGCTGTTGTCATTGCTAATCCTTACAAAAAGGAAAGAGAGATCAGAGGATAAGAACAATAGAAATTATGGCAAAAACATCCATTTCATAACAATTAGAAACTCCTTAGAACTTGAATAATAAGTAGGTTTAAGAGCCAAGAAGGAACGTTACTTTACACTCAATACCTATACTAGAACTTAGAACTATTAATGGGGTTTAACAACTACCCGTGCCTAGAACCTGACTGAATTAAAACCTATACTAGAACTATTAACAATTGAAACTGCATAATTACCAAAGCCTAGGCAGGCATATAGCTCAACACGCCTTGAGGACCTGCCTAAATTCTAGGCAGGGTGGTTAGTGGCCGCCCACCTAAACTTTGACTATTCTTATTTCCGTCTTGTTTGGTTTGAGGCTAAACTCCGAATTCAATTAGTTAGTCTCATTTCTTAGTCTTGATTTTTTGAACAATAAACTTAATTAGATATTAAAAAGATGAAAAAATGTTTGGTTACAAAACCAATTTAGAGATCCCCGAACTAGTTCCAGGGGGTCCCTAAACTCAAAACAACAAAGCCAAAAACACTAGTTAGATTTGCTAATGGCACCACCTCCCTTTTAGCTCCACAATTTGAAACATTTCAGCCAAAGAAGGCCACAATAATACAATAACATGATTAAAGACCAATACCATGCCATCCTAGTTTCCAATCAGCAGCTCCTGAAACCAATCCATTCGGCCTAAACAAATTGGTTTCAGGTGAAGCTATACAATGGATTTCACAAACAATTATGGCATATGGAACAACTGCATCAATTATGGCATATGGAACAACTGCATGAAGAATCTATACAAATCTTAGTATAAGCCTGAAAAGAAAAAAATAAAGGAATTTTACAAATCACATTTACCTATTTTGTGATTCACAACCCATCTTTAAGAATTTTGTAATTGATCCCTCATTTTTCTCTATAATTTTTATTTAATACTCTAAAGTTATTTTAATAAACTGTATTAACCAACTTACTAAAATACTCTTACCCCCTCCCCCCTTCTCTCTATCCCTCCACCATCTCCCGAACTACCCCCTCTCATCGTCGCCACCACCGCCACCACCTACCCTTGTCTTCTCTGTTTTCTTCTTCTTCTTCTTCTTCTTCTTCTTCTTCTTCTTTTTCTTCTTCTTCTTCTTCTTCTTCTTTCCCCTCCCTTCTCTTCTACCTATCCTTAATTCTACCAAGGATTCGCAGGAGAAGATGGAGTTAACCAAACATCTTGACCTACTCTAATTTGGGATCAATATCTCTAGCTTAGGTATGATGAGGTGGTGTGAGATGATAGGAGAAGATGAGAGACGATGACAGGATGAAGAAGACAAGAGTAATTTAGGTATTTAATAAATTATTTTGTATATTATAACGAAATATTCGTGTGCTGGTAACATTTTAGTTAACCCAGAGTGTTGAATAAAAATTAAAGAAAAAAGTAGAGGTAGGTTACAAAATGCTCAAAAATAGGATATGAATCACAAAATAAGAAAAATGTAAGATGTAATTTATATAATAACATAAAAAAATTTATATATATATATATATTGTATGTATACCTTTCATTCCATAGAACACCATTTGAGCCTACAAAATTACAAAAGATTCTTCTAATGTACAACATTTTACGAATCTCTTGTTGTGTCATTTAATAATATTATTAGAAACCAAAACTAAAGTTTTCTTCGTACGCACATATGACCGCATAAGTTTTGGGTTTTGAGTGTTTCGATAGCTGAAATATATTAATTCATTGATTTCAACTAGATTCAACATAAACATACTTCCTATGCAGGTCATCAATTTCAGCCATTTCATTACCCAATATTCACTAATATTACCACTCCATTACTCACTATTCACTAATATTTGTATATACTTCGTATATCTTGGCTTGAAATCACCAATACTGCACATGTAAGTATTCTATATTACTTTGTAAATGAATAACATAATCATATTTGTACATACTTCACACGGTTTGCGAGTTTGGAATTTCAAGATTGATTTCTGAAGATTTGACATTAGATTTGGGCTTTCCCTGTCTCCCTATAGAAGGGTAAAAAAAATCTGAATGAAAGAATACATCTCTGAGAGACTAAAAACACTAGAAGATCATGAATAGTTGTGCAGAGATTCATCCAAGCTGAACTGTTGAAAGATTATCAAGTTCCTTCAACGCTGGGTTTGAAAGGATCCGTTTCATTAATACTTCTGCCTCGAGGGCTACAGAAACAGGCTAGACAGTCTCAATGGTTAACGAGGAAGGAAATCAAACATGAGAAGCAGTGAGAAGAAGGGGAGTCAAGCAAGGAGATCATGGTTCAAGTTGTTGGGTATTGATCATTGGTTTGTGAATTGCCTCGTAACTGCTACTATTTACTTAATGCTTGGTTTGTTCCTTGAAGAGGATTCATAGGTTTGTGAATCCCCTTGCTTGATGGGAGTGGGCTTTTTCACGTTAAAACTCTTGTGCATGCTTTGCTCGTCCTACTTTGATTACTCATTGGTTTATTATTGCGATTCACTTAACTTTATTAGATTGACTAAGAAAAACCATATTCTAAATTAGTTTAAAATTTCAATAGGAAACATGAATATACCAAAATTCTAGCTATATAGTATCAGATATGATATTCGTCAGATACTTCATGAATATATGACTGATATTTCTTTTATGCATTCGAAATGCTTAAAATAAAAATAAAGAGCAAATACTACTAGAAAACTCTAGGATACTTCTTAGATTCTCTTGGAGGTTCACAAAAAAGGCTATATTTGCAATAATAATGATCTACAACATAAAGGTAAATATAACTCATGCATTTATAGATTGAAATTTCACAAAAGAATCAAAGTTAGGGTTTTCTCCTAATTTTTTACCTAATTTTGAAAGTGAAAATTAGAAAAAGAAAAATAACAAATTCAGGTCTAATTGTTCTGCAATCCAAGTATATCTACTCTATACATGTTATTTCCAGCCATAAATTGTAATTTCTTGGTTGAAATCACCGTCACAAAACAAAATAAACGGTTCCAAAATTGTTCCTATTAAAAATAAATCTGAGAAAAGAATTGAAGAAAACCATCAAATTGAATTCTAACTATCATATGACTTAAAGTAGATCTACCCTACTTCGAATTTCAACAATTTTGTCCTCTAATTTGATTTGAACTTGTACGAAAACTTCCTTAATGATGCTTTTATGACTTAGCAATGGCAAATTTATCCAATTTCTACACAAAATTGGATAAATTTCTAAAACTAAAAGATTTTGATTTAGCCATTAAGATTTATTTTAAGCTTTCGAAATTTCTAATATCTTAATAAAGTCATGCCAGTGGCATACGTGGGCATACCTCCTTAGATATATATATATATATATACACAGACACATATAAATAGATATATATATAAACCGTTTGTGCCCTTGGCAATACGTCTTCTTGTTTTCTAAGATTCATGATATCCACATACTCGCATCGTGTCATCTCTGCCTCCCATATAGGTACCCATGCTTTAGAAAGCTATACAATCACAATCATGGTTCGAAAGATTAGTCAATCCGATCCGCACCTGATCCCAATCAATTGATCGGGATCAGGTGGGATTGGCCAATCCCATCTAGATCAGCCGATTGGGCCGATCCTCTTTCACTATTTCTCTTTCTCTCTTTCACTATTTATTTCACTATCTCTCTCTTTCTCTTCCTACTATAGTTACTGCTTCTTCGATGTAGAAATCTAACTCTAGCAAACTCCACCAACATAGATCCAACTCTGACAACCTTGGCTGTGTGATTTTTGTTTTCTTTCTCTGTTCTCTTATTTCTTCACTGTAGTTTTTTTCATCTCTCCTTCAGTATGGCAGAGTTTTTTTTCTTTTTTTTCATTTCTTCCACTCTCTCTCTCCTTCGTTGTAGCAGTTTTAAGTAAGTACTTTTTTTAGTTTTTAGGCTTCAAATGTGAGTAATTACTATTTTCTATTTTTTTAATTTAAAAAATTTTCTATATTTTTAAATAATATTTAGAATTTTATATAATTAAAAATAGCCCAATCCCATCAGGGCGGCCAATATGGCCGAACTAGCCGATACGGCCAATATGTATTGTTTTTTTAGGAGGCTGATCCTAATTTTTCGAACCTTGATTACAATTACAAATAGTTGTTAAAAAAAATAAATAAAGAACTTATGCTACCTATTTCCAAGACATTATTACATCATCATATCTAATTTAGTCATTATTCGCTATTGTTTCTGCAAATATGAATATTAATGAGCTCAATAGTCAAGAAACATAAGAAAATATAAAATCAAATAAAATAAACTAACCTCCCATACCTTCTTCAAGCATTTTTAAGACATCTGAAGAAGGCGGTGATCTAGAAAATGTTGTTGCCAAGCAACTAAGAGCACTAACCTGACAAATAGGTAGAACAAATAAATTTTGAGATGATATAGCAATTTCTATCAAGAGAAAATTTACAAAACTAACCAAGAGACCATGATGATCATTCTTAATTGCATGATTTCCTAGTATTTTAGCACATAGAGATGAAACAACAGTTGGCAGCAACTCTCTAGGCATTCGAGTGTATCTGTTTATCAAAAACAACAAGAAATATTTATTCTGAGGGAAACAGAAATTTGGCTATAAGAAGTTGAGTCATACGGTGTAGCTGATATCAGAAGAATGAGAATTTTGAACAATCCTGTGAGTAACCCGGTGTGAGTTTCACGCTGAATTAAGTATAATATGCCTGCAAGGTGAAGAAAGAAAATCAACAAAATGACAATATTTAGTTCAAAACAGCACCGAAAGGACAAAGTGGAATATCAAAGTGCATTTCTATGTAAAAGGACATGAATTCCATATTGAAGAAAATTGACAGGCTAAAGTAGTAGCAATTTGGTAATCATAGCAAAAAAATCGGACTCCACTGTTTGCATTGAAGATGAAGATGGAATTACATTAAAATGGAATAAGCTATTGCCTCTATCAGAAAGTGCAGGAAGAAAATGTCGAAATATTGCAAGATGATACTGTAGAAATACTAACCACAAAGCTATCAATTTGATGGCTAAGTGCATGGGTTAAAGCAAGGAAAATTCTTCAGTTTCACGAACAATAGAAAGCGAAATATAAAAGGTATGTGTTCTAGAAGTGTTTAATGCAGGCACTTAGGCAGACGAGTAAGCGGTAGCGCTACTTGACTGCATCGCAAGACGACATGTGGAGCCATTTTGCAGCTTGGCAACATAAAGGCCATCTTGGTAGGCCATGTTGGTGGATGATGCCCCCCGCATGGTGGTAGGCAGCCAAAATGGCAGCCCACTTACATATTTCAGTGTTATATGCAATTTGTTGGCCGACTGCCGGCAGTCCTAGTAACAACAGGAAAAAGAAAATACCATCTCTATCATATTCCTCGTCTCCCTCAAGGTTCTAAATAAGGCTCGAAAAATCGGGATTGGCCTTCCGAAAAAATGATACATATCAACCGTATCGGCCATATCGGCCGTATCGATCGCTTGGATTAATCGGACTTTTTAATTACATAAAATTCTAAATATTATTTAAAAATGCAAGAAAACTTTTAAAAATTTAGGAAAAAGCTTACCAAAAATAAGAATAGAAAAAAGAAAAACTATGGTGCAATAAAAGTTGACAAAAAGAAGAGATTAGAAAGAGTGAGTGCAAAAAAATCAAACAAAAAAAAACCATGATGCAGTAAAGAAGAAGAAAAAGAAAAAGAAAAGAGAAGAAAAAGGGAGAGACCGGAAGAAATGAAAAAAATGAGAGAGAAATAAGAAAATTAATTAAAAAATTATATACTGGAGTTTGTCGGAGTTCACTGGAGTTCGTTGGAGTTCACCGGAGCAAGATCTCTCCGTAAGAAAAATAATGATTATATGTAAGAAGAGAAAAAAAAAGAAAGAAAGAGTAAAAGAAAGAAAAAGAGTAAGAGAGAGTAAAAAGAAAGAAAAAGAGCAAGAGAGAGTGAAAAGAAAGAATGAAAAAGAGAAAGAGTTCGAATAGAGCCTGGATTGGCCGGGTTCAACTGATCCCGATCCAGATCAGTCGATCCGTATCGATATTAGCCGATACGGCGAACCATGCTTTTGTTTAATTTGTAAGGCTCATATGTGAATAATAATTATTTTCTTATTTTTTTATCATATTTTCTAAATTTTAAGAAACTTTTCTATATTTCTAAATAATATTTAGAATTTTATGTAATTAAAAAAAATTCGATTTGATCCAAGCGACTAATACAGCTGATCCGGCTAATACGTATCGTTTTTTCAAAAGACCGATTCTGATTCTGATTTTTCGAATCTTGGTTGTTAGCCTCATTTGTAGGTTGCTTTTAGCCACATTTGCTAGAGAGAAAATGATGGAAATAAGTAAGTGTATTTACTAAATTTAATAGGAATTTGATATTTGTTTTGGGCATTTTCAGTCTTTGTATTATGTTGTGACTATCTTCTGTGAATAATCTAAACTCTAAACTCCTATTTTCTCCCTTTTTTCTAAACATGTAACATTTTGCTATGTTTTATATCATTTTTCGGAATTTAAGTAATTAAAAAAGCATTCTAGATGCAAAACAATATATATACTGGCCAAAACGATCGTATGGCTGAAACTATCAAATACATATATGTTTTTCTTAATAATCAATACAAATAGTTATATCAAATACATATATGTTTTTCTTCCACTCACGCTCTTTCTAATCTCTTCTTTTTTTCAATTTTTATTGCACCATAGTTTTTCTTTTTTCTTTTCTTATTTTTGATAAGCTTTTTCCTAAATTTTTAAAAGTTTTCCTGTATTTTTAAATAATATTTAGAATTTATGTAATTAAAAAGTCCGATCTGATCCAAGCGACCGATATAGTCGATATGTATCATTTTTTTCAGAAGGCCGATCCCGATTTTTTCGAACCTTGAACAAAAGTACTAAAAATCCAATGAATACCGAGTTGGCTCTCGTAAATCCCTGTGGTCGTCATCATAATCACCTTAAGTTTGAAACTAATAATGTCTAGGGTCTAATGCTCCAAAAAGTGATTGCATCATATCATTCATTATCAAATTGATCTTTTTGAATCTAAGAAAGATAATAATTAATATATGAATCTTGTGTCTGAGTATAAGGAGGATATTAAGGAGAATAATAATTAGCATATGAATCATGTGATTGTTTCAAACAATGAATACTTGATGAACCATAGTTCATTGAAGTTCACTAGAGTGAGATTTGCGTTGCCAGAGTTTGTTAGAGCTAGATCCCTCCTTTAGAAAGTGAGAGTGAAAATAAAAGGAGAAAGGAGTGAAAAAGAGAGAGTGCGAAAAAAAGAGTAAAAAGAAAAAGGGAAAGAGCTTGGGGACATCAATAATTGATGTCTTCGGGCCAGATCCGAATCAAATCCATAATGGATCTGGCCCAATTTGATCAAAACCGGCCGATTCTGATCCTAACCAATTCTAGTCATTTGACTGGAATCGACCATGGATCGGGATCGGGTCTGACCGATCCCGATCTAGATCAGGATCGACCAATCCGACAAACCTTGCTAACAACAACATTTGCAACAGAGATAAGTGTAGAGGGTGTTAAAAGCATAGTTTCCAGTTTCGACCGATCCCGAGTGGGATCGGCTGAAACGGTTCAGGATCAGCTATAGCCAAAACCAGTCAGTTGGCTGGTTTCGGCCTTACAACAACAGCAGACAGCTGCCTGCTACTGCTGATGTTGGTAGCTGCAGTCGTCTAATACTGCTGACAACAGTAGACAACTGCCTACTGATGCTGCTAGCTGCAGCTGTCAGCTGCTGCTGACAGCAACAGCCAGCAGCTATAGAGAGAGAGAGAGGGAAAGAGAGGGAAAGAGGAAGAAAGTGAGGGAGAGAGAAAGATAAAAAAAAAGAGTGAGGGGGAGAGAGAGAGAGGGAAAGATAAAGAAAAAAGTGGGAGAGAATGGATAATTCAGACCAATGTATTGAAAAGCGGAAAAGGCGGCCGCCATGGCGGCCGCCCCGCCACTCCGCCTGGCGCTCGTAGAAGGCGGTTTGCCGCATTGGCGGGCCGCCTGAGCGCCAAAAGGCGCTAGCAGGCCGCGCGGCCCGATAAGGCGGGTTGGCGCTTCGGCCCGCCAAACCCGCCTTATCGGGTTTTTCTATAGTGGATCGGATTATCCAATATCCACTAAAAAAACTTAACCAATACCATTAATATTTCTTCTCTCTCTCGCTGCTCGCTGCGCCCTCTCTCTCTCTCACTAAAATCCCTAAATCCCTAAATCCCTAATCTCTCTCTCGCTGCGCCCTCTCTCTCTCTCGCTGTCCCCTCTCTCTCTCGCTGCGCCCTCTCTCTCTCTCGCTGCGCCCTCTCTCTCTCTCTCGCTGCGCCCTCTCTCTCTCGCTGCGCCCTCTGTCTCACTGCGTCCGCTCTCGCTGCGCCCTTTCTCTTGCTGCGTCCGCTCTCACTGCGCCTGCTCTCGCTGCAGAGGTATGGGCCCCTCTCTCTCTCTCACACACACAATCTCACTCTCTCTCACTCTCTCCTTCTCTCTCTCTCTCTCACTCCTCTCTCACAGTTTCACTGTCTCACACCGAAGTAGTTAATTTTTTTTTTAATTTTCAATTCTGTCTAAAGTAGGTAAATCTTAATCTATTAGTTACTTAGTGATTATCTGATAATAATGATAATATGTTCGTTAATTAGTTAATCACTTCATCTGTTAATGATGGTTAATTACTTAATTCAGAAATTAATTTAGTAATTATCTGATAATATATTTTTTAGTTTTTCTCTGTTTCAGTGTTTCTTATTACTTAATTCCTCTAGTTAATTAGTTTTTCTCTGTTTCTGCTAATCTATTGAATACTTGAATGTTAATTAGTAATCTACTAATCTGTTAATGATTGTTAATTACTTAATTCATAAATTAATTTAGTAACTATCTGATAAGTGATAATATGTTTTTCAGTTTTTCTCTATTTCTTATTACTTAGTTCCTCATTTCTTCTATTTTTTCTTTAATTCTGTTAATTAAGATTGTTAATTATTTGATTCAGAAATTAATTCAGTAATTGTCTGATAATATTTTTTTCTCTGTTTCTTATTTCTTAATTCCTCTAATTAATTCAGAAATTAAGATTATAGATTAAGATTTAACAGTGAGTTAATTTTTAGTGTTAATCTGTCTCTAACATTTCTTTTGAATTAGTGAATTACTGGATTAAGTTATTAAGTATTAACTAGAGAGTAAATTAGTAATCAATAATTAGTAAATAACTAAATATCTTACTATTTGTTTTACTGGAGAAGGTAAAACAGTAATTAATTACTATTTTTAAATCTGAAATGTGAATTATGAATTATCAATCATATTTGTTTTTTGCCCAATTTCATTACAGAATACAGATAGTCAAATATGACCACTAATTCCTCTCAAACACCGTCTGTGGTTGGGTCAACTTCATCTGAATTTTTTGTGCCTGTTGGCTCCAATGATCCAGGGTGGCAATATGGATACCTTCCAAATAAAATTGATGCCAATACGGTGAAATGTAGATTTTGTGGGAAGGTTACTAAGGGAGGAATTAGTAGATTCAAGAAGCATATTGCTCATGTTAGAGGTGATGTTGCGCCTTGTCCAAAAGCTACAGATGAGGCAAAAAAAGCTATTAAAGAGCATATAGAGGGCAACAAAAGGAGAAAGGAGGATAAATCAAAAGAGGAAGCAGAATTGAGAGCAGAAGTAAATATATTTGGAGAAAAGGAAAATCCAGAAATTTTAAAAGTTGGAAGTAAAAGGTCAAGAAGTAGAGGTCCTTTAGACAAATACACATCTATTGATCCAGAAATTTCAATTAGAGAGCGGGGGAAGATGGTACAGACAAGTATAAAAGATACTTTTGCAAAAGAACAAAGAGATAGAGTGCTAATGTACTTAGCTCATTGGGTTTATAAGTGTGGCATTCCCTTTAATGCTGTAACTGATAAATCATTTCATGTTTTGATGGAAGCAGTTGGTCAGTATGGTCCGGGGTTCAAGCCGGCAACTATGCATGAGTTACGTGAGCCACTTTTGAAGAAGCAAGTGGCTAAAACAAATGATGATTTGGAGAACCATAGAGCTGCATGGAAGAAAAATGGCTGCTCCATTTTAACTGACGCTTGGACAGATCGAAAAGGAAGAAGCATTATGAATTTATGTGTCAATTGTGAGCTGGGGGTTAGTTTTCTACGTTCAGTTGATTGCTCTAAAGATTCACATACAGGTGAATACATTCACAATATTGTTGTTGAGGGTATCAAGGAAGTGGGAGAGGAAAATGTACTTCAAGTTGTGACTGATAATGCTGCTGCTAATTTAGCAGCTGCACGGTTGCTAAAGCAAAATTATCCTCGTATATATTGGACATCTTGTGCTGCCCACTGTATAGATTTGATGTTAGAGATGATATCAAAGGAAGGAAGGATTAGGAGTTCAATTGAACGTGGAAGGGAAATCACTGTGTTCATTTATGGACATCACAAAACATTGAGTTTGATGCGTCAGTTTACACAAAAAAGGGAGATCGTGAGACCCGGGGTTACAAGATTTGCCACTTCATTTCTCACATTACAGAGTCTTTTAGAGAAGAAAGAAAAATTAAGGCTTATGTTTACTTCCGATGAATTTTTAAGTTGCAAATGGTCAAAAACTGCGAAAGGAAAGAGGGTTTATTCTACTATCCTCAATAACCAATTTTGGAGGCAAGTGTCATTAGCAGTTAAAGTATTCACTCCTTTGGTGAAGTTGCTACGAGTTGTTGATGGTGAAAGAAAGCCACCAATGGGATTCATATATGGTGGATTGAAAGATGTCAAGAAAGAAATAAAGAATATTTTCAATAATAATGAGACATCTTCCAAGCCTTTTCTAGATGCAATTGATCACTACACAAATGGAAAGCTTGATACACATCTCCACGCTGCTGCATATTACTTAAATCCATACTATTTTTATAGAGATTTGGATGAGATGGAGACTGATTTTAATGTAATGGATGGTGTTCTTAGTTGTATTGAGAACTTTTATCCAGATCAAGCCATTCAAGTTCACATTTCAAATGTTGAGATGAAAGCATATAAGGATGCCACTGGGATATTTGGGAGACCGCTAGCAAGATTAACAAGAGAAGTTAACAATGATGAATTCAACCCAGGTAATAATTATTAATTAGCATATGTTGTAAAAATGTAAAACATGTCTTTTACAATTTTATTCTTTGTATGTTACTAAGTTACTTTTTAATTTTTATGGTTATAGCTCATTGGTGGAGTGTATATGGAGCCGCTGCGCCCTACTTGAAATGTATGGCGGTTAAGATTCTTAATTTAACATGTAGCTCCTCAGGATGTGAAAGAAATTGGAGCTCCTTTGAATGGGTAATATATCATTAATCATTGTATTGACTAAGCTAAATTGATGAATTTTATTATCAAATTGATTTAGTCTTTGATTTGATGATTTCAGATTCATTCAAAGAAGAGAAATAGATTGGAAGTGAAGAGGCTAAATGATCTTGTTTATGTACAATTTAATGCAAGAATGAAGGATCGAAAGATAGCGAAAGAGAAGGATCCAGTCGTTTCAAAAGAAAGAAATAATGCAAGGGAATGGTTGGATAATGATCATGTAGAGCAAGAGGTCTTTCTAGGTGAAGGGTTAACTTGGGAGATGGTGACAGAAGCATCAGGAGCCGAAGAATATTTAAGATCAAGGATGAGCACTAGATCTACTCAAGCTACTACTAGTAGCACTCCTTCCACTTCTCTAGATGAGCAATTAATTGAGTCGGATGAAGAAACAGATGATGAGGAGGATGTTGAGCTAGAATTTGATGATGATTCCGATGATAATCTTTTGGTCGATGAAGTTCCTCCCATAGATTGTGAAGAAGATTAGAAGATGGCCTTTATGTTATAATTGTGAACTTGTTATGAACTTGATAATTTTGAATTTTTGATTATATGTTATTTGTTATGGACCTTATAATTTTGATATGTTTTATCATATTATTTTGTTATGATTGTGAACTTGTTGCTAGGAACTTATGGTTGTGATAATTTTGAATTTTGAATCTTTGATTATGTATTTATAGTTGTGAATTATGGTAATGTTATTGTGGTTGTAAATTGTGATTATGTTATTATGGTTTAGAACTTGTTGCTATTTATGTATTTATGTTATTATGGTTGTGAATTTGTGATTATGTATATTATATATGTTTATTTATTTATTTATAATTTTTTATATTAAAAATGCTAGACCGCCTTGTCACCCGCCTTGTCGCCCGCCTTCCGCCTAGGCGCTAGGCGGTGGGGTGACCGCCCGCCATCCGCGGCCGCCTTTCAAAACATTGATTCAGACTAACAGTTAAAGGAATAGAAAAGAAGAGAGGGAGGAAGAGAGATTTTTACTTTTTAGGCTTTATATGTGAGTAATTATTATTTCTTATTTTATTATAGTTTTTTGTAAATTTTTAAAAATTTCTCAATATTTTGAAATAATATTTAATATTTAATTAAAATAGTTCGATCTAATACAAATAGCCGATACGGCCGATACATATCGTTTTTCGAAACGGCCGATCCTAATCTCGATACCGATTTTAAGAACCTTGGTTAAAAGAAAAACAAGCAGAGTGAGAAGAGAAAAAATGCAACAAAAGGAACAATCGAAACAACAAGACATCAATAACACGTCTTGATTTGGATTCAATTTATGCCCCGAGCTGAATATATTTAGCATTGGAAAAGAATTCAAATTAACTCTTTAGTCGATACAACAAATAAAATAGCCGAATTGGACAATATGGATCGATACAACTGATATGGACAATATTCGATCAATACAACCAATACTAGGCTGAAACCAAGAAAAACACTAGTTTCTTCTCTTGTTTCAGATTGGCAATGACTGATTCCTATACATATCGGCCTATACATATTGATACTGATCAATACTTCGAACCATGCTCTCTTTATATAGGTTTATCACACTGTATACCCCTAGCCTCATTCGTCATCTCTTGATTGATAAGTTTCTCATGAAGGTACACCATGCTTCACACTATCTCACACTAGCTAGCTCTCCACTCAAGTGATTAGTTAGATTACGGGAAAGGACGGCAGTCAATCTCCACTGATGCGCCACTCTACCTCTCCTCTCTTAATTAGAAGATGACAACACCAATCTCTACACACTATCTCCTAATCGACTTCATGTGAGAAGCATGAGGGAAATTATTCTGTAGTATTTTTCATATATGTCATGCTTACTGCTCACAAATTTAATTTTTGGGTAATATCTTTCCTAGTTAAAAGATAGATAAATTGTTTTTCTAGAAATATCTGTATATAAAAAGCAGTGGCGGCAGAAGGCATAGCATGCTGCCCCTCCATCCACCACAGTTTTCCTGTACTGGCATGGAATGGCATTTGGGGCTTGAGGCAGGCACCACATCAGCCATGGACCCACTATATTGCCTGCTGTGGCAGGGAGATCCGCTAACCTATTACTCGACTCAATAGACTTTTAAGTTGCTTATTAACAAAAGAAAAAAGGCTTCGGTGTACCTCACAAGCCTAGATTTGCAGCGAGACTAAAAATGGCAAAATGGAAGAGATAGTATGAAGAGGAGAGGAAGAGAAAAGGGAAATAAGGAAGAACAAGAGATGGGAGGGCATCACACGGACATTGTCATCTGCATTTGCCTTACTAGTTACTACCATCTTTACATGAGGTTCTTCTATGCCTTTTCCCTTTCTTGTCCTTTCAAAATCTGTTATTTATTCTATATTCCACTGCACAAACAACATGCTTCTTCTTTCTTATCTTTTCATCTTGGCCTTCAGGAATGAACCTGGCCTCGGGGATCCTGTACTCCTTCCTTCAAACAATCAAATGTGAGCTCAAACTGAGGCATCATAAGGTATGAAATCGCCTGTAGATGGTAGATGATAGATGGTAGATGTAACATGGAGATTTTTAAATTGTCCAATCAAAAGTATATCAAATATATCTATATAGCAGGCAAAAAATTGTTGAGTGTGCGATTCTTCCTCATTTATCTAAAGTACGGACACAGAGAGTTCAAAAAATAATGCAAAGGCAGTCTACAAGAGAATTGTCATTTAATTTGAAAATTCTTATGAATCCATATGCTGATTTAATTACTATCAATTAGAATTGAGATCCACACACCAATAAAATGTTGAATGATCAAAGGGTGACAAGTGTAAAAGTGGTGTATCAGCTTCTAGAAATAATCTGAAATAAATAATGATCAACAATAAAAATTTACAAAAATGATTGCAGCACAGATAAACCTGGCACTTGATAATACCTGTATGCAACTGCATTAGAATTTGACCAAGGGAACATGATAGTGTAGTAAAAGATCCGCGTTTAGAAGATTCTTTGAATTCAGCTACTTGTGATAAAACTAATGCATGCCCATCCAACATGGCAGCAATAGCAGAAGCAGCCTCCATTCGTATCTGAAAACAAAAAAGAGAAAATTACAGGATGTTAAAACAGTCTGGAAACAAAGGTTCGAAATGAGAAAATGAGAATCTATTCATAGAGAACATATTTGCAGCATATCATGAAATCAGTGGAAGAACAGAATGTGGAGGTTTCATATAAAAAGGGAAATGCCCATCATAAGTGTCCTAGATTCTGTTTCTAATGAAACAGGAGCTGCAGCCTGGTTTGTCAAAAAAATAAGTGTCCTAGATTCTGGAGCGGAAACAAAAATCATTGCAACTTAATAAATGTGATAGATAAAGAATGGCAGAACGCTTCATAGGAACTCTTTAATCCTTACTGTTCATATGCAAAGTGAGTTTTTGAGTAATAGACTTGTTTCAGCTTCTAGAATACTCAACACCAGAAGACATATAAGGGAAAAATAACATGACCAAGCATACTTGCTCAGGAAAAACAGAAGAACAAATTCAAGATTTGCAACATCTTAAGAGTTTTACCTTGATTACAGGATCAAAGATAAGAGATGTCATTAGATTTGCCTGATACTTCCTGTGGAAACATGCATCATGCAAATTAGAAGCAAAATGGCAAACATATTGCAGCAGGAAGAAAATGGAATAACTTTACCTCAACTGTAGTACATCATTCTCAGGTAAAAGTAGTGGCCAAAGCGAAGTGAGCAACTTAGGATCAGCATGACAAAGATCCTTAAAAGTAGAAAGTAGACAAGTTAGTCAAAGCTCAAAAAGGCTTTCAGAACATCAGACTATTGGAGAAGTCGTAGCTACGCATATTTACTCATAAAGATACCTTAAAGATGAATGGGTTTTAAATTTTTAACTCTTCACTACATCACGAAAGACAAAGTAATTGCACAAAACAAGCAAGAAAACTCACTAAATATTGAAAAAAAATAATGCAAGTTATTACAATCTAAGCAAAAATCAAGATAATCTCCTGAAATCAAGCTACCACTAAACCTACCTAGAATTGCAGATGCATAAGATACACATTCCATGTTTGCGTTAGTGTTATGTTTGTTGGATCGCAAATTTGTGAAAATGCATTCATTGATAATGTACAAACCTTATACTTTATGCTGATATTACAAGGCACATATAACTTAAGATTAAATTTGAAGCAGATTTCATTCTAGGTTCAACCCAGCTATTATACCAGAAACCACTCGAACTGTCCCTGGTATGTTTGAACGCCCCCTGCCCCCTAATTAAGTTCATGACTATTATTCAATGAGCATATGAATGACAATCGAATGTCAGATGGAGCTGTGGCATCATTCGAAGAGCATTTAAATGCCAGAACATAAACCCTAAGGAATCCTTCAAAGGTGTTTAAACTAAGATTCTGAATATCAGGATCTAGATCAAACGTCCAGAATGCATAACAGTAGTATCAACTGTCCTTATAGACTATCTGTATCGAATTATTTTTTAATTACGTGGAATTTTAGAAATTATTTTTAAAATACAAAAAAAATCCTAAAGGATATAAATTATAAATTACTCCCTCATAAAATTTAAAACCTAAAAAAAATATACTACATCCTCATTCTCTATTTCTCTCTTCCTCTTTCTCACACAAATAAAAAATATCATTTTCCTCTCTTCCCACCAACTCTCCCCCCCCCTAACTCAGTCTCCCTCCTACTAACTCTCTCTCACTCCTTGCCATCTCTCACTAAAACTCGTTCTCTCTCTATCTCTATCTTTATCTCTCTCTCTCTCGATGCCTTCCTTTTTTCTCTCTCCCTCACACTCTCCCACTCCCTCCCTCTCTCTCTTCCTTGCACCTTCCCACTCCCTCCTCTCTCATTCTTTGTTGCTATAGCAGAGAGTGACAGCGAAAAGGGGAGAGAGAGGTATGGCTAGATCCACCGAAGGAGCTCATCATCTATGTCGAGGGAGATGGAAGAAGGTATGTCATCTATGACTCATTACAATAGCCCATATAGGATGGTTTTAGCCAATCTGATAGAAACGGGTCCACTATGGTACAACATCGGGAGATGCGACCTCAAAACTAACTAATAGGCTACGATTGGTGGTGTTTAGATCGACCAATACTAGCATCCTTGGTTTGCACTTTGGACAACAATGTGGGTTCAAACACCGGCATAATTCTAAGATGGCTTCTAGACTTTTAACGTGAACTGAGTCAAATCAGATCATATCAGGCGGCATTAGACTTACCTAATCGAGTCAATTATGTTAGCTTGGTCTATTTCTATTTTAGTTGAATTTATTTCAACTTATTATGACTTAAGTTGTTTAAGTAGTTGGTTGAGTCTTATTTAATTAGCTTGTTGGGTCAAGTCAGTTAGCCTCCTTTAAATATTATGGAGTGTATCCAAGTTAAGATGAATCAAAAAATTAATCGATTGAGTTCACCTCCTACTTCTCTCTCCCTCTAGTTCTTCTCCTTTAACCCTAGCCTCTTCTCAAACTCAAGCCGCCGCCGCCACCTTGGCCACCGGTCCTCCTCCCACCTCATCCATCAATCCCCCTCCTTTTTTAGAGTCGACCACCTTCTCTCCCTTCCTCTTCCCCTCAAAGTATCAGATCTATTGTTACCACCATCTCCATCTATGTCATCATCACTATCTACAATCTGATCCACCATTGTTGCCCTCTAACAAATCATCTCCAACTGCCACCAACACAATCGACAAAACTTCCTCAATATTAGATCAAGATAAAACGAGAAGAATGTCAATATTAAAAACGTAGATCAGAAGAAGATCATCTTCGGTTAGGGGTTTCGATCCAAGAGCTTACATACCACGAACCAAGTTAGTTTCGTAATTTTGCGACATTAGATGATTATTTAGAGAATATTCTCGACAGGTTATGCAAACTGTATTTCTGCAACTCTATTCGACCTACCCTCCGAGATCGGGTCATATCAAGTGGTATCAGAGCCACCATTTTTCTGATACCATAATCGTGACCAGAGCCATGGCAGCAAGAGGCCAAGGAGAGTCTTACCAAGCTGTGGATCTCATAGAAGCAATAGAGACAAGGACGCCATCATCCCCAACCTCATAGCCACAGCAAACTCCACCGATACCATCAGGCCAACCTAACATTGGAAACATGGTCATCAGCCTCCTCTAGCGGAGGTGGCTATTATACACCTCTATCACAAAAGTGATGGCAATGATGACTAAGGGCATTTTTGAATTTATCATAGAGTTGGCATGGCTTTGACTATTTTAATTATGTTGCTATTATCTTAACTGAGTTATCTAAATTTTCTTGTTTCCATGCCATTTTATTAAAATTTTGAGTTTCTTTCCTACATTTATATAGTTTTTAGAATTTAAACTATTAAAAGAGATAGTCTAAAACTGAACTGTTGATACAACGAGATAGCCAATATAACTGATGCATATAGGTTTTCTAGCAACTAATATTGATACTTGAACCCTCATATATTCCATAAACACGCATACGTGGGTATTTCCAAGAATAAAAAAAAACAACATACCACCTTTCCAAATTGACGGTTAAGTATGGAAAAAAAACAACATACAATTAAAGCTTGTAATCCCCATTTAGGAGAATGCTATATCATTTAAATTTTATTACATTACCACTTATGACTGTCAAGCAAATCAAAAGGAAGAAAAGCTCCCCAAAATTATTTTAGAAATTCAATCAGAATATCCAAATGCAATTTTCATCTCAAAATAATCCTTTCACCCCTCAAAAGCAATATGTCTCCATATTTTGTTTATACTATAACTATGAATCGTCTCTCAAAGGAGATTCATTAGCTAGGAAGCAAAGGGGGGCGTCCAGACACCCTAGGTGCCACCAATTGGCACAATGCCGACACGATAATTCATGCCACAAAGTAAAGAAGGCATGTTGATCTAAGTTTGGAATCAAAAGGGAAAATGATAAGCCAAAGCGAAGGACCGAGTCAAAGTGGAAAACCGCAACACAAAAATACATATAAAATAAGGTTGATGCATAATGGATACCTGTATGCAAGCAACCGCAGCTAATCTAGCCTTTGAGCTTCGAAAAGGATCTTCAATATTTGCATATCCATCACTATCACTATGATCTGAATCAGACGATGTAAAATCATATCTTGAAGATTCACAATCTGAAGACACCTGGGCATCCAATAGATTACTCTTATTTCCTTCCCTTTTCCGTAAGTGTGGGGGTCTATATGGACCACGATCACTTTTTGTAGTCAGACCAGAATTCAGTTCTAAAGAACGAAATGCCTTCTCCTTTGAGTTACCGGTTGCAGGTGGTAAAGAAGACCGACTTGGAAGCCCATACATAAAAAACATTTGCAGAGTTGCTACAAAACCTGCCACCTTATATTTTAAAGACAATGTTAACAGTCAAAAGGAAAACAGCAAAGTATGCTGATACAGTAGGTTCAACTACCAAACTCCATAACTTACATGCCCAGAAAGAGAACCCTTAGGATCTGAAAGAACCAAATGGAGACAATGAAGAAGTTTGGTATAGAACCTGGGAACAATTAGGAGAAATCTTAAATTCTTGAGAGTATCCATTCAGGAATTCTAAAGGACAACAAATTAAATTAGTACCTTGACATAACATTATTCTCTATAAAAAGGTTCTTCGATGACAAAAAGTCCATTACTTTCCGCAGAACCTAAAATGAAAAAGGTATTATGGAAACTACTCATAAGAAAATAACTGCATTTGAGAAATATTCTCACATCAGCAATCGACTGCCACAAATCTCCTGGGATGGAAGACCCAGTCCTGGATAAGACATCTCCTATCAGAGTAAATGCGAAGGTCTGCATATCCCAGAGGTTCGAATACTTCATATTTCTAATTCCAGTACTATGACCAGAAATATCAGATCCATTGGACTGGTGTAAGTAAAGAAGTTCAGCATGCAAGCATGAAACAACAGAAAGGAGAGCTCGGACTAACTGCACACTCTCTGACAATGAATTACTTCTTCGATAAGCCTTGACCATAAACCTGAGAAGAATTGTAAATACAATTAAGGATCAGAGATCATAATGATAAATAAGAAGTGGTAACTCGTAAGTACTAACAAAGAGAGAGGATGAAATCTATACAGAATTATTTTACTTTCCTATCCTAAAATTATATGCCTCTCATAGATGCCACAAAATGAATTGAAAGTATCAAGAGGAAATATCTATCAGTAGTGCCAAATAGATCCAGGTCGAGAAGCTCTAAGTACAGCTACTTTCTAAATATCTTCCCATAAAATCTAAAAAAGTCCACTTGAACTCATAGAGAAATTTCAAGGGAACATAAGTACATAGGAATTGAAGAGGTTGAAGCCATACCACAGATTATACATAGTGTGTGTTACTTGTTTAGTCAAATTCAAGTTTCTTAACTCCATTTTCATGAAGGAATTGGAGCGGCTCATTATTATAAGTTAACAGAAGAAGAGAATTAATATCATATAATGAAACAACTTCATATATGCAATTGTATCGAGTTCAAAATAATCCCTCCTCCAAATGAGGTTCTCTGTACAATGACATGGACGGACATCTCCAAAACTATTATCTCTTACATATTTTCTATTTATGTTATTTATTTATGCATCAGTTCCAACCTCAAATACAATTCCTATGTATGCTTCCGTTCCTCAAGTCAACAAAGAATTCATGTTGATACAATGCGATGAAAGTATAGCATTTAACCTGAGAATCTCCAAACATTCAGTTGTCGCATTCACTACAGCAGTCTGAGAAGTTAAGTTGTTACTACAGGCTTTTTCAGGTAAGCACTCCAGAATCTCTTGAAGAAAGTTCAGCAAAATGACCCACGAAGAAGAATTTATCTCCAGGTGCACTCTACAGCAAACATCATAAATCTGTACCGGAACGGCCCAAATGCACCAGAAAAATATATCAGTAGATTGCATGAAATTGACACTTCAATGTTATGAGCAGCTCAAAGAGGAGAAAAAAGATAAATTTTAGTTACTATGAGTGAGGCTGCCAACTTAAGTATAAATGCGAGATGACGGGAAATCAGAAATGTTGCTTGTTATGAGTTGATTTACCAATTTGGAAAATTCTGAGCAATCATGTGTTCCAATCATACGTATCCAGTGAGGAAAGATTGACCAAGGAGATCAAAATTATTACCAAATGGCATATGCGAACCAATGCATCGTCCACATCTGGGCACTTCGAAACAGCCACCGCCAACTCCGCGAGAAGCATCACATCCGAAGTGACCTGAGACCAAAAGCAGAAGATTCCCCATCTCATACGAGAATACGGTACGGGAAGAAGGGACTCGGATTGGCGAAGTACCTCGTGGGGAGGGAGGTGAGCTGCGGCGGCAGCGAGGGCATCGGAGGGGTGGGAGAGGACGAGGTCGCGGAGGAGAGAGAGGAGAGTTGGGGGAGAAGGACATGCTAGGGTTTCGTCTCTCAGGGTGAGGAACGCCGTCCGCCATGATCTGACGCCGGGTGAGGACGACGCCATCGACGCCGAAGTGGGCTGTTCCAGCGCTGCAAGAGATGCTTTTGGAGGAGAGACTACTAATAAACGTTGTGGATTTGGACCCAACTCTAATGCTGGCCCAATTGATAAAGTGGCCGTTTGGTTTCCTTTATATTACTTTCAAAATATCTTTTTTTTAATTTCAAACTATAATTTTTTATTTTAGAATAATAATTATTTTTTATCAAAAATTATGCCTCATACCACCCAAACTCAATTATCAATTTATCATTCAATATTATAGAAGTATTCGGCTTTCTCAAAATAATTATTTAAATAATTATATAAGCTTTCCAATGCATGTAAAATAATATATTGATCGGAGTTCATGTTAAAAAGATCTTAGCACTACCGTAGTAAAGAAATGAACGAAGACTTTGAAGGACTTCAAAAAAGTTTTTAAAATAACGAGGAGGAGAATGAGTTTAAAAGATATTCGTAGCTCTTTTCTCACACTCAGTATCATCTAATAAAATAATCTATATTTTACATATGAATTAAGAACATATTACATTATTTTATTGTACTTCATTAAATAAAAGGTAGAATTGAAACTTTTAAAAAATAAGGTGTAAAATATAAAATGGGGAGAAAGTGCAGCATATATCTAAAAATAAAATAATTTTTCTTATTATTTTTTTACTTTATATCATACCAAAATAAATTATTACATTCTTATTTTAAAATACAAAAAATATATATTATTCCTATAATAAAGGCATCATGTTGAGAATAATAAAATATATACTTATTCTAAAATGGCGTTTATTCTTAAAGCAAACTACTCCTTAATAAGCTCCTGTGCCTACATACACCATCCCTGGTCTCTTCTAAACATTATCAGTCGTCAGCTACTGCCTTATAAGTAAGCTTGCTCTTGTTGATATTGTTCAGTATAATCCTTGTTTCACAGGAATCTAAGTTTCAACTCAGTTCTTGAATAAGATTATGAAGAATCTGAGAGCATAATTCCATCTTCTGTCCTTCTTGGACCGACGTGATCTAACCTCAATGTTCCTTCTCCTGCGTCGTTTATTCGCGGCCTGCAATCCAAAACTCCAAATATCGTAAGCAAAAATTGACGCCAAGCATATCCTCTCCTAATATTCCCACCCCTCCCTCGTTCTCGTAACCCATAGTAAGCGTACTTCAGCAGACACAATTTTTAAAAAAATTGACCGTTGTACGTATATGAATCCACCATCTTCTCTAGCTTCATGCATCAACCTCAAGCCACTGTCACCATGGCATCCGTTACCCATGACGAGCCGGCGGTGGGATCCGTAGTCGGCGGCGACGCAAAGCCGCTGCCGTTTATTAGGCTGCTTAGCTACGCCGACGCCGTCGATTGGGTCTTGATGGGGTTGGGAACCTTGGGGTCGGTGGTGCACGGCATGGCGCAGCCCGTCGGATATCTCCTCCTCGGCCGAGCCCTGGACGCGTTCGGGAACAACATAAGTGATGAAAGAGCCATGGTTAGGGCGCTCTATAAGGTACGTACTTTGGATTATCATACTATATTCAAGGCCTTGTTAATAGTAGCTTTTTGACCAATTTGCTTCAAAACTAGGGATAATTACGATAAGTACTCTTTACTATGAAAACCTCTTACCCCCACAACAATGTTAACAGAAAATATTTAAAGCTATATTACCTTAACTTTTCTGTCCTTTTCTTCTCTAAATTAAGAGTAAAATGATCCCGAGAAGATCTAAAATTAATCACCTAGCATTCACATAATCTTAAATTTCAGAATACAATCTCTTATTCTAGAATAATAGATAAAAAAAAATAATCTATTATAAAATATAAATACTATTAATCAAATTTACATCCAATTAAAGAGTATTTTAGTAATTTTTTTCTTTACATTCATTTTATATCACATCAAAACATAATTATTACATATTTATTTTAAAATACAAGTAATTATTTATAAAAGAAATCTCTTATTTTGGTGATAACAATTCCTATTTTATCTCCTTTCCTAATGTGACTGGGGCCATTATGGAATGAATATTGCAGTGATTTTAATTTTAATAGTGGAGGGAATGTCATGAAAAATATTATAGTGTTGTCATGTAACATTATGTCAATAAATTGAAGTCCATGTAAATAGCTGATTCTGAGACAAAATTTTACATAGTAATTTAGCATAAAAAAGTCAAATTTGAAGAGAGCGAGTTACTGAGAGTGATTTATTAAAGACAAATTTACGATAGTCTAGTTGACAAAAAGTTTAATAATTAACTAGTTTGAAAATTATTCTAGAACGGTAATAAGTTTTGCTTGGTGTAGCAGATCGATCAAAAACTCCTTGCCAATAAGCCATTATAATTTTGTGATTAGTGTATTTGATTGATATAATTTTTCTCTATTTTTCTCTATTTTTTTTTTGGTTTCTTTCTGGGTGTGGATTGTAGGTGGTTCCGTTTGTGTGGTACATGGCAATTGCTACTCTCCCTGCTGGAATGCTGGGTGAGTGAAGTGATCTTCTTATAAGTGCTAACAGTAGTGCATTGTTTTATATTTCAGTTCTCTCTTATACTTTTGTTATCCCCTAGTGGTCTTTAATTGTATAGAATATATAATATACATGATCAGATGCAGATCCAAAATAATTGGAGCATAGTAGTATGGAAATGAGGACTGATTTATACATGAGATATATAGTATCTGATTAGCTACTATGACATGTTTTGGACCCTAAAATAGAGTTTATATGACTAGTTAAGTTGGAAAGTCGCTGCTGCGAGATGATGATTTCTAAATATAAGTCTCTGATTAGATTAGTGAAATAGCTAAAAGAATTGCTAAATATGAGAGAAAAAGTTTTCATCTAAAACGCTCAGCGATTTATATTTAAAAGTTATTAAATCAAAAAGTAATTTATATGAAAATGCTTTTTATCACACTTATCAAATCATATCAATTAATAATTTATATTTAAAAATTGTTATCAAATTTCCCAACTCACATAATTTTATATTTAATTTTTAAAGTGTATTAGATGTATGGAAAAGAATCTTGGGAGGGCTAATTTGGTCACACTCTCTATATTTCATCACTTATCTCTTACTTTTGTTCTCTTAAATTATCCCCTAGTAGTCTTTTATTGTATAGAATATACAATATATATGATCAGATGCAGATCCAAAGTAATTGGAGCATGAGATATATAGTACCTGAGTAGCTACTGTTACATGTTTTGGACCCTAAAATAGAGTTTTTTTTTGGTGACTATTTTAGGTCTATCAATTTTTTTTTTATCATGTGTCTAATTCATCTTCAAATCTAAATATATGATTAGTTAAGTTGGAAAGTCGCTGTGAAACGACGATTTCTAAATATAAGTCTCTAATTAGGTTAATGAGTTCGATGAAAAGTAAACAATAACTAAAAGAATTGCTAAATATGAGAAAAAGTTTTCATCTAAAACGCTCAGCAATTTATATTTAAAAGTCATTAAATTTGAAAACAATTTATATGAAAATGTTTTTGCTCACTCTTATCAAATTATTTCGATCAACAATTATATTTAAACATAGTTATCTCAGTTAATAATTTCTCAACTCATATTATTTTATATTTAAATTTTAAAGTGTATTAGACGTATGAAAAAGAATCTTGGGAGGGCTAATTTGGTCGAACTCTCTAAAATGGACCTTAGAACAAAAGAGTAAAACCATAGAAGATAAGCAATTTAATTAAGAGATCAAACACAAGGTAAGCAAATTAAATGAATTCTTATCTCGTTCCAACCAACAAAATCTGATTCCTATCTTTTAATTTTACTTCATTACTTCTGAACAACGGAATTCATTTTCAAATGAAATCAATTGAATTATATCCAAATGAAATCAATTGAATTCCATTAAGAACTTGGTACTAACCATAGTTTAGTTTCAGATTTCATACTTATTCTATTGTAACTTTTGAAAAACTAGTAGGCAGTTGTTACAATCAATACGAAACTAACACATCATGCAAGTATACAAATTTTCCTTTTTCTTTTTTCCTGTCCGTAGAGTTTAGTTCTTACTTCTAGGAAATTATCATTCTAGCTTAAAGGGCCAAACAACCATACTTGTACCATTCTCTGAAACATTTGAGTAATTACCTCCAAGGAATTAACAAATCAATAGAAATTCCTAGACGCAAATTAGATTTCCACAGCTTTCCTCTCAAATTCAGTAGGAAAATTTCTATTTTGCTGCACATATATCTCAAGATGCTCTGTTCTCTATTCCACTGATTGCAAATGAGCTACAGAAATCTCATGCTGGATGTATTCAAGTGAAAGACAACTAGCGCACTTGCGACTGGCATTCCTGAAAGCAGTTCTCAATCAAGATATTGAAGCTTTTGACACTGATTTAACTACAGCTCAGGTCATCTCCGGAATGACGACCCATATGAGTGTCATACAAGATGCAATTGGTGAGAAGGTATGGGATAAAAAAGACTTACAAATTATCCATTACAATAACACATTGTAAGAAATATAAACGGAGCATTATGAAGAAAGTTAAATTATATGCAGTAAGAGTTCTGGTAGTTATCACTTGACCATCTCCTTCATGCAATACAATTCTCATTGATATTCTAACTCCTCTGCAGTTGGGGCATTCCATATCAAGCTTCTCCACTTTCTTAGTTGGTATCCTCATTGCTTTCTTTTGCTGCTGGGAAGTGGCTCTGCTTGCTCTGCTCGTTGTCCCTTTGATTCTTGCTATTGGAGCAACCTACACTAAGAAGATGAATACTCTATCATCCTTGAGGATGACCTATACATCTGAAGCAACAGCTATAGTAGAACAGGTACCAAATTTAGTATAATGCAGAAGGAAAGAGTTTTGAAAACTTTCAGACATAAAAAGGAACGGAAATGTTTCAAGGGCCATTTTTACATATCTAGTTCTATAAATTTGCTAAACTAGAACTTTAAACTGTTATGAGAATTTAGATACAACCACTACTAACCTTATTATTTGACAAAATACTGACAATGTATATCCGCAGACATTATCCCATATCAAGACTGTTTTTTCCTTTGTTGGAGAGAGCTCGTCTGTTAAGTACTTCTCTTCCTGCATGGAGAAGCAATATGTAATGAGTAAGAAAGAGGCAGTGATAAAAGGGCTGGGATTGGGCTCATTTCAAGCAGTAACATTCTGTTCATGGGCTTTAATTGTTTGGGTGGGAGCAGTAGTAGTTACTGCAAAAAGAGCCAAGGGAGGTGATGTAATAGCTGCTGTAATGAGTGTCCTATTTGGAGCAATGTAATTATCCGAAAAGAAACTTTCAGTTTTTGACATAAATTAAGTTTCTGAAGTATAAATGATTCATTTTTCTTCATAAATTGCAGATCAATTACATATGCTGCACCTGATTTTCAGATATTTAATCAAGCAAAAGCTGCAGGAAGTGAAGTTTTCAAGGTGATAAAACAAAAACCAGGTATAAGTTATGAAACAAAAGGACAGATCTTAGAAAAGGTTGCTGGAGAGATAGACATTAAAGAGGTGCATTTTGCTTATCCATCACGTCAGAATAAGCCTATTCTCCAAAACTTCTCATTGTTCGTACCAGCAGGCAAAATAGTTGCTCTTGTGGGTAGTAGTGGATGTGGGAAGAGCACAGTCATCTCCTTAGTTCAGAGGTTCTACAATCCAACCTCAGGTTCCATCATGCCTCCCTCTTCATGTGTTC
Organism: Typha angustifolia; assembly: GCF_048772165.1. NCBI lineage: Eukaryota > Viridiplantae > Streptophyta > Magnoliopsida > Poales > Typhaceae > Typha > Typha angustifolia. The sequence goes on along the minus strand of NC_133240.1, from coordinate 2,055,812 downwards.
TGAAGTGTAGTCCTCAATTGCCTATTACTTTAACCAATCCGACACAAGTAGTCTAATTTTAAGCTTTATGCACACATAAACTAAGTTTCGGAAAGCGCGAAACAGAATTCTGATACCTTATATTAAAGTTAAAATAAGTGATACTAGCTGATAAGAAATGTGCCTTGACTATACAGATGCATATGCCTGAATGACAAATCTGCAGAAGTATGTATTCTGTATTACTAATAGGTTAGGTCTAAGATTGCAGGTGGCATATTTGTTGACGGCTACAACGTTAAGGATCTGGATCTAAAGTTCCTACGGAGAAATATTGCTGCAGTTTCACAGGAGCCATCACTCTTTGCAGGCACTATTAAGGATAATCTGAAGATTGGTAAAATGGAAGCAAGTGATGAAGACATAGTTAACGCAGCTTCAACAGCCAATGCACATTCGTTCATATCCCAACTTCCATATGAATACTCAACTGAGGTAAGATTCCAGGTGGCGCTGCAACCAAAGAATAATTATAATGACCAAGACTGTCTCTTATATTGACTGAAGTATCACATACCCTAGAGATCTAATCTAAAGCTTCTGAAAATTGCACACACCAAAATATGTACAGAATTGGCATTTGGCAACATGCACCTGCTTGTTGAGAATCACAAATTACGACATAGTTATTAAACATTTGAATTACGATTACATCTGTGATAACTAATAAGCTGCTTGAAATGAGATGGTTTAACCATGCTCTGTCAGGGTTGTCAAGGTGGGCATGCCTTTTACATGGGGGAACCAGATGGAAGTTGGATGGATCCTATTATGGGGGATAAAAGGCCAAACAAATCCTGTGGCCCAAAGTCACTTGATAAAGTGTTTCTGAGATTAAATATGGGATTTGAATGGAAAATACTACAAACTTACAGTTTGCCTACATGACTGATTTGAGTAATAATTAATAGTGATCGAATGAATACACATCAGTAGAAAGACAATCTAAAGATAGCAACACTCAAGGAGTCTTGGCTTGAGGTCTTAATGATTTAGAAAAGTGTAAAATGACAGATGGCTGGAATCAACTTGTTCATCTGATTCATTTAGTTATTTTTCATCATTACTTTAGGCTTTAACTTCAAATAAAAACATGATCATTCATAATTTTTAACAGAAATGTCTAGTATAAAAATAAATAAGATAGATAAAAAGAAATTCAGATGTATGTTATGCGACAGATAGTGAAGCCTGTATCAAATAGTTAAATTGAACAGTAATCAAAAACTCCGTAAGGTATTTGATGTTAGAAATCTCAGTTAGTAGTCACCAAAGTAGTAAATTTCCTTTTATTGAACTAGCCAAACAATGCCTCATAGCTGATACCACTTGTATTGTTTTGGTAATTTTAATTGTCATTTGTTCAGAAAGTGCCTTTCACTTGAATATACACCAGCTACTCTTGAGAGACTACATTATGTAGATGTAGTTCTCTTTTCTTACTCTATTTCATTCACTTATTTTCCTCATGGTTGATATAATTGGCCCAGCTAGGTGAGAGGGGCATGCAATTATCAGGTGGGCAGAAACAGAGAGTAGCTATTGCAAGGGCGGTGCTGAAGGACCCACCAATTCTGCTTCTTGATGAGGCAACAAGTGCACTCGACTCAGAGTCTGAAAAACTGGTCCAAGATGCTCTTGAGAAAGCCATGCAGGGAAGAACTGTTATCCTTATAGCTCACAGAATGTCAACAGTCGTAAATTCAGATATCATTGTTGTGGTGGAGAATGGACGAGTAGCACAGAGTGGAACACACAAGGAACTGTTGGAGACCAGCAAATACTATAGCAATGTATTTAACATGCAAAATGTAGAGAAAGAAGCTGGACAGACAGAAACAAGGTAGGCAGGCATCTAGGCCTCTTGCTACACAAATTCTACAGTACTGGAAAAACTTTCTCAACAATTGTAATCTTATCTTCTGTTTTAATTTTTAAACAGAGCTAGAGATCATTCAAAAGAAGCAGAACAAACCATTGAAAGGTCTCAAATGCAAGCTTTCAAGATCCATGAACATTGCAAGAAACCAGATGAAGAACCGACAAAAGTTCCAACTCATGGAAGAGAAGTCCAAAGAAAAACAATTCCTTTCTTCAGAATCTGGTTCAAATTGCACAACCTCGAGGTTGCAAAGACTGCTGTGGGCTCTGTTGCAGCTGCTGTATCTGGCATTTCAAAGCCCCTATTTGGTTTCTTCATCATGACTATTGGAGTATCATACTACAGGCAAGATGCAAGGAGCAGAGTAGGGAGGTATTCTATGATCTTTTGCCTAGTTGGACTGATTATGTTAGTCAGTCACACCTTGCAACATTATCTCTATGGTCTGGTCGGTGAAATGGCCATGAAAAGCCTACGGGAGGCTCTCTTTTCAGGTAATATCTGACCTTCAATAAATGTCACTTCTTTGACTGTTCGCATTATACCCAGTACAGTTTACATTTTTGCTTAAGAAGGATGACTTTTCTAGGAAACATGTACCTGCTTATCCTTTTTCATAAGACATCTATATGTAACTATCTGTGGCAATAACTTCTAGCAGCCAATCTAAATAAACCTTTATGACACAACTATATAAAATTTAACCTAACTAAAACAAATTGTATGCCTGCCTTACCGAGTTTTAGAAAATTAGTTGCTTATTGATCTGGCTTTCATTGATATGATTCACAATTATTCCTCATCCACCACTAAGTACCTGGTGCCTCACAGTCTCACACAAACTGTGGCTAGTTAGCTTATGCAGGCCAACAGCCTAGGTATCATGCTAAAGTCAATTTTTGCATTCTTTCCAAGGTGTCAAAATAGCAGATAGCTCCCCTTGAAAATTGAGAAATTAATAATTTATTTTAAGGGCGATCATTGAGCTGCTGCTGTAAGGGAAGCTTGACAATATTTTCATATATTATGCTGAAAAAATAGCTCTTCATTTAAATTACCATCAGGCATCTCATGATTCTCATCTCTATTTCCTTTCACTAGCATTTCTGAGATTTTATTATTTATTATCCTATGGAACAAGAAAACGAGCATATTACAAGACATTTATATAGAAAAAATCTACTACCAAAAAACTGTGCATGACTAGAATAATTTTACTTGTCAAATTTCAGTGGTTCTTCAAAATGAAGTTGGTTGGTTTGAAAAACCTAAGAATGGCGTGGGCTTCCTTACGTCACATATAGTCAGTGATACTTCAATGGTCAAGATAATTATATCTGATAGAATGTCTGTTATCGTCCAGTGTGTTTCTTCCATTCTAATAGCAACCACTGTGAGTATGATTGTTAACTGGAGAATGGGTCTAGTAGCATGGGCAGTTATGCCATGCCATTTCATTGGCGGTCTAATACAAGCCAAATCAGCCAAAGGATTCTCACGTGACTCTACTGTTGCTCACCAAGAACTTGTTTTGCTTGCATCAGAAGCATCAAGTAATATCAGAACTGTGCATTCCTTCGTTTACGAAGAGCAGATACTCAACAAAGCCAAGCTATCCTTAAGAGCACCGATGAGGATTAGCAGGACGGAGAGTATCAAATATGGAATGATTCAAGGGGTATCTCTTTGCTTGTGGAATATTGCACATGCTGTCGCATTGTGGTACACTACCGTTTTGGTTGATAAGAATCAAGCAACCTTTGAGAACGGAATACGATCATATCAGATATTCTCACTCACTGTTCCCTCAATTACAGAATTATGGACTTTGATTCCAACAGTTATTTCTGCCATCAACATACTGACCCCAGCCTTTCAGATACTAGATAGGGAAACACTAATTGTGCCAGATGTACCAGAATCTATGAAGCTAGACAGAATTTCAGGAAGAATTGAATTCGAAGAAGTTAGTTTCAACTATCCATCAAGGCCACAAGTGACTATATTGGATAGTTTGAATCTATCTATTGAAGATGGACAAAGGGTGGCACTTGTTGGCCCTAGTGGTGCAGGGAAATCCTCTATTTTGGCGCTTCTGTTAAGGTTTTATGATCCATATAAAGGAAGGATCTTAATTGACGGGAAAAATATAAGAGAATACAATCTTAGATGGTTAAGAAAGCAGATAGGATTGGTCCAGCAAGAACCGATCCTTTTTAATTCCTCAATTAGAGACAATATCTGCTATGGCAAAGAGAGAGCATCAGAAACAGAAATAGTCGAAGCCTCGATGAAAGCAAACATCCATGAATTCATCAGCAACTTACCAAAAGGTTATGACACTATGGTGGGTGAGAAGGGATGCCAACTTTCTGGAGGACAAAAGCAGAGAATAGCCATTGCAAGGACTTTACTGAAGAGGCCTGTAATTTTGCTTCTAGATGAAGCAACTAGTGCACTGGATGGGGAATCTGAAAGAGTGGTCATGAATACTTTGGGGTCTAATGAATGGAGGCAAGGTGGGCCATTGAGCAAAACCACCAAAATTATAGTTGCCCATAGGCTTTCTACAGTTGCCAATTCAGATATGATTATGGTTATGGACAAAGGTAAGGTGGTTGAGATGGGTATCCATGCAACCTTAATTAAGGAAAATGAAGGTGCTTACTCCAAATTGTTCCATAGTCAAACCAAGATGAAAAATTAACTGATGCACAAAGTCACACTGTATTTAGAAAATAGGAGAAAATATCTCGCTATCTGATTAGAAGTATCATAAATTACACAAGAGTATAAGTGTATTAAGCAACATTTTCCTTTTTTTTTTTTGCAAAATTTACTACATATACACAATTTCTATCCAAATATTTATGGCAAATTGCTTAATGTTCCTAGCTTGGTTGTTCCTAACATGAATACCTTCTTATTGGATATATATAATGGTCAACAATATTAATTGCATGCGCCACTATCTAACTGCCCAACATCAATGTCGAAGTGTTATAAAAGTATTTCACTTTCACAATGCATCTATTTTCATAATATATTCTTTTTTCCTTTTTGTTTAACTAGTGAGACTCTAATATTATGAAACAAATAAAAAACCATACAAACACCAATATTTTGAAAGGTAGCCGCAGGTAGCACGCAGTCACCCCACTGCTTAGTACCTAGGTAGAAGGCGAGTGACAAGGCTGTCTAACATTTTTAATATTAAAAATAAATAAATAAATAAATAAAATACAAATATATATATTATATAATATATATTTATATTTAGTTATATGGTTAAATATATTTTACCCTTTGTACTTATGCTCAAAATCACTTGGGGTACTTTAAAAAGTCTCATATAAGTCTTTGTACTTACAACTATAGTCAGACTGTTGATTTTTCATCTAAATTAATGTAGCGCGCCCAAAAAATTTTAAAAATTGAATGGAGGGCTGAATTCTTTCCATTTTTAATCTTCTATTGACAAAAATGCTCTTCTCGTATATAAGCATTTCTTTCTCTTCAAAAATACCCACATACTTTTTCTCTTACTTTCTAGATCATACCAAATATATAGTAAATTTTATTAAACCCGGGTTTTTATGAAGTTTAATAGTTATAAATAAGACAAATATAGATTAGAAAAAAATCAGATAAAAAACCTATCTATTTTGCCTAATAAACACGAAGGGACATTTTGGTCATTTGGGCGCACCCTATTAACTTTGACAGAAAAATTGATGATTTCACTTTAATCGTAAGTATAGGAATTGGTTTAAAATTTTTTGAAGCACATGAGAGAAATAATTTTGGGCACAAATATAAGGGAGAAAAATGTATTTAACATTTAGTTATAATTAATATTGTATATACAAAAGATTCAATAGTGCACCACACTCATCTAATTGTATGAGCAAATATTGAGGGGCTTCTTAGTAAATTCATATGTAAGAAAGGAGAGAATGGAGAAAGAAAAGACAATGACAAGTAGAAAACATCTGGCATGTGGACAGCCCTTGTACTTGGGGCAGTAAAATCACCTCCCCACTAACACGTCCTCTAATCCAAGCTCGCTTTGCCAACCCTTAACCTCTATATTACCCTAGTTACCCCTTGTTTTCCCTTCCATCTTCGCACGATCCTAGTCAGGATTCTCCTCTCCATTCTTCCTTCTCCTCCAATTTCTCCCCCAAAACTCCATGCTTTCCTCCATGTCGTTTGTCTCGTTTTGCTCCCCCATCAAGCTCGATCTCCCATTTTCTCCCCCTCTACCCCGTCATCCCCATCCCAATCCACTTTAGAGTTTGTCGTCATCCACGTCCCATCCAAAGCTACGACCCCCTTTCGTCGGAGCCAATTTACTTAGCAAGGTGGCTAATGCACCGCCCCGCCACATCCGCCATTAAAAACGCTAACAAACACTCACTAAAGAGATTACCTAGAATGTTCATACAAAATCACCATATTAGCTATAAACCTAAGCTCCCATTACAAAACCAAAGAAAACTAGCCGAGGTATAGAGCATATACAAGATAACATTGTCATATTTACCCAACAAACTAGAAAAGAAACTAAGCCATAACCCTATCAAATTAGCAGATAAGCCATATCCCTCAAGTGATCAATAATCCTAATATAAACAAAAGAGCATTTTTTGCAATATTGTTAAAACAATTAATTTCATTTTGATATGTCAATATTTTTGGATAAGAAAACTATTGTGAACAGTGTGGAAAATTTGTTCATTCATGTCACATTTGCTACCTCTTCAGACTGCAAATGGATATCTTCTTCCCATTTGTCAGTCTAGATCTATTACCACTACCTTGAGCATTCTGGTTGTCTACTTTACCTCATGTCTTGCATGTTTGATTTGAGCATAAATCTTCTCTCGATTAGTAGCATTTGTGATTTTGGTTATCATGTCTTATTTACAGCGACCTTTTGTGTGATACATGATCTAGTACTAGCTAGGAGATTGGAATTGGTCGTAGAGCTGGCAGCCTTTACCATATCTCTGTTCTTCATCTACCTATCTCACTTATTTCCTATATTGTTGGTAATACTCTCTCTCCTACTGATTTGTGACATCGTAGGTTAGGATCTTGTCTTAAAGGTCTTTTCCATTCTAGAACCTTAAGACAAGATTCTTTTGGTTTTAGTTCTATGCTGATTATGTAAGTTATAAGTTAGCCAAACCATCAGCTCTTCCTTTTTCTTCAAGTAATAGTAAAAGATTAAAAGCAGTTTATCTTTTGATTTTGTTCATTCAGATATATGGGGTTCCACACCTTTATCTTCTAGATGTATATATTTGTATTATGCAAATTTTATTCATGACTTCTTTAGATATACTTGGGTTTATCTCATTCGTCATCGCAATGAAATTTCCTCAAGTTTATCAAATTTTTAAACTTATGATTCACACTCAGTTTCACAAACATATTAAGGTTTCATATTTGATTGCGTTCAAGAGTACACCTCAATTGCTATGCTTTTCGTTCTCCATTCTCACGACACCATTTTTCAACAGTCTTGTCCCTACACTCACGAGCAAAATAATGTAGCAGAATGAAAATATCCTCATATCTTAGAGACTACGTATGATCTCATTTTGGGCAAAAGCTTTTGACTATTGTTAATCTTATTGATCTCATGCCTTATTAACAATATCATCTCATGCCTTCTCTCCTACGAGATTGTTCTCCTCATGATATTCTTTTTTTCGTTAAACCATATTATAGTTTTTTTTTTGGTGGTGTTTTTGGATGTATTTGTTTTGTTTTGCTACCTGCTCAAGTGTATGACAAGTTGTGAGCTTGATATGTGTGATGTGTTCTTCTTGGTTATAGTTTTTATAGTTCTAAACATAGGTTATTGATGCTATGATCCTTTGACTCATCAAATGTAGATTATTCATCATGTCTCTTTTCTAAAAGATATTCATTATTACTCATGAGTATAATGACCTCACTTTTCTTGAGCTTTCACCTTCGACATCCTTTCCTCAGAAACCTCTTAATACTGTGCCCACTTCATATTTTCTTGAGGATCCTCTTGTTAGATGTCCTACTAATTCTCTCCTTTGTTGTCCTATCACTTAAGTGTACTCTCAACGGGTTATTCATATACCTCCTTCATCTTCTTCTCCTCCTAATCCTCTTGTTTCATCTTCAGAGCCACCTTCTGCACCTCCTCCAGCAAGTCCTATGGGTCCTTGTTGATCTCAGTGTAAGTATTGGTTCTCCTCAGTGATACAAGTTTATTAATGTCATATACTATTCTTTTGAGTTTCACACATTTCTGATAGCTCTCCACGTAGATCATGAGCCTAGTTCTTGCAAGAAGATTGTTGTCCATCCTAAGTAGCAACATGCAATGAATAAAGAGTTGTAAGCTTTTGCATGCACTCAGAGATGGGATATTGTTCCTCTACCAAGTAGCATTGGACCTATCGGCTATAAATAGGTTTACAAAATCAAGAGGCAATCTGATGAATCTATTGAGCAATATATATACTCTTATGTTACACCTGAGGGATAACCTACCCTAACCATACATGTATTTATACTTATTCTCAATGAGAAAAGATTAGAGTTTTCTCCATTCGTCATAGTATGTAAAGTTTTCTTTTGCAAATGCATTTGCAATGCATGATTTACTAAAGTATATATGCTTATATATTTAGAATGCCTCCTGATTCTAAAGTTTAGCGCCAGTCCTTTTTCCAGAAAATGAGGTATGTATTGCAATTTCATGAACTTTCCTTTTCTATTTTTACTTTATTCTCCTGACATATGGAAAATACTGAAGGATCATGTACATGGACAAAGTGTATTTCTAGTGTAATTTTACTTGGTCAGATACTAGAAGTAACTATCAAATAGTTCTAAACCATGGTAGAAAGAAAAGAGTTAATCCTCATAATGACAAATGTATTATTTCAGCACGGAGAACTTTGCAAACCTCATATGAATTTCATCTACTCTTTTAGAAGACTTAGAACTTCACTAGTATACTATCAATAGTCTTGAGCTGCTCCATCTCTTCTGCATCTGCAATCCCAGGATCCACATAACATAACTAGAACCAAAAAGAATATGTCAGATACTGTATAAAATAAGATAACTTTTCTTGCTAGAATGCTGCAGAGCAACATCAATGTGACCTGATATTGGGGCTTTTTCAGTGTGTGAACACCCCTTTTTATCATCTTCTGCCATCCTTTGTTGTCCCCAAGGGACCTTTCCAAAGCCGTTGTTCTCTGTATACATGGAAGAAATCATAGTAACTGTAAGTAGAAGCAACAGTCACAGACGAAGAAATAACCAGAGTGTTCACTGTGTTATCCCACAAAATGTAGAACTTAAAATCTATCATTAACAGATTCTTTCTTTTCAGTTCCTATCATAAGATGGCGAAGAGTTCTTCTGAGTTTGGAAGTAACAGATCATTTACCATGACAAAAGAGCTATAGAGAACGAAAATGCACTGAGGACCGAATGGCATGTCTCTGGTGAACTGGATAGAATACTGAATACAGCTATATTCAACACAAAATGTAATTCATCTTCCAAGCTTCATATTCATGGCTTTCATGCAATTATTCACAAATCCATGGACATCTTTGCACATACTAATGAAAGGGATTTCACTCTATTACATGTTTGATTCATAGTTTATTGCTCAAGTCACAATCCACTTCAACTAGATTGTGACTTAACCTCATGATACACTCATTGCTTTATGACAGGCAGCCTTCAGGGGCTGTGGCACACATCTCGGATGCCTCAGGAGCATGTGCAATGTGGTGTCATGGGCAAGAAAATCTTTGATTCAGCTTCTTACAATGGATATAAATGCTCTAAATTCTGGTGTTATACTTTTATACTTTTACGACATATGAATCTAATGATAAGGATAAAGTCTAATGATTCAGAATCCTGCTTCTCACCTTGGTGTGACATGTTGCAGTATTCAGTTCTTGCAACACCTTCAGATAGCACTCATATGCATGAAGTAAGTGTAGAAGAGAGGAGAATATTAAAAAGGATAAGTTGTTTCACTAAGAAAGATAGGACAAGTGGTTATACTTGTGACATTGACAATAAGATGATTCAGACAAATCCTTCAGACCATATAATGTCCTAGTAAGGAAGCCACTAAGTTCAAGTGAGAGGCAGAATACCAAAAAAGAGTTGGCTAGAAATAGAATTAACAGCCTTTTTCTTAAGAGAGAATTTCGCAATATAAAGCAGAATGGAGCAAGACAATTCATGTAGCTTACTTAACAAAAAGTGTCATAGCAACAAGAAGAAAAGTCCTATTTCACTGGGGTAGTACATGAAACCTGTAAGAACCAAAAAAAAAAAAAATGGGTTGAGAGAGGAGGGTGCACCGTGCAACCCACTCCCCTCTCTGGCACGTGACGAGGCCCTAATTCTCTTCCCTTTTCTTCTTCTTCTCCTCCTTTCGTTTTCTTCTTTCTCACCGTCGGAGTCACGCCGTGAAATCAGCCGGCCGGAGCGTCGCCGGAGCCAATGGAGACTACCACGTGACTCCTTGGTAAACCCTCTCCCACCCCTCAAGTTTAATTTCAGTTTAATCAATCTCTGCTTGAGCTCTTGGAAGCTATTTTCACAATCATCTGACCACTCAAATTTTACCCATTTTTTGGTAAGGTGAGTAAATGGCAAAGCAATCCGAAAGGACTATTCAAACCCTTAAGGATATGTTGCGAGCATGTTCTTTAGAGTGGAAAAAAAATTGAGATGATCATCTTCCACTCATAGAGTTCTCATACTATAATAGCTACCATTCGAGTTTAGGGCTAGCACCTTACAAGGCGTTGTATAATAGAAAATGCAGATCTCCACTCTATTGGTTTGAGGTTGGTGAAAGACAGTAATTGGGACCAGATATAGTACAAGATGCCACATAGAAAATCATTAAAATTAAAGAAAAGCTTCTTACAGCTCAAAGCCGTCAAAAGAGCTATGCTGATAACCGGAGAAGAAACCTTGAGTTTCAAGTGGGCGACATGGTTTCCTAAAGGTGTCATCTTGAAATGGATTGATCAAGTTTGGTAAGAAAAGCAAGTTGAGTCCTCACTTTATTGGACCTTTTAAGGTGTTAGAGCGCCTTGGAGAGGTGGCATACCAAATAGCATTGCCACCTAAGTTATCTAAAGTACATAATGTCTTCCATGTATCTATGTTGAGAAAGTATGTGCCTAGTGCAGACCATGTGATCGACTTTAAGCCTTTGGAGATCCGAGAAAATCTATCTTATGAGGAGCAACCTATGGAAATTCTAGAGACTCAGCAAATAACTCTTCGCAATAGGGTAATCTCCTTCGTAAAGATTTTATGGCAAAACCACAAACCGGAAGAAGCAACTTGGGAGCGTGAAGATGAAATGAAGGAAAAGCATCCAAAGCTATTTCCTCAATCTTCATAGCGACTATTATGGTATTACTTTATCCTTTCATTACACCAATTTTAATTTCGAAGACGAAATTTCTTTTTGTTGGGAATAGTTGTAAGAACTAGAAAAAAAATTGGGTTGAGAAAGGAGGGTGCACGTGCAACCCACTCCCCTCTCTCTCTCCGGCACGCGACGAGGCGTAGAGAAGATCTCATTTAATCCGAATCAAATTAGATTTGATTTTCTTTTAATCTATAAATTAAACCCTAATTCTCTCTCTCTCCTCAACCCTCCCCCTAAGCCTCATTTTCCCTTTTCTTCTTTCTCACCGTCGGAGTCACGTTGTGGAATCGGCCTGCCGGAGCGCCGCCGGAGATAATGGAGACCACCACGTGACTCCTTGGTAAGCCCTCTCCCACCCCTCAAGTTTAATTTCAGTTTAATAAAGTAAACTAGAAATACCTAATTTGGGGGATTTCGGCTTCGCCGGCAACTCTCGCCGACCGACGGCTTCGGGCTGATGCTGCTTGTGCTCAAGATATCCAAGTCGTTGGCCTTGCGCCATAGTTGCCTTCTGGGAGAGCCCTCATGGCTCTAGTCATCGTCGGCTTCGAAGTCGGCCGTCCGTGGTGGGTTTTCTTCCACCTCCCACCTCGTGAAGAGAGAGAGAAAGAGAGAAAGAGATAGAGAGAGAGAGAGCCGAGAGGTTGAGGGTGGTCGTGGATTGCCGCCGGCGGTCATTCTCTCCCTCAACTCTTCTCTTCCTCGCGTCGGTCGTGGGAAGAGAAGGTTGTGGGTGGGACTCGGGTTTGACCCAAGCCAACCCTTTTCTATTGAGTTTCGGGTTCGGGTTCGGGTTGGATTTCGAATCCAAAGACCCGACCTGAACCACTTAAGTGGGTGGGCTGTGGGTTAGCCCGTAGCCCGATCCACTTAATTTTGGCTGGGCCTCGACCCAACCCGACTAATTAAATTTCTTTTTTTGGAATGGGCCGGGCCAGCAGTAGCCCAACCCAATCCAATGGGTAACTTAACCCATTTTAGTTCTTTTTAATTTTTTTTAAATTTTAGAAATATTGATATTATTTAAATTAAAAAATTTATTATTAAAGATGGTGATTTTTAGTACGTGAGCTAGATATTTGAGATTTTGGTTGTCTTACCTAGACTGAGGTGAGTGGGTTCACTCACAAATTTATTTTATTATATTTCGTACCTTTGTCAGACCATGTAAATTTTCTGTGTAAATTTATTTATTTCATCCTTACGTGCAAAAATTTAATTGTTACATTTTCTGTGTGCATTTAATTATTATACTCAGTGTATCACCATACTGTGTGCAAATATTGAATTTAGTGAAAAAAAATGAAACTAATATTGGTACAACTTAGAAAACAGTCCCGATATAAATCGCTTGCGATTTTCCATGGTGACTCAAGTCTATTTGGAAGTCCAGGGGAAAGTCTTAAATCAGATCACTGTAGTGCCTTTCTTAGGTGATCTCTCTTTCTTATGATGATTCTGGGGCCAGTGACGGGGTTAGGGAACAGTCCTAGGATGAATGAAGAAATTTCCTAGGTAACTCTAACTTCTCTCAACGATTAGTGGAAAAGATAAAGTGTGTTGATCACATAGTGATACCATTTGATGACCCTAACCGGATCAGTTATGAAAAAAAATCCCGAACGTCATCTCAAGATGATTTCTAGTTGATGTGGATCCACAGGGTATAAACTCATTGAGATATATGACAGTACAAATATTGGAAAGATGTTAATATGTTAAAACTAAGCAAGGTTACAAATTATGACTCGCTATTGTTATCATTGTCATTATTTAAAGAGCATGTTTATTGCAAATTGTTATGGATATTATTGCTTTTAGTTTAATTTTATTCAGCATTAATATAATTTAGAATTTATTTGATTTTCAAGTGAATTCCACTCACTGAGCTATAGTTGTTGGCTTATGGATTTGTTTTCTTTTATTTATTTATCTATCTCAGGTAATAGTCAGCGTGGCGACTAAGTGAGATGTACCTGGACTCAACTTCCACTTAGGATCCATCTATTTACTTTTTCGTTCTTTTAGATTTTATGTTTTAGATTAAATGTAAATTTTATTTCGTTTAGAGACTCAAAAACAATAACATTGTTTTATGTTTATTACAATTAGTTTTAAATTTAATAAAGCAGATCTTCTTCGTTTATTTATTCTTGCCATTGTACACTTAGGAAGTATTAGTAAGGCTTCATGTATCTCAAGCATATTAAAGTGTATGGCCAATCATGATTCCTTTATCGGGTCGTGACAAAACCCTTTTTCTCTGATTAGTTATATTAAGTAATATCATCCAACAATAAGAGGGTGACCATATCTTTTCTCACTATATGCTAATTATATTTTGTTCTTTCTCATTATTTACCATACCTTCAAATTCTCTATTTCCACTTAGTCAATGTCCTACATGCTGACACAAACAAATAGTTCAATTTATCTGTGTACGCAAGAGGGAGGTACATTTTGGTAAATTGGAAATTGACCTGGTGGAATCAATAACCTTGAAGGGCAATCTGACCTTTAGTACAAACTGGTCTAAGAAACAAGATGGGAAATGGTTGATAGATCACAGCTTCACATCTTACAGAATGAAGCTTTTAGCTTGAAATGGATACTATGTGTAAACTCTAGTAGTGTTAGGTTAACGGTTTCAGTTGCACTGTTGAACCATAATAATACCTGGTATTTGACTACCCTGGTTTGGTCCTGATTTTGCACAGTAAACAGACACATCTTTTAACCACAGAAACCTTCAAAAATAAAAATAAGTTGCAGTGGTTTGAATAGCATATTAAGCTTCATACAACCAAAGGGAGGGAAACCGCCAATATATAAGTATGAATACCATGAAATGCAACTCAAATAAGAAAGGTTAATTGTAGCTTACATGAGCAGGGTCTAAAACCAGAAGAAAGTATCGCTCCAGTGATCCTGGCTGTCCCTTTTGCATCTGAATTCCCACAATGGTTCTTGAATGACCATCATGTTGCAAATATAAAGGCCTATATATGGAGAAGAATAACGAAGTCTTACATCATTAAAGTAAAATAAACTTTGAAGGGATTGTTAAGATATTCAATACTTAAACCAGTCTACATCAGAAAAAAAAAATCACATGATTAGCACAGGTTAAATCATAAGAGATCATAGATGAACAAAGTGAACTCACGTCTTCTCACTTACAATAACACGCTGAGAACTACCCTGTCTACCAGAAGATTTATTCATAAAGTAGTTCCAGATCCAATCGATAAGAACCTGGTGACCACTTGCACTATTAGAATTGTCACTGCTTGTCATTGTACACTTGGAAAAACAAGATGAATCATGATCCTTGGAACAAAGTACATGTGATGAAGGACCGACTTGAAGATCATCATAATGCTGCAAAAACTTATCCAATGGCCCATAGAGCTGTTTAGTTATTCCTTTTCCTCTACTCTTCCCTATTTTTGACCTCTCTGACAATCCTGTACTATCAAAATCTACAATCCTTGCTCGAAGCCCAAAAGAACGAAAAAGTGAAGCACATTCAGTGGTCCCAATCCATTTCTTGCAGCCATAAATTTTATGATGAAATGAATTCGAGCCGATAATATCAAAACCTTTTCTCCAAGCAATCTCAAGCCACCTCTGAAGTGAAGGAATATCAGGAACAAATCCTGATCCGCCAAACATAACATGTCTTGCTTCTTCTCTTTCACTCAATAAATAAGAACTCAACATCTGAATGTTTCTCCATCCACAGCCCCAACCAGAATCTTCTGATTCAATACTCTGATAATGATCAACATGGCGTGATATTATACTTCTCGAGTATTCACCTTCTACGTTCAAGCAGCTCCTCAACAAGGTCATAAGACCACCTTCTATTTTGTGGAAGGTGCTTCTAATTTGTAATCCAACTAAACAGGATACTTCTTGATCCAAGATCGGTCGATAACTAGGCAAACCTTTATTGGTGCTTGAATTAGAGGCTTCCAGAGTCCATCCAGCATTTACTGGTTCCCCATAATCCTTGGATATATCCTACAAATGAGCATACCAAGAAAAAATAAGAGTAATATTTTTGCACTACATGGGTAATTTGAAATGCAAGCAAAAAGAGAAATTCAATATTGACAGCAGTAGTAACATAATAACATGACTTACAAGATGTAGTTTGTCCAATGAAAGCAAAACAAGACCAGTAAGCACATGACATTTTGCCAGTCATACACGAGAATATCAAACAAACAAAACATGTATGGTCTATGTATCCAGTCGAGTGTTCCATCAGACCAACGGTCAATGATGCAGACATTTTCCTTACATGGTACAAGCATTTAACTATGATTCATCATGTTCTTTTTATTTGTCAAAAGTCAGAACTCTTAGATATTTTTATTAATGTTCAAGATGACACCCATTACAACGTCTTGTGACAGGTTTTGACCTATCTCTATCCATTCCATGGAAGCATTTAATGGAACAAATCTTGTTGAATCAGAATGTAGAGAGAGTGAGGATAGACTCCAAAAGAGATCTTCTCTACACGTGTCCTACCACATTAAATGCAGAGTTTGTTCTTGATCTCTCCCTCCCTCTTTGTATCTGTACTGGTCCACTGTACTATTCTTCCCCCTTAGAATATCTCCAAGGGAGGGCTCTATATTAGAGCCAAGAGCCCGGTGCACTATTTATTATTTAATTAATATAATATATATATATTTATATATTATATTTTAAATCACTTAATAAGTCATCTTAATGTTATTATTTTTTAATAAAAATTATATGGTTAGAAAACTCTCGTCGATATCTTTATAATAAGACTAATATTCAATAGTTTCAGAAATAATTTTAAATTACTATTTTTTTAATTAAAAATATCAAAATTATATTACATAAAATAAAAATAAAATATTTAAAATAACTTAAATAATTTAATATTAGACTCATTTTAAAGATCTTGATGAGAGCATTCTAATGGTACTATTTCTGTTAAAAATTGATTGACAAAACTAATTATATATTCAGTTTAATTATTTAATAAAGGATACAGACAGAATTTAAATTTTCAGATTAAACTTTTATAGGGCAAAATTGGCATTTCTAAAAGTTAAATAGTATCGGAGCTGAGCTCTAAATTTTTAGATAGGGCTCCAAATTTGGAGCTTTACTGTAGTTGGCTCCAAATTTGGAGCTCCATTTGGAGCCCGGTTGGAGCTCTATCGAGCTCCAAATTTGAAGTTTTGGAGCCCGGTTGAAGATATTTTAATACTATGATAGCAGTATAGAACTTAGCGACGAGAATCCCAAGATTGGGCTTCTTAGCCATGGTGGACCCATCTTTGGAGAAGAATCACTTAAGGATGTTGATCGGGGGCAAAAGCGACGGGCCATCTTCTCTGTTTCCTATTTTTACTAAAAAGGCTCTTGTTTTTAAGACTATCATAGAGATTGCAACTAATTATGGGTAGGAGTTGGTCTCGAGGAAGGATACCGTGAAAGTAGTTAGGGTAGTGTAGAGCAATGCCATGAGAGAGACAATAGAGAGTAGATGAGAAAATTGTTTTTTTTCTCTTTTCTATTCCTTTTCTTAGGGTTATGGAGGGATGGTGGTAGGGAGGTGGCCAATCTTCAAATTCTTGATTTAAGAATTTGGCAAGCTGATGGTGCTTGTGTGAATTGCAACTATGGGAGATTTTATTCCTAGTACTGTGTTAGTGTGTTCATTTGAACTAGTGCATAAGGTTGTCAAAACAATCAAACCGGGCCGCCACCTCCCTCTCTCTCCTCTTGTTCCTCTTTCCTCTCCTCTCTTCTCTCTCACTCTTTATCACTGACGAGCTTGTTTACAGCTTGAGCTTGAATTAGACTTGGCTTGAGAGTAAATGAGTGGAGCTTGTACAATAGTTCAAGCTCGAATTTAATTTTGAGCCAAGCCTAGCTAGTCTAGGCCCGCTCAAGCTCGACTAATTTACACCCCTTACCTAATACCAAACATAACCTGAGACAAATTTGAAATAGAATTTACATGTATGCAAACTCAATTTATAAAAAGTTGGAACTATGAATCATGGATATGGAATACGACAATACAGGTACACAAATATGGCAAATTCTTAAAAAAAAATAGGATACCGATACGACAATATCAAAGCACTGTAGACTAAAATAATTCTCCTACTATCCTATAATAATATACTTCTAACATCAAAACATTTTATACCGACTCTATGGCCTATAATAACAACATATTCCTAACATCAAAACATTTTATAGAAACCCTAGCCTATTCTAACATATTTCTCTTATAACAGCCTTCAAGGAAAAAAAGAAGAAAAGAAACAAAAGCTTTTATGTCTGCCAAAGTGAAAGCAAAAAAGAAGAATGGAAAACATATTTCTTTCCTCGAGAAGGAAACGAGGGTTGTTGTCACCCGTCATCATCATTAGAGAGAGGAAAGAGTGGTGTCATCGTCGATGCTACCATCAATGGAGAGAGGAAGATACCCGACGTCGAAAAAGGGCATTGCCGTCAACACAGGAAGACCGATGCGACATTGTTATACTAGAGAGAAGAGAGCATGTTCCGTCGTCGACAGAGGAAGGCCGGTGCGACACTAAGGCGTATTGTCAAGTAAGGAATGAGGACAGTAGGGTTTGATAGCTCTTTCCTCTCATTAAAGCTTAACGGATCAATAGTTTTACAGGTCAATAGCTTCTTTTCACCCGATATAACCAATAACAAAATACAAACCATATATATTGCGTATCTAGGCGTATCCAAGCCATATTTAGCAATTAAAAATATTTATTTTAATCCAAATATTTTTGATATATATCAGATAAGTATCTAGGCATATCCCCATATCCATATCCGATATGTATTGGATACGAATTCTCCACCTATTTTGGAGTATCCGTGCTTTCTAGGTTAAAAGACAACAAAAATTAAGTTATTAATAATGTTGCTTTGATCAGAAGAAGAGAGTTGTGACTAGGATATTGAGAAAGAAAAGAAGAAAGTATGCCTTATTCGCTAATCAGCAAAAACATTGTTAATAGAAGTCATCATCCATTCTATTATGAAAGTTGATGGGAATTCCATAATAATCTCAAATCATCAGTTCTATCAGTTTAATAGGCCAAAAGAGATATTATCCACAGTCATAGATACAATAAACATAACTAATTGCATACAGGTTGTCGCAAAATGCTTAAAATCAAGCCTAGGCCAGACTAAATATCAAATATGGGAAAATACATAAAACTGACTTAAGAACCAGCACCAAAAAATAAAGATTCATAAAAAAAGAGATAAATTTATTTTCTATACTTGAAATAACATCTTCTAAACTTCTCAAAGCATTCTATAGTCTCAGCTGAAAGACTAAATGCAGTAAGGCAGTTAAAAAAAAAAATTTGAAGCCCACAAAAAATAAATGAGACTTTAAACATGAAAAAGTAAAAGAATATGAGCTCTAGTTTCATGTCTGACCTCAAAACTGAGTTAATTCTCCAAAAGGATCTAGGGGCCTGAAACTAATAGTATTTGCATAATTCAATCCCAAACAAGATATAGATCAGTAACATATATTGCGTGACAGATACAAACGCATTCCCTATGGCAAGACTTTCGTATTGGTCAATGATAATACTCTCACACAACCTTTGGCTAATGAGTATGACAATGTAAGTCAAATTGGATTGACATCAAACACAGTGATAATACTAATAATTATGACTGTTCACTCTTCAAAATGCCACTTCTTGCCAGAGCCACCATTTTGAATAATTGATAGGGGTGTAAGTGTGTAACCGAGCCGAGCCTGAGTGAGCCGGCTCCGGCTCAAGCTCGGCTATAAATGACTTTTGAGTCTTATAATTCTGCTCAAGCTCCGCTCAGCTCAACTCTAGCCGAGCTCGAGCCTATTATCAAGCCTCCATCTCTCCTCCCTCTCTCGCTTCTTGCAACTCAGGTTACTACCCAACCCACAACCAGCAATGGCAGAGCAGAAGAACTGGTGGACGTGGAAGTTGCCCGAGTTCGAACCGAGAAGGCCGTTTGAGCGCGAGGAGTTTTGCACCCATCTCTGTGGTCAAGAGGCTCCCCGTCCTGCCGCTGTCACCCGTTCCGCTCTCCGAGACCTCAGCTTCCTCGACCTCGTGACGCCAGAGATCAGGGCACTGGATGGTGAAGGAGGACGAAGGGCAGGAAGAGGGTCGACGGTGGCAAAGGAGAAGGATTTGGGTCGACGGTAGGGAAGGAGGAGGATTTGTTTTGGTGGCTTTGGAAATTTAGGATTTGAGCGACGGAGGCTGTTGGGATTGTTGAGCTTTAAGAATTTTTAAGATTTAGGGTTTGATGAGTTTATATACCGAGCCTGAGCGAGCCGGCTTCGGCTCAGCTCAAACCGAGCCGAGTCGAGCCCAAGCTTCAGTCGAGCCAAATTCAAGCCGCTCATTTATTTTGACAACCCTAATAATTGAGATTGTAGTTCTTCTTTAGCACAAAGAAAACATGCATGAAAAATATATATCTTGGTGGTAGAGAAATTGCATGCAATTAAAATTCAGTTTTCAAATTTCATTATTCTCAAAATCAACATGCAAGAACATAAAAGTGCCTTTTATTATGTCCTTTATAATCATTTTAGATAACTAAATACAAAAGGTACAATATTGCAACAGAACTAAAGGAACAAATATTATGCTACCTACAATTATAGACTATTGTCGTGCCAAAAGCATGGTGCATATAGACCTTGGCTAGTAAGTATTGTTGGCACGTGCCATGTCAAGCAAATGTGCCACTGACACACCCAATGGCCTTGACATGCCATTTTTTTTAAATTTTAGAGCCTTAAAATAGATTTTATGCGCTAAATTAAATTCCGTTAAAACTATATGACCGAGCTTGGCTAAACCAAAATAAATCTAGGCTCGGGCTTGGACAAGGCTTGAGCCAATCCATTCCCAAATTGGTTTTGGTTTAAACTTTTTGACCCAGTCCAAATCCATGTCTATGCTATGGAGCAAGCTGGTAGGTTAGGCCACCTGCGCGAAACCCATTAGGTCCTATTTTATAAAAAAGGAAAAGAAAGATTACTTTCCTTATTGAGCCCCTCTAACATGACGAACCACACTTACCAATTTAAATTTTTCACCATTGTTTGGTTTCCTGGTTGAGGACTTTTAATAGAGATCTAAGAGAATTCAAAAATGAGTTAAGGGATTTAATTTAAAAAACATGGGTCGGGCTAAATGCAAGCAGACGAGTCAAGCGTCAATGGACAAGCCATTATGTACGAGCTCTAATAGATGGGTTATGGGCTTTAGACCTCCTTAGCCCTAGCGAGTCCAATAGACTTTATGGTCGGGTTAGGCATCCCATTTCATAAAGAAAAGAAAAGAAAAGAAGAGGAGGATTGCTTTCCTTATTGAGCCCTCAACCCTTTGTATAATTCTTTCTTTTTTTGCATAAATGAATCAACCACGCTTTCTAATTAAAAATGTATATCGTTGTTTGTTTTCCTTATTGACAGCCTCTAACAGAGATTTAAGGAAATTAAGGAAGTTAGGACTAAGGAAATTAAGTTCAAACGAGATTTAAGGAGTTTAAATCTAATAGACATGGGTCGGGCTAATTGTGGGCAGACAAACTAGGCCTCAATGGATGGGTCCTTATCAATGGGCTCTAATGGATGGGCCAGGTAGGGCCTTAGACCCCTTTTAATCCAAGCAAATCCAATAGATTTTCACGTCACATCACGTTAGGTCAGGCCCAAAGCGGTCCCAAGTTGTATATTGGCTCAATTTTATTGGGTTGGACATAGATGAGTTTCAGACCCACAAGTTTTATTTTTAGCACCCTTATTTCTAAAATCATGATTTTCCTTTGATTTTCTAAGTCGGAGCAAACAACTTGAGGAAAACTGAAATTCCCTTTAATTTCTAAAATTTGACGTATAATTTATATAGATTAAGCACCAAAAGGCACGGGATACCAAAAAGTTGAGAAAGATACCCCAAATTAGATTTATTCAAAGTAAAATATGCTAAATTCTTAGTAGACATATCAGCATCATTGGCTATGACAGAATATCGCAATATTCCCCTGTATCAATGTTGATAATTCACTAGCACAATACATATCTATTCATGCTGTCCAGCACTACAAAAACTCAACAAGTGTCTACATACCATATTTCTAGGGCTAGGTGGAGCCAATGCAATTTGTTGTGCAAATTCCATATCTTTTTCAAGTTCATCCTCCGCAAAATGATTGTTTGCATGCCTGAACATGTAAAACAAATTAATATATAAATGTGAAGCTAGTCTATTAATTATATTAAAAAATGCATAAGAACAACTAATGCATGTTAAATGCAAAAGGCAAAGAAAAAATATGAGAATTACCATTCCAACTCACTAGAGAGAACGCTGGCATGACAAAATGGGCAAGAGGAAAACATCATAGTCAATTTCTGCAAAAACAACAAGACAAGGTTTATGTAATAATTTAAAGTAAACATATTTTCTTTCAAACACAATTATCTAGAATACTGAAGGAATTTATAAAAGAAAATCGATAATGTGCACAATGAAAAGTCTAAAACTCAATTAGAGATATATGAGGGTGAGGAATATTGCAGAAATTTCAGCAATCTCTATGCTGTATTTTCACACTGTTGGCTACCGGTCAACAAATACAATAGAATATGGGAGCATTGTCCCATGATGCAATACTTTATAATTTGTACTGTGAAACCAAAAAGAGTACTCATTTACCATAATTTTATGCTATCCATTGATATTATTGAATGTTTTCTGGTTCTGTAGTGACAGCCTTGACTAGCATAATTTGACATTTATAATGCTCTTTCTGGTACAAATTATGACACAAACTCAAAATGCATTTAGAAATAAAGGAACTATCACTTAACATTCTTGCTAATTTTTTCATCTGACTTACAACAATATTTAGGTTGGTATCGTAGCCATAGGGAAAATTTCATTTTTCTCCCAACTTTAACCAAATTCTACATCTAAATTAACAAGAGTTTTATGAGAGATTAAGATGAAGCACTAAAGTAAGGCATTTTGTATGAACTAAATGACCCACTAAAGGATAGCTCAAGGCATTCTAGCATTCAACGACTGACAATTTGTGGCTGGCGTCATACCACAGTGGTATTGTGTAAGCGATGTATATGCTAGGTCACTGATCCCTAGTGTTGCCTCCTTATGGAGATGTAATGGTATGTTCTCTAGTGGGCCTGCAAGCTTTTGCAGAGGGTTGACATACTGGCTTCGATGATGAAAAACAAAAGGGCTGCAAATTTCGCTTACCTAGCAAGAACTATTTCAAATTCTTAGTTTTCTTAGGGAAACTTTGAATAATTATTGTTTCCCAAATTTTACCTCAAATATCAAGTATATTTTTCCATACATGACCTAGGGAACATCTATTTGTTTCTACCCTTCTCCAACAAAAGCATTTGAATGTGAGTTTTCATGGCAACTAAAACTACGAGCTTTTCCTCGGATTTGAGGTACTTTTGTTTGGTTTAGAAAGTAAGGGTTGCGCTGCTCTATGTTGGTGGAATTCATCACCATGAAGGCCCTACTGACCATTGAATACTTCGGAGCGCAGGAAACACTCGACAAAGAGCAAAAAAAGAAGCCAAAAAGAGGAGGAAGAAAGGAGGAGAGAAGTTACCTTTGATGGTCAAAGCCCGGTAGGATGAATGAAGAAATTGGAGGCGGGAGGAGAGGTGGGGCTTGGCGCAAAATGAATCAAGAAATTGGAATCGGTCTAACAGGCTAGAATATATTAGAAGATTGGAAGTCGGGCACTAATTGCTCGTATTGTTTCAATTCGAGCTTAAGCCTTGCAGGCAAGCTCGGCTCAACAAACATAATCTTTAGTGGAGCCCAAATGAGATTTTATGTCTAAATGTTTGCTAATAGTTTACATCAATCCCCTCCGTGAATTCACTGTAAGATGTTCTCTGATTAAATGAATGGGTCTGAGGACTTTTTAAAAAAAAGAAAAGAGAGAAATCAATTTCGAACCTAAACTCATGAATCAAGTTTTAACTCATTTGAGGAGAGGGAGGAGAGTCATAACCCAAGTGAAACAAAGTTTGACATGAATCTTGAAATTTAACTCGACCTAAAAGCTTGAGTTCTTAGGTGAGAGTCCAATAGTTTATATAAAGTATTTTATTTTTATTTTCTTTTAGTTTCTTATGCGAGACTAAACTCCCGTTTTGATATTCAACAATACTCATCTTTTACACATTTCTCCAAAATATGTATATATAGATATATATATATATATATATATATATATCACCCTTCAGATGTGAGTCAACATTAATTCCTCTCACTTAGTCCAACCTACTACTCATAATTAAGCTTTGTGGCCAATTTCTCTTTCAATCACCCACTGATGAGAGTCTAGCTCTTCAATATCATTAATCGCTTATCAGGAGTTACCGCGAACCCGCTCATATAAGCCAGTCCATTAATACCACACACTCTCACCCTAAATCAAGACACTTGCTTCATAAGTATAAGCAAAGAGCTTGCACACCAATCTTGTATGTTTAGACCTAATCCGAAGGCCTAGATCCACTAATCGCACCATATCGCGACTATCATGTTACTATAACTATTTTAGAAGAATATGCATATCTACTTGCAACCAAATTGATCATGTCGATTTTTTTTAAAGTAGTCAAGACTATCGGATCCTAAGTTGAATCCTCCGTGCCAGTCTTTTTCTTCATCCTGAAATCTTTCAACCCCACTAGGAGTAATAAGATAATTTATGTAACTTACTATTTAATTTCATCAGTTTATCTATGAATTATGTAATTAGCTTATATATATATGATGTCTATCGATTTACCTATATATTTTATAAAAACTTATCCATGTAATTGTGGTTTATAGACTTTCGTAGATTTTTGCAACTTTATATATGGATTGTATTATTAATTGTGACTTATAGAATTATGTAGATTTTGATAAGTTTATATATAGAATCTTATATTATTATCCCTGTAATACAATATTATTAATAATGAATTCTGATATTAGTATTTATGTAATATGTTGTTAGTACTCATTGAATCTTGTATTAATATCTATAATGTTATTAGGATATATAGAATTGTATATGTTTTTGTCGATTTATCTATGGTTCTATAAGTTTATCCATGTAATTTTGAGTTATAGAATTTGATTGGTTCATATATGGAATTTTATGTTAACATTCCTAGACTCTAGAGTAAGTATTTACGGATTCTAATATTAATATTTATGGAACTCGTTGTTAGTACTTATTGAATTTTTTTAATAGTATATTATGTATTTGTAAGTGCAATTTTATGTAAAGTTAAATTCGTGGACATAATGCAATTATAAAATGTGATGTACAATCTAAAAAATATATATAATCAAGTCATATTCTTTGTAGAAGATTGATATGTGCGAAAGAATCCAAGTTTTATTTGTTGGAAAAAAAATTGAAAAGTGGAGATGAATGAAATCAAATGACTAGATTCTTGCAATAATAAGATAAATTTATTTCTTGAATAAATTTGTCGTCCATTTGTTACGATTGAAAATTTCAAAGGTAATATATTCTCGGAATACAAGACTGCCATGAATCAAGGTGCAACTCGTGAAATTGAATCTTGATTTGAACAAGAGTTAATTGTAACAGCAAATACTAATGTATTTGAATGATTCAAAACAATAGCACCATCTTCTATTTATAAAAATAAAAGAACACCAACTAAAAAGTACTAGTAGTTAGATAATTAAAAAGTAGTTACATAACTAAAAATTAGTTATGGTAGTTAAAAGATCAAAAAATGCTAATTAAATAGCTAACAAATAGTTGTAATCATGAAAATGTGTCTAATCTAAATATCTACTCACAAAATTATTTATTTTAAAATAACACCATAAAAATACTAATAATTCTAACATGATTGAAAGAAAGAAAGAAGTGTTTTAGCATTATTTAAATCTCGATTTGAATCATGATTGATTCAAACTCAGGCATGGAAATTATCCTAGTTCACTTAAGGGATATAAGTTCGATGTGAATCGAACGTGGATCAATTTGAACCGATCGCTCGTCTCAAGGCGGCTGGCAGACCGGCATCGATCCTCTCTACAAAACAATCGCAGCAATCGCTAGGGCTAGCGAACCGATCGACCTCTCTCTCAAAGCAACTATGGTTGGCAGACCGATCACCCCTTTCCCCCAAAACGACCAAGGGCAGCATCGTTATGGGTTATTGAGCTCAAACTTGTTTTGAATTAATAGGCTATCCACCTGGGCACCCAAAACAATTTCGATCTAAGGGCAATATAAAGCCCAATCAAAACTTTGCAGCTAACATGGTCTCTAAGGCTGTATCTAAGGAGAATATTCTATTTACAATATTAAGCATAGTTTCTCAGGCCCAACTTCAACGGATCATGTCAACTTTGAGTATCCAAAATGGGGATAATCACACTCATGTTAATGCAGCAACAACCAAATAAAAGACACCACCATTTTTGTCTAAACTTTTTTTAATCGATGGATTATTGATAGTGGTGCATCAAACCACATAATATCATCTCTGAAATTAACTTTACATGAAGCCAAAATGAAACACCAAAACCTCCAAATACACGTGTAAATTGCATGGGTAAATCACACCATGCGGTGCATCACATGACATGTTAATGATAGGATTTCATAAGGCACATAACAGCACAAATTTATACCATAAATAAACTCAACCATAAGAGTCTGGATACAAGTTTCACAGGCCATAACAAGCCTTCTAGATACACATCCAAAATACAATGCTAAAGTCCAAAATACACGCGTCATGGGAGAGAGGTAGCGAGGTGGAGAAATGGTGCAGTAGGGAGGGGGAGATGGGATTAATGGAGGTGGGGAGGGTGGCGTGCACGGTAAGGGAAAAGGAAGAAGAAGAAAGGAGAAGGACGGGGGGTGGCAGGCTCTATGATGCACGCATTATGGGTTTTTTTATTTTTTATTTTTTATTTTATTTTTAAATTTGGGGTATTACATAAAAAATACTCAATGCCTCCCGTATTGCTACCCAATGGAGAGAAGGTTGATATTATTGCAAAAAGGTTGATACCTTTAAATTCTGCCTTCTATTTATATGACGTACTTTGTGTGCCCAAGTTTAAGGTCGATTTGATGACTGTTAGTCGACTAACAAGAGGATCTAAATTGTTTAGTGACTTTTTTTTTCCTTATTGGTGTGTTTTGCAGGATCCGGAAACGAAGAAGATGATTGGTTTAGGTAAGGAGCGTAATGGTCTGTACTATTTGGTGGCATTAGCAATGGTCACTTCTACCACTAACCTTTGGCATAATAGTTTAGGCCATATTTCACCATCTCGTCTTGCCCTCATTGCTAAAAATTTCTTGAATATTTTCATCGATATAAGTAAAGATTATCAAATATGCCCTTTGGCAAAACAAAGTTGTTTACCTTTTGATATTAGTTCACTTTCAATAAAAATCTGCTTTTGATATTATTCATTGTGACATATGGGGGTCCTTATAAATAATTTTCAATTTCTGGCAATTTCTATTTTCTTACAATTATTGATGACTACACACGTTTTATTTGGGTTTATCTAATGAGACAAAAAGGTGACACTCAATCACTTTTAAAATATTTTTAGTTTTGTGGTGACACAATTTTCGTCTCACATCAAAGCATTTCGTAACGACACTAATGCCAAGTTTCTTTCTCTTCAACCTTTTTTTTTAAAGAAAAAAGTATTGTTTTTAAACATTCTTGTATTTACACGCCCCAACAAAATGGAATTGTGGGACGGAAACACCGTCATATTTTACAAATTGCATGCACCTTAATGTTTCATGCTAATTTTTTTACTTATTTTTGGGGCGAATGCATGTTATCTGTTGTTCATATCATTAATCGTCTTCCATCACCAATTCTTTCCTTCCAAACTCCATTTGAATGTCTTTATAATAAAACTCCTTCTTTCTTCCATCTTCGGACCATTGGTTGTTTGGCATATGCTACGAATTCTCGTATCATACATAAATTCTCTCTTTGTGCCATTAAATGTGTTTTTATTAGTTACCCTCTTGGTCAAAAGGCCTATAAATAATTCTATCTTACAAATCAACAAGTTTTTACTAGTAGAAATGTTTTCATGAAAACATTTTTCCATGTGCTTCTAATAATTCTACTCATTCCATTCCTCCCTTGGACCACAATTCCGACTAAATTCCATTACCACTTCGGGTGCAAGAGTACCAATGCAATCAGATCTTGCTCTCTCCATCCCAACCATCATCCTTTCTTCATCTAAGTCTTACCAAAGGTACTAAGTATCCTCTTTCAAACCATCTTTCCTACCACAGATACTTACCACACCATCAAACTTTTATTACTCAAATTAGTGCCACTATAGAGCCTCGAACCTACACTAAGGCTGCGACTTCACCTAAATGGCAGAAAGTAATGCAAAGAGAATTGCCGGGTCTCGAAGAAAATGGCACATGGACTATGACTCCACTACTGGCTAAAAAAAACTTAATTGATTATTGTTGGGTCTATAAAATCAAATACAAGGCTGATGGCTCAATCGATCGATACAAAGCACGACTAGTTACGAAAGGCTTTATACAACATGAAGGTGTCAACTATTAAGAAACTTTTTCTCCCACTGCCACGATAGTCTCTATCAGATGTCTTCTAGCTATAGCAGCAGCAAGAGGTTGGTCCCTTCACCAACCTGACATCAACAATGCCTTTCTCCATGGTACACTTGAAGAAGAGATTTATATGTCTCCTCCTCCTGGGCTTTGTAGACAGGGGGAGAACAACATGGTATGCAAGCTGCACAAACCACAATATGGTCTAGAACAAGCATCTCGATAGTGGTTTGCAAGATTTTCAGAAGCTATTCAATTAGTCGAGTATGTACAATCCAAAGTTAATTATTCTTTATTTGCCAAGAAATATGACAATTTTTTTACTGCCCTGTTTATCAACGTTGATGACATTTAATTACCGAAAATGATCTTTTGAATATTGCTGCACTTAAGGAATTTCTTCGTTCTCATTTTCACATTAAAGACTTGGGAAATTTGAAATATTTTTTTGGGTATTAAAGTGTCTACTTTGGCAATAGTATCTTTATCTACCAACGCAAGTATGCCTTAGAGATTGTTAAGGAAGCATGATTACTTGGTGCTGGTCCCATTAATATTCCAATGGTAAAAGGTCCTTAACTCTCAGATAAAAGTGACGTGTTGAAAGATGCAGCCCGCTATAGAAGATTGGTTAGAAAGTTAATTTATCTTGCTGTTTCCAGACTAGACATCACTTATGTAGTTCATATATTGAGTAGGTTTATGCATCAACCCAGAAAGTCACATAAGAAAGTGGCCTTATGTATAGTTCAGTATATTAAAAATGCTCCAAGTCAAAGGCTATTCATTTCCTCTAAAAGTGATATCAAATTACAAGCTTTTTGTGATTCTAATTGGGCAGGTTGTCCGGTTACTAGAAAATCAACTTCTGGCTATTGTATTTTCCTCGGTCCTTCATTAATTCTATGGAAGTTGAAGCGCTAGAAAACTATTTCTCTATCATCAGCTAAAACAGAATATCGAGCCATGATAGGAACTTGTGAACTTTCTTGGCTTCGGTATCTTCCTAAAGATTTGGAATTGCAACATTCAGAACCTGCCATTATTTATTGTGATAATAAAGCGGCACTACACATAGCGGCTAATCCGATCTTCCATGAGTGCACTCAGCATATTGAAATGGATTGTCATTATGTAGGAGACAAGATACTTGATGATTCCATCGTCACCAGATTCATGAGCTCTATAAATCAATTGGTAGATGTTTTTACCAAAGCTCTTGGAAAAGAAACTTTCGGTCTCATGGTTTGCAAGTTGGGAGTTGGAGACATTCACTCTCCAACTTGAGGGGGAGTATTACGAAAAAAAATACTTTACAATTGGAATGAATATCGATTCAGGAAATCATATCCTCCATGGATAGAATGTCTATCAACTATATTAGGAAGATGCTAATCATCATAATTTATTTCGACATGTATAACATAATCAATAGTTGTATTATAGATAGCTGCATTATAGGTAGACTTTCCTTATAGAAGAAATTCCTGCATGTATAAATAGTGGCAATGCCAATATGTAATGCAAGCCTCTTAGCATATACTTCTCCATTCTCCTTCTTGCTTTTTAGTAAACGAGCTGAGCGTGAGCGAGCTTGGAGTTGCTCAAGCTCGGCTTGGAAATAATCTTGATCCAAAATCATTTGTTTAGGCTCGGCTCACTTGATCTCAAGCCAAGCTTGAGCTGAATAAATTCGAGTCTGAGTTTAATATGATTCGGACTTCACCGATGTCATCTCGAGCATAGATACACTTTAGGGGTGTCCTTTATTCTTATTTTAGTATTTATTTAAAAAAAAATTATGTATATCGCATTCAAACGCGGGTGGGGTGCGTTAGAACGCGTTTACGAATGGCTGCATCAAGTTCGCAAATACAGAGAACGCAAAATATGCGTTCGAATGCGATTGAACATGTTCGAACACGGTCGACAAAAATCCACTATTTCTAGAGTTAATAATTATCATTTTTGAACTGTTTGGTTAGTCTATAAATGTGTGGATAGCAACCAAGGAGTGATTATTGAATGAACTGAGTTTTGCCCTAGTCTTCTTCTTCTTCTCTCTCGTTCTCTCATTCCTCGGCGCTGCCACTTCTAACCTCCCTCAACCGGCCACTCACCCTAGTCTTTTAAGGGCAGCCCATTCCTCCCCTTTTTTCTAATCTCTTTATTACCTTGCCCTAACCCCTTCTATCATCCATAATCCTTCCACCACCACTTACCCACCGGTGCCACCCCATTACCGTCGATCTACCACCATCTATCATCACCTAGAATCTTATGCCTCCATCCACAGATCTATAGACAGACTCCCTAACGTTCGTCTATTTCTCGGGCGATATCTCGAGATTCCATCGTCCGATTTTTCTGAAATTAGATTTGAAAAGATCTTTTTCAAGGCTACAACATATAAAAATTTCGTGTTGATCCGACCACTGCATCTTCCGGGATCTATTTTCAAAGTTCCGTGCCAGATTCTGTCCAGATCTGAAAATGGGATATATCAAACCTTATCCCAAGAGAAGATCGTATCAGAGTCAAGCTTGAGCTAGAAATGAGCCAAGAAAAGAGGAGGAAGAGAGGAAAGAGAAAAGAGAAGATTAGAGGTTAGCGTCGGCCTATTCACTCTCGTCGGCATCATCTTAATCCAAAGTGAGGGAGAAGGGAGGTGGGAGAATGAGGAGAGATGAAAGGAGAAGTGAAGCAAGAGTTTGAGGAGAGATGAGAGGGTAAGAAATTGAGAGAGGGAGGGAGAAAGAAAAGAGTTACCAGGGGAATAGTGATGAGAGGAGGGTTTGGTGGCCGCCGACGTCGAGAAGGCTAGCGACAATGTTGCCATAGTGGTTTGCATTTTGGATTTTGAGTTGAAGAAGTGTGAAACGAGATAGGAAGGAGAATAGTATGAGTTCTGACGACAATGCTGCCATGGTGGTTTGCATTTTGGATTTTGAGTGGAAGAAGAGTGAAACGAGATGGGAAGGAGAATAATATGAGTTTATCATAGGGGGAAAGAGAAGATAAATAAAATAAGAAGAAAAAATATGAGTACTCCATACTTGAGTGGCTGGAAAAATGAGATGGAATAGGTCATAATCTCATTGGGAAAAGAATGAAGTTTTTAAAATGGTTGAGGATAAAAGTAAATAGATAAGCAAAAACTATTAAAATAAAACTGACTGAAATAATAGCCATCAAAACCCAACTACTATAACTCTTATATATATATATATATATATATAGAGAGAGAGAGAGAGAGAGAGAGAGAGAGAGAGCCGAGCTTAAGCAAGCCAGCTTGTACTCAGGCTCTAATAAACAATGAGTGTACTTCTTTTCTACCCTATAAAGACATCGATATATACTAACTACACTCATGAATAAAATGAAAATCATAGATAATATATGCAAAATGTCGTACATATAAGAAAAAAAAAGTTTACATAATGACTTACATTACTTGATTTGTCATATTGAACTCTCTTTCTTTTCTGTAAATAAAACTATAGTACAATATATTATCAGTTAAGTTTTTTAAAAAATATAACAATTTGTTAAAATAAGTATATAAGATATCATACTTGAATTGAACGACTAGATAAGGAAGAATATGCATCCTCCTTAGTTGGTTCATCATGATTAGGATGTTCAATATAAGCCAAATTTGGTTCATCGAGATTTTTGTGTTGAGAAATATCCTATGTTTAAAACGAATATGTCATAATTTTATAACTCACTCTTTTAAGCAAACACCATATATAAAGTAAAAACATGTATCTTATCATCAAATTCAACTAGTATATTATTAGTTTGGTCAATATCAGCTGACCTCCTCATTAATACTTTTATTTCAATTAACTCACATTCAAGAAAATTCACTCTTTCTCCTAATGTATAACGTTCTTCTATAGCTTTTTCTGCAATATATCAAGGTGAAGATACATCTCATGTTACATCTTAAAGTTGGGACCCAAACCTAGTCTACAAATATGGCCGTCTCTTTCTACACCAAATATTTGAGAATAGATGTTATTATGATTTTTCTCTTTTTCCACACCCTCTAGTTGGCTGGCGGCTATTTTTTTCATCTCAGACTAAAAATATATATAAATCTTATTTAGGACTTTATGTTAAAATAAAATAATGAAAAGAATTAATAGCGTATAAAACATGTCAATAATTAACATCTAATGTTAATTAGCTTTGTTAATAAGCTTTTAACAAAAAGACTATTGTTAATTGGTGGAGACCTTTAAAACAAGTCTAATTTTAAATTATTTTAGAGTTATATTAATTTTTTATTTTCAAATTAAACAATAAATATATTTAAGTTTAATTCTAAAACTATTTAATATTAATGTTATTTTGGCTTGTTTAGTTTGAGGCTAAGGTCCGAACTTAGATTAGTTGGTCTTATTTTATACTCTTAATTTTTTACTGAGTAAACTTAGTTAGGTATAAAAAAAATGTTTAATTACTGAAGTAGGATAGGAGTCCTTAAACTCAAACCAAACGAATTAAAGGTCTAGTTTTCCAACCATATTTTTTTTATTAAAGATAAATTAACATTACAAACTTTTACTAGTTATTTTAATATAGTATAAATATATCATATTATTTAATAAATAAAAAATTCAAGATAGAAAAACTGGATAGCACTCTAAAACTAATGCATCAAGCTCTAAAAGGGATTAAGCTCGGTATTTGGATCTTTGGAGCCCTCCATTGGAAATGCACTAAATAGGGTGTTAAATGCAAACTTCTCTATAAACAAAATCTACGAATCAAAGTATGTGACTCTCAAATTATCCACGAATGACGACAACGAAGTGGGCCCCATCGGATCTTAAAACAAGATCTGGGATATGTCCAAGCACCATCTCACCGTCCAATCCATATAATAAGTTCCGGGACAAATACACTAATCCAACGGCCGCAGACGTCGCTTGGTACATTCCAGGCGTCAGGCCACGACCCATTCTGCATACGTGTCAAGATCTCAACCTCTTGAGGGTACCCTCTCAGGTACATCGAACCTAGACGCCTTTCCGTCGCCCCTCTCTCCAAATGAAAGCCGATAGCCTCCAAGGTTTCATACAATTGGTTACTACCACAGCGTACGATTTACTGAGTTTCCGACAATCGACCTTGCATACGATCGTTTTTAAGCTCCATAAAAATCCCATAAAAGCGGAGCTACGCCGATCGTCCAATCCACACAACGCAACCAAATATTTATAATTTAAAAGCAATTCTTACCAATCCGAGATCTTTATCCATGGCTCCGAGCATGTCGATCGCCTTCTTCTCCGCCGATCCGGTCGCCGGGAAGCGGCGGCCATTGGCGGCTGCGGAGGAGCTGAGGCGGAGGAACGAGGAGTTGGAGAAGGAGGTGATGGAGGCGACGGCGAGGGAGGAGGCGACGAGGGTGGAGTTGGAGAAGACGAGGGAGAGGCTTCTAGCGGTGGAGGAGGCGGAGGAGCGGCTCTGCGCGCAGCTCGGCGATTTGGAGGCGGAGGCGGTGGTCCAGGCGAGGGAGTACAGGATCCAAGTCAAGGCGCTCGTGGAGGAGCTCGCCAGGGCGAGGAGGATGCTTGGCTGCGATGCCGGCGAGATCTCGATCGGAGAGGAATGGATCGGAAGATGATACTTTTTCTTACGGGCTGATGTTAAAGTGAATTGGGAGAGAGAGAAATTAAAAGAGTTTGATACTTTAATTTGGCATCGAAAACTTTTCCTTCATATATTATTTTGATTCGTCTTATTTGATTTGATTTTAATTTGATCGCCTTCGAAAATCGAAAAATGCGCGGGTTCTACGTGAATTCGCGCGCAAATAGAGTGGGCCCATGAATTTATGACAATAAATAATCGTAATTGAGGATGTTATACAACTGAAAGACGCCTTCGATGATTGGAGAAGTCGGGTAGTTGCGCGGATGGGAAGTAAATCTTTGCCATAGAACGATTTAGGACCTTTAAATTATTGTCGAATTTTACATTTATATTCTTATTTATTTGGGGCGAAATTACAGTTTAACCCCCTCCTGTTTCACGATGCCCCCCAATTGTTTGAATTTAATGCCGTTCACTCTCTCATTGACAGAAAGCTAAATTGACCAAATTCTCCCTATATTTTAAGTCATGAGTTGTGAAAAGTTCTCTTTCCAATTTTTTTTCTTCTCTTTTACTACTTATCTTTCATCCTCTACAGATTTAGGATTCAAGTTCTTTGATCCAGAGAAATCAGGTGGCATTTTGTTTACTTTTAGTTTTTCTTTTCTCTATTCTCTATTCTCATTATCCTCTAACAATTTCTTACACTGTGAACGTTAGGGTTTGATAAGGTATTGTCGATCTCTATTATAATCTCATTCAACTCCAAAAGAAAAGAATAGTATATACATTCTAATTCTATTCTTACCTTCGATTAATAAAAATAGTTGATTTGAGAATGTCTTTTTCTCTATGTAATAGATTTGGTCTTTTTCCTAAAATATGTATTACAGATTTTAAATCCGTAACGGATTCTTCTAAAATATACTTGTTTGAATTGTGTGGTCCCTACTGTTGTACATCTTGGCATCTATTCTTTGTGCGCACAGTTGGATTTTCTACAATATTATAATAATAGATTTCATAAGAATACAATTTTAAAGGATACCTCTAATTATTGTGGTACCCAATGTTGTACATTCTTTACATAATATGCTTTATGTTGTTAGTTTGTTCCCTAGAATTTTAATAGTGTCTTGTTGTACATTTTATCACCGCTGTCATCCCCTTTAAATTGTAATAATGCAGTTATTAATAGTCCCATTATGTTGGCAATGGTTTATTTTCTTTGGTTTCTATAAGGTTGAATAGTCGCCCTAATTTATATATATTGATATGAACGTAAATGGTAAAACCACTTTTGTAATGATTGACACTGGTGTAACCCACAACTTTATGCTGCTTATAGAGGCTAAATGGCTCGGCCTTAAACTAGAAAAAAATGATAGCCGTAAACTCCAAGTCTTGCTCTGTCTTAAGTATGGTAAAAGACGTTGAAATCCAACTTGACAAACTGACATAATGGTGACAAATTTTAATAACTTTTAATTTATTGTCAGTTTGGAATTCTTATTATTGTCAAAGTCATGTCAATGCCATATCTTGGAGCGGTGGAAATTTTGGACAAAGCTATATTATATGTTATGCAGACTAACAAATGTCAAAATGCATAAGACACTAATGACAATAAATAATAAGGGCATAGCTGAAGAACTACGAACGCGCGACCAAGTCAGTCGCACATTCTATAAGGAAGAATATGACATCCCATCAAAATTTTGGTCGAAATCAAAGTGTCACGATAGTCTAAGGACTTAAGCGATGCAATAACGAAGTCTGACTCAAGAAACACTATAATAATTAGACAAAACTTGATTTTATCCATTGTTGCTAGATAATCCCTGAGTTTATCCATTGGGTAATGGATAAGGATAAGAGATAACCATTCTTGATACTATCCTTAGTCTTCTAAATATCTTGAAAAGTCTTCTTTTTTATTTCTTACTTTAAACTATCTTTACTTCAATGATTACTTTATTTTACAAAAAAAGTGGAGTATCGTGCCGACTAGTAAACTGATCAAAAATGTTAAGTCTATGACATGATACTATTTTTCTTTGAAATTTAGAGACAATTCCAACATAGCAAAAATATATTTATTGATCGAATATAAGACCATATGCAATCAAGCTCAAAATCTCTATATTTACTGCACTCTAAAATTTTAAGCCACTATTTTAAATTATGCATGTATCCTTTATTTTATAATTTAATTACTTAATTAGTTTTACTAATCAATTTTAAAATTAAGTCTAATATTAAATTATTTTAGAGTTATCTTAAAATTTTAATTTTTCAAATATACAATAAATATTTTTTCTAGTTTATTATTTAAAGTCACAGATCCTAAAATTATTTGGATAATCCAAATGTGAACACTAAATATTAAAATATATCAAACATTAAATACATCATGTTAGGTTTTTATTGTTGGCAATTGTGTACAAAATATTTTAAGTATTTTTATACATGTACATGAGTTTTTATACAAGTCTAGAAAGTATTTGTTTTGATGGATTGCAAGATTAATGGTGAAAAGGTTACGAGTTCACACCGCGTTCATAGCGCGTTCATAAGACATTCACACAGACAGAGAGCAGTGTTCAGAAGCACGTTTGAACGCTTGCGTTCGCACAGACAGAAACACCGTGTTCGAACGCGGGTATATGCGTTCGCACAGATAGAAACACCGAGTTCACAAGCGCGTTCGAACACGGGTGCAAGCGTTCGCATAGACAGAAAGTGTTATTTATGCGCACGTTCGAACGCACTCGGGCCGCGTTCGAACGCACCTAAGAAGTTTGTCAAAAAGTTCAATAAATTCTTTCGGAAGCCAAACAAGTTGAATGCTGAAAAACTTGAGAAAAACAAAGCCTTTGTGAAAAAGAAGAATGCTGTGAGTTCGAATACTGAGGTGAGCAACAACAATGTCAAACAGAAAAATAAGAATTCTGAGAATAAAGTTTGATGTTTCGAATGTTCTGTTTTGGACACATCGCACAAGAATGCCCTAATCGTCTTAAGAGGAAAGGTAAAGCTATGAAAGTCACTTGGGATGACTCAGATGAATCTGATGATGATTCTGAGAAAGATGAAGAAAACTTTATAACTTTTGTCTTCTCTCTACTTAATACTGACTCTGTTGTTGATATTGATAATACAGATAATTAGGATATGTTACCAGTTGAGGAAGATGAATCTGAAATACAAAATACATATAATGACTTGTATCTGGAGTTGTTTAAACTCAAGAAAAGCAATCTTAGACTACTTCAACGACTCAAGGTAATCGAACCAGAAAAAAAAATCAATTTGAGGAGAAGTACAAATTGGAACTTGAACGTGTTAAAGACCTTTCTGAACAACTTGACAATGCGAAAAATAAGATGAAGGCTGATAAAATTGAACTAGAGCGATTGCAAAAGGAAGTGATATTTCTTAAAGGGAAGAACAAACTAGACAAGATTTTAAAGCTCAGATTTTTAGAAAAGACAGGTATGGTATTGGATACACTAGTAATTCAAATAATAATAAAACTATCTTTTATTTTTGCAGGTATACAAAAGCAAGAAAACTTGAGATCATCAACCGCATTTTCAAAGAAATCCTAGATAAATGTCTCTAAACTGAAGTTCAATCAACAAACCGGTAACTCTTTAGCAGCGCCAAAGGTAAACTTTAGTCACACTCAACAAAAGGTGAGTAGAAAAGGTTTTGTTCCGACATGCTATCATTGCGAGATTCTAGGGCATATTTGACCTTATTGTAATTTTTTGCAAAAACCTAGAAGTGCTTTCATTTATGGGGTGAAAACAAAGGCCATATGGGTTAAGAAAAGTGATTTGAAATGTTATGTTGTGTATACAACGTTGAAAGCTTTAAATTGGGACTTGTGGAATTTAGACATTGGTTGTTCAACACATATGTCGGGTAACAAGTCCTTATTTTCTAATCTCGATGAACATGAAAGGGGAGTTGTGACATTCAGAGATGGTAATTCATCTGAGGTAATAGGTAAAGGAAAGGTAAGTACTCTAATGGCTCCTATTCTTAAAAATGTTCTTTATGTTAAGGGCTTGAAAGCAAATCTATTGAGCATCAATCAATTTTGTGATGAAGATTATGAGGTAAAATTCTTCAAAAATGATTGTACTAGTCTAGATCATGATTGTAATGTTATATGTTATGGATTTAGAACATCTGATAATTGCTATGTTGTTGGAACTTCAGATAAACTGAAATGTAACAGTGCCTCTTTCGACATTGCAGATTTTTGGTATCAACGTCTTGGACATGTGAATCACAAGGAATTATTTAATTTGTCCAAACAAGAAGTGGTAAGAGGAATACCTAAGATGAAGGAAATGTCAAAAAGAGTGTGCGATTCGTGTCAAATTAGAAAATAAATTAGGATCTCACACAAGAAGGTAAATGCTACTACCATTGATTGTGTGTTACAATTAGTCCACATGGACTTAATGAGTCCAACAAAAATGGAAAGTCTTGGAGGTAAACGCTATATATTCTTAATGGTCGATGATTACTCCAGATATACCTGGGTTACCTTTTTACGTGAGAAGTCTGAAACCTTCGAAGTTTTTAAATCACTATGCTTGAAATTGCAGAATGAAAAATCTACTATCCTAGTTAGCATTCGTTCTGATCATGGTAGAGAATTTGAAAATAATTTTTTTTTCATATTTTGTGATTCTTTTGGTATTCAACATAAATTTTCAACTCCTATAACTCCTAAGGGTGTAAACGAGCCGAGCCTGAGCGAGCCAGCTGCTGCTCAGGCTCGGCTCGCCACAACATATTTAAAGTGAAAAAAAAGTTGAAATTGAATAACAAATTTTATCTGTAAATAAAATTTACATAAAAGCCAACCAAATTGACTATAAAATTTAAAATTAATCAGTGATTAGCAACCACACCCATTTCAAAACTTTTACCGGTAAATATAATAAAAGCCAACCAAATGAACTTAAATTATACAAAACCTTACTAAAGCCAACCAAATTATCATAACAATTGCAAAATATTAACATAGTACCATTCATCAAAATTTGGCTCAAAGCAATCACACCAATTTCAAAAATTTTACTAGTAAATATAACAAAAGCCAACCAAATGAATTTAACTTAAATTATACAAAACTTTAGCCAACCAAATTATCACACCAATTGCAAAATATTAACATATGGTAATTCATTAAAATTTGCCTCAGAACAAATCTAAATTTTGACATGACATCCAAATCATAAGTCTATCACTTGCTAAATATTACAATATAAAGTACTTAACTTATATCTTACCAAATATTACAACTAAATTTATTTGGCACCCTGAAGTCTCAACACTAAAAAGAAGCTTCATCCTATAACTACAAAAAAAAAAGGAAATAAGTTAATTGCAGCTTAAACATCATTGCAACTAGTATAAACAAACAATGATAGGGAAATTTAGAAAATTCAGTTGTTAATTGGTATGCCATGATCACTGAACATATAAAAGGAAAAGATCTTAGTTTAGCCTAATGGTTGATCATGGCATACCAATTAAGTCAAATAATACTTTTTAATATATCCTTACCTCTTCTATCATCTATGCAAATGAAAATGCTATACAAATAGAAAAGACATACAATATATGATACCTAAAGATTAAACTATATTTGGAATCCTCACAAACACATTATCCATCGCCGATACCTAAAGAAAATAAGATTATAAAAAAAAAGTTAGTAATAGTTTATAAAAGCATAAAATGAGAAAAATTTATTATGAGAAGTATAGTACACATATCCTAGAGGAGCTGATTTGTTTTTTTGATAATTCTCTAATCCAATTTCCTCCACATATTAAAGCATCCACTGTCTCGGAAGACAAAGAGCTTCGAAAATCATTTAGAACTCTACCGCCGGCGCTAAAAGCTGATTCGGATGCAACAGTGGTAATAGGAACCGAAAGGATATCTCGAGCCATCTTGGAAAGAATAGGAAATTTCAACATGTTTAGTCTCCACCATTCTAGAGCATCAAACTTGTCAATCAAACTTGTAGTCTGCACCTCTAAGTATATTTCTAATTTAGATTTCAGAGATTCAACTGCATTTGTTGATTTCAAAATTTTTTTAAACTCTGCTTGACCTTCTGATCCTTTAGCACCAATTAAGTCATCACTCTTATCAAGTTGAGATCTATCATTCATTCCATTATTTTCACCTGATGCATTCTCAAGTTCGTATGATTCAAAAATAGTATACAATACTCAGTGGACCATTTGCATGTTTATTTGAGCTTCTGCAAAGCAATATATTTTTGGAAAACAAAAGTTAATAAGCTTCATTTTGTATCGGGGATCTAATACTGCTGCCACTGCCAATAACATATCACATTCTTCCCAATACTTATCAAATTTTTTTCTCATTTCTATAACCATATCCTTCAAAAAGTAGAATTCACTTTCACATCCTTTGTTTAAAGCTTCTTTCACTTTCCATAAATCAATCAAAAATAGATTTGCAGTAGGATATGAACTTCCCGATATAATTTGAGTAACATCATAAATTTATTTTAAAAATTCACAGACTTTTGTAGCTTTAAACCAATCATCGTCTAAAGGTAGCCATTTGTAATTTACATCTCTCGTTGTATATTGTTTAAAAAATTTTTGATACACAAAAGCATGCTCTAACATAACATATGTAGAATTCCAACGAGTTGCAACAACCAAAGCTAAACCCTTAGAAGTAGGAACAGAGAGTTGTCTTGCAATTTCACCAAACTTATACATACGCGAAGGACTCTTTTTTAAGTAAGTAATACTGCATCTGATATTTTCAATGACATCTTGAATGACATGAATCCCATCTTGAACAACTAGATTTAAAATGTGAGCACAACATCTAACATGAAAAATAAACCCCTTGAAGCACAATTTATCTCTAACTTGAAAGTTATTCATAATAGTCTTAGCAGCAACATCATTGGCGGAGGCATTGTCTAAGGTAATAGTTGATACTTTATCCTCTATTCCCCAAGCAATTAAACAATCAATAATAGCATATGAAATAACAACTCCAGTGTGTGGAGGTTCCAATTGACAAAAGTTGATAATGCGTTTTTGTAAAGTCCAATCAGAATCAACAAAATGAGCAGTTAAAGACATATACCCAATATTTTGATTTGAGGTCTATAAATCTGAAGTCAAACTAATTCTATTAGTTTCTTTCAAAAGCAATTTCACTTCTTTTGCAGATTCATATACTTTCATAACATCACTTCTCATTGTGTTTCTAGAAATCCATTCATAACGTGGATTAAGAACCTTCAGAAGAATATTGAACCATGTATGCTCAACCATATTAAAAAGATACTCATGTACCATCATCATTTTTGCTATTATTTCTCTTACCATATTTTGGTTGTATCCTAATGAAATAATTTTGAGATAATTTTCTTCTATAGTTAAAGTCCCAATAACACTAGATGCAGAAGCAAAAGGAACTTTTTTTTGTCCTTTGCCTACCAAACCAGTGCAAAATTTCACATGTATTTTTATGTGTGAAATTGTGCCTTGCTTAGGAACATTAAATAATGACGGGCAATTATTACATCGATACTTTTCTACCTCTTCTCCATTTTCTTTCACCTTAACCCGCTTGACATACAACCATACATCAGAAGTTCTTCTTCTCCCTTTCATTTGACTATTACTTTCTTCTTCCTTGTTAGTTTCATTATCCTCTTCACCAATATCAATTTCAATAGGTTCATTTTCACTAACAGCATCGAAAGATTCTTAGTTACTGACTCTAACATCTACATAAAAAAATAAAAAACAAAAACAGAAATACTACTTAAATTTTTATAATACTTAATTAGTAAAAACAAAAATAGATATCATAGATACAGTTAATCGCCAAGGGAAACAGCATATCAAATCATCTACAAGGACATACTTTTTGTCCAAAAGATGATATCAAATCTAAGAATTCAAAAGAACAATAAGATATAATCTAGAAACCTAGTTTCATTTGGTTTATCTTTGGTAGAGGGATTACTGTTAAATTTTATATATTTAAAGTTAGACCGCCTTAGTAGTGTCGTCTAAGCGCTATGTGGTGGGGTGACCCTTGATTACTTTTAATCAAGGGGCAATTCATCACCATCTAACAAGTGACCCGTGATTTCTGGAAACCAAAATGCCAAGCAATATAAACTATGCCAAACCAAGTGAACATAAGAAAGCAAAGTCAATAAACTTTTGCAATCTTATGAAAGAAGCCACAACAGGTTACCATAATTTATCAAGATAAAACCATTGAATTATGTGCAATCAAAAGATGCATCTTTTTAGCTACTAAAACTGAAGGCATATGCTAATGAGCAGCAAAATATGTAGCTCCCATGTAATTTTTTATTATAAAACAGGATGTCAATAAAATTTAAATATCCAACAGTCGAATGTATGCATTTGAATTATAGCAACTTGTAAAAAATATGCATTTCAACACATTTCCTTCCAATAGGCTGACTTTGCTTAACATATTTCTGCCCACTGAGCTCAAAATTAGATCTTCGATACTGTTATCAAATATGATAACATTTTCTTTTTGAAGCTGTAGGGCATGGCACAACTATATGAATAAATTAAACTACCATAGTATGAAGAAAATCTCATCATCGTAAGTTGTCATCCTGAAGAGCAGAGAAACGGGACTTTGTCAAAGCCTATGATCATGCTAATTATTTCTCCTGGCATCATGCAGGACTAATGTAAAGAATCATCACAGCTAAAAATCAAGCATCTGTTTCCTTTTTGGAGCTCACTAAAATAAATTTGAGCAAACAAAAATAATACTTAATTCTGGTTTTCAGAATCCTTTCAGCCTACGATTCTAGTATGAATATCTTAAGAACCTGGCTCTGTAGCTTAGAGATGCATCCTAAAAAGATGAGCAGAAGTAGAGAATCATAAATCTATTATGTATGTCACATGATAATTCTCTAAAAAGGTGGTGTATCTAGTATTGATTCATTACGGGGCATGAAAATTACAAAGCTTCATCATGGTGCATGCAGAAAATGCAGTGTAGTTTGCAAAGTTATCAAAGAGCTTATAGAAGAATATCTTTTATATGATGGCTAGGTGCAGGTCATCTCCAAAGAACTTGAAGAGGCATATTCACTACAACTAGCCGCTTACCAACTGGAGCACTGGAACCTATTAGAATATTTTAACATAATTATTTACACGACGCCAATCTGCCAACAGCACCAATTCCACATGCCTATACTCACGAAAGGAGACCAAACAATAATCCAGTAAATTACCAAGGAAACCCAGCAATCTGATGGCAAGGGAAAAGCGAGCTTCTAAAAGCTAATGCCGAGAACCACAAGGGGTATGCCAAGTTTCCTTTCACATAAACCTCCATCTAAACCCTACCTTTCCGATCATACATCATAATTTTATTCTGCATTGCCATAAAAATTACATCCTTCGTCTAGCTAACTGGAAATGCACTATATGACTACTATATGACCTCAATATACCCCAAAACAATCTTTGAACCTATTTAGGGTCTAAAGATAAATTTTAGGAATTAAATTGAAGTCTTTTGGCACAAGATATTGGAGGAGGATGGTAGAGGATACCTCTTGCCAGCTGATGGAGGAGGATGACGCGGCGGCTTAGAGAAGAAAGGTGAGGCGACGATGCGGCGGCGACGGCTTGGAGAAGGAAGGTGAGGCGGAGCTTACAGGAGAACACTGTCACGGGAGGAGGATGATGCGGCATGCGTTTTGGAGAAGGAATGTGAGAACTTAGATTTGGGGATTTGGGTTTTATAATTTACTTTTATACCGAGCCGATCGAGCCGAGCCTGAGCGAGCCGGCTTCAGCTCAGGCTTAGCTCGATATTGATTTCGAGCCTCTTTCAGCAGCTCGGGCTCGGCTCAGCTCTGACCGAGCCGAGCCGAACTCGAGCTCCATTCAAGCCGAGCCCGAGCCGAGCCCGAGTTGCTCGACAAGCTTGACACCCCTGATAACTCCACAACAGAACGGGATTATGAAAAGAAAGAACCGAGTTGTGCAAGAAATGGCTAGGGTTATGCTTCACACTAAAAAGGTTCCTCAAAGGTTTTGGGCTGAGGCGGTCAATACAGCGGTACATGTGATAAATCGTGTTTATCTAAGACCAGGTACAAAAATGATTGCATATGAAATCTAGAAAGGTAAGAAACCTAGTGTTAAATATTTTCGAGTATTTGGTAGCAAATACTATATCTTGCGTGATCGAGAACATTTAACAAAATTTGACATTAGGAGTTGTGAGTGCATTTTCTTAAGGTACTCTAATAATAGCAGAGCCTACAGTGTATTCAATCTTTACACTTTTACTGCTATGGAATCAGCTAATGTTATTATAGATGAATCGACTGTTGATATAACTGAAGCTACTCCTATTCTTGTTCCTGCAAGTACACATGACAAAGACATTGGAAAGGAGCTTGATCTGAAAATTGATAAACAGGACGAGGACAAGGTTGAAATGAACAAAGATGACTGCAACGTACTAGAACCATCTGCTAGAGTGAAACTAAATCATCCACAATTGCAAGTGATTGGAGACGTGAATGAACCAATGAAGATAAGACAACATATCCAAAGTGAGGTATCATTTACTTGTTATACATCTTCTTTT
Organism: Typha angustifolia; assembly: GCF_048772165.1. Taxonomy (NCBI): domain Eukaryota; kingdom Viridiplantae; phylum Streptophyta; class Magnoliopsida; order Poales; family Typhaceae; genus Typha; species Typha angustifolia. Next base: position 2,011,356 of record NC_133240.1, on the reverse strand, counting down.
GAACCTAAAAATATGAAGGAAGCATTGTTAGACAATTCTTGGGTGAATGCTATGCATGAGGAATTAGAGCAATTTTCTAGGAATGATGTTTGGTATTTGTTCCTAGACCTAAGAATATGAACGTAATTGGAACAAAATGGATATATAAAAATAAAAGTGATGAACATGGCAATATAGTTCGAAATAAAGCCAGACTAGTAGCACAGGGATACACTCAGGTTGAAGGTATAGATTTTGATGAGACATTTGCTCTTGTTGCTAGATTAGACTCTATTCGTATACTGCTTGCCATTACTTGTTATTTAAAATTTAAATTATTTCAAATGGATCTTGAAAGGTATCCTGAATGAAGATGTTTATGTGGAACAACCTAAGGGTTTCGAATATCATAAATTTTCTTCTCATGTTTTTAAATTGAAAAAGGCTCTTTACGAGCTAAAACAAGCTCCAAGAGCTTGATATGAGAAGTTGAGGGGGAGTGGATAAGACATTGTTCATTAGACGTGAGAACAAGAGTTTAGTTGTGGCATAAATATATGTGGATGATATTATCTTCGGGGTAACGAGTCAATTTTTAGCTGAGGAGTTTGCAGATCTCATGCACAGTCATTTTGATATGAGCATGATGGGTGAGTTGAAGTTCTTTCTGGGACTTCAAATTACTCAATTGGAGAGAGGGATTTTTATCGCTCAAACCAAGTATGCTAAGGATCTTGTGTCTAAATTCGGTTTAGAAAATGTAAAACATGCTAGAACTCCTATGAGTACAACTACCAAACTAGGTAAAAATATTTCAGGAAAAAGTGTTGATCAAACACTATATAGGAGCATGATTGGTAGTCTTTTGTACTTAACTGCTAGTAGACCAGATATTGCATTTAGCGTTGGTGTGCGTGCTAAGTTTCAGTCTGAACCTAAGGAGGCATATTTGTTTGTTGTAAAACGTATCATAAAATATATCAGTGGCACAGTTGATTTAAGTATCTGGTTTACTTATGACTCGAGTGCTATCATATCGAGATACACGAATTCTGATTGGGCAGGTTCATATGATGACAGAAAAAGTATATCAGGTGGATGTTTTTATGTTGGAAACAATCTGGTTGCTTGGCACAGTAAGAAACAAAACTCGATATCTTTATTTACTGCGGAAGTCGAGTACATTGCAGTAGGGAGTAGTTGTTCTCAGTTATTATGGGTGAAACAGATGGTCAAGGATTATGGCATTGAACAAGATACTATGGTGTTTTATTGTGACAACATGAGTGCTATTAATAAATCAAAAAATCATGTTCAATACTCGTATACAAAACATATTGATATCCGACATTATTTTTATACGCAAGTTAGTTGAAGACAAAATAATAGCACTGGAATATGTTTAGACGGAGAAACAGTTGGGAGATTTGTTTACAAATCCTTTGGATATACAGAGATTTGAGTATCTTCGTACTTCTTTAGGGATTTGTGCTTTGGACTGATTTTTTCTATTTGTGTTTTGGTTTGTGAGTTTTTTTAATTTAATTTTATTTTTTTTAGGTTTTCTTTTACTCTGAAATTTTCTCTTTGGTTTTAATTTCAGATTTGTCGAGAGTTTTATTATTTTATAAAAAAAATTGATGCACTTCTAGATTCAAAAAAAAAATTTCTTGACATATAAATATGGTTTTTTTTTCTTGATTATGAGTTATTATAGTCAATTTTGTCATCTTGTAGTATATTGTTTCATTTCTTATTTATTCACTCTCTCAACTTCTATATTAATTAAACTAAATTTAATGTACTCATAACATATGTATATTCTTGAGTGAGTATGACATCATGAAATATTTTTTTAAATAGCTCACTATTGATTTTGATTTGCACAGTTTAACATCATGCTTAGTCATCAACAGTGTGTTCATAAAAGATTAATGAAAAGGGTTACAATGAGTTAGTGTGAAAGCCATCTTGTTTAGAGTCCAGTTTGATTTAGTACATTGTTTACAAATTCAAAAATGAATGATATATGTGAATATCTACTTGCACATTGTTTGATATGTACTATAAGAAAATGGCTATTTACTCATGTGTAAAAGCTATCATTGCACCTATATGGTTTCAGTAAAACAAATTACAGGAAAAATTCCTGTCATGTTATGGAGAATAAGTCGAAAAGTGCAAATTTAAATACTAAGTCGGTTTGATTACTGTGTTGCATCATTGTTTAAATAGGAAAGTTTGTTTAAGAAGATTGTTTCATGTTATCTATACTCAACTTGTATAAATATATTGTTATGATCAATTAAGATTAATTTAAATTTGAGTGTTGCATTAGAATTGATTATAATATGCTCTTGATGATCTGATTGATCTGTGTATGATTTATTTCATTTGATTGTCATATTCTATGTCTTGAATGTATTTTGAATTTTTAGAATTGCATCTCCAAAAAGATTTTTTTTGAGTTTTTACTAATTTAAAAAAAATGGCGTTTGAACGCAAATTTTTGAGTTCGAACGCGCGGACTGGTGCGTTCAAACGCACTTGGAGGTTCTTTAAATATTGCGTCGGAACCTAAGGGTTTTCATCTTCCATCTTCCAAACCCTAGAAACCCTTCATTTCCTCTCTCCCAAATCTTCAAGATCTCTACATTTTTCATCAAATTTTTCACTTCAAACCCTTTTAAAGGGTTGTTCTCCTCCGGATCTAGAGTCTTTCGACCGAAACTTCAAGTTTTTCTTCACTTTTTGCGAGGTATGATCGTCCATCAAATTTCTTATTTTTATTCATTTTAGCCTCTTGATCTTGGTTGATTTCATGCGTTTTCGAGTTTTGATCACGTTAGAGTTTATATTTTACTGTTTCTTGAGCGATTGAACGTGTCACATTTGCTTTTTCTAGTGGAAGATGGATTTCACTTAGGGCTTTCATGGTTTCTACGATTTTTTGGTTTTCTTATTATTTTTTTGTATGCTTTGGGCATGTGTTGAATTTTGTGCCTTTTTTCTCTCTCTAGAATGCCTAAAAAAGCTGCAGTTTCTAAGAGGCCAAGGCCGCCTTCCTCCCTAACTTCGGCTCCCAAGTTTTTTTCATCCACTACTACAGGGAAATACAAACAAAATTTTGTCACTCATCCGATTATCTGTGAAAGGCCAATTGTCATTTCTGATTTTTGTGCCTTAGGGATAGAGCAGATATTTACTAAGCGAGGATGGCTGTCAGTATGTCGGATGGATGGGACAGCATATGTAGAGGTTGTCCGGGAGTTTTTTAGCAATGCCACTGTTTTGGTACGTTGTATACGGTCCACCGTACGTGGGGTTTCTGTATACTTGGACTCTGATGTAATTGCATGTCACACCTTATTTCTCTCTACACCATCACTCCCAAAACTCGACATTCAAGTATCAGTCAGGATCAGGACTTCCTCCTTCATGTGATGCTGTCAGGGATTTCTATTGATTTGGCTGTCATAATATACGATTCTATTTTGACGGCTGCAAAGAAAGAAGCCCCTCGTGAAGGTTTGCCGTTTGGTATTTTTATTACCAAACTGTGCACTCGGAGTGGGGTGAGAGTGGATGCCACAGAAGCTTCTCTTACTACACAAAAATCATTGGATCAAATAACAATTAAGAGGAGTCTAGCTCATGATCAACTGTCTCCTTACAGCCGACCTCCTCTTCCGCCGTTGGACGTCCATCACACCGCAATAGTTCTACTGATAGTTCTAACGATGATTCATATCACCCTGAGGGGAGTTACCACAGTTCTTTGACAGGTTTGATCAGCTTAGCACTTAGGTGCAGGACTTACATTTGGCCGTGAATGATTTACGGGCTGAGCAAGCTCGTTAGGGGACCATGCTCGACTCCGTGTTGTCGATTTTTCATCGTCAATTTCCTCCTAGTTCTTAGTCTTTGGAAAGTTGTTTCAAAAGGGGGAGAGTTAGATGTGATCGGAGTGAGTTTATTAGGAGTTTTAGGAGGAGTTTACTGGTGTAGGGGGAGGAGTTTACTAGTGTAGGGGGCGTTTACTGGTTGAGAACTTATGTTTGCTTGAGAACTTGTGAACTTGTGTTTACTTGTGAACTTGTGTTTGCTTGAAATCTTATGTTTGCTTGATAACTTGTATTTGAATTGTTTTTCACTTCAAGTTATTTTCACTTGATCTTAGATTAGTATATTTTTTTATTTGCAGGGATTGAAGTGCTAAATCTTCTAGACTTGTTGAATGCTCATTTAGGATTCTTTGTAATAACTTGTAATCTAGATGTTTTGTCACAAATTGCCAAATGGGAAGATTGTTAGGTTTTTATCGTTGACAATTGTGTACAAAATATTCTAAGTGTTTTTATACATTAGTTTTTATACAAGTCTAGAAAGTATTTGTTTTGATGGATTGCAAGATTAATGGTGAAAAGGTTACGAGTTCACACTGCATTCACAGGGCGTCACACAGACAGAGAGTAGTGTTCACAAGCGCGTTCGAACACGGGTATATGCGTTCGCACAGACAAAAACACCGTGTTCACGAGCACGTTAGAATACAGGTATATGCATTTGCACAGACAAAAACACCGCGTTCACAAGTGCGTTCGAACGCGGGTATATTTGTTCGCATAGACAAAAACACCGCATTCACAAGCACGTTCGAACGTGGATGCAAGCGTTCGCACAGACAGAAAGTGTTGTTTATGCGCATGTTTGAACGCAATCATGGCCATTCGAACGCACCTGAGATTAAGTCAGGCCGTTCGAATGCACTCGGGCCGCGTTCGAACGAACCTAAGAAGTTTGCAATTTTTGGACTTTCGTGAGTACGGATTAGACTTGGATTTGGCTCTATCTTAAAGATGATATTTAAGTATTGTGATGCCCTAACTCTTGTGGTGTTGAATTAAGCAATTTTGAAAGAGACTTCTTAAGGCTACATCGATTCTTCAACTAACAAGGTCTTATTCTTCTATAAAGCTTAATCTTTCGTCTTAAGGGCTATCTAGACGAAAGATCAATCTTGAGGGTTACTAAGGTTGGATATCAATCACAAGAAGCAGTGAATCGTGGGTTCTAGCAAGCAATACTGAAAAGAACAAAGTCGTGAGGATCGAAGATTTGTCTTGTGAGTCAGTTTTGTAACTGCTACTATTTTAGTGATTGGTTTGATCCGAGTTTTGATCCGTAGTTTTTTTTCGTTTAGGTTTTTCCACGTTAAAATCTTGGCGTTCATCTCTACTTTCATTTTCAATATTTCTTTCGACTTTTACTTAAGCAAACGAGTGATATCATTGCGTAGGATTTAGATACATACGTGTGTTTAGGTGGTTTTTTCACATCAAATAAAAAATATTTAAAAACATTTTTTCATTAATTTAAAAGAAGTATATTTCTTTTAATTTTTTAAAATTATCTATTTAGAATTACTTTTAAAATTATTGAATATTGATCTTATTTTAAAGATCGTGATGAGGTTTTAACCATATTTTTTTATTAACAATACAATGTTAACGAGACCTATTAATTAATTTAAATATAATATAGAAATATATTTTTTTTATATAACTAAATACTAAATATAGTGCATTAGAGTGCACTAGACTCTTAGCTCTATATTTGGAAGCTCTATATTTAGAGTCTGGGTTCCAAATATAGGGCTAATAGTTGGAGATGCTCAACAAACATATGAGATAGAGTATCAAGCTTGAGAGGAATAATAAAATCTTTCATAGCGAGTATGAAAGCAGGGTTTATATAATAAAAGTTATTCAAAGTGAAGATGCTGCTAGTAAAGTAAGAAAAATGCTCCGTTAAAATGATGAAGACCTAATGATAGTGCTAGGAGTAAACAAATAGTGCTCAAATCACATTCGAAGCTATATCTTTGCTCTGGATATAGATTCAGATACAGATATTGAGCGGATAGTAAAATTTAAAATTATATCCTAACTAAATGGATATAAAAAGTTTCTAGATTGATCGGATCTTAAACAGATGCAAAAACAAATCGGATGCCTATTAAATATTAAACAAATACTAATATGTACTAGATATGAATTGGATCTTACTTGGAAACGGATCTTTCAACTAAATAGGCATCAGATAAGAACCAAACAGATTAAAATTAGCCCCTTATGCTGTCATTAAGTCAAGGGATTACGATACACCCCATATTGGACCATATATCAATGTCACCATAAATTTGGCCCCTTATCCTCTAACACAAGTTGGACCAAGAATTATAAGTATGATAGATATGTATATCCACAAAAGTATAGTTCAAAATAATCTCTTGGCTGCGAAATATGTCACAATCTGATGAGCGCCAACAAGACCATTGGAAAAGTACTTATATTGGTTAAAAGATAAATTTCAAAACCTCTAGTAAGGAATTTAAATATATGTAAGGGAAATGTAGATAAGGTGAATGTAAACAATTAGACTTAATCAAAATTTCATTTGGGCAACTTATTTTACTCATTATGACCAACAAGTAAAGTCGATCCAGAAAAACAATCCTGCAATCAATAAACAGAGAAGCAAAACAACTTTAGATTTCATTTAAAGGTCAACCAATCATCAAACTTTAGTTGGATTTTTTTATTTTTTTAATCACTACAACATTTATACATGCCACTATTCCCACATGAAATGATACATGCCAGTATGCATGCATGAAATGATAGGCAAGATGGAGAAGAATAGGTTAAACAAGAATTAGTCAAATTTGTTAATTGAATAAGCTTAAAACTGTGCTGGCCTTCAGCATGAGTAGTAGCGATAGTTGCTATTTCCTATTCTTCAACATTTTTCTATTTTCTAACTTTATTGTTATGTTTGTAGGGCTATATATCTAGTCGGAATGACTTGAATAAAAGGTAGTTATTATCCTAAAACAAATTATCTATCTCCTTCTCCCGTACTCCTCTCCTTCTTATCCAAATTCATTCTTATCAAACATTATGAAGTTCTCTCCCAATCCATGTTTAATTTGTTTAACAAAAGAATGGTTATCTAAGCCATTTAAAGAATTTTATACAGAAGTTGGGTATTAAACTATTATAGGGCATTAAACTTTCTAGAGATTGAGAATTTAATTCTTCTTAGTAATAATCTATGGTTTAATTGTAACGCCATAAGTTTCTACTATTTAAAAAAAAAAGTATATAATTCTTAAAAAATTATAAAATTGCCATGTAATTTTAATAGCAGTAACCCTATGTAGACTTGGATTAAAGTACAATGCTTATATTTTTCTTATCATATTTGACTAAATTATATGTCAAATTTGAAAATTCTCATTAAAAATAAAGTTGTCAAGGATTTGAAAATATTTTGATATATTTAAAATAATACCGATCAAATTTTATATTACAAACATACGACACCAGATATATAAATTTTTTATCATCTAAAATTTACTTGATATAATGTATTAAAATCTTATTAAATTCTCTAGAACTTTATCTTTAATTAAAAATCTTTAAATTTGACATTTAATTTGATCAAATATAATTAGAAAAATAACTACCGTACTTAAGTCCGAACTAAGACAAGAGAGTTTTACGAAATTGGGCTAATCCATACAAGGGGGTTAAAGTGCAATTAATTCTAAAAACATAAGTGAGATGGAAAATTATTTTGATATTTCATGCAAATAACCCTAGCTAGCTAGGACATTCAACGTAAATGAATAGTTGAAAAAGACTTGTTTTTCCAATATTACAAGTTAAAAATACATGACCAATGATTACGCATTACATGACTTCACAGAGGCGTATTCAATTCATACTTATTAATCTATCATGCACACAGTATTCTAATCCCTAATCAATTCAACGAGAGTTGAATTAGATTGCAGATCGTACTGCAGCTGGTCAAACACCCACAAAACTACCATTCTCCTCTTTCTTATCCTCATCTTTCATATCATAATCCGAGTACACATCGAGGAAGTAAAGCAAACAGACGAGGATCAAGGAGCATAAGATCATAGGAATGGGCCCAAAAACCCATAAGAACAAAGGGAGAGAGATATAGAAGGCATGGAGGCCAAGCGACCAGAAGTAGCTCCCTTTGTTCAAAGCCCGAGAGACGTACTCCGCCGCGAACTCCGGCGCGATGCGTTGCCTCTTGATAGGAACGGTGATGAGGATGCTCGCGTGGCTGTAGTACCGAACGGATTGCACGTTGAGGAGGAAGGCGAGTATGAAGCAGACCAAGATGGCGAAGAACTTGATGGAGAGGCCGAGGTCGCTCCGGTCCCCGAAGACGATGCTCGACCCTCGGAGAACTTGGGAGCTTCCGGTGATGCTGGCCGTCATGAGCGCGGCGATCAACGAAGTCAGCATGATGGCGGTGGAGGCTAGTAGGGTTGATGCCATTATGTTGTTCCGCAGGGTTTGGACTGCCAAGATGCCATTCTTCGCCGTGTCCTGTCATCATCGCAATAGACATAGGATCGAGTTTGTAACTAACTCTGTGTGAAAATTTCTAGGGAAATTTAGATCTAGAGAGCTGACCTCCATTATGGTTTGAACCCAAATCCGCCGGTTCATGGCGTTGATGCCGATGACGGTCTTCGCCGGGTGGCGGAGGATGCGGTAGACGAGCCAGACGTGGTAAAACACCATGATAAGTAGGCCACTAGGGACCAAGATGAAGTCTAGATCTTCTTTCTTCATGATCACAAGCAGGAGAACGAGTTCTTAGGTTGCTATCTAGCTAATTGCTATGCATGGTGATTGAGGAGCTTAAGATATATGTGATATTTTATAGTATAGAAAGAGTCGTTAGGATGTAGCTTTGCACAAAGAAAATAAACTCTTATATCAAGATAAGGTCAAAGAGTTCGGATTAGGATGGCAATAGCCATGACGATATCTTTGTACGTGTCATCTCACTAATTATTCTAAAAGTTTAAACAAACGCTTATTTTTATATTCGCATAAAGAAGTCATACTTGGAATAGTTAATTACTAGGAAAGTAAAACGCAAGCCTAGTGCTGACTTTTTTCTTTTCTTGATTTAGTATTATTTTACTCTCATAGTCGGTTCAAGCTATTTGCATTATTTTTAGGTTTCTCTATCACCACATAGCACGTAGGAGAAAGAAAGAGTGTTAAAATAGTATGGAATAAAAAAAAGATGTCCCTAGTGCTGGTGTGCATTGGATTTTACTTACTTTTCTGGGCAGATGGCAATAAATAAAAGAAATTAAAACTTTGGGCCCATCCTATTCCTATCGCATTTGCATTAGTCCTTGTCTTCAAGTTGTGCTCCGTTTGTTTTATTCCTGTAATAATTTATTACAGGGTTTTCCATTGACTCACCTAGTCGTGTGTTAGTTTGGTAGGGAAGTATACGTATAATTTTGGATGTTATATCGTTAAGCACTCAAATAGAATAATGCTAGGTCTGACCTCGCATCCGCCGTCAATCAAGGAATGCCATCTTGAAGGTTGTTCCACGAATCACCTACTGTGAACAAAAGTAGATTTTAGGGTCTTTAGGAGGGAGGCTCATATAGCCACCGACATATGTTATTATTATTTTTTTCTTTCTTGAAGATTAAGCTTGATTAAGCATGGCCTATCTCCTCAAAAAGGTCAAGGCATCATTACATATTAGGTTATATAGGTATGGGGGATAGAGTCACACGACCCCACAAAAATAGGCTGTAATACATTTTTATCCTGCTTGGTTGCTCAGTTAGTCGCACGATTACTTTTTTTCAGCACATGCAAAATTTGATGGTTTTACCCTCGGTAACTAATCCGTTAATAATCTAAGGGCAACTAACCTCAGCGTTCAAAACTCTGACTAATTTGAGCGAGTCGGACTCAACTTTAACCTTGCTATACCCCACCGCGATCCGTAGGCCAAGTTTGAGGCCTCGTGTCTTCACCTCCAATTGGCTTCTATGCTGTAGATAGCAAGGCACTGTCTGCTGTTTTGAGCACAATCCTTGATCCACTTTGATGGTCTCCTTCCGAATAGGCTCCATCTACATTGATCTTTACCTATCTTGGAGCGAGCTGCACCCATCGGGTGCTGTTAGTCCTTTCCTTTCTACTTGTTGCTCTCCTTTGCTTGGCATATTCCTTTCTCAGCTGCTCTCTGACTTATATTTTCCTTAGCAAATATTTAGAAAATTATTTTAACTCCTTTTCCGCTCTCATCTCCACTATTCTCAAAAATTTTAAAAAAAAATGCTAAGCCCATCTTTTAAATATAAATTATAAAATCACTATTCTATTTATCAAATTTATTTTATTATTTAAAATACATAAAATATTTTACTCATTTAAATCTTAAGTCCTTTTTTTTTTTGCTTATGTGACACCTCATCCAAGCTTCTCTTAATTAAGCCATTCTCTTAATTAAGCCAGAAGCCTCTATTAGGGGGGATTTGGATTTAGCATAATCGGTATCGACCCACCTAATTTGATTATTAAATAGATTATATTCATGTTAGCTCTTTTGACAATTTAACTCAAAATTAATTTGTTTAAGTATTGTGACAATCCATTTATAATGTGCACATTATGTGATTAACCATTCAATGGCTTTAATAATCTGTGTAACTCATTTAATAAGTTAGGACATGTTTATGTTTGATATTTCAACCCCTTTAATTAACTACTGGCATTAGTTGTGTGGTTTATAACACCCAAAGAATTATTCCTAATTGGCTTGCCTTAGCCTAGACCCATCCAATTACCACCTAGAGTTCAAGCTGGCCGAACCCAATCCTCAACTCCGGGGAGATTAGGCTGGGTTTGGGCTCAGAGAGTTCAATTTTGACCAAGAATAGTCAAATTAACCAACCCAGTTTAAACTTAGCTCAACACTAGCCGTTTGATCACGATCGTCCGGCCGCGCAGAACGGCACGTATGCCTTGCAACTCAAGCGAGATCGACATGGAGCGGTTGGGGCGGGCCCCACCGCCTCTCCTCCGAATTCGCAACTTAATACGTCACGTGCTAACGTCCCTCACCTCACGGCAAAATCGTCAACCCCATTCCTCCGAGTTCGCTAGAACAGCAATCAGCAAACGAGAAATGGATCCCACCTTTGTGTCTACGTGTCGAGGGCGACAACGGCTATCAGAGCTGTTGCGTGTTCGGATAAGACCAGATGAGACGACGGAATTGTTTTTGTCCCTTTTTTTCCTTTGCCAAATTCACCCCGCGGTTTCATTTGCGTTTCATTTCGTCGGTCTCCGTCTGGGCCTATAAATCGGCGTCCAGTTCGAGCTAGGAGCTCGCGTTTTGGCTTAGCACGCGGCGAAGAGTGAGGAGAGTGAGGAGCTTGCGATTTTGGAGGAAGAGGGGGAGAGAAGAGGAGAGAAGGCTCTTCGTCGTCTTGTGTTCAATTTCCCCCCTTTTTGGATTTCCTTCGGATCCCCTGCTGGTTTTCTTTTGCATGTAAGTACCCGTTTTCCCCCTATTTGGAGACTAGGGTTAGGTTTTTTTTTTCTCCCACTCTGGAAGGATTTGGGTATCTTTTTGTTTCTAATTCTATTGTCAATTTGTGTGGTGATATGAAAAAGAGATTGTTTAGGTGGACTTTTGACTAGAAATTGGTACAGATTTTGGTGTTAATAGTCTCAGTCTGTTTATTTGATTGGAGAGTCGTTAGGGTTCGATTAGCTAGATCGAAAGACTAACCATGCTCTGGATTGCGACGTAGTTGTATCATGACCAAAGAAGGAAGAGCCTTTCGCGACGTTTTGGGTGTAAAGAATAGGAAAGAAAAGGGAGAAAAAGGAGCATTTTTTTCATCCCTCTTTTGGATGCTTATCAAAATTTGGGAGGCCAATTAACGGATGTGGTTGTGGTAGGACATATTAAAGAGATTACTTCATAAATTCGTCAGTTGCCCACTATAGCAGGGTACTAATTTCAGTAGAAAATATCCTCCACTCATCAGAATGCTCTGAATAGGTCTATTTTGCCATTTTACACTGCTGCGGTACTACCTGTCTGGGAATGGCTAAATTTAGAGGGCAATTAGAGGTTGCTCGGAGAACTTTGACTCACTTAAGTAGTCGTTTTGTGAAACATCAGGTGGCTATGGCTGTTGAATCTATTGTGAAATCCAGTTTATATGTCCTTGACACAAGGAAGATGCACAGATAGCCCAATTCTTTGTTGCTTACTATCTATTTCTCAAATTTATGATCTATATTACACCTAGACTTTGTGCAGTGGTGGCAAAATGTTTCAGATTGATATTGTCTCTTTATTCTACATTCAGATTCTGAGTTCAGCATTAGATAGCTAGAGAAAGGGTGAGGGATTGGAAAGTTCAGTTATGCACTGGGTCAATGTATGGATGGAAATTTGTTGAGAATGATGGTTTCTTGCAGTTTCTTGCTGTCTACTTTTGTGATCTCTCTCTCTCTCTCTCTCTCTCTCTCTCCTCTCTCTCTCTCTCCCCATTTTCTTTCTCTGTTATCCTTCTATTTCCCTGCTTGAAGCATTAGTACCATTCCACAGAAGTGCTCTTCCCCTCTATTGTATGTTCTATGTCAGGTTTGGGCATGCAGCAGTTTGATAAGATTTGAGAACTGAAGAGTGAATCCATTAGCTTTGGTTGCATTCAATTTGAGATATTGAACAATCCTTTCTTTCTTGTTGTCTTATTCTTATTTTTTCTGTTGGACTGCAGAAAGGACGCTTTCTTTGCTAATTGATACCATACCTCAATCCAAGCAATGGAGGTATATGGCAAATCTATGATTGCTGAGCCGAGCAATGTCATTTATTTATCCAGTATTCTCAACCGTGATGGGCTGATCCCAAGTCACAAATGTGACGTAAGATGCCAAAATGAACATGTGTTCGGAAACATGTATCGCTGCAGGCTAACAGGAATTACACATATCTGTGATAAAACTTGTGATCAGAGAATTGTGTACGATAACCATAGCTCCCTTTGCAGAGTGAGTGGACAGATCTTCCCTCTTTCACCAGTGGAAGAGCAAGCTGTGAGAGGAGTTCGGAGGAAGCTTGATCTGGAAATACCTGATGACTGCGCATGTAAGCGTAGACGCAATGCTCAGCTGCATCCCTCTCCTTTCGAGAGGTCTTTTAGTGCAGTTGCTCCAATCTGCAGTCAAGTTGGAGATGGAATGGATATGAGTTAGAGCTCATCAGTTCCGCATTTACCCTTTTTTTATAATTTCTGTCATTTGATGGAAACTGAGAACTTTCATACCACGATGAGACTTGAATCCTTTTTATAGCTCCATTTGGAGTATATCTATGCTAATGGTACTTTGTAACTTTGAACTAATTTTAGACTTTAAAATTATGGTAAGCTACGTATTGACATTCCCATCTGCCTTAAGAGGAAATTTACATGAAATTTTCTGAGAATATATATTTTGGCTCTAAATTTGACTATAGCGCTCAATAGGAATCTACTAAGGTTCTAGGGTTAGTTGTGTTGGCCAACTTGGGAATATTGTAGTATGTGATGTGTAACTTCTTTGCAGCTTCTCTTTATTTTCATTTCATCTTAATTGTACTATTTCTATTCATTCCTATATTGTAAAGTAATTTGCTGAACCCTCTATTTGTATTATTGCATTTTTCTTCTGCAGCTTCTCTTTATTTTTATTTCATCTGTATTTATTTGTATTCATTCCCATATTGTAAAGTAGTTTGCTGAACTCTGATATTCATTTGTATTATTGCACTTCTCTTCTTCACATAATTATTTGTAATTATATCAGTGCTTAAATTGCCTGATAATTCTGTATTGAGTGTCTATGCTGTTCCTATTTAATACTTAATCCTGCTTATGTTCCAATATCTCTAAACTATGTGTATCTACTGCACTATACTTTGAGATGGTTTTGATGGAAGCCAGTGAAGGTTTGGTTTATGTTTGTATTGGTTGATTTGTTCTTTTAATTCCCTCTATTTGTCTGCAAAACCTTTCTAATTTCTCTTCATTCTTTGCAGTTGAACTGTTCCATCGGTTCCCTATTAACATATCTGCAACATATTTCTAAATTATAATTTTCTTCAGTCTTTACAGTTGATGTTGTCCTGTGAACTTACCAAGTTATTTTGCAGGATCTTTCAGGCAACACAACTCTTCAGAGCTAACAAATCCTACTTTGACTAGTTCCTATTGGCATGAGGATTCTTACATTATCTTCTGTTCTTTGCAGGTATGGCATATCCTCTCTTAACTTGTTAGAGCTTCACACAACAAACATTCAAGAGCAGCTGAGTGTGGCGCTTTGCCTGTTGTAGCCTGATGTCTTGAACATTATGCAAGTGCTGCAAGTTGCAACTCTTGTATGTGGTCTATAATTTAGCCATCAACCCGGCTCAAGTTAGTAGTATGAATATCCAGCAGCAAGCTTTGTAGATACTTCCTAATAGTAAGATTGAAGTCTGCTGTAAGTATTCCATGATCATATAATTCACGGTGGAATGCCTGTTACCGTGGCTGCTAGTTGATGCCTCGCAACACGCTCCAGTGTTAATCTATTGCCAAGGATGCCTTCTTGCCCATGGTGTTATAGTTGCAGAGAGCTAACTACCTTTCAATTTGCTTTGCCATTATGGGAAGAATCTTGAGTTCATTTGTTGGGGCCTTTCAATGATATAATTCACTTTTGGATTGCTTATGTATAGCCATTTTGTAATATAAAATGTGATGTGCAATCCTATTCCACATTTTTTTTATGTTTTTGCTTGAAAGGTCTGTAGACAGATCCTCTTCCACTTGATCCTTGTTTTCAATATCTTGATTGTTTTATATTTAACTGTATGATGGTCAATATAGTGATATTCTTACCAGTCCTGTCACTGAAGAATACTGTGTGATCTGCTTTGTGCTTTGACAGTGCACCTAGAACTGATTATATAGATAATCCAGTTAATTGTTTAAGTATAATATGTTTTCTATATTGCTCCTATTAGGGTGTGGTATAGATATATATTATGTGGTTTTGTTCAAGTTTTTATCAAATACCAGTTAGTTATTGTCATTATATTTTACAGGGACTATCTTCCAAACTAGATGCTGTTAAGGCAGTCTAAAATTTATAATTCCTTTTGCTTGCTTCATCTGCACTTAAAGGATTCCACTAACGTATTATATCCTTACCTTCCATCTTTATCCTGCACTGGAAGGCTTCTGCTAGAAGGACCTGGTCCTGTTTGGTTAATTTAAATGTCTGCTGTTGTTCTTTCCTCTAAATAGTTGCTAAATACTTTAGTTGACTTTAACTTTAAAGATACTTTAGTCTTTATTGCAATAAATATCTTATAGATAGCTGCAGAATCTCAACTTAGGAATATTGTAGTATGTGATGTGTACTTTCTTCGTTATTTCAAATGATTTAGGGTTCTTTAAACTAATGCACCTTAAACTATTCATATTTCTAGTGGACCTCCTCATTTATTTCTTTAATTATGTAGATGAAAAATGCCAAATGATTATTTTACTCTTAAATTTAATATTTTTTCTAAAATAATAGTTATTACGTCGTTTTCAAATTAAACCGACAATTAACGGAAAAAAAATAACATTTATAAGGTCTTACATAGTACAAGATCAATATCTCATTAAAAAATAAAATCAATATAAAAAACAAACAATAATTTTTATTATGATGATTTTTTAAAAACAAACAATAATTTAAAGGTACGGAGATTTACTTTAGCTCAGTTTAATGAGATCTTTGAAATAGTTTAATGCTCTTGATAGCTTACCCATCTACCCAAAGACTTCTCCGTCACCAAAGACCTCATTCATAATAGAAATAAACCTCGTCAGCTACCAAATATCTATGCTTCGGGCTCACTCAATTTGCGCGCGAAATAAGTAGAACTCACTCATTTCGATCAAATTAAACCAAAGAAAACAAGAGAAAACTAAAATAAACGAATGACAGATTCGATGCCAAGTTAAACTATCAATATATATATATTCTTTTTAAGTTTCTTCTCTCCCAATCCCTTTAAACACCAATCCGTTACAAAAACCATCAGAAACCAACGGTCATCTCTCCCCCGGACCGCACCCAAGCATACTCCTCGCCCTCGCGAGCTCCTCCGCCAGCGCCTTGACTTGGATCCTGAACTCCCTCGCCTGGATCACCGCCTCCGCCTCCAAATCGCCGAGCTGCGCGCAGAGCCGCTCCTCCGCCTCCTCCACCATTCGAAGCCTCTCCCTCGTCTTCTCCAACTCCGCCCTCGTCGCCTGCTCCCTCGCCGTCGCCTCCCTCACCTCCTTCTCCAACTCCTCGTTCCTCCGCCTCAGCTCCTCCGCCGCTGCCAACGGCCGCCGCTTCCCGGCTACTGGATCGGAGGAGAAGAAGGCAATCGAAATGCTCGGAGCCATGGATTGGTAACAATTGCTTTTAAATTATAAGATTTGGTTGGCGCTGTGTGGATCGGAGGTACGGGGTAGCTCCGCGTTTTATGGGATTTGGATGGTGAAGTTATAAACGATCTTATGCAAGATCGATCGTACGAAACTGAGTAAATCGTAGTCTAAATGGTAACCAATTGTGTAGAAACTTGGAGGCGATCGGCGTTCATCTGGAGAGAGGGGTGACGGAAAGGCGTCTAGGTTCGATGTACCTGAGACGGTGCCTCAAGAGGTTCAGATCTTGACACGTGACAGAATCGGTCCATGATACACAAATTAGCAAGAAACGTCTTCGACCGTTGGGTTATCCTTAGGGTGAAAATGAGTCCGATTAACTCCGATCCGACCCGTTATGATAGAAAATTTTTATTCGATTCAAATATGGATATCGGATATTTGTTTATCCGTATATTTTTTTGAATGATTTACAGTTTTTAGTTTACTTATTTAAATAGTAAATATTAATATTGTTACTACGTTATATATGATTTATAGAGATTAATTTCTCTAATTTTATATGTTTGATATACAAAAAATTTATTTGTTGTAAAACTCTTAATATTTTTGTGTTAATTATATTTAAATAAAATATTATAAACTTTTTTAATTCAATCAATATGAAGACTTGATCCTCTATCTGAAAATTATCCACATACGTTTAGTTAGAATATGGTTTTAAATTTTATTAGCCATCCAATATCCTTATCGAAATCGTATCCGAACTAAAAATATGGATCTAGACATGGGTTGAATATTATCTAATTCGTATCCAATCCATTTTCACAATCTTATTTGTGAGATGGTGCTGGGGCTATCCTAGTAGATCGGATGGGACCGGTTCGATAATCGTTATACGTGGATAATTGATAGCCACGAATCTATTTCTTAACTTTTGTTATAGAGAAATTTGCATTTACACCCTATTTATAGGCACAGCATGTTATACATATTTTTAGGAACATCTATAAAATAACACCCTCCGTTACTTTTATTATAATTTACAACTACCACGTTGATATTTATCGTTGTATCTACTTCTTTTGTTTTTTTTTATACCTCAAAAGCAACTTGGAAACACCCCAATTAGATCTAAAAGAAGATAGAATATTCTATTACCTTTAAATATAAAAATAAATAAAACACTTAAAATATCCTTTGTTTGACTTTAATTTTTTTTTTCCTTTTATTCTTATCTTAACTTAAAAATTTACTCTAGAGTTTTAAGGTTAATTTACATCTATAATTAAGATTAATTTACCTGTATTGTAACTTACCAATAAGAAAACTAGCAGTGTATTTTTGGGACACTAAAAGGAAAATGCAAGGGTCCAATAATAATTATCAACATATTAGGTGTGACTAAAGGCAAAACATAAGGTCTTTTTGGTAATTTCCTAATTTTTAAAACTTTAAAATAAAATATCAAAGTACTCAAATTACCCATTAGGCGGCCCTAACAATTGATGAGGATCAACCCATTCACCTTGGCTAGCAGTGGGGGTGACAAAATAAACGAGCGGCTTGAGCTAAGCCGAACCTAAATAATTTTGTTGCCTAAAATGGAATTCCGAGCCATGCCTAAATGATTTTTTGGGCTCAAATAGAATTTCGAGCTGAGCTTGAGGCAGAGCTGGCTCACTCAGACTTAGCTAAATGAGCTCAGTTCATAACATTATTTATTAATATTATATATATATAAGTATATCTATAATCATTAGATCTTTGATCTAAAGATAAGTTTGATAGGCTTCACTAAAATAGCCTAGTTTTAGGCATGGGATCAGCTCGATCCATCTCGGTTTGAATTTGGTTAGACATAATTATTAGGCCCGACCAGCCCAAATTTGGCCCAAATTTGCTCGGTTTAAACTGGACTAAGCTCGGCCCGAGTCTGATTTAGACTCGGCCCAACTCGAGCCCGAGATGGTAGTGGGAGATATGGGCTAAGCCTTTGCCCACTCGGTTCGGCTTGGCCCAGCTCAATCCACTACTCTCATCTATAGCCCAATTCATAATATATGCATATTCTTATAAATTTTTTAGTCTCACATTGGATATTTAGTGAATTACATATCAATATATAAATATGTTCCCATAAAAAATAACTAAAATATAATATTTAACCTCACCATTAACTCAGCTCAATAAAATATAATATTTTTTATATTTAACCTATTATGTTAGCGTTATTATACCGAACCAAAGCCCAATATTTAATGAGCTAGTGGGCGGTAACAGGCTAGAATATTCTAGCCCAATTTGAACTCAGCCTGGCTCGAGTGATTGGTGGGTCGAGCTGTGAACAAATATTTAAGCTCGGTTGCCCGAAAAGCCCGGCTTGAACTTGGCTTGGCTTGCCCAATGATCACGTCTAAGTTTGGTTTGTAATATAGACTCGATTTAGGCTTGGGCTCAACTTAACCTCGGTTTGGCTCAGCCAAGCCTGAATAAAAAAATGTAGATTCGAAATTAATTTACTCCTGTAATAACCCCAAAAAAAAAAAAAAAAAGAAAAGAAAAGAATAATAATAATAATATATAAATTGAAAAAAAAATAATAATAAAAATAAATAAAAGAGACAAAAAGAAAGAAATAAAATAAAATAAAAAATATTGGCGTTGCATGGCACGAGCTCGTGCCATGCAACGTGGGCGCGTGTTGGGGGCGCCACGTGCGCCCACAACCGCCGGCCCGGCCAACCGGGCCGGACCAGCTAGCTGCGGCGGGCCCCGCCGCCGCCGCAGCCGCCGCCTTTCCCCCTCCTCCACCGCCTTCCCTCTCTCTCTTTATATATCTCTCTCTCTCTTTCTCTCTCACATATTCTCTCTCTCCCCCCTCTCTCTCTCTCTTTTCTCACATATTTTCTTGCCGACGCCGGTCTACCACCGCCGTCGCTGCCGTCGCCGCCGCAGCACCACCCTCACCGCCTCTCTCTCTCTCTCTCTCTTTTGATCTCTCTCTCTCTCGAACCCTCTCTTTCTCTCCTTCCCTTGCCGACGCCAGCCTACCGCCGCCGTCGCCGTCGTCGCCGCCGCACCACCTTCTTCTTCTCTAACTCCCTCGTTCTCTCTCTACCCTTCTCTCTTTCTCTCTCTCTAGCACCGCTCTCTTTCTCTCCTCGCCGACGGCTTCTCGTTGTCGCCGTCGTCGCCGCCGCACCACCTTCTCTCTCTCTTACCCTCCTCTCTCTCTCTCTCTCTCTCTCTCTCTCTCTCTCTCTCTCTCGAGCTCTCTCCCTTCTCTTATCAACGCCAGCCGCCGCTGTCGCTGTCGCCGTCGCCGTCGCCACCGCCGCAGCCTAGGTGAGCCTCCCTTCCTTCTCCTTCTCTTCTTCTTCTTCTTCTTTCTTCTTTCTTCTTTCTTTCTTTCTCTTCTCCTTCCTCTCTTCTTCTTCTCCATTCTTGGCCTCCTCCTCCTCTTGTTGTGTAGCAGACAGTGTTGGAAGAGGACTATTATTATTATTTTTTTATATAATTACTTCCTAATGATAAGTAACATAGTCTATTTAGATAATTAATTATTTTGATAATTTATAACTAATATAATTTTACTAAGCATTTTAGTATAATAATTTATTAATTACAATTATAAATATTGCCTATAAATTTATTTAGAGTTTTAGTTATTATTTATTAGTGAATATATGTAGTCTTATATTTATATTTAACTTATATTATATATGTCTATTTTTAGTATATTAGTATTGTCTAATAGTTTGTATAAAATGGAATACTAGAATTGCAGATTATTTTTGTATAATAGGATAATGATTATTTTATGTATAATCTAGGATTAGTTAAATAAGAGTAAGTATTACAAAATAACTAGTAATAATATTATTCTATAATTATTTTTTTATTAAATCATATATATAGACGTCTTGGTTATTTATAAAAAGGAGATAAATTACTATATACTTATTTTCTATAATTACCAAATTAGGATTTTATTAAATAAATATAAATAACATATTAATATTGCCATAATTAAATTTATCCTATAAATCTAATCAATATTAAACCTAATAAAATATCATATTTTACTCGAACGAATTATAATCAGATAAACAACTAACTTTATGTTACTTAAACATTTTCAGACTCTGAACCCCCGTTATTTGAGACCCTGAGGATCTCACCAGCGTCGAGTGGTAGTTGATTGATGGACCCGAGGGATACGTGTGTTGAGTATTCTGATAAGATGTGAGTAGTCTTATCCCCTAGATCCCTTTCTCAAATTATGATTTATTATATATTATGTACATGCATGTTTTGGCCTCCAGCATGATTATATGACTTTATATAGAGATGATTTCAGTCGAGCATATATTTTATCATGCATTTGATTAGACTGATCTGGGATATGAGTACATTGGTGATATATAGAGATGATTGGAGATGATTATGCTATTATGGTTTTATGTTGGGATGATCTCTATCATGAGTATGCATGTGATAGATTAGCATGAGTATGCATGTGTTAGATACATGGTTGGAGTTTGCATTACATCATTTTTCTCTCGGCTTCTTTACCACCTAAATTCCTGAGTTGTATGATCTGTTGTCGTACTAGATATATGCATATGATTTATCATGTATAGAAAATCATAAAAGTACATGTGTATGTGATGTGATGTGATGTGATGTGATGGCTGGAACGGTATCTGGTCCGGACTGGTACTGGACATACTCTTAGCGTATGGCAGAGTATGGTGATGGCTGATAGTTGTACTCTTAGCGTATGACAGGGTACAACTATCATTGATATACCCTTAGCGTATGGCAGGGTATGATTACTTTCTTCAGAGATACCCTTAGCGTATGGTAGGGTATGATTTATCTACAGAGATACTCTTAGCGTATGACAGGGTATGCTCTGAGCTTGTGACATGATGTGTATCGAGTTTGGGGCCGGGTACCGTAGTCCAGCATGGTGGATGATATTCAGAGTTGAGACGGGTGATTGTGATAGTGAGAGATTTGTGAATTATATCTTGCTCTGACATATATGATTATCTAGTAGTTGGCATGCATCATGCATCATCATTGTTGTGACTAATATCATTGGATCATAATTGTTATACATGATATGGTGTTATATTCGGTGATGTTATATAATTTCGGTTGAGGATATAATATGGTCATTCATGAGAACTGATTTCATTGATATATATGTCATTGAGGATACATATATATATATGTTCATACATGACATCATACTGCTTTCTGATTCATATTATCCAGTACATGATTTACTCTCTGTTTGGCTTCACTGATTCGGGGTAAGGTCTATTCATTGAGCCTTTTGCTCATGACTCTCTTTATTTCTTTTCTAACCCCTCAGATATGTGGTACGTGATAGCGACTTGAGAAGATATTTTAGAGTGATGATGAGGTGAGCTATATATGCGAGATGGCATAGATGATAGTTTATATAGAAATTGAGTTGTACCAGTATTTGATATTTGTACTCTTTTGTATTAGACGATGATTTATATAATACAGGTCGAATCATAGTGTACTCTTGTATCAGTTGTTTAGTTGTATCTTGATGGTTTGTTGTGGCCTGTGTGGGTCCTGCCAGATTATGTAGCGGTCTAGTGTGTATTATTGTGTATTTTGATATTCATATGTTAACAGGTTTATTTGGTTAAGAGTATGATTTATTTGGTGATGGATTATGTGATCATGGATATGTTAGCAGGTGTTATTTGATGATGTCATGATTGTATGTGCACAGGAGTGTATCTGTGCGTGACGGGCCCCGCCTGACCTGTCGCGTGCGCCGCGCATGCCGTGTGGGCGCGTGGGCGTGCACGTGTCCGTGCCGGGCGGGGGCGTTACAACTCCTCTAGTTGGCGAGCCTGAGTTGGAGGCTTGAGTAGTTTACTCCCCTAGTTGGCGACCAAGGTGAGAACTCATACACTAAATTGGATCACAAGGGCCATCTAACAAGCATCAAATCATTCCTTATTTGGATGGTTTAGGAATTCTCTAAGCTTACGTATGTTTGAGTTGTTTTCTCTATTGTCGCTTCTTCTCTCGAAAGGACGAGGAGAATAGGAATTGAGCTACCCCGCACCTAGTTCTTTTCTATGGGTTGCATGTTAGACTAAGCCCACTCTATTAATTTCTTTTGGGCTACATCCTACTCTTAAAACCCAACTATGTTTTGAGCCCTTTGGCCCAGCCTGCCTAATTATTTAGTGGAACTATGTCGCAGCCTAGTCCAATCCTTTGAGCTAGGGGTTAGCTCAAATTTTGGTTTAGTTGTTCATTTTTGGAAATTTTAAATTATTAACATTAATATTATGAGAAAGACATCACCCAAATTATTAACATTTACTTATTCATTTTTTATTTGATTTAAAACTCTTTTGTTTTATTATCTATAGATATGGTCTTACGGTTGTATTTTATAAATGTTTATATATCGAATGAAATGTACCTTTCTCAATCTCTACTTCTCTATTTAGTTTTCTCCCTATTGTCTAATAACTTATTCTCTCTCTTGTCACTCTCTTTTTTTAGTGGATTTTTTCTTCATCACAATAATATTTTTCTTCATCTTATACAACCCGAGGAGAGCCATTTCCACATATGTACGCCAAGCAAAACTTTCAGCCATCAACTACATTCGCGACCTACCACCACCATCTTCTAGTCGAGCCATCTCCATTAACTACTACTCAACCTCCATTTAATCATCATCTTCACCTTATGGCTAGCTACCATCACTGTTTGCAACATATCCTCAGCCCCTAGTCATGTTTCACTAATATCTACATCAACTCTAGTCCTAATTCATCTACAAACTAGTAAACTATCACCAAGTTGCACCCTGCCATGGCCTTTTCTTTAGTCTAAACACTACCCTATTGACCTATTATAATCCCAAGAAGTCCTCATAAAGTCTTAGTTGTAATATATCACCGGATCGGGCTTCTTGTACTCCATAATTTGCATCACTGCACACATTTCGATGATCGGGGCACACTGCTTCTAGAGATTGATAAGCAACTCGAGCACTAGACTAAACTCGGTTCATACACTTCCTAATTGGTGCCCATCATTTCTAGACAATAGTGAAAGACCTTATTTTGTTGTCTTGGATGTTTCAACTGTGATCCTTAGTTGGGTTGTATCATTTTGGTACCATAACTATTTGGATCACATCAAGACAGTATTAAAGCTCGAATACTCCAAGTTAGCCCGCATTAATTTGTTATCAAAGCTTGAATAGCCAAAGCTAATTTACATGAGATTATGTTGTGTCTAATGATTCTGCTGTGAGTAGTGATGATGGAGTTGAGGTATGGTTTAACGGCCAAGGTCCTTAGTTTGATGACTATAAATAACTAGTAAAACATGTCGCTACTCATGTAAGGGTGACAATACCATTAGATGTCTTTATTGTATCTCAGGCAATTTGCACTAAAAAATACTTGGTTTTCAATTTTGTCACCTAGTCCCATTTCTATTTTTTGATTCAATTGACGTCACTTCATTAGTTGTTCCGATCATTATCTAAATTTGAAATAGGTTAACGGTTTCGTTTCGCCACTTGTTTTCTTCTAAATAAGCTATTCTAGGCTTTAATCAAAAGTTGTTTTTGCATCACTAGGAAGCAAGATCTTTAGCAACATCCACACAGTTAGTATAAGGTACTCTTAACTTATTTAGTGCTAATGTATGTATTAAAGTGCCAATCTTGGAATTTTGTGGTTAGCAATGTTTTGAGGTTCTTGTTAATTTATTTTTTCCTCTATATTTTACATGAGATGTATATTTATTTGTATTGCACTTATTTTCCTATTCTCTGCCAAAAAAAATTTATTCTCTTGATTTGTACAGATAATTTGAATAAATTTAATGGCAAATAGTAGGAAGTGGGACTCCACTTATCTCGGTGAAATTGAAAAGCATGAACAAAACAATTTAAACTCGCAAGGAGGTGGAAAGGAAAAAAAAAGACTAATAAAAAACTTCAACCGAGTCAGACCCTTTCATCAAAGAGGAAGATAGTAAGGCCACTAAGCAGGCAGAATCATAATATCTTTAAAAAAATATAGGCATTAAAAGTATGTGTTTCTCGCTGCTATACAAATAAAATAAATAAAGTGTTCAAGTTGATCTTTGAAAAATGTATAGGCTATTAAAAACATGCTTGCCCTGAATTAATTACTAAGGAAATATATAATTATTTACGCAAATCTCATTACAACTTAACTTATGTACATATGTCAAAAAAATTAAGTATTTCATCTTTCTTTTATGAAATACCTAATTTAATTACGGAGTTCATTGTAATTAACCTAAATACATAGGTCCTAAAATTTATTAATGTACTTAATTTTCTTTTCTTTTTATACTTCTTCTTTTCCTTCTTTATTATTGCTTGTTCTTGTTCTTATTCTTGTTCTTATTCTTGTTCTTATTGTATCTTTGATCATTCTATTTTTTTTTCTATATAAGTCTCTCTAATCACTATTTAATTAACACAGTAAGAGACTAATCAGAGATAGTGGTAAGATAATTTGGATAAATTAAATAAACAAAAACTCTATAATTAATGTTGCGAAAAGGAACTTAGTTTATGTTGCAAATAAATTACAATAGCTATTTAAAGAAATTATAAATTATAGTTAGAATTTTATACTTAAACAAAAAATTTCATATTTAAATTAGGAATTATTCATTTTGCCGCGGAAAGATTCCTAATATGAAGAAACTCTGAATACAAAAGTTATAGATCATAATGCTGCTGATTTTATCCATTTTACAATATTTGGATGCTAGATGAATATCTTCAAAATATTTTTCCAAAACTATGCTAAATTAAAATTTTGTAGTTTAAATACAAAAATTATGTGATCCACACCCTTTTCTTCTTCTTCTTCTTATTTTTTTTGGGTGAAAAAAGCCTTCAAATAGATTCCTAATATAAAGAAATATGAATAGTAAAATTCTAGATAATGATGTCACTGATTTTATTTAATTGGTTTTATATTATTTAGACGTCACATAAATATTTTCTGAATATTTTTTGAAAACTATACAGAATTAGAATTTCATAGTTTAAGTATGAAATTTATAATTTAAGTACAAATTTCGTACTTAAACTATAAAAATTTAAGTTTTGCACAGTTTTAAAAAAATATTCAAAAGATAAACATCTTATGAATTAATTTGATAAAATTTATGACATCATGATCTAGAACTTTTATATTTGTAATTTAAGTATCAAACTATATGACTTGGACCCTTTTCTTCTTCTTCTTCTTCTTATTATTATTTTATCTGCTTTTTATGCTTCTTCTTCTTTTTCTATCTCTTAATCATTCATTCTTTTAGTATATGCAAATCTATCTAATCACTCTTTAATTAATATAATAAGAGAGTCATTATAGATAGTTGTGAGATAATTAAGATATATTAACTAAACAAAAACTCTTTAATCAAAGTTTCAAAAAGAGAACTTAATATATGTTGCAAATAAATTATAATATCCACTTTAAAAACTTATAAATTATAATTAGAATTTCATAGTTAAACATAGAATTTCGTACCTAAACGAAGAATTATTCGTTCCGCTGTCGATAGATTCATAATCTAAATAAGATCCGAATACAAAAGTTCTACATCATAATATGATACGATTCGATCCATATTGGCTCCACGCGTGACATTGGGTTCATGGGAATGAGCCTATTTATCTAGTTGAGTAAGTAGAATCAATAAAATCTATTTTTTGCTAGTGTGCGTTCGAACGCAAGGACCGTGTTCGAACGGGGTGGTTTGAATGCTTACATCACATTTGCATCGATAGAGAACGAAATTGGCACGTTTGAATGCGGCCGTTCGAACGCCTGCATCACATTCACATTGATAGAGAACGGAAATTTCGCGTTCGAACGCAATCAGGCGTGTTTGAATGCATCGCAACAAAAGTGTGGGTTAATTAGGGATTGTTAGGATTGTTTGGGGTGTTTTTATGTTAATTATGGAGTCCTTAGGGTGAGTTTCTATATATATGTGGAGAAAACCCTAATTGAGATGGTGTTTAGAACTCATGATAGACAATATGAGTTCTTGGTCATGCTTTTTGGTCTTACCAACGTCCCAGCCATTTTCCAGAGCTTGATGAATAATATCTTTAGACCTCACCTAAAGCAATATGTGCTGATATTCTTTGATGATATATTGGTATATAGCCACACATGGGAGGAACATTTGGGACATCTTAGGACGGTTCTTGGACTACTTCGGCAGCACGAGCTAAAAGCAAATGACTTCAAGTGTTCATGGGGCAGCAAAGGATCGACTACCTAGGTCACATCATATCAAAAGATGGAGTGGAAATAGACCTTAAGAAGATCTAAAGCATGGTGGATTGGCATTGCCAAAGACTACCAAGGAATTGCGTGGTTTCCTTGGTTTAACCGGCTACTATCGCTGGTTTGTAGTGAACTACGACAAGGTGGCAGCTCACCTCACGGCCTTGCTATGAAAGGGGGCATTCTCATGGACAGACAAAGCCAGTGAAGCATTTAAAGCCTTGAAGAAGCAATGGTCTTAGCCCCGGTCCTTGCTTTAGTAGATTTTACCAAACCGTTCACCATTGAGTGCAATACATTCGGAGTCGGTGTGGGGGCGGTTTTAATTCAAGAAGGAAGGCCTATAGCCTACATGAGCAAGGCTCTTTCCGAGCATTCACAGCTGCTATCAACATATGAAAGAGAGATGCTCGCCATCATCCATGCTATCACCAAATGGAGGCCTTATCTCATCAGGCGGCGCTTCACGATCCGCACGGATCAAAGGAGTTTACCATATTTTCTTGGGTAGCATATTCACTTACTAGCCTAACAAAGGTGAGTGTCTAAGCTACTCGAATATGACTACGGGATCGTGTATAAAAGGGGGACTGAAAATAGCGCCACCGACACCTTATCCAGATGCCTGAACCCAACCGAGTTAGCAGTCATTTCAGCATCGATTTCTCCTTTTTTTCAGCAACTGCTGGAGGCCTAAAAGAATGATCCGAAAGCCAAGAAGATGATGGACGACCTTGCTGCAGATCCTAATTGTACATAAAGGGTGTTGATGAGGGATGGACTCTTGGTAGACGAGGGGAAGATCATTGTTCCAGTTGACCGTCAATTGCGCTTGGAGTTGATGCGCCACTTCCATGACTTTTCTATGGCTGGACATGAAGGGGTGTTACATACCTACAAAAGGTTGAGTTAGAGTTGCATATGGGTTTGGATGAAGAAGGATATGCAGGCCTTTGTCAAGGCTTGTGAAGTGTGCCAAAGGACAAAGACGGAGTCGGCTAAACCTGCTGGATTACTTCAACCACTTCGCATTCCGACCAAGGTTTGGGAGAATGTCGCCATAGATTTCATTGATGGCCTACCCAAAGCCAAGGGACATTCTATTATATTGGTGGTGGTTGATCGCCTCAGCAACTATGCGTATTTTTCAGCCTTAGCGCATCCTTACACGACGAAAAGGGTGGCTAAAGTCTATGTGCGCGACGTGGCCAAGATGCATGATATGCCAAAATCAATTGTTTCAGATCGTGATCCTATATTTGTGAGTCAATTTTGGTAGGAATTCTTTGCACTCCAAGGGACTACCTTTTGGATAAGTTCAGCCTATCATCCTCAAACAGACGGGCAATCCGAAGTGCTGAACCATTGCTTAGAGCAGTATTTGAGGTGTTTTGTGGGCGCGCGACCACGACGGTGGATATCTTATTTGCCATGGGCGGAATGGTTGTACAATACAACTTTTCATTCGTCCATTGGCATGACTCCGTTTGAGGCCATTTATGGACATCCCCCTCTTACCTTGCAGACATACTTGTCATCAGTCCGAACGGAGCAAACCGAGGTAGATGCTATTTTGAGAGACCGTGATGATTTGAGGAGACTCAAAATACACTTAGCGGCTGCCCAAAATAGGATGAAGCAAGTTTATGACCAGAGACACCAAGAAAGCTCCTTCTCGATGGGGATTGGGTCTTCATCAAGCTCCAACCATATCGGCAAAACTCGGTTAGACCTATTTCCAATCAGAAGTTAGCTCCAAAATTTTATGGATTATAGCAGGTGATCGAGAGAATTGGATCGGTAGCTTATCGGAGGAGGCGCAGATACACCCAGTATTTCATGTTTCGAATCTCAAGGCTCGACTTCCCCCTACCGAGCCCATTGAAGGTATTCCACCTGAACCACCGATGACGGAGGCCGAAGAGTCTGAATTCGAACCAAGTACCCCTACTCCAGTTCGGATCCTAAATCGCTGACGCACTTGAGTTCAGGACGAGTGGATGACTGAGATTTTGGTGGAGTGGCAAGGACACCCAGTGGAGGAGGCGACATGGATGCCTGAAGCTGACTTCATGGACCGTTACCCTAAGTTGACACCTTGAGGCCAAGGTGCACGAAAGCGTGGTCGAGTGATACGATTCGAACTATATTGGCTCCACGCATGACATTGGGTTCATGGGAATGAGCCTATTTATCTAGTTGAGTTAGTAGAATCAATAAAATCTATTTTTTGTCAGGGTGCATTCGAATGCAAGGACTGCGTTCGAATGAGGTGGTTCGAACGCCTACATCACGTTTGCATCGACAAATAACAGAATTGGCACGTTCGAACAGAAACGGGCGTGTTCAAATGCTTGCATCATGTTTGCATCAACATAGAATGGAAATTTTGCGTTCGAACGTAATCAGGCGCATTCGAACGCACAGCGACGAAAGTGTGGGTTAAGTTATGGATTGTTAGGGTTGTTTGGGGTATTTTTTATGTTAATTGTGGAGTCCTTAGGGTGAGCCTCTATATATATGTGAAGAAAACCCTAATTGAGATTTTTTTTATCTAGATTGGAATTGGCTTTAGCCTCATCTCCTTCTCTCTTGATTCTAGCTATTAGCGTTCTCTCCCACCTCCTTTTTTTCACCGCCCAAGTCTTTAGTCGGCTTCTTTCAGCCTCTAATCTCTCTCTTCCGCAACAACTTCTCTCCTTTCATATCACAAACTAACCCTAGCATCTATATAGCCATTGGAGGGCTATTAAGCTAGGATCTAAGTTTCGGAACCGTTGTGAATCAGATTAGGCCGGTTTGCAACATAATATCGTTGACTTTATCTAATTGGTTCCAAATTTTTGGACGTTAGATGATTTATTTTTTGAATATTTTTCTAAAACTGTGCAGAATTAAAATTATGCATTTAAGTATGAAATTTATTGTTTAAGCACGAAATTCTGACTATAATTCATAATTTCATATTTAAACTAGGAATTATTAATTCCATCATAAATAGATTCATAATCTAAAGATACTCTTAATACAAAAGTTGTAAATCATGATGTCAATGATTTATCTAATTAATTTTATAATATTTAGACGTTAATTAATTATCTTCTGAATATTTTTTGAAAATTACGCTAAATTAGAATTTTATAGTTTAACAACAAAAACTACGTGACCATTTTCTTCTTCTTCTTCTTTTTCTCTCTTAATTTTTCTTTCTATTTTTTCTATATAAGTCTCTCTAATTGTTCTTAATTTAATTAATACAGTAAGAGACTAATCAGAGATAATTTTGAGATAATTATGATAAAATTAAATAAAAAAACTCTTTAATCAATATTTCAAAAACAAAACTTAATTTATGTTGCAAATCAATTATAATCTACTTAAAAAAATTTATGAATTATAGTTAGAATTTCATAGTAAAACATAAATTAAACTAGAAATTATTTGTTCCGCTGTAGATAGATTCATAATCTAAATAAACTCTAAATACAAATGTTCTAGATTCTGATGTCACTAATTTTATTCAATTAGTTTCATAATTTTTAGATATTAGATGATTATTTTTTTGAATATATTTCTAAAAACTGTGCAGAATTGAAATGCTGCATTTAAATATGAAATTTTGCATTTAAGTATGAAATTCTGATTGTTATTCATAATTTCATATTTAAACTAGGAATTATTTGTTCCACCGTAGATAGATTCTCACTCTAAAGAAATCCAAAAGTTATAGATAATAATGTCATCGATTTTATCTAATTGGTTTTATAATATTTGGATGCCAAATAATTATCTTCTGAATATTTTTCTAAAATTATACTAAACTAAAATTTTGTAATTTAAGTAGGAAACTATTTCCCTTTTCTTTTTCTTCTTTTTGTAATGCTGCTTCCTTTTCTTCTTTTATTTTTAATTATTCTCACTTTTTTTCTATACAAAATTTTCTAATAGTTTAATAGTTTTTTAATTAATAAAATAAGAGATTAATTAAAGATAGTGATGAGATAATTAAGATTAGTCTCTTACTTTATCATAATAATCTCACCATTATCTCCGATTAATTTTTTATTTTATTTTAAGTGATTTAATATACTTGTATAAAAAAAAGAGTGAACGCTTAAGGGATAGAAGAAGAAGAAACAATGACAACAACCGAAAAGAAGAAGAGGAAGAAGAAAATATATTAACAACTTTCATAAATATAAAAATAATTTCTATTATTTTTTATACACTTTCTGTATACTGTAGAATTTACATATTTTACCATTAAAATTTGCAGACTTATGTTTTTTTGGTAATTTAACTAATCCTAATTATATCACAATTATTTTCTAATAATCTCTTATTTTATTAATTAAAGAACAATTAGAGAGACTTGTATAAAACTAAAAAAGACTAACAGATACAAAAAAAGAGCTGAAAAAAAAGAAGAAAATTAGTAGCACCATACGAAGTAGAAGATGATGAAGAATAAAAGTATGGGCCATCTTTCTTTTATAGTGTCACGTCAATATTTAATTAGATATTAAATAATTAAAATGATAAAGTTGAAAGAAAAGGAAGAAAAAACCATCACAAAATCAAAAACTCATTCAAATAAAAAACAAAACGAAGTCTATGTCACAACATCAAAATCCAAATATATTTTAGATGCAAATCGCCAACGATACACTAAACAAGAGGAGAAATAGTCAACGCAAAACCTTACGTAGTAGATGACTTCAAATAGTGTCAGACTAGGACTTTCAAAAGAAAGTACCAGTGTACCACATCCGAAGCATCTAATAAGATATGCCGACTTTGCCGGCGTTGATTTCGGATCCAAAGTACCAGGTGTCAAATTTCTTATATATTTATTTTATCCCGAGGCACCACAGTTACAAATGCAAATTGAATTAATAAGAATACGAGAACTTAATAGCAATGGAATCTTTCAGCTGCTGCTTCTATATATATTAGCAATAATCAACTCAAAAGCTTACATCTCACCCTAGCTCCTCTTTGCCATGAAGAAAGAATATCTAGACTTCGTCTTGGTCCCCTTGGGCCTAACTATCATGGTGGCCTACCATGTATGGCTCATCTACCGCGTCCTTCGCCATCCGACGAAGACCGTCATCGGCATCAACGCCATCAACCGCCGCATTTGGGTTGAAAACATTATGGAGGTAAGCCAGAGGACGTACTTCATATCTCGATATCTCTATCCTACTTATACGTCGAACAATTGTCTTACACTGATCTATATATTTTTCACAAAGGACCCTGCAAAGAATGGCATCCTGGGAGTCCAGACCCTAAGGAACAACATAATGGCATCAACTCTATTAGCTTCCACTGCCATCATGCTAGCCTCGCTAATCGCACTGCTTATGACAAGCAGCAGCAGCAGCAGCAGAAATAATGAGAGTGGATCAAACTCCCATGTTTTCCGAGGGCAGAACATTGTGTTCGGAGACGGGAGCGACCTCGGCCTCTCCATTAAGTTCTTCGCCATCTTGGTCTGCTTCGTGCTCGCCTTCCTCCTCATCGTGCAATCCGTTCGTTACTACAGCCATGCGAGTCTCCTCATCTCCGTGCCGGTCAAGAGACAACGCATGCCGCCGGAGTTCGCGGCGGAGTACGTCGCCCGGGCTTTGAACAAAGGGAGCTACTTCTGGTCCCTTGGCCTCCATGTCTTGTACATCTCGCTTCCTTTGTTCATTTGGGTATTTGGGCCCATTCCGATGGTCTTGTGCTCCTTCATCTTGGTCTGCTTGCTTTATTTTCTTGATGCATACTCGGGTTACGGTGCGAGTTCTGAGGAGGAGAAGAAGAGAAGGGAGAATGGCAGTGTGACTGCATTGGAGCTTGGATTTGGTACTGAAACAGTTGGTGTCCGGCGGTTCTAGAGAACTGCGAGAATAATCTGAAAGGTTTCAATATCATTCAACAGTTGTTGAAACGATCTCGAGTCTCGAGAAGTGATTATGATAATACCGTGAGAATTATAGAATAAAGATTGTTCAGTAGATCTGTTTATGTTTTCAGTGCAACATTCATGTAGTCTTTATACTGAGCTTTTACATTTTTAAATTTTAATTACTATTTTATATACAGTAACTCAGTAAGATCCAATATGTCAAACATAAAACACACAATACAATCAATACAAAAACCATGCATGTAATTTCAAAAACTCAATTTTGAATGCTTATAACATATATGCACAATATTCTAAGCACAAAAAAAACTACTATCAATTCTCCACATAAACTAAATTCTTCTCTTCTTTTTTTTTCATAAAATGACAAGGATAATAAAAGATAAGAATACAAGGCATTAAGATGAAGTGAAGCGATCCATCAAAAGAATGCAATCTAATCATTTGAAAAGTGCTCGATCTCCAAAATTCAGATCAAAATTTTTTAACATTAAAGTTTCAAAAATCTGAATGAAGGTATAAAAATACAAGCACAACACCATCAAAATCACAAAACTTATATGTTTCTAATCCTTTTCAATCCAATCCAAGCACTATAGATACGAAAACTTGCTTATATGTGCCAAATTTAATTAATGATATCTTGATTCAAATAGAAACATTTTAAGCCGAGCTAATATGTGTCAAAATCCATTTAAGCGATAGGAAATCCAGCACATAACATAAAACGAATGATTTTAAGAACCAAATTTTCACATAAGATCAGACCATGCACAAATTAATTTATATAAGTAAAAAATTAATTAATGCTTTATATATATAAAGTATGAAGTATTTTCTCACACCTAATCTAACTTAATAAGGAAGAGTTTTTCCTCCAAAATACTTTTATGTTTTACGGGTGAATGGTGAACATGTGCAATTATTTCTCCGTACTTCATTAAATAAAAATCAAAGTTGTTAGAAACTTTTAAAAAAAAAATATTAGTCAAAAAATTATATAAAAAAATTTGTAATTGAAATATAAAATGAGGAGAAAGTACAACTCGAAACATATGAAGTTTTTAAGGCAAAACTCTGATTACTATTCTTCACTCAGTTAGCCCTTTTGAGGCACTTGCCTTATACTCTACAAGAATATTAGGCAATTGATTTGATTGTTTATGTATGCAATCAAAAATTGGGATGGTTTAGCAGCAAAAGAAATTGTAAAATAGGTGGTATAAGATCATACACCAGAGCTTGCCTTGTGTATTGTCCTCGACTAGCTACATCACCGTACAAATTATTATTAATTAATTCATGTCGGCTTATAAAGAAAAAAGCTTAATTTCTTTCACATAAAAAAAAAAAATAAAGATAACCATCGACATCGACATTTTGGAGATCTGTATTTTGACCTCATCGAAGTCAACGAACACGTCTAAAGTTAGGAGAACATTATGCACTTTAATTTTTTTGTGATTAATAAATTTGTGAGAAAGTAAAATTTTTATAATATAAATTATTTATATTTATTCTAAATATTAAATTAAAGTTGTTTCAATTTAAAGAACGTTGTCGTTGTCGTAGGAATTCTGTTCAAAATTCATTTAAACGAGATTTGATTCTGTTCGAACGAAATAAATCCTTTCGAATAAAATTTTTGGAAAGTAACATACTCCAATTCGAAATTTTTGGAAAGTAACATACTCCAATCTGAAAATTTTGTTCAAACAGAATTTTTCATAGAGCAATATATTGTCAACATATTTCCAAAGAGAAACAATAAGGATATTTTATGAATATTAATTTTTAATTAGATAGCAGAATATTCCTATGTTATATTCTATTGTGTTAAGTGCAAGAGGGTCAAATTTAGCCCAATATATTTTTTGGTGAATAAATTCAAAATGTATGCTTCTAGCTGGATAGGTTAAAAGTCAAAACTATAATAACAGCATAATGTATGGTGGTAAATATTATTTTTCCAAAATTATATATATATATATATATATATATATATATATATGTCACTAATTGACCATAACTTGGCTCGCTGTCATACCAAAATATATATATCTATGACTTTTCAAAACAAGGTTCTCTGCAGAGCCACAACCTAAGGGATCTTCTTTTTCTATATAAGCATCGCATGTATGTTGAGTCTGGCCATACATAGAAACGGTTCAAAGCTTTAGACTTTCTATATCTCTTCTACTTTACTTTCTTATTCTCCCCCTCCTCCTCCTTATGAAGAAAGAAGATCTAGACATCATCTTGGTCCCTTTAGGCTTAGCTATTTTGGTGGTCTACCATCTATGGCTCGTCTACCGCATCCGTTTCCAGCCGACCAGGACCGTCATCGGCATCAACGCCATCAATCGCCGCATCTGGGTTCAAACCATTATGGAGGTCACCTCTCCTTCACTCTCTCATACCCAACGTCTAAATTATACTTCTCACATACATACATATATATACATATAATCTTTTGAAGCTATCTTTAATACGTACAGGACCCTGCGAAGAATGGTATCTTGGGAGTCCAAACCCTGAGGAACACCATAATGGCCTCAACCCTATTAGCCTCCACCGCCATCATGCTCGCTTCTGTCATCGCTATACTGATGACTAGCAGTACTAGCAGCAAAACTGACGAAAACTCTCGCGTACTGAGAGGACAAGACATTGTGTTCGGCAACAGGAGCGACCTCCTTTTATCCATCAAGTTCTTCTCCATCTTGGTCTGCTTCCTGCTCTCCTTCCTCCTCAACGTGCAATCCATTCGCTACTACAGCCACGCCAGCATCCTCCTCTCCGTCCCAGTCAAGAGCCAACGCATCGCGCCGGAGTTCGCGGCCGACTACGTCGCCCGGGCCTTGAACAAAGGGAGCTACTTCTGGTCACTCGGCATCCATGCCTTCTACATCTCTCTCCCTTTGTTCTTATGGATCTTTGGGCCTATTCCTATGGTTCTATGCTCTTTGGTTTTAGTTTGTGTGCTTTACTTCCTCGACGCCTACTCTGGTTATAGTACGATCCACGAGGAGGAGGAGAAGAAGAAGGATTTGGAACTCGGGTCGTGTTCCGGTCCCCCGCCGGAGCCGAATGGCACTAATGCTGCAGCCTGCTTGAGCCAGCGGTCCGTCCGACCCACGGCGGACTCCCTCTAATCGAAATTTCTGGCTTCGATCGCCTCTGAGGGTGAGGATTGATCGAGTTAGGATGATATTTTCTTAGTTTTAATTCACATGCAGGTAGCGTCCCATCTGATATATTAATTCAACCCCTCGTTGAATTGAATTGGGACGTTGTGCGCTGTGGATATGTATGCGGTGCATGAATAAAGAATGGTTTAGAGGAGTGTATGAAGTCATGGAGTACGTAATCTTTGGCTATGTGTTTATGTCTGATACGTAAGATTCAATGCATGCAACATCTATATCGTTTACCTTTTATATTAGTCGATGACTCGATTCGTGTATGAAGTCATGCTGTGTTCATGGTGTTGACTTGGATTAGTTAATTAATTGATTGCCTCTTGCATTAGGCCACGGATTCCACGCGCTGCATGTTTTTAAACTTTTACTGGCTTCTTTTAGTTATTGCATAATAATTTTCAAAGATAAATATAAATAAGGTATTTTTATAATTTTACTCACATTTTATTATTTGGTTGTAAAATATAGATAAAATTATAATGATTAAGTATGACAATTAAAACCATTTTAAGATGAAAAAAATCAAAATGCCCTCATAATAGATAGTAGATAATAACACAATGTATCCCTAATATGCCTTACTGATGGTCATCTCATGTTCTCTTTCTAGCATCAGTAAAATGACATTGTACAAAGAACTCAAAAAGTGCGAGCCAATTATTTAATTAATTATGGATTGAAAAACAAATTTAATGAAACTGTTGGAAATAATTTAAAACAAACTGAAAAAAATACAAGAATAAAAATAATAAATGAATCAAGTAGATCTAACATGATTAGGAGAGCAATTGGGCTATTGAGATGGGGGGAAGAAATATGGAAGAAAAGGAAAGGGTTAGGTATAGATATGATATTTTGGTTATTTTTTATTAATAAAATTTTTACTAGAAAATGTGCATAATTTTATCTTACATTCCACCCTATGATAAGATTTTCTACTTAACTTGTTGATTTAATTTATACATGGTTTGATCAAAATGTATAGAAATAAGTATTTGGTTATGCTAAGAGAGATCTGATTTATGAATAAGTATCTTTTATTCACGGACCAAATGCCGAGTTATTAATTAATAGTTAGTCCCATGGAATGCCTCTTAACTAAATTGTTTCACTGTTAATTAACTATGTATATATGCGTCTTAATTAAATGGCATGGTATATATATGGGACTGGTGAGGATCAAAGTTCCAAGCAATGTACGACATTCATGACGACACAGTTGTCAAATGGGCATCAAGTGCAAGATTCTGCCAAAGTTGACTTAGTACTCAAAAAGATATAAATTACAAATATGAAATATATACCATGACATAGTTTGATGTTTGCTATTATACTAAGTTCTAATGGCCCACCTATAATCCGATCACTAAAAAGATAATGTTTGCGTTTTAGTACTTCAATTAGTTTTGTCCATTTATGTTTAACCAAATCCTGGATAATTTATTAATCACCCAATAAACCAATTATAATCATAATAACTTGTTTATCATCCGAATAATTTATCTATCACTCAAGTAGTCTATGTAAATCCGAATAAATCATGCAACCGTATAACTAGCTTAAATCTAACTCGTTAAAACATATTTAATAAATAGATAATGTCTAAATTTAACATTCAACCCAAATTAATAAACCAATGCAAGTTCTTAGGCAGGGGCTTAAGAAAGGCTTGAATTTAACTTGATCCAATTGTCTATATTACATGTTTTGTATATATATATAGTCTATCTATGTAGTCCGGTATAAGGTAACATATTCTTGTTAGAATAAAAAATATAAAAATTATTGTTCTCTTAATTTAAGAGAATAATAATTTTTATATTTTATATTCTAATATATATATATATTGATATTTTAAATTTCATCGCTGCGAGGGTGCTAGCGAGTGCCAACGACTGATGCAAAATATTCACCTTAATAATTAAAGTAAAAACAATGAATGAAAACTAGCTAATTTGTAGAGGTCTTAAACAATTATATAGAGAAACTAAATTTATATGTTCATATTGTAAGTGCATAAATAAATATATATATATATATATTCTTTAAAGGAAGAAGATTTCTACATGATGTAGCATGCATCGAGGGAGGAATTCATGACAGTCTGAGAACATTGGAAGGATCATCAACTTGGTGGAATCGAAGGGTCTCAGGATGACATCACTGAATCGAGTAATACATTCTTTTGGGTGGAAACATCGTTCTAAGAAAAAATAAATAGCATTGAGCCCAATGTTTTTTTTTTCCAAATTCCATCGTTTAGGTCTTAAAAATTATAATTTTGCTATAACTTTTCATAGAGATCTTGGATTTGGATAATTCTTTCCGTTTTTGAATTTCTACGATTAGCTTTATCTTTTTCTGTGTGTCACTTATACTATGTTTGGCAAAATTATGATTTTGCCCTTTTAGGTTATTTTATATTGCTGAAAGATTGTAATATGAGATTATTGAAGATTGAATAAATTTATTATTAGAGTTTCGTTTTCCATTGTTCTTGGTATTTTTTGAATTAATAAGATTTTGATGTCCTAGTTCTTGGTATTATATTGGAAAATCAAACAAGATGGAGGAAGGTGTTCTTGCTTTGGCTCGTCGGTGTCCTTACACGCTTGCTCCCTACATTAGCTGGTATCAGATATTCTCTTCTTTGCACCATGCTACTAAGAAGACGTATCGATGTGCAGGAGGTCCCATATTGAGGAGGTGTATAATCGTGATCATGAAAATGTTGCTTGCTTGACACAAAAGGTCAAGGCGTTAACTTGGCAAATTGCTGCGTTGACTACTTTGGCTCAACAACAAAACCATCCGCCTCCCTTCCGGAATATCCATGTATCAAATGAGGAGGCATATGATCTCGAAAATCTTTTTTCTAATCATTAGCCATGGGAAAGAAAGCTGACAGTCCACCGTGATTTGGAGTGATGGGAATCATGTTTGAAGACTAACGTGTCTGAATACCCTAAAAGCTTGCAACCCGAAGAGTTCCTAGATTGGGTTGCCATGGTGGAGGAGGTCTTGGATTTTAGGGAGGATCTTGATGGCAAACGAGTTTCTTTGGTCTTTACTAGGTTTTAGGATCATTGCTGCATGGTGGCAACACTCCAAACTCATCGGAGAAGTTGAAGAAGCATATGCATTCAGTGTTTTTGCCCCACAAATACATGAGGTGGTTGTATCAATGGCTTCAAAATGTACGACAAGAAGCGTGTAAGGTTGATGTTTACATCTATGAGTTCTATTAGTTGATTGTACGCAATGACCTTTTAGAAATGGAAGACCAATTGAGTTCTCGCTACATTGGAGGTATGCCTCGATAAGTTCATGATACTCTTAAATGTTTGACCTTTATTATGTTTCAGAGGCACATCAAAGAGCTTCGCAATTAGAAAAGCTATCTGGCCGCAAATCTGGTGGTTACACTAGCGTTGGGAGGAACAACATGAACTCACAACCACTCGTTGAACTCCAGTTGCAATACCTACTATGGAGAACATCAAGTTTTCTTGAATAAAGCGCTTGTTATGGGGTCTGGTCCTTGTTAGAAAAGTGGTGAACTTGGACATCGGATGACCAAGTGTCAAAAAGGGGTCCGAGTTGGCAAAGGCCTGTTTGTGGATAGAAGAACTTGTAGAAGGTGACCTCCATAATTTTTGATAGGATGTTGTGTATGATTGCTGATGAATATTAATTCCCAGAAGATCACATGAGAGGGATCAAGGGCCACTAATGGTTGTCTGAAAAGCTTAATTCACCGGCAAAGAACAGACGATGATGGGTGGCTAAGCAAAAATATTTTCATTTGCTTCACTTTGCCTCCTTGTGCTTTAGGCTAATGTGAAAATATTAACTTTCATCCAAACTAACTAACGAGAAAGTACAAATTACCATAATACTTATATAGTATT
The DNA here is from genome assembly GCF_048772165.1 of Typha angustifolia. Classification (NCBI taxonomy): domain Eukaryota; kingdom Viridiplantae; phylum Streptophyta; class Magnoliopsida; order Poales; family Typhaceae; genus Typha; species Typha angustifolia. The sequence goes on along the minus strand of NC_133240.1, from coordinate 1,971,601 downwards.
AATAATTTTGTTATTTGAATAAATATGAATCTTCTACCATATTGTTAAGAAGATAGAAATTTTTTCTTCCACATATATTTAAAGAAAGTTGCATTGTGAGAGTTTAATACTAACTGCGATTTAAGGTTTATAATCTTAGATTGGAGAAGACAGAAGAGGTTTATAATCTCTAATAATATCTTTTTTCATACTTTTGCTGTTAGTTTGATAAAAAATGTTAATAGTTTTGCATTAGTCTAAACAACATAGGGGTAAAGCGATATGAATAAAAGTTCAAGAGGATAGTTTGATTCAGGCATAACTACAAGGGGTAATTTGTAATTTACTCCAATAAAATTTACTCACATATGAAGTTTAAAATAAAAATACTCACTATAATAAATTTTGAACTGTATTTCAAAAATTACCGCCGCAAAAAAGATATGAAGATAGATCTCTCCCACAGTCATTTTGCATCAATTAAAAAGGAGCCAAACATTGGAAGAGAGAGAGAGAGAGAGAAAAGTGAATTAAAAAAAAAACTAAAGAGAGAAGAAAAACACTTACATGAGCTTAGTGAAGTGGAAGAGGTGAGAGAAGAGCGTTTGTGAGAGATACAAAGTTGAAGACTTGAAAATAATACAACAGAAGATATTGATTACTATGCCCCTAGATCGAATCCATTTCATATCCATTTCGAATCCTAAAAGAAAGCCATTTCAGTTGATACCGTCATTCTCAATCTAGTTGAGACTAGCATATACTACTAGTTTTAGGTTAGGATCAGCTTAAACGGGGATCTATGGATTGATTGCATCTTTCAAATATCCATGGATTGATTGCATATACTTCTAGAATTTTTTTTTGTACACATGCAATTGGCATTGGTGGGCCTACTTTACGACGTATTTTCTACAATGACTGCCTAGTTGATGCATAATGTTTTCATCATGGTACAGCTTGTGAAGTGGGAGCAACTAAGCTTAACATCAGTGATGGATCGGACAATTGAAGAGCTTTTTGCTGGTGGTCTCTGTTAGGTTTTTTAATTGTTGGCAATTGTGTACAAAATATTCTAAGTGTATTTTTACATATATATGAGCTTCATACAAGTCTAGAATATCTCTGGTTTGAAGAATTGCAAGATTATTGGAGAAAAGATGTTGAGTTCACATAGCGTTCACAAACGCGTTCACAAAAGCGTTCGAACGCGGTGCGTTCACAAACGCGTTCGAACGTGGGTTGTGTTCACACAGACCGAGAGCAGCGTTCACAAACGCGTTCGAACGCAATCAGAAGAATTCAAGCTGTCGCGTTCGAACACACTTGGGCCCGTTCGAACGCACCTGAGATTAAGTCAGGCTGTTCGAACACACCCAGGCCGCGATCGAACGCACCTATGAAGTTTGCAATTTATTGGATTTTCGTGAGTACGGATAAGACTTGGATTGGCTCTATCTTGGAGATCATATATAAGGATTGTGAAACCCTATCTCTAGTGTGGTTGAAGAAGCATTATTGAAGGAGACTTCTTGAGGCTACATCAGTTCTTCAACGAACAAGGTCCTTCTCATCTACAAATCTGAATCTTTCGTCTTAATGTCTATCTAGATGAAAGATCAATCTCGAGGGCTACTGAGGTTGGACATCAATCACAAGAAGCAGTGAATTGTGGGTTCTAGCGATCAAGACTAAGAAGAACAAAGTCGTTTGGATCGACGGGTTGTTTTGTGAGTCAGTCTTGTAACTGCTACTATCATAGTGATTTGTTTTGATCCGAGTTTGGATCCGTGGTTTTTTCTCGTTTTTGGTTTTTTCACGTTAAAATCTTGGCGTTCATCTCTACTTTCATTTTTAATATTTCTTCCGACTTTTACTTAAGCGAACGAACAATATCATTACCTAAAGGTTAGATACATACGTGTGTCTAGGGGTTTTTTTCAGTCTCAAAAGATATGTAGTGAATCAATCGAGGCTTATGGAGGAGCTTCTTTGCTGCATGGCAGCTGTGCTTCCTTGTTCACCATCAATAAAACAGTCGGGCTGCCAACATCAAACTCCAATAGTGGATTTCTTTCTTTCCTTTCTTTTCCTTTTCATTGGTGTTTCTACTACATGAATTTCTGAAGAGGATCCCAACTACTTGTGTAACTTACTATTCTTGTTCAGTAAATAACAGTGATGTGGAGAAATGGATGCAGTTTTGATCTTGTCTTCTTTTCTCTATGATGCCTAGTTTTGACTAGGCTTATTTGGTTGTAAATATTATCAGGCAACCAAATAAATGGTTATGTAGATCTTTCCTGAATCCATTTTTGATTTTGCTACTACTACTGCTCACAAAAATGATTAAATTTCTTCTACAAGAAGAGGAGAGGAAAGTTAGAAGGATAGACTATCCTAGCACTGTTCCAAATATCTGAAAAGGATATCCAAAAACTAATATTTGTAATTTAAATTCTTCATTTTCGCTTATAATCTTTTTCTTTGAGAGAAATAGAAATTTAATAGTGTCCTAATTAAACTAGAATTTAAATCCAGAAACACTCGTACAATAGGAGTCTCTTTTAACAATTTGAGCACTATCTCATCGGACTATAATTTTTATATAACATCGTATTATTATTTTGTCTACTTTTTAACCTTACACTTTGGTTATTTACCTCTAAAAACTTAGTAAATAAAAAATTATTAAGACATTTCCTACCCTAATCCCTCGTTAACTATGTCTACTAATATATAACCTTGAGAAAAATGTTAAAAGAAGCTAGGATTTTGTAATGGTAATTTTGGCAAGGTAATTATTTTTTAAAAGAAGAAAAACTACATTACCTTATTGCTAGAGATACAAAAGGCATCACCAACATCCTCGACTAAATGTTGTACCAAAAGGTTGAGAAAAGACTCTCCTAGGTATATCTACATATTAATTTGTACCTAAATTTGCTAATCAGCCTATAGACTTGTTAGTTTTAGGGTAGATATGTTTAGCATTTAAACAAGAATAATGAGGAGGAAATTTGCAATCATATATAAGGTACGCCATAGGCCAGAGTGCAAGGCGCTAGGTGAAGGCCCTTTATAATGTTTTAGACCTGATCATCACCGGGCCTAACTCACCCATGCTCAACCCGAACCCACCCTATTTTAACTAGGCTAAGCCTACACCTCCATAATTCACCTAGGAACCCATGCCTCCATCCGCGATCTAAAGAATGAACTCCTAGACGTTCGCCCACTTATCTGAAGATATCTCCAAATTTTGCTGTCTGATTCTTCTAAAATTAGATTCGTTGGAAAGCTTCTTTCCAGGGCTACGACCTACCAAAATTGCACATTAATCCAATGGCTATATCTTTAGAAATCCTCTTCTAAAGTTCTATGCAAGATCTTGTCCAGAACTGAAAACGGGATAAATCAAATCTTAACCCAATGGGAGATCATATTTAGAGTGGTATCAGAGCCACCGTTTCTCAGACACGTGCTTCCTATGATGATAGCCAAAACCATAGCTGCACGGTGAAATTTTCCCAATGGAGGAGGGGGAAACGGCTGTGGGAACTTCCACCAGTGGAACTGCCCGACCGAATATGAATACGGAAGAGCCTAGTGTTCAAGCCATGATTGGATCTCTTTCCTAATAAATGGCCATGTAATCAGATAATGATGGAGATGATGTAGGAAATTCGGGCGACAAGAGAAGCTATGGCGATTGAAAATGCGCCAATGACTCCCGGACGCAAGTCTACCACCATGAACCCACCGCCACCGGTTCAGAACCTTCACCAACAAGAACCCCTACTACCACAACCCTATGGGCAGAGGCCAGCAAGGATGATTTCGCCAGGCCAAGTTGTGGGTGAGCCCGTCCGTCGAGCAAACCTAAATGGAGATCATCTTGGAGATCTAGACTCTTGGGCGGAGCAAGACGAACTAGAACTGCGTTGGGTTAACATAAACTAAAGGAGGGATCATTAACCATTCGTGGCGCATTCTCCTCAGGTTAGACAAGGGCTTGATACAATCCAGACTGAGACAATAGTATTCGTGGGCGAACCATGTGTCTCGACTTTCCAAAGTTCAAATGTGGTGACCTGGTCGATTGGTTGTATAGGGCAGAATAATTTTTCGTGTACCAAGGTGTGGCGGAAGAGTATAAGGTGACACTTGCTTGCTTCCACCTTGAAGATGAGGCATTTCATTGGTTTCGGGCAGCCAATGTGCGTGATATGATTGAAAGTTGGGCTGATTTCTACACTGATATCACGCGGCGATTTAGAGCATCGGGGTATGAAGACTTCGATGCTGTCCTCTCAAAGACTATATAAAGGACCACGGTTGGAGCATACCAAGAAGAATTTGAAAGAATAAGTATTTGCTGCCAACCTCCTTGGATTGATCAACAATTTCGCAGCACCTTCATCTCGGGGCTATGAGGAGACATACAAGACGACAGGAGGGTTTTAAGGCCTAGAACCTTAATGGAGGCCTTCGAGGATGCAATATTAATGGAAGACAAGCATCGAGCAATGAAGATACACATCATACAGAACTAGACAAGTCAAGATAGTCGCAACCCAGTTCGGCCTCCCATAGTGATAGGAAATGCAGCTGGCGTACCAATAGCTGCTATTGCAATGGTGTCTCCTTGAGCACCTCTGAAGCCCTCCCATGATGTGAAGTACGCACCTAGAGGTCTGGGTTGAGCACTCACACTTGCTCAAGTGGAGGAGCGAAGAGCCAAAGACCTATACTTTCGCTGTGATGAGAAGTTCATGCTTGGACATCGCTGCACTAAACCGATGGGATTGGTGATTGGAGGAAGCTAAGGATGAGATTGTAGCTGAAGATGAGGGTGTGGCTGAACAGCAAAAAGGAGTAGCGGAGGAGCAGTCCGTGGAAGACATTATGACCAAAATCTCCCTCCACGCCTATTCATGATAGTCGTACCAAATACCTTCTAGGTGAACTGTATAGTCAAGAAAATCACAGTGAGAATCTTAATCGATACCGGGTTTACTCACAACTTCATTGACAAGAGACTTCTTAGGAAGATTGGGCTCGAATCGGAACCCACGAACGGGTTCGATGTGATGATTGGAGATGGCACCACATTGCGGGCTGATTTTATTTGCGGAGGTGTGGAGTTGAAGGTGCAAGGCCAAACTTTCACATTAGATATTTATCCGTTGGTCTTACAGAGTGCCGGCATCGTTTTGGGGACTCAATGGCTTCAAAGCTTGAGGCCCGTAATATTTGATTTTATAAATCTCACACTTACTTTTTAGAGGGATGGTCGGAGAGTGCTGCTGGATGAAAATCGATCGCGATAAGGGCTAGTGTTGCAACCGCTGTTTGGACTCTCATGTGTAGGGGACGCAAGTGAGCTCGCTTCTTTCTCAACACCAACTTTTCCCTTCTTCTCAGATCTGTGGGGAGTCAGTGCAGAGGATCATGATCTGGTCTAACTCATGGAAGAGCTAAGAGAGAACCATCGAGCCACCCTGAGCACGAGGAGCGCGATGGGTTGGTACTCAAGCACAGGCAGATCAAGGTACCCACAGACAAGGGGCTGCGGAGATTATTGGTGGCACACTTTCATGATACTCCTATAGTGGCCATGAAGGGGTCTTACGCACCTACAAGCGGTTGGCCCAAAACTGTACATGAACAGCAATGAAGTCCGATGTAAAGAAATACGTGCGCGAATGCCAAATTTGCTAATGAGTCAAATCGAAGCTGCTCAAACCAAGCAGACTATTGCAACTGCTGTCTATACCGGAGCATATTTGGGAAGACATTTCTATGGACTTCATCGAGGGGTTGCTGGAGGTTCGAGGCCAGTCGGTAGTATTCGTTGTGGTGGATAGGCTGAGCAAACATGCTCATTTCATAGTATTGACGCACTCATTTTCAGCGAAGAAGGTTGTTGAAATTTTTATTCGAGAAGTGGCGCGCCTGCATGGGATGCCTAGGACGATAGCTCATCTTCATCAACGAGTTTTGGTTTGAGTTTTTTAGATTACAAGGGACTCGAGCCAACCCTACTTCAGCTTATCACCTTGAGATGGATGGCCAAACCGAGGTGGTGAACCACAGACTCGAGCAATACTTGCATTGCTTTGTGATGGACCGACCAAGAGATTGGGTCAAATTTCTTCCATGGGCTGAGTGGTCTTATAATACAGCTTATCACTCTAGCATCGGCATAACCCTTTTTGAGGCGGTTTATGGGCGCATTCCTCCTATCTGGCATGCCTACGATAGACTCACGATGGCGGATCGGACCGAGCTCGACTTGGAATTTGCGAACCGAGATAAAACCTTGAGACGGCTCAAGATTCACCTAGCATCAACCCAAAACAGCATGAAGTAGACTCATGACAAGGGTCGATGCGAGCGAGAGTTTGAGGTGGATCAATTGGTGTTCGTTCGAGCTCAATCATATCGGCAATCCACATTGAGGCCGATTTTGAACCAAAAGCTGGGTCACAAGTAATACGGGCTGTATCGAGTGCTACAATGAATCGGTCCAGTAGCTTACCGGTTGGACCTACCTGAAGGAACCCAAGTTCATCCGGTCTTTCATGTGTCGGCGGCCCAGATCAAGCCTAATCATGTGGTAGGTTCGGCCTTACCCGAACCAATGAAGAAAGATGGCCCAACTGAACCGGTTCGAGTCTTAAGCCATAGAAGACGGCGCCATTGATCCAGAATGGAGATAGAAGTGTTGATCGAGTGGTTAGGCAAGCTCATTGACGAGTCTACCTAGGAGCTCGAGTCAGATATTATGGATCGCTTCCCTAATTTCACACCTTAAGGACAAGGTTGCAGAAGCATGGTGGATTGATAAGATTCAAACTTCACCGATGTCGTCTCGAGCATGGATACACCTTAAGGATGTCTTTTCTTATAGTTTTAGTATTTTATTCAGAGAAAAATAAGATTTCTATAGATTCCATTCGAATGTGTTTGCAAATGCCTACAGACGTTCACAAATACAAAGAACGCATTTGGCACGTTCGAACACGGTCGATGGAAATCCACTATTTTTAGGGATAATAATTATCATTTTTGAATTGTTTAGTTAGCCTCTTAAGGTGTGGATGGCAACCAAAAAGGCGACATGGAATGAATTGAGTTTTTTTTTCTTTACACTACTCCTAGATTATAGAAGTTTTACTTGCCTGAACAACTTTCCTAATACTAACTATCACTGCGCCACGAGATCATCCACATAGGGTACGGAGTCCATCTCGATAAAGAAAGTAATAAAAAACATAAGCACAAATGCCTTTCACTTATTAATTAAATAACTCTGGTGACATTCATTATAGGCTTAGGTAGGTCCATCTACGGATTCCTAAATTTAATAATTAGATTGAGTTAGCATAGTTGTACTGGCGTGTAACACATTATTAAAAGTAATTTAAAATAATTTACCTCAAATTCTCGTTCCACTAATTATTATTGCTTAGGTAAATAACATAGGCAATAGTAAATTAATCCACTTCGTTAATTAAGATAATGTACTTGTTATAATTTTCCTATAGTAATTTGTATTAATTCTCTAGCAGGAGGAATTAATACAGATACACCCAATTCAACAACTCATTTGCTAAAATTAAATTTAACAAAAGTATAATAGACCATGCTAAATCCCAAGTAGTGCTAAAGCAATTAGAAATGACACTCTAGTGCCATAGTCTAAGTCATTAAAGTTAATTTATAATTTCTATAGCTAATAAAGCTAACCTCTAACATGATTATTAAGGCCCATGTTTGACATGATTAAACAAAAAAATGTTGAGCAAAATTAAAAGAAAATAAATAACAATATTTTATTTGGGCTAGCCAAAGATCGTAGCAATTGGTGGGGTTGAAACCAACCTTAGGGTTACCATAAAAACCATTAACACCATAAAAACCATTAACACGAGGCCCAAAGTACAATTAACAAAGAAAGCCAAGCAAGCCACTTGGGATGGGCCGCAACCCAACCAACAAAACCATGGGCTGGGCTGCACCCAGCCCAAACCCAAAACCATGGGCTGGGCTGGCTGTAGCCCAAGCGCAAGCCCAAGCTAGGCTAAGCCACACCTTGCCCAACCCACCACCCCACCATGTCCTCTCCTTCTCTCGACCAAGGACAATTGACTAGGAGGAGAGGAGTTGCCAACAGCCACTATTAACATGCTGACTAACACTCCGTCGACTGAGGAAGGCACCCACGGTGCCGACTAGTCGACGGAGGGCCAACATCCACCCCAAAAAGACCAAGCCACCCACTAGTGAGGTGAGGGAGCTGTCCCAACCAATCCCACCAGCACCTTCCCCTTGGCAAGTAGAAGCTAGTTGAGGGGAAGCCCAATAGCCAAGGGCGACCAATGATGAGAATTGTCCTCGCCAAGGCCGACAGCCAAGGCGAGGGGCCACGAGGGCCCAAATCCCGAGGGCCATGGCATCTCCTTGTCAAGAGGAAGCTAACCCGCTGGTCAAGTACCAAAGCCGGTGATGACGACGATTGGAAAACATCTCACAAGGCAGTCGGGAGAAGCCTCGATGCGCAGCCTCACAAAGGGTGAGGAGAGCCCAATAAGGGTAGCAACTGGAAGAGCTTCACAAGGTGAAGCTCCTAGACCAACACGATAGCGATCGAGGTTGTCGGCCAACCAAATCACTGACGAGGATGAAAAGGGGGAGAAAAGAAAGAAAATGTGATCTAGCCCATTTAACTAAACTTAACTACAAGAGGGGGTTGAGCACTTACTGATGGATCAGTTGGCATTGATGCTAAGCTTCGATGGTGCTACAACACAGCGGGAAGAAGAAAGGGGCAAAAAGACCATTAGCGGGAAGAAGAAAGAAGAAAGAAGAAAGAAGAAAAAGAGTGAGAGAGGAGAAGGAAAGGGGCACACAATACCCGCACATCCGTGCCCTTAAGCTCAATGCATGTGCCAGACACGTGTGCACCCCCTTTTTTTTGGTGTTACATGAGGTAATTAGACGGAGAATCCCAATGAATAAGGTGAGGCAAGGGAGAGGAAGTAATGGAGCTTGACAAAAGGATCTCATAGTATTCATAAGCAAGTGCCGGAGTTCTTTGCCAAATGATCTTTGCATCTTCTTTGAAACATATGGTATTTCCATGTTTCCAAATGAGCCTAGTTGTGAGCCGAAGTGAGGCTACTTGCAAAGAGCCATAAGCCAAATTGTATCAAGTGAGACCCATATTGCTAAAGCAAAGGAGTATGTGAAGAACATGCTATCTAACTAAGGAAGAGAGTAGCTTGTCTCAGTCCATGTGGAGATTGAAGGCAAGACAAGAGCACTGGGGTACTCTCGACTAGGGTAGCAAGACAATTGGTGGTTGTTGTTAGGCTTCGTCTTGGCATGATCTCAGCCATGGGTTGGTGATGAGGGCAGTCATGTGTAAGGTTGAGCAAGGGAAAGAAGGAAGGAGGTTGTGGCAACAGTGCTTTCGATTGATAATTGCGAACAAGGAAAAGGTGGATGAATATAGTCTAGTTGAGGTGGAGAGAGAAAGAGAGAAAGAAAGAACTAGATTAGATTCAACTTGGTTGGGCTCGATTGCACTCTAGAACTTATATAAAAGGCTAGCCAGACTAGAAATGCTTTAGCCAAATTGGCTAAGACCCAACAACTCGATAGCTAAGTTGAGTCGGACTAACCATGCATGGACCCAAATAAAAAGACAATAAGCAAATGGCTCGATTAGCTCATGGATTTAAGCTAACTATAACTCAGACTCAATACTAGCCGCAACAATAATCCACCATGTTTCCTTACACATTATCCTCAAGGTGGAAACTCAGTATACCAAGCCATGTAATATGACTTAGCCATCCAAGTCACATCATCTTTGGAATCAGCCTAATCAAGTTCTTCTATCAACATAATAGCAATCGGTCTTGCGCATCAGTGCCCTCCAAGAAACCTTTCATTGCAATAGAAGTAATGACCCTTCCCTTTTAACTTATCCACTTAAGTTGTTAGATGCTGCATGGGAGGATGCAATTATCCTCTATCCAAAACTCGTAATGCTCAGGCCACAAGTTCCAAGGTGCCTTCTAGGTCCCTCGAATGTCATGTAGGTTCACTCCATTATCCTAGCTATGAGGATTGCATCCACGAGAGAATGTGGTTTGCTTGCCTTCACTTGACTTGAATGTCGTAGCAGAGTTTGTTAATGAAAGTGCTTCGCTTGGGCAGAAGATATCCTTTCAAATTCCAACTGGTAGGCCTGAATAGAAGAGGTCTAAGTGAGTTTTGAGAGGATAGCTATGAATCTTCATACTTAGATAGTCTAAAATGTTGACAAACGACCATTGTAAACTCATACAACTTTTGAAATAGTCAGTTTGGCTGTGCTGATTGGAACACCAAATCATGACATCTTCTAGATGGAAAGAGGCTAGCAACTGTTATGAACCGAACGTTCGCTATCCGATCACGCTCAGATGTAGGAAAATAGTCCATACAGTCGGAGGAAAATAATCACAAAATATTCTATCGTAGATAAAAAATTATGAAACTAGTGGTGGTCGATCTGAAACTTCCTAATCTACGTTTTTGGTATTCACACCCTTCATAGATTCTGATTGGAACTAGGATGAAAATACTCAAATGTAAGGGTGAAGGTGAAGGTGACGGGTGACAGCGATGATGGGGTGAGGAATGATAATGGTGATGGAATGAATGGCTTGTGGTGTTGAGGGGATAAGGATGAGGGGGGAGAAGTAGTTGAGATCCAAAGGAGGAGAGAGGACTCGATAGTTGAGGGGGATTAGAGGTCATCGGCATTGAGATGGTGCACGACTAGGGCTTGAACGAAGAGGAAGAAAGATTAGGGTAGAGAGGAAGGGAAGCGATAGATATCAATATTCATTCATAATAATCCTTTTGGTTGTTATCCACATCTTAAGAGGCTAATCCAACTAGCCAAAATGACAAATAATAACCCTAGAAATAATGAATTCTCGCCAACTGTGTTTGAACACACACTTTGCGTTCTCTGTTGATGCAAACGTATGCAGGGGTTCGCACGTGGGCATTCAAACGGGGTTGAGTGCGTTCGAACACACAAATTTCGTTCTCTGTCGATACAAACACCTGCAGGCGTTTACATGGGGTATTCAAATGAGACCCTCCTACGTTCAAACACAACATACGTAATTTTTATTTTTTTAAGGAAAGAACTAGAATAAAAATAAGAATAGACTCCCATAGGGTGTATCCATGCCCGAGACGACTTGGTGTGGTCTAAATCACACCAACAACACTTTACTTCTAAGTGCCTTCATATGAGAAAAATTGCTCTTCATGATAAACCAAATCAAGCGTGTCTCCATCACTGAATTTGGGAAAATCTAGCTATGTGGTTCATCCTTGTGTTGCTAGTCCATGAGGGTCACTATATTTGAAGTTTCCTAAACTAGTTAGGCACCTTCTTGCTACCATGGAGCATGTGGTAGGCATAGATCGTGGAATGGTGGCTCCGATAATATAATCCTAGGGAAGGGAGTAACTAGTCTTGGTTCAAGTGGAGACTGAGGGCAAGCCTAGAGCACCCCACCCATAATAGGGTCCTCTTGGCTAGGGCTACGTGCAAGATGATTTGTGGCTGTTGGTAATTATTCAACCTGGCTTGGTCTTGATCGTGGATTGTGTTAGTCTCTGATACCAAATTGATAAGTTCTGATACCAATTGATGGGTTCTGGAACTAAAAGATCGGCTACGGAATAATTCCTTAAGATCTAAATTTATCGTAGGAAGCACTTCGTGCAACTATGGAAAAATATTCTTCCGATATTCTCTAGTAGTTAGAAAATTACAAAACCAATTGGGTTAGATCCGTAATTTCCTAATCTACAACTTCCGTATTTACTCCCTTCGTAGATTCAAACTATAGCAGGGACAAAAATATGGAATAACATGGGTGATGGTGGTGGTGACGGGTGGAGTGGATGTTAGGGTTATGGATGGGTATGGAGATGAGGATGGATTATGGAAGTGATTAAGGAAAGTAGACAAAGGGAATGAAGTGGTCGAGATCCCAAAAAAGAGGGGTGGCTGGACAGTCGAGGGAGATTAGAAGCGAGGTGAAACCTTGCTAACGGTAGATGTGGAAGGATGGTGAAGAAAGATGAGGGAGAAGTCTAGAGAGAAGATAGAAGACAAGAAATCAATAATCCAATTCTATAATGAAGTTGGTTGCTATCCACATATTTATAGAGGCTAACCAACATGTCCTAAAACAATATGAAATCCTAATTCTAGAGTATTCCCGTCGATCGTATTCGAACGTGCCCGATCGCGTTCGAATGCACTCCAAAAGCCCCTTCTCTGGATTTGCGAATGCGACACAAGCGTTCACAAAGCATTTACAAACGCGAGCGTTCACAAGGGCGTTCAAACACGACTCCACCCGTGTTTGAACGTGACCTACAGAAATTTTATTTTAATAAAAATAAACACCTAATGCAATAAGAAACGATCCTAACTAAGTGTATTAGCCACCACGCTTCCCCCACCTTGCATTTAAGGTGAAAAGTCAGGGAAATGCTCCAAGATATCAGTCTCCAACTCCTATGTCGCCTCATCAGATAGCTTGCCAAGCCACTCAACTAGAATCTCCAACTCCAATCTGGTACCATGTCGTCGTCGGCTTCTAGTAAATATTCGAACTGGCTCTACGATCTCTATCTCCTCCAATGGCTCCGGTAGAATCGATCCAACAATCTCATGATTTCTAATACGCTCTCTCAATAATAAAACATGGAAGACAGGATGCATTGTCGACCCCTCCGGCAACTCCAAACGATATGCAACCAGACCAATACGCTCCAACACCCAAATGCATCCGCGGTCTAGCAGCAAACCGCCTCGATTCTCCAACTCGGGATGGCGCTCCGGACTATTTATCACCTCCTACAACAATCTAAAAATATCTAGGTCAGATGTACATGCATACCTCAGCTCGTCAAGGAAGGGAAAGGTAGGAGATGAATAGACTGCAAGCTTGGTGGTATCGGGTTGGCACGATAGTGCATCCGTCGCTCGATTTTTCGTTCCGTTCTTGTATTGAATTTCATAATCATACCCCAGCAATTTTGTGACCCATCGTTGCTATGCCGGAGTGTGTATGCACTGTCTCATAAAGTATGGAAGGCTCTTTTGATCGGTTCGGATAATGAATCGTCTACCGATCAAATAAGGTCTCAACTTTGTTACCGCATATAGAATTGCCAACATCTCTCTCTCTCTCATAAGTCGATAATTGCTGAGATTTTTGCGATAAAGCCTTGCTAAGATAGGCAATGGGACATCCTTCTTGCATTAATACAGCTCCTATACCAACTCCCGATGCATCACATTCAACAATAAATTCTTTGGTGAAGTCTAGTAGCGCTAGAACGGATACCGTCGTCATTGCTGTTTTTAATTTTTCAAAGGCTAAAGTGGCTTCATCCGTCCATCTAAAAGAGTCTTTCTTCAACAAAGAAGTGAGAGGAGTATCGATCTTACCATATCCGGCAATGAATCGATGATAATAACCAGTCAGCCCTAAATATCCTCTCAATCCGACGGTAGTAGTAGGAATAAGCTAAGCGGTCACACATGCAACCTTTTGAGGATCCGTCGCTGCACCATCTACTGAAATGATGTGGCCTAAATACTCCACCTTTGGTACTCCCCATAGGCACTTGGACTTCTTGATCTTCAATTGGTTTTGCTTCAACAAATTCAGCACGTCCTCTAAATACCGTCAATGCTCCAATTCAGTCTTGCTATACACCAAAATATCGTCAAAAAATATCAAGACATACCTTCACAATAGAGGCTAAAATATATCATTCATAAGGCCTTGAAAGGTAGCTGGAGCATTGGTGAGACCAAAAGGCATCACTCGGAACTCGTAATGCCTGTCTGGAGTCCGAAATGCAGTTTTGTGCACATCCGTCGGGTGAACTCTAATTTGATGATACCCGGCCCTCAAGTTAAGCTTACTAAATATAGTCGTCCCTACAAGCTCGTCTAACAACTCCTCGATAACCGGAATAGGATACCGGTCCTTGACGGTAATAGTCGACACAAAAACGTCATGTTCCGTCCTTTTTTTGCACCAAAAGCACAGGAGATGAGTATGAGCTATGACTTAGTTGTATGAAGCCTTGCTCCAACATCTCTGCTACTATCTTTGAGATAACTTCTTTTTGCATATGTGGATACTGATATGGCCTCACATTTGCCAGTGCAATCCCGGGTACAATCTCTATGCGATGGTCCGCCGCTCTCCTCGGTGGCAACTCCTGCGGGTCCTCAAACAGTCTAGAAAAGTTATCTAGTAAATTAGACAATTCAATGGTAGTACCTGAACTCGTTTGAGGCTCATCTCCTACTAGTCTTAATTGAAGAAGGTAGGCCAAATCATACGCATAAGGCAACCCCACCATAGGCTGTATTGCTGGAATTGGCGAAAACTGAACACCATCAAGCCACACATCTTTGTTTCCTTGTTTAAATTTTATCCACATGTTTCGAAAATCAAATGTGACGGATCCCAAACTCTGTAACCACTGAGCACCAAGGATAATATCCGCTCCTCGCAGTGCCAACGGATACAAGTCCACAATGATGTCGTGTCCTTGCACCCGTATACTGACTCGGCGACACAAGCTCTCTGCCCTAAGCTTCATGCCGTCTCATATAGCAACGTCAAACCCTGTAGTCGGTTCGGCATCCAAACCCAATCTCCTCACTAGCCTTCTTTCATCTAGAAAGTTGTGTGTACTCCCCGAATCGATAAGGATGTGCACACAATGCTTTCTAACGAGTCCGTCTACTCGTAACGTCCTCGGCACGGAAGTACCCAAATATGCATGCATAGATATTTCAGCTTAGATATCTTCCTCCACGCCTTCCTTAACGGTCTCCTCATAGGTCTCCTCTAGACATTCTCCATCATCAACTACCTCATCATCCTCCTTAGGACCATCGATAAGCATCACACTCCCGATCGGTTTAGAACACCGATGACCGGGGGTGAAACGCTCATCACATCGAAAGCAAAGGCCTTTCGCTCTTTGCTCCTCCACCTAGGCAGGTGTGAGAGTTCGAACTAGGGGTCTAGTGCCTCCTCTAAGATCGAAAGAAGGTCTCAAGGTGGTCGTGGTCTAGTAGTCGCAGCCGCTGTTTTTAGAACCGCAGAATTTCCAACCGATGTTCTAGGTGCAAACCGCCCATCTCGGTTGCCCCAATTGGTTTTCGCTGCCATCTTTAGAGCCCTATGCTTTTGTTCCATCCTCACGGCCTTCGCAAAGGTCTCCTCAAGAGTAGTAGGACATAGAGCACGAACATTCGCTTGTATCTCCTCTCACAGCCCTAAAATAAATGTACTCATCAATGTACGTTCAGGTCATAGTGGTTCACAACGACTACTAACTCTTTCAAACTTAGCTTGGTAGTCCAATACGCTAGTCCTTTGAACCATCTTGCTTAATGTGGCAGCAAAATCTTCATATGCCGCTGTCCCAAATCTGTGTATAATTCTCCTACAAAAATCAGCCAATTCAGTCAATCCACCACCACGAATAACCGATCTATACCGATGCAATGCCATTCCTTGGAGGTGAAAGCTTGCCATCTGGACTTTTGCATCTTTCGTTGTACCTTGACAATCAAAATATTGTTCAACTTGAAATACCCAATCCGTTGGATCATCGCCTTAGAATTTTAAAAAGTCCAAACGTGCGGTTCTCTCTCGAATAGCATTGTCGGGTTCACGAAAGATCCTTGGTTCAGGTCTAAACCTTTGTGCATGTTGATCACCTTCTCTAAATCCTCGAGTACGTCCATCACCAACTCCATAGGGATCAACCTCATCCTCATAGTGCCAATCCTCCTCATCGACAAAGCACACCGGTGCCACATGCCTCTTGGGTTCCACCACCGCCGGTCTTGGATTTTGTAATGGAGGTGGGGGATGATGTGAAGGCATAGGTAGGAGGGGATCATTGACACTCATATGACGCACCTGCACCTGTAGGGTATCGGTTCGATGAGGTCCCACTACTGGTTCTTCTTGAAACTCCATTCGTTGTTGAGGAGATGACGAACCAATCGACTCACGACATATTCCTTGAATTCATTGTGATCCTTTTGTATGTTGTCAACTCTATGCAACAATATTTGGAACATACCCCTAAGTTTATCCATATTCGAACCCATGAACGTTGGTTGACTCGGTCCTGTCGTGGTCGCTCCAAAGGAATTGGCCTTACGATTAGGGTCATTGTGGATTGAGTCTTCTCTTATCGATGTGCTCTCCATAGGTCTCCTTGTTGATGTCATCTTTTTTGTTTTAACCATTAATGGAGGTCTAAGGTTCGCTTGCTCTGATACCAAATGATTGGCTTTAATACCAATTGTTAGTCTTTGATACTAAATTGATAAGCTCTGATACCAATTTATGGGTTCTAGAGCTAAAAGATCGGCTACGGAACAATTCCTTAAGATTTGAATTTATCGTAGGAATCACTCCGTGCAACTATGGAAAAATATTCGTTAGATATTCTCTAGTAGTCAGAAAATTACGAAACTGATTGGGTTAGATCTATAACTTCCTAATATACAACTTTTGTATTTCCTCCCTTTGCAGATTCAAACTATAGCAGGGATGAAAACATGGAATAACGTGGGTGATAGTAGTGGTGACGGGTGGAGTGGATGTTAGGGTTATGAATGGGTATGGAGATGAGGGTGGATTGTGGAAGTGATTAAGGGAAGTAGATGAAGGGAACGAAGTGGTTGATATCCCAAAGAAGAGGGGTGGCTCAACAGTCGAGGAAGATTAGAAGCGAGGAGAAATCTTGCCAACGGTAGAGGTAGAAGGATGATGAAAATGGAGGAAGAAGAAGTCTAGAGAGAAGATAGGAGACAAGAAATCAATAATCTAATCCCATAATGAAGTTGGTTACCATCCACATATTTATAGAGGCTAGCCAACAAGTCCTAAAACAATATGAAATCCTAATTCTAAAGAATTCTCGTCGAGCGCATTCGAACGCGCCCGATCGCGTTCGAACACACTCAAAAAGCCCCTTCTCTAGATTTGTTAACGCAACACAGGCGTTCACAAGGCGTTCGAACGCGGGCGTTCACAAGCATTTACAAGGGCGTTCGAACGTGACTCTACCTGCATTCGAACGCGACCTACAGAAATTTTATTTTAATGAAAATAAACACCTAATAAAATAAGAAAAGATCCTAACAAACTGTATTATTGTTGATGATGGAAGCCACATGTCAAGCCGAGCAAGGGAAAGAAGAAAAAAGGCCAAGGCAAGGGGTGCTCTTGGCTAGGGTAGTGCTTGGCTAGAGGTTATCCCAACTAAATAGCTTTAGCTAAATCTGCTAAGACATAATAACTCAATAGTTAAATTAATTTGGAGTGAACCATATATAGATTCAAACAAAAATAATAAGTAAATAACTATTATAATAACTTAATTTGGATCGTAACACATTTCATCAAAAGAGGTAATTTAGAAATTAACTAAAAAGGAAAGTGAAAGACAAGGATATTTAAGGTAATTTAATATGTAAACTTTGTGTTATTTAGATAT
This sequence comes from Typha angustifolia, assembly GCF_048772165.1. NCBI lineage: Eukaryota > Viridiplantae > Streptophyta > Magnoliopsida > Poales > Typhaceae > Typha > Typha angustifolia. The sequence goes on along the minus strand of NC_133240.1, from coordinate 1,953,973 downwards.
AGTTTTGTTAGAGACCGATATAAAAAAAAAATAGGTAAAAAAAATAAAGGAGAGTTAGATTACAAATAGCTAGCTCAAAACAGGGGTGTTAATAACAAAATCAGTAAAGTGCAGGGCATTATTTGAAAATTTCCGAATAATATAACAGTTGTAATGTCAAATGTGGTGGTGACGGTAAGAGCAGGGGAAAAGTCGTCATGGCCATAGAAGATGTTGCCACGTCAGAAGATCCCCAGGGAAAAAAAGTTTTGGGTACAGTATTTTTCCCTGTTAACCTCGCCCCCGCACGTGGCAATTGTCCCATGTGAGAGTGTGGGCCCCAGGGTGGGGGGAAGGAATTGCCAGCACCCAAAATGCGAGTCTAATGATCGAGTCATCCCACGCCAGACCGCCAGCCGCCCCCACACTCGGCCCCACCCATCAATACTCCGTGGGGCCCATATCCACTCACCTTCTTCCTTTCTTTTTCTTTTTATTTTTCCTTTTCCTTTTCCTCCTCTTTTTTTTGTGTGTTTACCTCTCTCTCTCTCTCTCTCTCTCCTTTGCCAAGTTTCTATTGGAGAAGAGTCCCAATCGTGGGTCGGTTGGTGGGGTCCTTGCCCCAAAAGGCAGTGCAAGAAGACTGGAGAAGTGGTAGCCCTAATATAGAGATAGTTACAAGCCAACCAACCAATGTATACAGAGAGGAAAATTGTAGTTGTAGTTGTGTACATGGCTTATTTAACATTCAACCATATATCTTCCCATACATTACACTTCAAAGAGTAAATATGACAAATTATTTTAGAAAATAGGATAATAAATATGACAATGGTAACCAACCATTAATCAGTGGACATAATGATACCATATCAACTGTGGTTGTAGATCAGGTTTGTAAAGTATTGATAGATAAGGCTTTTTTCCTTTTAAAAATGACCCATATAAAGAAGTAGATAACTGGCAGTGGTCACCTGCTTGGCTCAACTTGTATGGTTAAAGACAACCCTAATCCTTACAGGATCTAATTGCTTAATTCCATCACTAGCTAACAAAGGCAGCATGAACTACTACTCCCACATAGAGAGAGAGAGAGAGAGAGAGAGAGAGAGAGAGAGAATGACCAAAAAAGGTAATGATGTGTGGGGCTAAAGAAGTGGGTCCATGGTGTTGGAGTGGACGAGGATGCTGTTGCATTACGTTTTCTCCATATCTTTCCTCCCTTTCCCGTTCATCTCTCCCCGTTTCTTCCTGTCTCTCTCTCTCTCCATCTCTTTCTCAAGTCCTGCACGATTTTTATATCATAAATTCTCCTTTTCCCCCCTTCACCTCTGCTAACCTGCAAGACTTCCTTCCCTATAGTATCAAATAATTCATCACCCCGTTAACGTTTTGCTCTCTCTCTCTCTCACTCTCTCTCTCTCTCTCTCTCATCTTTCTCCGTTTCCGTTCTCTTCTCTTCTCTCTCTAGATCTTCTCTGTGGTCGTTATCAGAGTTGGGTGGGTGGCGGTTGCGGCGAAGGCTAAGAGATCTATCCCCGCCATTATTCACGCCAGAAAGCATTGACCCTGCGATAGCTTTCGATATCTATTGAGATCAGTTGAGGTGGAGGAAGAGAAGTTATATTATTATCATATATGGAGGGTTAAGAGATTGTAACGGTATGTTGTTTGTCTTCTAACTGCCTCCTCTCCTTTCTTTCTCTTCTTCGTCTCCTTCTTCTTCTTTCTTGGGATCCCGAAGAGCTCAAGAGGTCATCATACGTGTTGGGCTACTGAGAGAGGAGCTAGCTACAACTAGAGCTAGAGAGCTAGAAGGAGAAGGAGGCAGACAAAGGTTTCAGTGGATCAAATCCCGAGGTAGGTGTCCGAGGAGGCAAGACATGAAAAGAACTAACAAAAGCTTCTTGTCTGTTCTCATCTCTCTCTCTTTCGCTCTCTCTCTCTCCCTCTCTCTCTCTCCTCTCTCTCTCTCTCTCTCTCTCTCTAACATAAGCACACTAAGACATAAAACATTACTGATCTATTGAAGCTTGACATACGGATCTCATTTTAACGTTGATCGGTTGATCTATTCTTGTTCTTGGATCGGTTTCTATTCTACTATTCCAGCTGTTCTTTGTCTACTTCCTTGCCTAGAAGGGAAGGATCGTTCTGTTGTATCCTATGAATATAGTTACACACACACACACCAAACTTTTGGACTACGTACCATTATCCGTTTAGTAGGAAAATAATTTTGAGATCTTATCTTTGTCTACCTCTCTCATGAATTAAAGTAAAGATTCTATGTAAAAGACTTGGGACTATCTTCTGACAATCTTTGCAATAAGCTTCGTCTATACTTCTCATAGTTAACCGGCATTTAATTTACAATAAAAGATCACGAGTGCCAAAATCATGAGCAGTTTAAGCTTGTGATTTTGTTAATTTATGGATAGCCGCTTCCAAACATATGATGAAATCAAATCGAATGACTGTACTGAACAAGATTATGTAGCGTTGGAAGAAACCCTTTTATTTTGAAGCTAGTAAACTCCATAGTGATTCTACATCTAGTTGCATTTTATTCTTTCAACTCTTTTTACTGGAAGTTGCATGAAATATTCAATGCCCATATATTAGGATTAATCGAGAATGTTGTATCATACATTGTTTTTCCACTAACCCTTTTTGTTAAGAGACTGCAGGTAGATCCTTATTATTTGTTGATAGTTGAGTTTTGCAGGAATGTTTTGAACAATATTAGTGTTGCTTCATTTTCGTGAACATTTCATTCTTTATATTTAAGTCTCACTTTCTAGATGTATATATTCTATGCTAGCATTCGTTTTACTGATTAAGGTAACGTTCATAAAAACGTGTATATTTTTGGTATAAAACAACAGCATGTTAATTGAGATGCATACACAAATACCAAATCATTGACATCTGAACATTAAATTGTCAATGTGTTTTCTACTTTCTTTATAAAAGCTAGGTATATATCTTGTTGCAATGCAGGTAATACAAAAGCCAGTACGTAAAAGAGAAAGGATAAATTTTGCCTGAAAACTAGGAAGGAGATCTTTTGGATCATAATTCAAGAGTTAAATAAGAACTTAGTAGACAAAAATATCTTACAAGTATGTATGTATTTTAAGAAAGTGAAAGTATTTCTCTTCCTACATCAGATGCTAATAATTAAACTCTTCCTCCAGGAAGGTTTATTCCTCTTTATTTTCATCATTGTTGCCACCATCATCATGATAACTATCATCATCTTGTCACCTTCTTCTTCTTCTTCTTCTTCACGACAATTTTAATTGTTGGCTGGTTCATTTTGTAACAGTCTTCTAGCATTTGATTAAATCTTGAGACATCTATATCCTAACAATTTATTTCAACAAGATGAAACACAGATATCATAAGATGTGTGGCAATAAAATACTTGGAGCATGCAAGAATAATAAGGACATACTAATATTACTCAGCATATGATTTTATGTTTTCATAATCATAAGATGCATAACACGTAAATGTAGTTCTTTTATTACCAAAACTCTTCGTTCTTTCATGCACGTTGATGTGATTATGTGTTTATAGATATTGCTAGGTTTATTGAGGATGTCAGTTAGCCAATATTATTAGTACTCAGCATACGGTCTTAATCTGTGGCTATTTTCCATCAATTTTTATCTTTACAGTCTGATTGGATTTATTGATGCAATTTAAGAACATATATCGTGAAAGAGCACTACCAACTCCTATTCTTTCTGTTCCATGCATGACATTTACTTTCCTTGTTAGCCATCGTTCGCACATCTTTGTATACCTGATTGCAAGGACTCTTCCATCACGGTACTCAATTAGTGCAACCAAGAGTATATATCCTATATCTCTTTCTTGGACAAATTGGATCGTTTCTTTTTTTTCAAAAAGTCTTTGATCAAATACTCCATCTGCTGGGAATTATACTCCTTTCTACCCAATAGAGTGTTCTGCCATTTAAACTAGCACCACAACATAGAATAACCTTTATTTAAGAAATTCATCCATATTCTTTGCATTCTGAAGTTTCTTTGAACAACACCTAGTAAATTTAAATGATATTAATTTCTTTACACTAATATTACCTATTGTACATGATGCACAGGTTGGAGACTATGAGTACTTCATCGCATGTTCCCCCAGGTTTCAGATTCCACCCTACTGATGAAGAACTTGTTGATTACTATCTAAGGAAAAAGATGGCTTCAAGACGGATTGACCTTGACATAATAAAAGATGTTGACCTGTATAAAATTGAACCATGGGATCTCCAAGGTATGACTCAAAATAACTCCTGTAGTTAATAAGAAATAAAGTTAATAAGTAATCTACAAAGGATTTGTTTTCTGATTAGCTTTCTTCATTAAAATAGAAAAATGCAGGATAGGGCAAGATGATCAAAGTGAGTGGTACTTCTTTAGCCATAAGGACAAGAAGTATCCAACTGGAACTCGCACCAATAGAGCAACTGCAGTTGGATTCTGGAAAGCTACTGGAAGAGATAAACCAATTTATGCCAAGAACAACTTAGTTGGCATGAGGAAGACCTTAGTATTCTACAAGGGTCGGGCTCCGAATGGGCAAAAGTCAGATTGGATCATGCACGAATATCGACTTGAAACAAGTGAAAATGGACCTCCACAGGCAAGTGCTCTCGAGTAGTACTCAACCACATAAATTATATTCTTTCTTATCAACTAAACCTCATTTTAAGTATTGTTATCACACACAAAAAGAAGTGGTAATCTAATAATCGACATAACCAACTCTAAATTCCTCCAACTTTTAAAGCATGGAAACAATATATTTATATCTTCCATATCTTCCCTAGGAAGCAGTTGTTCCACTTAAAACCAACTGATTCTTTTAACTGATAACATATATATTATAGGTTGTCTAAAGAGAGTGACACAAAAAAGAAAAAAGAAAAAAGAAAGAAAGAAAGAAAGAAAGAAAAATGAAGGTGCTTTAAGATGCTCAAGATAGGTTCCATTATTCATACTCAGGATGCAAGACTGATTCATCTAAATACTAATGTCAATTGAAACTGCATGTGTTACCTCAAGTTAGTTCAAGTCTTTGTAGGTTAGACTATCATGATAGATCTTTTTCTCAAGGACTAGAAGGGTTGCCAGGATTAAGGACTAGAAGGGTTGATAGATATTTTTCTCTAGGACTATCATGATAGATATTTTACAGCATCAAATAAGTCTTACTGAAATCTGTTTCTCACTGTTCACATGACATTTATAAGGTGCCGATATTGAGTGACTGAAAAATTAAGGAACCAAAAAGGAACAATGAGATGCTTACCTTTATTATCTCTTTACGTCATCAGTCTATTAAAAATAAACCAGAAGTTATTGTTAAGGGAATATCTAGCCACAAATTTTTTAGTTCATATCAACTGAAAATCGAACTGCAATATCTTTATCTAGTTGGCCTGATCATTATTATTTTGTTGTACCAAACAACTGCTCGGATTTCACAGAAATCACTTTCTTCTTACATAATTTATCAAGAGGGCATAACAGTGACTAAGCTATTAGCTTTTAGTAAACTCAAAATTTGAACTGCATAAGATATATGCATAAACGTCTTTAACCTTTTCTTATGTTCCTTCTCCTCTAGTAAAAGAAGTCAAGATTAGACATAATAGTTACATTGAATCTAGAATAAGAACAAAGAGTACTCACTCAATTTTTCATCCGATGCTTACTTATTGCATGGAGAGTTAAATAATAATCAAATGTATTTCAAAATAGTAGCAACACAACAAAACCAGCTCTGAATGAGGCAAGTAGAGCTGCTTACTATTAATACATCTATATCAACTTTCAGCTAAAGCTAGAGCAACAGTCACTTTAACTTCCTTAAAGAGTATCGATTAACATAATTCATGTTCTTAATTTAATATCTAAAAATTTAAGAAGAAAACTGGAAAATGATGAAGCCATGCAATCAGTTGCAATCATCAAATTCCGTATAACACCAAATCTATGTTGTAGTAGAGTATGATTTTATTGTCCTTCCAAACATATTATTCATTTTTGCATTGGTCCCAGTTATTGCCGCATACTTGGTCTTTAGCATAAAAATTCAGTAACTTATTGTGCAAGTCCATATTACAGGAGGGTTGGGTAGTATGCAGGGTGTTCAAAAAGCGAGTGCCGACAACAAGGAGGGAATGTGACCAGGAAAACCCATGTTGGTATGATGAAGAAGGTCCCTTCATGCATGACCTAAACTCCCCAATGAGGCTGGCACCACAGATGCATTCGATGGCATATAACCAACACCTCCATCCACAAAAGAGAGAGCTACAGCTGCAGTACCAGCTACTAAATGAATCTTTCCACCAGCTTCCTCATTTGGAGAGCCCTAAACTTCCTAACTACATCCACCATGGAAGTAACATCCAACCTATCATCATTTCACAGGATGACATAGTGCAAGTCCAGCCAGGTCACCAACTTGAGATGATCACAGTCTGTAATAGCAATGAGAATGCAGCTCAATCAGAGGACCAAGTGACAGACTGGAGGGTTCTCGACAAGTTTGTAGCGTCACAACTTAGCCATGATGATGTATCGCAAGAGAAGGATTACTCCGACCCCACTGATGCTTTTCAAGTTTCAGAAAAACAACAAGAAGTTATAGCAGATTATGCATCAGCATCTACCTCAAGCAGTCAAATTGATCAGTGGAAGTGAAAGCTACTATGTTGGATAGAAGATAGTTTGCTAGTGATGTTATTAAATGCAATATTTAATCCTATGTCCAAGTGATCGATATGGTCAGTGTGAACGAAACTAAAGTTGTCGTGTTGCTGCTGCGCAGACATTTGTAATAGTAGATATATTACTTTGTGAATAAGGACATAGGTACATAATAGGGTTTGATAATAAGAAGCCCTGTTGAACTTCTTATGACTTGTGGATATTAACCTTGATTAATTACTCGATCTTTTGTTAGGTCAAGTTATAAGCCTAGCTCATCGTCAAAACTAATTCATGCAAAGACCTGCATTTCTAAGCCATGCTCATTGTTATAGCTTAGCTCCTTTTTATTTGCAAATTTATGATAGAAAATTTACTGCAAAAATTTAAGAGATAATTTCTTAATTGGCATTTTTCTATATAATCTAACATATTAGTATTCGATACATATCCAGATCTATCTCCATCTATATACTTAATATGCAAAACAATGACGAGAACTTTTGACCATGAATTACAAGGGAAATGTAATTTAAGTTTTTTGTTTCCACTTTTCTTTTATCAACTTATCTATTTGAGGATGATGATATGTTTTCCTACCACCTGGAAAGGAGGTCCAATATATGCAACCCAAACTGATAAAAGAACTATTAAAGAAAAGAAGTATATATATATATATATATCAATTAAATGGCGATCTCTAGCTAGGCAAACAAACTTATGCAGGAAAAATGAGATGCTGTTCAATTGGTTCACCGAAAGAGATGCTTTTTTAAAGGTGGACATGGGAATAGAAATTAAGGATACTCGAGAACATCTCGGACAAATGAATATGCTGGTAGCTAAAACGATAGGTAGGTTCTACTTGCCATTCTCTGAGGGATGAAACAATGTAATCTTCCCGCATATGCAAATAAGATAGTTTTTGAACTACGAACATGTAACTGATGCTAAATTGTAACATATATACATAAGAATCAAGAGTTGCTACCGTAACATGCTTCTTTAAGTGTTTTGTTGAAAAATCATCATGACTTCGTTTGACAAAAGAAGCCCACCTTTCATCATAATGCCTAATTACTTGCCCGAAAGATATGATAATTACCATGCTAAATATTTTCTTTCCTTTTTCCTCAATTTTAAATTGATCTTCTCACTTGCATATATATGCTTCTACTAGACAATTAAACAATACTACATAAATATTTACTGTCCCTGAAGTTATTGTTATTTTCCATGGAAGGTAGTGAGCTCCTACTCCATCTTCAACAATTGACAAGGGTGCAGGAAGAATTAGGAGAACAAGGCTTAACATATTACCCCCTTGCATGCTTTTATTTCCAGTCACATCAGCATATAGCTAAATATCTAATTGTTCGAACCCATAAAAAAAAAAAATCAACTCAGCTGCTGCTGACTATTCCTCAATTTAGAAATTTCATGAAAGAAGAAGTCATTTAGAACTATTATGGATTCTAAATAAAAAAGGTAGACTGCAGTGACATTACTTAAAAATGCCTCACAATAAAAGAAAGAACATTATCATAAAAGAATAACTTGCTATTATTTGGAAACGCAACAATAGAAGCAGCAATAACAACTGAATCTACCATGCAATTCAGATAAAACATTGCTGCGGTTGATAATTTTAACTTATTTACATCTCTTTTATTCTCTTCGCAAGGAATATGGTCTCTTAATACAAGCTCAAGAAACACTATAATCTAATTGGCATTCATTGATAGTATATCTCATTAAATTAGCTGCAAACAATATAGGACTGAATTATATAGTAGTAGAAGCATTAATAACGAACGAATAGCAACAACAATATACCACTGCATCAAGAAATATAAATATTAGGTATACTTTAAAGACTTCAAGAATGCTAGAACATCACAGTGTACAAATCATATACTTTGATGATGATAAGGCATTTCTCTAGCTAATTAAACACAATCAGCTATGGTATACCATGTAGAAAACTACCGAGGATCGTGTCTCTGTGGGCCAAATTATGTTATAACGTATGTACTTATGGTGAACCCTAAATAATTCCTGCAATCCCACAGAGACAGGAAATTTTGATACATTCATGTAAGGAAAAATAAGACTATAAGAAAGAGTTGGTACCACCCTATGAAGCAACAAAAGTAGATCAACCAAGGTAAATAAACAGCAGAAGTATTAAACAAAAGAAGATGTAACAGTACTGTTTAAGATCCAGTACATAACCTACCTAATATAACACAAGAGAAGTAATGAGGAGTTACATTAAATGTAGCTGTGCAAGAAAGGGATATGTGATGAAGAAAAAGATGAGCTGATCCCTAAAAGACATCCCAACTGTTCCTTTCAGGAGCCAGGCAATAACCAAAATTGCCTCCCACCTACTTAGCTTGTGGATTATATAGGTGGAGAACCCCACTTGGAAGCCATGCAAGCAACCTAACTCCATCATTCCTTTAAAGCAACTATAAGGAAGAGAGAGAGAAGGGTCAAAAAGGGCAAGTTGGAGTTGTAGGGAACCAAGAGGACATGAGAAGCATGCAGGAAAACGCATGGGAAATGAAAGAATAATTAAGGTGGTGTCATGGTTAGTATTGTTTGCGGAGGAAGATAACATTATGTCTGCGTGAGAGCTCTCATGTGATACCCCATCATGCATCCACCTTTGTTCCAATCCAACCCTTTCTTTCTTTTTTTATCTCCCACGCCTGTTGTTGTTTGTTGTTGTGTGCCCTACCTCGCTCGATCTATATGCTTCGAATCATCCCTTCCATATATATATCCCTTCTTTCTGGCGTTGGCGACTTCTATTCCATTCTACTATTTGTAATAATCAACTACCATGCACTTGGAGTTGTACCTTTATACTTGGTTTCATTGCAATCTTCACAGGTAAAAGTATGCGTACATGGATGTACGTACTGCATGCGACGCATATACAGCAAAATACACGAGTATTCTCCATTAAGCCCTGTATCTTCCTGTGTTTTGCCCACAAACATTTTACAAATACATTTGATGTGGTATAATATTATCCATTGATAGTGATTGTCATGAAATAGACAGAAGCTATTAATAAACAAAATGATGCCGCATCATCTTTTTTTAGAATAATATTTGTAGAGTATTTATGAGCATAACATTAATTTTTTTATTTGTAATAGCACCAATTGTAGTTTTGGACTTATGATTATAAAAAGAGTATTTGTCCAAACTAATTCTTCTCAAATGCTTGTTTACTAAAATAGTCTATCTCCTAAATTTAATATCAAAATAAGTCTATTTTAAATATGTCAGACAGCCTCCACTTTATAGGCCCAGCAAAAAGTGCTAAACTGTTTAGCATCTTTTGCTAAAACTGAAAGCACTAACAAAGATAAATAATTTATTTTAAACTAAACTGTTGAACAGATAAGTATTTTATTTCAAAAGTTGACATATTAACATAAGAATTTTAGATGTCTTAAAAACAAAGACATGTTGAAAACTTCGGCACTTGCTTTTACACTAACAATTAGTTCAGTCGGACCCATGAGATGGTGGTTGACGTATCCAAAATATATTATTTTTAAGTATTAAATTTAGAGAGTAGTGGTTTATTTTTGTTTAAAAGCTGATAAAAACCTCCACTCACAACATAGCTTATCTATTTTTTATTGTGTACGATTTAAAAAGAATCAACAAAAAGACAACATGGCTTACTAATTAGGAAGAGTAGACAACATAATGGTGTCTTTTTGTACGTTGCCAATACCATTTGAGTTACCACTGACTTAGAATCATCAGAGTTCCCAACATATATATATATATATATATATATATATATACCAGTGCAGTAAAAATTATATATAGCATATGTAGGACATTGCTTCTGTCTCAAGTGATTGATGTCTACTTTTCCGTAGGCCAACATATAAAAGTAGAATGATAAAAAGGTTAGGAGGGTTAAGAGTTTGGATTGCTTTTAAGGTCCGGCACTACTTGCCCAAAGCTTTCTCCTGCTGTTGGTCCACACGAAGAGCTCGATCGGTTGCATCTCCACCTTTTGACTCTTGTTTCAGATGCTTCTGACTTCTACCAATGTACTTCTTTGTTCTTATCCACTTCTTGCTTCGTAAGGGAGACTTCTTTTATGTTTTTATACATCTGCTGTCTCTGGCCAACTATAAAAAAATTATGATTCTGCTAAAGAATTATATTTTAGATGGGTAACGACTTTATAAACCTCTTTGAACATAAGGAACATAATATTGATAAAAAACTCATAGAACCAACTCAAAATTAATTAAATTCTAAAATGACCCAGTATCATTGTTCATCCCTTGAGAATAAAATAGTACAATTTTAAGAGATATTAATGATGGAAATAGAATGTTATCTTACATACCTGTACTAAGGAAAGAAATTGAGGATCCAAGAGGAAGGTGAGATGTGATGAGCTCAGAATTAAAGATATATATTTGGTAGTCCAAGAAAAGATTATCTTTTCTTCAATGCTTCCCAGCATTGGTTAGTGTACTATATAAAGGTGTGTTTGGTTAGGGAATAGGATAAGGATGGTCATTATTGTTTAATTAGTGTCGCCAAGTTAGTGTTTTTCCCAAGTCAAAGTATAGTTTGCCAAATCTGGTAATCATAGAACTCTCCTAATTAAGATTAATGCTATGGTTACAAACGCATTACAAATATTCTACAAACCAAACGACGTGGTTACTTATATGAATCTTTGGTCTTAAAATATTACCATCAACGTGTAGAATGATGCCACATCTATACTATTTCCAATACATTTGTAAAGTATGCAGTTGGAGAATCATATCTGAGTCAAGCAAAAACTAGCTCTATAATTTAGTTATTAATGGGATGGAGAGTTTCTTCCAGAGAAAATTTAGCTTCTCTTCCTTTCTCTCTTGACTTTTAGAGAGAAAAGGTGACCATTATTTGATCTCTTTTTTCTCCCTTTCTTCTTCATTCTCTCCTAAAATCTTTTTTCAAATAATAGAAAGTCTCTTTCGTAATTTTCTCCTCTTCTCTTCTCTCCATATGTTCTATAGGTATAAATTCAGAATTCCTTATCTCAGAAATCGCCTAGTCAGCGATTAGTCAGCAGCACTGAGTTGACTCTGAGATTTTTGGTCTTGTCGGGGCTGTCGACATTAACGAAATCCAGTGTAGTGAACGACTGGAAAAAAGGTCATCAAATCAAGCAATCGGAGAGGTAAAAGATTGTAGAAGAAATTAAGTCATCTCCCTCCCTGAAAACCAGAGCAATAGCAGCTGAATTCAGAACTTAGAGCTTGGATACAAGAAACAAAGATCTACAGAATCATTTGTTTGCTTAATAATTTTTATGATCAGATATCCCTTACAAAGTCAGTCCTGCCAAAACTATGCAGCATGGCGAAAAGAAGATTCAATCTAAACTGCATGTGTTTCTCCACATAGACTGCTGATTCCCCAACAAGAATAGAAAGTTCCATAAAAGGAACAGACTACTGACTTTAAACATGTAGTGTAACAGGAAAATGGAGGGGAAAAAGAAAGAACAAAAAACTCCATTGGATTTCATGTCGGCTGCTGCTTTTCTGTTGATGGTGAATTAAGAACAGCTGCCACGCTGTCCATCTGCAATTCACTTAAAAACATTTGGAGGAGGCCATATCTTCCCAAAAAACTCCTCCACATGTGTTGGATTGATTCATATATCCTTCGAGGCCAGCAGCAAGAAGCTCTTCGGCAGCTGGACCCATGGCAGATGCTAAGCTCAGTTGGTCCCAGTTCACAAGCTGTACCGTGATGGAAAACATTGTGCATCAGTTAGGCAGTCATGACAGAATATGTTGTAAAATAGGCCAAATGCCCATTGCATGTGTTCCAAATTTCTGTTGCATTGTCCTATTCTAGCACCTGACATAGAGCACGGATAACTATATCAAGGGGGTGACCAACGAGACATTTGAAAGTTTAAAAGGTGCAAACAATCTACTTTGCCAATAATGTATTCCCTCTGTCAATCAATGTGCAAAACAGTATATCTGTTAATTTTAAAGAGTCTAAAGGTGTCCAAATATATGCAACATTCATAAGCAACTGAATGCAGTTAGTGCTACTACTGATTATGTTGCACAATTACTTCAAGTATCAAGGCATGCCCACACTGACATGGAAATAAAGACCCAAGGCATAATACTTTTTGACTAAAAGTGACTGTGCATTACATGAAGGCTGCTAAAATGTGCCCCTCCAGCTCCACTTTACATGAATACAGAATAGGTGAACATACCTCTTCTTCAGTGAAGTTAATACATTTTGGCAGATCCTAGAGATAATCTCCTCATGAATGAACACTCTTCTGCCGGGTAAGTCACTGAGTCTTTCAGAGACTGCATTATATGCAACAATGTAATCGATCTTACAACCAAGTTAAGTTGTTCATAATCAGGTACAACAGAAGCTACTAACAAACAAGAGATGGTACAGAGGTGCAATGGTTACCCAAAGGAGGCTATATATGTCCTGTTTGTTGCAGATTGCTGTGGCCGTCAACTTTGATTTGTGCCCATATTTGTAAATATAACTCTATGCTTTCTTCATCTGATAATTTAGCCATTACAAGATCGCGAGGGCCCCAGGAAGTATATGACTCCACATATACATCTATATCCATGAAGAGTCTCAAAAACTTAATAAGGGAGAGGGATGATGTTTAGGGTCATATCAGGTTCCTCTAAAACAAAAGTATAGAGAAAACCAACATTTATGATGGGAATAAGTACATAACTACACATTTAACGAGAAGAAGAGTAAATTAAAACATGGGAACATAAATAAAGACTCATAGCAAAGAACAAACTCAGACTATCCTTATAGGTTTGAATTTTAAAGTGAAAGTTAATAGCGGTAATAGTGAAGAGAGAACATGTCAATCATTACAGCAGTACTATGAAGAGTTATCAGAAGTTTTCACTTCAGAGGATTACCATTTCCAGGAAAATGTTGAGAACTTCATAAAAAATTTAATCCAATTTTAGCTGGATAACTAGGAAGGAGATGAGGAAATAATTATCAGGCTATTGCAAAGCTGAACTGCTTGACAATATTCTTAATTTCCAATGAACTCAACAAATAGGACATGAAATAAGAAACTGATTTTCAGGCTATCACAAAGTTGAACAACTTGATGATCTTCTATAATACACCAAGGAAAACCTCATTGGTCCAATGACTATTAATATACTATTATCCAAGTAATCCAACAACATAACATTTCTAAAAAATACAATAAATTGCTAAAAAGAATTTACAGATAGTTAATAAATAAAAAAATTATTTTGCAATATCCAATATAGATCTGTTGAACATCCAATCTTTCTTTAAGAGAAACCAAGAAGAATACAGAAAATAAATATTTTGCAAACTTAATTAAGTTTATCATAGGACATGATAACATAATAAAAGTATAAAACTCATGCCAATGAAAGAAGCAAGTTTTATAATCACAATGAACAATCAAAATTACTAAATTAGAATTAGAAATATCAAAATATATAATCAGAACTGCTAAAGTAGTTAATAAAATAGATTTTCACCTTTAACATACTTGTATGTATCTAGAGTAAATGTTTATCCACACTCAGGCCTTCCAAGATAGAAACTTAATAACACAGTTGAAGGAATTTTGAGGAGAAAATACTGTGATGAAACCTCTAGTTCATTGTATAGCTTCAAGTCTTAAACAGTTCATGCATCTTCAAAGTACCACAGATGCTCTCTCAAATAGGAGTCTTATACAATTTTCATGGCAGATAGATGCTGGAAACATAAAAGATATTCTACTGTAAAGAAACTAACCCATTCCCCACACTACTGCTCCTTTCTATAGTAACACCAGTCAAAAAAGTTTAAGAGCCAGAGAAAAATAGTAACTCCACAATCCACATCAAATTCAACTTCAAATTCAACTGCAATACACCCTTCTCCACATGCTAAAGGACCCACATCAGCTTAACTCACATATGAAGGCACAAAAGTCAAATACAAAACTTTGAAACCTTTTAGTTGGTAAAACTTGATGTATGCAGATTTAGGTAATCACCACTCTTTACATGTACAGCAAATAGATGCACCATGTACTGGTAACATTGACAAATTAAAAAAGAGACTAATCACTATACTGAAAACCACACAAATAAGACTATAAGAGTCATGAACCACAATTTCTTATTGAGAAAGGCACAAATTTGTCGAGAATGTAGCATCATACAGCTCTTTGTATATTATTTGAATGTTTAAAATGCCTAAAAGACATTCTGATAAAAGAATAGTAAGAAATTAGCTACTGGAAACATTCCAGAGCTCTTACAGAGTAGAGAAATAAAAGAAATCCTATGACATGAACTAATGTTAGTTGTGTCAAGTGTCAACGTCACTACAACTTATAATGCATTATTCTGATAACTCATTTTGCTTACCAGACAAGCTATGATTGCATTACAACAGCATACAACATGATCCACTAGGTCAGCATCTAATATTACATCATTTCAAATAAAACGTGTAATATATCAGCAATCAAACAATGTCAATTGAATTTAAATAAATCCAAAATCTATAGAATGAGTAGAAAACCCACTAATTTGTAGAACAAAAGGAAAATTTATTCTACCAGGAGTATCATATTTCATAGCTATGAAATTACCTGGAATGCATCAATGGTAAGTAGGAGCACGGTGATTTCTCAGAGAACTTCTGGCGCTCTTCTTCATCGCATGTTATCCTGTGGCAGTAAGAGAAATTACAGAACAAAACCCTGCTCTCCTTCAACTTTGCTTTGGCTCTTGCCAGATCTCAAAGGCAGGCACTCACAGAAGTTGTAGATTAAGATCTTCTTGGATCATTGCTTCATAAAGTTGTCGAATAAGATGGCGTTAAATCAACTTTTCCATAATAAGATTATCCCATCACCAAAAGTCTCCACAAGAGCACAGTCCATCACTAAATTTATGGAAACGAACAGCATCTCTAACAAGAATCTCACGTCCAGTTATCTTAGAGATGAATTTGGTTGCATTGTGGCAATCCCCACATACACGAAGATTCTTAACTACTCTTATTGGCAGCCCTTGAGGAACAAAAATCAAACCAAAAGCAATAGCAAGCTTCTCACTATGGTGGCCAAGCATATGTATCTTCTCAGCCTCCCCTACATCATGCAAAACAGAGCTCATATCAGGTTTGTATCCTTCCTCAACCATCTTAGAGCTAAGCTTCTCTAGCTCTGCATATATCCTCTCTGAATTAGGGTGGGATTGGTCATCGGCTGAAAAAATGTGAACTTTGTTCTTATACTTGATCCAACTGCAGCCAGGTTCTTTTTTAACTCTCCTATCTCTCATTCCACGTCTCAGCTGAGATACCTCATCCCATTTTCCTTTAGCAGCATACATGCTGGATAGCAGAACATAGCTTGCAGGATTGTGTGGGTCAAGTTCTAAAAGATTCTCGGCTGCCCATTTTCCAATTTCCATGTTTCCATGGAGTCTACATGAGCTTAACAATGTGGCCCATCCAATAGCATCAGGCTGGCATGGCATTTGCTTTATAAAATTCTCAGCCTCTTTCAAGCTCCCTGCTCTACTAAATAAATCAATCATGCATGTATAGTGGTCAGCTATAGGAACAATTCCATGATCTTCCACCATGGAATTGAAATAGCTATTTCCTTTATCCACCAGTCCTGCTCGGCTACATGCAGAAATAACACCAATGAATGTGACCCCATCAGGCTTCACACCCTCGGCCAACATCCTTTCAAATAAATCGATTGTTTCTTTTGCCTTTCCAAACTGAGCATACCCTGAGACCAATGCGGTCCATGAGACCTGATCCTTTGTGCGCATCTCATCAAACAAGCGGTGAGAATCTTCAATGCTTCCACATTTACCATATAAAGTAACAATAGCATTAGACACAGTAATAAATGAAATTAATCCTGACACCAAAGCCCAACAATGGAACTGTGTGCCCTCTTCCAAGCTTGCCAGATTAGCACAACTGCTAATAACACTCCCTAAAGTGAAATCATCTGGTTCAATTCCACTCTTTTGCATCTTGCAGAAGACCCTTACAGCTTCCTCATTACACCCATTTTGCCCATAGCCCACAAGCATTGCTGTCCATGATACAATATTCTTAAGTCCCATGCCCCTGAAAACTGTTTCTGCTGATCCAATGCTCCTACATTTTGAGTACATATCAACGAGTGCGCTCCCTACAAAAATGTTTTCTTGATACTGTGTCCTAATTATAAAAGCATGAATCTGCTTCCCCTGCTCCAAAGCTGACAAACCACCACAAGCAGTTAATATACTCCCAAAGGTATATTGATCAATGCTAACCCTCTCTGCTCTCATCTTCCTAAAAAGATCAATGGCCTCCAACTGCATCCCATTCTGCGTAAGACCGGTAATCATTGTTGTCCATGAAATTGAGTCCCTCTCATCCATGTCTGCAAACAATTTCCTTGACTCCTCAATCATCCCACAACGAAGTAACCCTGTGATCATGGTATTATACACGACCAGATTCTTCTCTTGCATTCCATCAAACACACACATAGCCTCCCTCGGAAAACCAGTTTTTGAGTACATGTCCACCAATGGGCTACCAACAAAGACATACGACTCAAACCCAAATCTCAGAATTTGACAATGGACCTGTCGGCCCAAGTCAGCAGCCATCCGAGTGGATGATAATATTAACATGGTCGAGAAAGTGATGCGGTTCGGCATCACCTGACCCTCCCTCATCATAGCCCGATAAGCTGCCACCGCTCTGCTTGCTGACCCATGACTGGCGAAGCCTGAAATGAGCGAATTCCACGAGATACCATCCCTATCCTGCATCAATCCAAAGATCTCCTCCATTTTGGAAACGATCCCCGCCTTGGAATAGGCCGAGAGAATGGCATTCCACGAGAAAAGGTTTGGGTGAGTAATTTGATCGAACACCTTGCGGGCATAGACGGGAAGGCCGGATTTAGCGTAGGACGTGAGGAGGTTGTTGGAGAGGAAGGTTTCGGCAGAGCGACCGAGGGTTTTAAGGATGAGGCAGTGGAGCTTCTTGAGGTGAGATTGGTGTTGGGGCTGGGAGCAGAGGCTCAGGAGTGAGGCGTAGTGGTTTGAAAGCGAGGAGCGCATGGCAACTGCAATTGCCGAGAAGAGGGGGGCAGAATGGGAATATCATGAAAAGTGGGAGTCGCTGGATGCGTACGCTCAAAATTTACGAATTTTTCGTTTACAAAGTTTATTTTGTAGTGATATATATTATTTTCGTCAATTTAATATTTTGATGAATGTGAAGGTTAAAATTATACTCAATATCCTTCAATCAAAATCTGGCTTCCTCGGGAGATGGCAATCTTTTATTTTTAGATATTTTTAATTTGTATAAATTAAGACATTATGATTTACTTAGTTACGATTTTAATTTATTTTTATTAAAATAAAATTTCTGTAGATCGTGTTCGAACGTACTTGTGAACGCTTGCATCAGGTTCGTAAATACAGAAAATACATATTGTGCATTCGAACGCGGTCGAACGAGTTTGAACACCTGCGTTCGAATGCTTGCATTGCTTTCGCACTTACAGAGATGGAGCTTTTGGTGCGTTCGAGCATGATCGTGCGCGTTCGAACGCGATCGGCGGGAATCCTCTAAAGTTAGGGTTACATATTGTTTTAGGACTTATTGGCTAGCCTCTATAAATATGTGGATGTCAGCTAACTTTATTATGCTATTGGATTATTGATTTCTTGCCTTCTATCTTCTCTAGACTATCTCCCTTCTCCCTCTTCACCATCTTTTTTTTCACCTCTACCATTGGCAAGGTTTCTTCTAACTTCTAATCTCCCCCGACTATCGAGTCACCCATC
This sequence comes from Typha angustifolia, assembly GCF_048772165.1. NCBI lineage: Eukaryota > Viridiplantae > Streptophyta > Magnoliopsida > Poales > Typhaceae > Typha > Typha angustifolia. Next base: position 1,935,303 of record NC_133240.1, on the reverse strand, counting down.
TTCTTATAGATCTCGACCACTTTGTTCCCTTCATCTATATCCCTTAATCACATCAACCATCCACCTTCACCTCTATACCCATCCATAACCCTAACATCCACTCCACTTGTTACTACCACTATCACCCACGTTATTTCATGTTTTCGTCCTTGTTATAGTGCAAATCTATGAAGGGCATAAGTACGAAAGTTGTAGATCGGGAAGTTATGGATCTAACCCAATTAGTTTCGTAATTTTCTGACTATAGGAGAATATCTGACAAGTATATGCCCACGATTGCGCGGATTGATTCCTATAATACATTTAGATCTTGAAGGAATCGTTGCGTAGCCTATCTTTAGTACAAGAACCCATCAAATTGGTATCAGAACTTAACACATTATCGTCTTCTCTCACAACTGTTTTAGAGTAGCCAATCTTATTGCTGATTAGTTAGCAAACTTAGAAAAATCTCAATCATTTTTGTCAGTTTAAAATCGGGTTACACCGATCGGGATAAATGTTTGATTGTATAAGGATGCTTTAGGTATCACCTTAGATACCTAGAGTAGTTTTGTGTCATTTTTTGAGGTCAATACATTAACCTTTCCAATAAAAATCATCCTATCTATTATACAACTATTCGATGTTATTACGTGAGTTTCTTAAATTTATATAAGTTATACGAATTATAAAAGATTTTATTTATGAACGTATTTTTCTAAGTTTTAATTGAGTTTGTTTGTATTTTAAACTACTTATAAATATGTTATGGCATCATAAACATGTTAAATTTAAATGAGTTAATGAGTTGAGGTACTAAGCACTAACAAAACCCATTTAATAATCTGAGCAAAATCCCACCAATCTCCCATAAGCATATCATGCACAACATAATTTTCCCCGATAATAGCAGTAGGAAAAAAGAACTCCAATATTATTAATTCCTAATTAGTCCAGCAAGAGCAAGAATCACAAGATAATTAGAATTAGATTTTATGTATACCTACATTCTTATTATAATTATATATATTTAGTGTTTGTTTTATACAAAAAGAGATTAATCATCATAAGCTTACTCTATAATTAGCAAACAAGGTTCATAATTTATTACTATCAGTATTAAATATATAATGGAAATCTAATTATTTAATAAAAGTAAAAGGAGTGATCCTAAATTTAATAAATTAATATATTTTATATAAATAAATTATAATTAGATGAACGACTAATTTTATATTATTAAAATATTTTTAGATCTCGAATTTTTTATTTGAGACCTTATTGACTCTCTTAGTTGTGAGTTGACATTCATGAACATAAGTGGTTTGTGAATTATATGACCAAGATGTTATGAATTTTAGCATGATTATAGTGTACGATCACCACGAGCACTAAGGCTTAGTGCCACCTTATCATGGATCAGATCGTAAGAGATCCGGGCAAGGAAGATTCAAAACTAGGCAAGTAATCATGGTCCTCCGCCTCGATAGAAGTGCTAGAATTATCATTATTAGAGGGAAGTGAAAAGAGGAAGATGAGGCAGAGGCAGAGGGAGCCTTGCAGGTTGTCAAAGGCGAGGCACAACACTGCAGAGGAGGAAGTGACAAAACTCATCCTCAAGGCAAGTCATGTAGATCTGGAGAGTCGTCTCATGACAGCCAAGGAGAGAGGAGGAGAAGGAGATGAACTGCTTATTAACGACAGAGGTAGTCACCAATGGCAAAAGGGAGGAATCCCAGATTAGAGAGTCAAAATAAGTCAGCCAACTACAGCACAACCTTCTCGGCATTGGCAATGGAGGAGAGGCAGTTGTCAAATCTGAAGAGAATGTAGATAATGTCCTCAGCCACATTCTCTTAGGGTAGTGAGGTTTGAAGATGCCATGTTGGAATGGTTGGATAGCTACATTGGGAACTTAGATTGGAGAAGGTAGAGAAGTGAGATGGGAAGGATATTGGATGGGAGAAGGCTGGACGATCCAGCTAGTTGGAGAAGAGAAAGAAGAAGAAGAGTTTTAATTGTGAAGATAAGGGTATTTTGGTACACTAAATTTTTTTTTTTCTTCTCTCCAAATATAAGGGTAAATATATCAAGTAAAATCGGTAATAAAAACCCAACGAAAGAAATGTTTGAGAGATTCTACAAATCGTATGGAATCTCAGACACCATAATAGTAGTTACTTCTCTTTTTAACCTCCAAATAAATCCCTTCTCCTTGCTCCAATTGTACTTACCGAGAGATCTACTTATTTATATATTGAAATTGCCTTGCCTTTATGTACATGGCGATGTTGCTCCTCTTTGGTGACCACTGGGGTCGATGAATTCAACATCGCCCTCCAACGTTGTCCTTCTTTTTAGAACTCTCCATAGACTTTTAATATTCATTTCAAGTCTTTCATACAATCCAAATCCATCAGCGGATCAGTCTTAAACTGTAGTCCTACAAACATGAGATGCTAGACTGGCTAAACTATGAGCTGCATCGTTATTGGCGCGACTGATACACTTAGTTAAAATCTTTTCTTATTACATTAGGTGTATACTTTCATTAAAATAAAATTCCTATAGGTCGTGTTTAAACGCAGGAGGGGTCACGTTCGAACGCCTTTGTGAACGCCTACATCAAGTTCACAAATATAGAGAACGCATATTGTGCATTCGAACACAGTCGGGAGAGTTTGAAAGCCCGCGTTCGAACGCTTGCATCGTGTTCACACATACATAGATAGAGCTTTTGGTGCGTTCGAACGCATTCGAACACGATCGACGGGAAAGTTCTAGAATTAGGGTTTAATATTGTTTTAGAACTTGTTGGCTAGCCTCTATAAATGTGGATGACAGCCAACTTCATAATACTATTGGATTATTGATTTCTTGCCTCGTATCTTCTCTAAACTCTCTCCCTCATCTCTTTTCACCATCCTTCCACCTCTATAGTTGGCAAGGTTTCTCCTAACTTCTAATCTCCCTCATCTGTGGAGTCGCCCTCTTCTTTGGGATCTCGACCACTTTGTTCCCTTCATCTACTTCCCTTAATCACATCCACAATTTTTTTTTCTTCTCTCCAAATATAAGGGTAAATATATCAAGTAAAATCGGTAATAAAAACCCAACGAAAGAAATGTTTGAGAGATTCTACAAATCGTATGGAATCTCAGACACCATAATAGTAGTTACTTCTCTTTTTAACTTCCAAAATAAATCCCTTCTCCTTGCTCCAATTGTACTTACCGAGAGATCTACTTATTTATATATTAAAATTGCCTTGCCTCTATGTACTTGACGATGTTGCTCCTCTTTGGTGACCACTGGGGCTGAAGAATTCATTGCCCTCCAATGTTGCCCTTTTTTTTAGAAGTCTCTAGACTTTTAATATTCATTTCAAATCTTTGATACGATCCAAATCTGTCAGCGGATCAGTCTAAACCGTAGTCCTACAAACATGAGATTCTAGACTAGCTAAACTATGGGCCGCACCATTATTGGCGCGACTGATACACTTAATTAAGATCTTTTCTTATTACATTAAGTGTTTATTTTTATTAATATAAAATTTCTGCAGGTCTTGCATTAAGTCTTTATTTTTATTAAAATAAAATTTTTGTAGGTCGCGTTCGAACGCAGGAGGGGTCGCGTTCGAATGCTCTTGCGAACGTCCGTATCAGGTTCACAAATACAGAGAATGCATATTGTGCGTTCAAATGCGGTTGAGTGAGTTCGAACGCCCGCGTTCGAAACCACAATATGCGTTCTCTGTATTTGTGAACCTGATACAGAGATGGAGCTTTTGGTGCGTTAGAGTACGATCGGGCGCGTTCGAACATGATCGACGAGAAAGTTCTAGAATTAGGGTTTCATATTGTTTTAGGACTTGTTAGTTAGCCTCTATAAATATGTGGATGGCAACCAACTTCATAATGCTATTAGATTATTGATTTCTTACCTCCTATCTTCTCTAAACTCTCTCCCTCCTCTCTCTTCACCATCCTTCCACCTTTATAGTTGGCAAGGTTTCTACTAACTTCTAATCTCCCTCGTCTGTCGAGCCACCCCTCTTCTTTAGGATCTCGACCATTTCGTTCCCTTCGTCTATTTCCCTAAATCACATCCACAATCCACCTTCATTCTCATACCCATCCATAACCCTAACATCCACTCCACCCGTTACCACCACCATCACCCACGTTATTCCGTCTTTTCATCCCTACTATAGTTTGAATCTGTGAAGGGCATAAATACGAAAGTTGTAGATCAGAAAGTTACAGATCCAACCCAATTGGTTTCGTAATTGTCTGACTACCGAAGAATATCTGACGAATATTTTCTCACGATTGTGCGGACTGATTTCTGTAATACATTCAGATTTTGAAAGAATCATTGCGTAGCCTATCTTGGTTCCAGATCTTATCAAAGTGGTATTAGAGCTTATCAAGTGGTATTAGAGCAGGCGATCCTCAGACCTCCATTAATGGTTGAAACAAAGAAGATGACATCAACAAGAAAACCTATGGAGAGCACACCGACAAGGGAAGACTCAATCTATGATGACCCTAACCGTGAGGCCAATTCCTTTGGAGCGACCATGACAGAACCAAGTCAACCAACGTCCATGAGTGCGAATATCGATGAACTTAGGGGCATGTTCCATGCATAGAATTGACTCAATTCAAAAGGATCACAATGATTTCAACAAATATGTCATGAACCAATTTGATTTGTCATCTCCTCGACGATGAATAGAGTTTCAAGAAAGACTAATGGTGGGACCTCATCGAACTGATACTCCACAAGTCCAGATGCGTCATGTGAGTGTCAATGATCCTCTCTTACCTATGCCTACATATTATTTCTCACCTTCATTGCAAAACCCAAGACCGACGGTGATGGAACCCGAGAGGCGTGCGGCACCGGTGCACTTCATCGATAAGGAGGATTGACACTTTGAGGATGAGGTTGGTCCCTTTGGAGATGGTGATGGACATGTTCGAAGATTTAGAGAAGAGGATCAACATGCACAAAAGGTTTAGACCTGAACCAAGGATCTTTTGCGAACCCGACAATGCTATTCGAAGGAGAACCGCACGCTTGGATTTCCCAAAATTCCAAGGCGGTGATCCAACGAATTAGGTGTTTTAAGTTGAACAATATTTTGATTGTTAAGGTACAACAGAAGATGTAAATGTCCATATGGTAAGCTTTCACCTCCAAGGAACGGCATTGCATTGGTATAGATCGGTTATTCATGGTGGAGGATATATCGGATGAGCTGATTTTTGTAGGAGGATTACACGCAAATATGGGACAGCGGCATATAAAGATTTTGTTGCCACATTAAGCAAGATGGTTCAGAGGACGACCGTATTGGAGTACTAAGCTGAGTTTGAAAGAGTTAGTTGTCGTTGTGAGCCACCTTGGCCCGAACAGACATTGATGAGCACTTTTATTTTGGGGCTGTGTGAGGAGATACAAGCGAATGTTCATGCTCTATGTCCTACTACTCTTGAGGAGGCCTTTGAGAAGGCCGTAAGGATGGAGCAAAAGCATAAGGCTCTAAAGATGGCAGCGAAAACCAATTGGGGCAACCGAGATGGGCGATTTGCACCTAGAACGCCGGCTAAAAATTTTACGGTTTCAAAAACAGCGGCTGCGAGTACTAGACTACGACCACTTTTGAGACCTTCTTCCGATGTTAGAGGAGGCACTAGACCTCCCGTTTGAACTCTCACACCTATCTAGGTGGAGGAGCGAAGAGCGAAAGGTATTTGCTTTCGATGTGATGAGCGTTTCACTCTCGATCATCGGTGTTCTAAACCGATCGGGAGTGTAATGCTTATCAACGGTCTTGAGGAGGATGATGGGGTTGTTGATGATGGAGAGTGTCCAAAAGAGGTCCATGAGGAAACCGTTGAGGAGGGTGTGGAGGAAGATATCCAAGCATATTCGAGTACTTCCGCGCCGAGGACGTTACGAGTAGATGTGTTCGTTAGAAAGCATTGTGTACACATCCTCATCGACTCAGGAAGTACGCACAACTTTCTAGATGAGAGGTTAGTGAGGAGATTGGGTTTGGATGTCGAACCGACCGCGGGATTTGACGTTGCTATTGGAGACGGCACGAAGCTTAAGGCGGAGAGCTTGTGTCGCCGAGTCAGTATACGGGTGCAAGAACAAGACATCATTGTGGACTTGTATCCGTTGGCGCTGTGAGGAGCGGACATTATCCTTGGTGCTCAGTGGTTATAGAGTTTGGGAACCGTCATATTTGATTTTCAGAGCATGTGAATGAAATGTAAATAAGGAAACAAAGATGTGCGGCTTGATGGTGTTCGGACTTCACCGATTCCTACGATGCAACCTATGATGGGGCTACCTTATGCGTACGATTTGGCCTATCTTTTTCAATTAGGATTAGTATGAGATGAGCTTCAAACGAGTTCAGGTATTACCATTGAATTGTCTAATTTATTAGATAAGTTTTCTGGACTATTTGAGGAGCCGCAGGAGTTGCCGTCGAGGAGAGCGACAGACCATTGCATAGAGATTGTACCCGAGGCTGCACCGGCGAACGTGAGACTATATTGGTATCCACATGTCTAAAAAGAAGTTATCTCAAAAATGATAGCTGAGATATTGGTACGTGGTTATTCTGTTATCTTTGTGGTGGTTGACAGATTGAGCAAGTATGTGCATTTTTTGGCATTATCACATCCGTTTTCAGCCAAGTCGGTAGCTGAAGTTTTTGTTAGAGATGTTGCTCGTTTACATGGCATGCCATACACGATTGTCTCGGATCGTGATCATGTATTTATAAGCGACTTTTAGACTGAGTTTTTTAAATTACAGGGGATTCAATTGAACTTCAGTTCAGCCTACCATGGACGGCCAAACCGAAGTGGTAAATCGAGGCATTGAGCAATATTTGATGTGCTTTGTTTGAGAGATGCCGAGACGATGGTTGGAGTTCTTACCGTGGGCGGAATGGTCTTATAATACCGTTTACCATAGCAGCATTGGCATGACTCCATTTGAGGTGGTGTATGGACGCATGGCTCCGACGTTACACGCTTATGATTAAGCGGCATTTGTAGATCGGATGGAGGTGGACTTAGCGTTGATGGATAGAGACGCCACATTGAGGAGGTTGCGTGCTCATCTTAAACTTGCTCAAAACCGCATGAAGCAAGTTTATGATCGTAGCCATCGGGAGCAGGAGTTCGACATCGGCAGTTGGGTGTTCGTGAGAGTACAGCCGTATCGACAGGTGACCTTGCATCCGATGCGTAACCAAAAGTTAGCACATCTCTACTTTGGTCTGATTCGGGTGTTGGAGCGTATTGGTGTAGTTGCATATCATTTGGAATTACCGGAGGGGTCGAAAGTGCATCCTGTCTTCCATTTTTCATTACTGAGGGAGTAGATTAGAGATCACGAGATCGTTGGATTAGCTCTACTGGAGCCATTGGAGGAGATAGAGATTGTAGAGCCAGTTCGAGTACTTGCTAGGCACCGACGACGATATGATACCAGATTGGAGATGAAGATTTTAGTTGAGTGGCTTAGCAAGCCATTTAATAAGGCGACATGAGCATTTCCCCGACTTAGAGCATTTCCCTCACTTTTCACCTTGAGAGCAAGGTGGGGGAAGCGTGGTGGGCTGATACACTTAGTTAAGATCTTTTCTTATTACATTAGGTGTTTATTTTCATTAAAATAAAATTTCTGTAGGTCGTGTTCGAACGTAGGAGGGGTCACGTTCGAACGCCCTTGCGAACGCCTGCATTAGGTTTGCAAATACAGAGAACGAACGCTTGCATCATGTTCGCACATACAGAGATGGGGCTTTTGGTGCGTTCGAAAGCGATCGGGCGCGTTCGAACGCGATCGATAGAAAAGTTCTAGAATTAGGATTTCATATTATTTTAGGATTTGTTGGCTAGCCTCTATAAATATGTGGATAGCAGCCAACTTCATAATGCTATTGAATTATTGATTTCTTGCCTCCTATCTTCTCTAAACGCTCTCCCTCCTCTCTCTTCACCATCCTTCCACCTCTATAGTTGGCAAGGTTTCTCCTATCTTCTAATCTCCCTCGTCTGTCAAGCCACCCCTCTTCTTTGTGATCTTGACTACTACAGTTCTAATCTCCCTCATCCCTTCTATAGTTCGAATCTGCTAAGGGCATAAATACAAAAGTAGCATATCAGAAAGTTACAGATCCAACCCAATTGGTTTCGTAATTTTCTGACTAAGGGAGAATATCTGACGAATATTTTCCCATAATTGTGCGGACTGATTCTTATAATGCATTCAGATCTTGAAAGAATCGTTGCACAGCCTATCTTGGTTCCAGATCTTATCAAAGTGGTATCAGAGCTTATCAGTGACTCGTGAAGCAAACCCTAATTTTAGGGTTAACTGAAATCTACCTTTTACATTCTAGCACTATTGGATTAATGGGCCAGCTAACAGAGTTTGCCCACCCATTAACTGCCTTAACCATGCTGAGAGAGTCACTAAAGATCCAACAGTCATCATGATCTAAAAAATCTGCCACCATCTTTAGGCCCTCCAATAGGGCAAGAGCTTCACTTGTTAAAGCATTGGGGCAATGTTCAAAATGGATGCTCTTAGCAATGTAGAACCTATTCCGGTGCTTGAGAAGTAAGATGCCGATGCCTCCTAGATTGTTGCCTCTCCATGAAGCATCGACCTAGCACACCAAATCGTTGTCTTGCGGCTTCTCCTGGTCTAGATGGTAGGTTGCATTTGGGTCCTCTACACCATGCATAACCCTTCTTGAGCACTCAAACCTTTCACTGTCTTTAGTATAAGGCCAGGTGAGCATGCCATTTCCCTGAAGACTTTCTCGTTCCTTGCTTTTCAAATCTCCCACAATATATTAAACGCATGAGTGAGCTTATCTGGAGGCAACTGCTTTGCCATTTGGGAGATCCAGCGATCTAAGTGGGCAGGTGTACTATCAATCTACTAACCCAGTTCGCTAGCAAACTAGACGGCCCAAGCGGATTGGCAACCCAAGAGGAGATGCTCCACACTTTCAGGGGTAGCTTTGCAAACCGGGTAGACATCATCCACCATACGAGGGAGATGCTTTGCTAATTCTTCACCTACTACAATGGCTCCGTTAACACATCGCCAGGTAAAAGTCTGGACTCTTGGGATGACATGTTTGCACCCTCATATCGTTTTCCACGGCTTTTGTCTAGTTGCACTAGAGGAGGATTGGACTAGTCCCCTTTAGAGAGGATGTTGAATGCAGACTTCACTAAGAGTCCCCCTGACTTGGTGTGAGTCCACATCAACTTATCCGGCTATATGATGCTCTCCTAATTGATGAAGATTTTCTTAACCACCATTACTACATTGTTGGGAAGCACAGCTTGGAGCGTAGCTTCATTCCAAGTTGCACCATCCATTAGGTCTCCCACCACTTTGATGTTAGAGGGCAGCTCAAACTCCACCAGATTTAGCGGAGTCCATCGATCACAAGTGATTGAGATTGAGCGACCCACCTACCATTGTACACTCATCCACAGCTGCTCTCTTATCTTTATGATTGAATTTCATGACCAGGAAGCTTGGGCCTTCTGTGTTGCACACTAGAAGGACTGGTTATGAAAGGGTCTTTCCTTCAAAAGCTTGGCCCAGTTCAACTCCGGCTCTTTCAGCACCTCCACGCTAGCTTCATAATCAATGCCTTGTTCGTCAACTCTAGGCGCCGAATGCCAAGGCTGCTGGCTCTCCTTGGCTTACATATCTCCCTCCAACTCTTTAAGTAGATATGTCTTCTCTTGTCGGTAAATCCCCACCAAAAGTCCCTCATAAGACCATCCAACTTCGCAATCAACGCATTCGGGTAAATAAACATTGCCATGAAGTAGAGAGGAATAGAGCACATGACTGATCTAATCAAAACTAGTCTACCCACGTGCGATAGAGCACCCACCTTCCATCCAGCAAGCTTTCGTCGAATTTTATCAGCCACAAAAGCATAGGCTTTTAGCTTTGATCAAGGGAGGATGAGAGGGTTGCCAAGATATTTTTTGCCTTCTTGTAGTTGTCTTACCTTGGGAGCAGCAATCACATTGTTTCTTCTTGATTGCTCTGCATTTCTACTGAAGTGAAACACTGATTTATCAAAGTTGATGGCTTGGCCCGAAACACTACAATAGACACCAATAATCGCTTTGAGATTGGAAGCTTCCCTTGTCGTAGCCCTACCAAACAGTAACAGATCATCGACGAACATTAGATGGGTGATTGGAGGGGCACTCCTAGCAGCCTTGACCTCGCTGAGTCGTTACCTGGCTCTTTCTTCATCCAGCATTAGCGAGAGGATGTTTGAGCTTAGGATGAAGAGGTATGGAAAAAGGGGACAACCTTGACGGAGTCCTCTAGAAGGGCGAAAGAAGTCATCAACTACACCGTTGACCACCACTGAAAGGGTGGCAGTGGAAATACAAGCATACACCAGATTGATAAATTTGGTTTGGAAGCCATAGCCCTCAAGGCAATCTCTGGTGAAGCTCCACTCTAGGCGGTCGAAGGCCTTTGAGAGGTCCGCTTTTAGCATAAAGGAGCCCTTCTTGCTCTTGGATGTCTTGAAGTGGTAAAGCATCTCCTGGGCTAGGACTTGGTTGTCCACAATCTGTCACTTGGGGATGAAAGCTTTCTGTGCGATGGAGATAATATCATGCAACAAAGGTTTTATTTGTTGAGCGAGTAGTTGGTAATGATTTTATATGTGGTATTGCAGAGGCTAATGGGCCAATAGTCGCCGGCAATCTCCAGCCTTTCCTTATTTGGTATGAGGATAATATTAGTGCGACTTATGGCCTTGTCCATCTCGCCTGTTACAAAGAACTTGCTCACTTCATTGAAGATGGCATTGCCTAGGTAAGGCCAGAAGGTTTGCAGGAAACATGCGTTCAAGCCATTTGGTCCTAGCACTTTGTCAGGGCCAAGACTCAGGAGCACACAATTAGAGTAGGCCGATGTGGTTGCACCTTTTTCGACTGTGGCCGAGAAATGGAAAAAGGAGGTGTTTTGGTCTCCCCAAGACAACCAGCTCACACATGATCTTTGATGCCAATAGATCTCGTCTTTGAGGAGTAAGTCCTCGTGAATACTTCTTAGAGTCCACTCCTTTGCCCAATCCTTATCGGTGTAGCCATTCTCTTGAATATAGAGAATCTCTTGTTCCACCTTCTTAATTTTGCTCCGAAGGCTGCCGGTTCTTGAGTTGGCCCATTTGCGAATGTGCTTTGTAAGGACAGCCAGATTGAGAGAGAGGGAGCTATTGGGGTTGTAAGAACTCCATATTCTACTATAGAAAGGGGAGAATGCTTCTTCCTTAAGCCACTAGGTTTCAAATCTGAATCGTGATCTCGCTCGTCTCCTTGCTTGTGCAGTGGATTGTGGTCAGATGAAATAGCAGGTTGGTGGCAGACTTGAGCTTCTGAGTGCATAGAACACCACTGGGGCAAGCTAGAGCCCAGTCGAGTCATTCTCTGATTAGCTTGCAAGGGGATCTTCTGTTAGACTATGTAAAAGCTGGGCCTATGAACCTAAGATCTATAAGGCCAACATTAGTGATCCAGTTGTTGAACTCCTGCATCCTGTTGTGTCTTCCCTCTAGCGCACCCTTTTTTTCATTTGAGGAGGCCACGCAGTTGAAATCGCCAACACAGCAAAGGGGAAAATGGTAACTCGTTGCGTAGAGGGTGATTCTTGACCAAATGAAGCTGTTTCTAGCATGAAAAAGGGTCACCACAGATTCCTCCTAGGTCCTAGTTGAGGTCTGATGATTGGTCATTGATATGGGCAAAAATGAAGTTTGGGCCCGCTTCAAGGACTTCCACCACTACACTATCATCCCATAGGAGCCAAGGACCCCCTGCTAGACCAGTGGAGCTAAGGATGAAGCTATTTCGCATTGGGAGGGAAGAGATGATGGACTGCACCTTCGTCTTTCCGCACTTGGTCTCAAAGAGAAATGCCATGCTTACTTTAGTGTAGCGGAGGAAGTTCCTGAGGTTCTGAATTGTCGGGGAACCTCCTCATCCTTGACAAAACCAGGCTAAGATTTTCATGGTTGTCTGAGCGGCAGTTCCGGTCGCGCCGCTTGGGGTTGATTGTCATCCTCTATGGGGACTTGTGCTACTGCTAGAGAGGGTAGCAAACGCTTCGCTTGAGATGAAAGGGATGACGAGGCTTTACGTTTCCCCGAAGATAGCAAGGTTGGAGGATGGCAGCTAGTTTCCTCGCCTGCGTCTTTTTGGGTTATGTGGGAACTATGTTGCAAGTCAGCTCGCTTAAGGCACCTTATACTACATAAGCACTAGGATTGCATGCATGGGGTGGGTGGGACCCACACTTTTGGACGCCTCCCCTTTCAGTTTTTTGGTGTTCCTTTGGCTAGGGCCTGCTCAAGAACTTTCACCACCTTGGGATGACTGACGGCTATTACCCCAACTACTGATAGGATTTGTTCAGCTTTCGAGGATGCTGATGTGGGCTTCTGACATGGAATGGCGTCCGCTAGAGCCATGGGAATTGAGATGAGGGAATGGCCACCCACGCTACCACCATGAGAGAGCTGATTACTAGTTTTTGATCTTACCTCGGCAACCACTGTTAGGGTAGCTCTAGAGTGCTCCATTAAGGCTTCGACATGTCGATTAGATTGGGCAGGATCAACTAATGCACCGCTTGCTAGGGTCAGAATGGGCGATACATAAGTGCACTTTGATTTGACCTTACTGCTCATCCTGTCAAGCTCTTCACCAAAGGTGTGGATTGGTCTGATTGGTGACAGCTCAGTCACTACCTAGGAGAACCTTTATGACCCCGGCCTTGCTCTACCTTCACCACCATTGCTGGCGACCTCTGGCGATCCTTGGATGGCACCTAGTTTGACAAAACTAGGTTTCAGAAGGTCTAGTAGCTTGTCATGGATGTGCTTAGGATATTCTTGCTTGATTCTGGACTCCAACGCCCCTTTATTGGCCCATTCAGATTGATCATGCCCCACAAGCCCGCAGAACGAATAGTGGCGGGGTAGTCTCTCATACTTTACTTGGATATCTAGGGTGGTTTCGTTCGTCAGTGAGACTAAGAGCGAATCGACCAAAGGTTTCGTGATATCCACTCTGATGCGCGAATGGATGAATCTACTCCAATGCGATGAATCGATGGCATTAAAGGTAGTTGGGGTACCTATCCTCTCCGCTAGCTTGCGAGTTGTTGCCTTGGAGAGATACTCCATGGGTAGTCCGTGGAATTGGACCCAAAATTTGCAGAAGGAGAAATTACAACTCTCAACAAGAGTGTTGGCCTTGAACTGCCTGAGGGTGAACAGATCTCGGTTGAATGACCACGGCGAGCTAAACCACACTCTCCACTTATCAGCTTCCTTTTCAAACACCAAGAGAAGACAATCTTGCCTACCTCAATGAATTCAAGGGATCCCTCCATGTTCCAAGCTCTTGAAAGAGCATTTTTTAACCCAATAAAACTATTGGATCTATCCATATCTAGTTTGCCCACGAGGCAAAGATCTAGGTTGCATGCAGGGACAGTGTTGTCCTCATGCAAATGGGATGGTCTCCTCCATGTTGCTATCAGAGAGAAGAGCAGAGAACCGTCGCAAGAGAACTTCATCCATCGACATGGAGGTAGAGAGGAGATAATGGACCCAAGGGGTGGTACCAGAGGGAAAGGAGGAGCAGAAATGAGGAGGGGGTGGAAATGGAGGCAGGGAAAAGGGACTTAACACTGTCCGTTAAGTCTCATAGAAGACGAGAAGGCTGGAGAGGAATAGCTCTCCAAGGGAAGACATCCCCTCCAACCTTGTCTTCGACCAGTGTAATATCCAGTTAAAAATAATAAAAGTAAAAATAAACAAGTACAATTAAAATAAAGAGAGAACTAATGCAAGGAATCAAATTGAATTGTTTCCATAATAACTGTTCGATCATGTGAATATTGATTATATGATAGCTTGATTTGTAGCATAATTTATATAAATATGATATTAGGATGATATGATTCTTAAACCTATAGAAAGATGAGTTAGCAATTTATAATTTTTGAATTTATTACGTATCTATATTGGTTCACCATAGAGGTCAAAAATTGAGAGAGACAATAATAGTAGGATCGTCTCCAACAACTTATCTAAAATACTGCGGTATATTTTGATCATAGATTTCTTATACAATCTTCTATTTAGGTGATTCTTAATTCTATAGAAAGTTGACTCAATTATCTAAATTTTATGTTTATCAGATTAGAAGATTCTATAAAAATATAGGTCTAATATTCTCTGTCGTTTTGTTGGTATATAAGCTTTAAATGTGAATTATGGATTTATATCAAAACCCCTCACTTGAAATAGAAGTTATCACGCCTCCTTACTTGAGATAGAAAAACATGCATAACTTTAAATTATGCAGGTTGACCACATAGAAGCACACTTCTAGAGAGTGGTGTTTGTGTACTATTTATAATTTAGTTTGTAAATATGGATGGGCTATCAATGAATAACATTGAGGCATGCGTAGTGTTTATGCATTAGCTTAGAGCACTAATTTAGTAGTGTGATGGTTTGGAACATGGCTCGGAGGTATGGTTAGATAGTGCAATGGCTTAGTGCCAAATTACTCAATTAATGCGAGGATTGGGCAAGTTGTCTAACTCATTGTCCGCTCTTGAATGATAAAAAAAAGAAAGACACCAAAAGTATTACGATTATTTTATTAGAATAGGTGAAGTGAAATGGGTAGGAACGTTAAAAAGGAAAACCCGTTGGTTTTTAGGGTTAAATTGCCCATAAAATCATTTTTCTTTGAAAGAAAACAATAAAGAGAGGATAGCATAGCAGACTCTGCTGATGTGGAGTAATGTTAAATTTCTTCTACCCTTCTTCTTGCAAATTGAATATTCTTATTTATTTTCTTGTGTTAATCATAGATTTAGCAAAAGTTTACTCCAACTAAGATGTAAATTCCTGTCACTTGGAGTTCCTTTTCTTCCTATCTTGAATAAAACCAGAGCTGGTTAGCCATAGTGCTCCCCCACCCTTACTTGAATCTACGGCTTCCATTTACCAAAAGAAATAACAAGTTGTAATCACGCTTACATTTTGATTGAATCTACTGCTTAACAGTGAAGCAGCTTTCCATGTGAAGATAATTATATCATCCATTATGTGGCGAGATCCATTCCTCATCTGAAACTTCAGCTCTCCAAAATGACTTTCTTTAGTGTGTAGTTCTTCGCAAAAGCAAGATATGTGACAAAATTCACTATACACAGGCCAGTCAAGCTCCAGAAGAAGTAATCAAGGTGGCCTTTGTTCAAATCATCTGGTATCCATCCAGGCTTCCCTTCTGTTGCCATCGTAACTGAAACGAGTGTTACAATGAGGGAGCTCAAGTATTGGCCTAGAGAGACTGTGAGCAATGCCAAAGCAGTGCAAATGCTCTTCATTGATTCAGGTGCCTGGCCATAGAAAAACTCCATCAGAGTGATAAAGATGAAGACCTCTGTGACTGCAAAAATTACATATTGAGGAAGCTGCCATGCGATGCTTATAAGTTCGTCCTTCTTAGCACTCTCTAATCTCCTCCATTCGACAAATGCAGCAGTCGCCATTGCGATGATTGCCAGAAAATATCCGATTCCCATCCTCTGCAACTGCGAGAGATCTTTTGAAAACCAGCACCTAATTTTTGGCACTAGTACTTTGTTATAGAGAACAAAAGCCATAACACTAATCACTTCAACAGAGCTCAAGGATGCCGGTGGAATGGCGAACGACCCGATTCTGGTGTCCATTGCACTCCCTTGCTGGATGAAAGTGGTATTCATTTGACAACACGCAGATGTATAGATGATACTAGTTGTCCAAATTGGAACAAACCGTAGAAGTATCTTCAACTCTTCTACTTGTGTTACAGTACATATTTTCCATGAACTTTTAAGATCATTGTCCTCTAAATGATTTGAATCATGAATAGTAGCTGCTTTGTCCAAGAACCTGAGAGTATAATGAGGAACTTAACTCTATGCACTTAACCTTCATTCAGGAAGTATATATAATAGAGTACGTTAGCATGAGAATTACCTGAATTCATCAGTATGTGCTAGTTTTGGTTGAGCAAAATTATTTGCAGAGTTGGAACTGCCCTCATAAAGGAGATTGCTATTTGTTGGACATTGCACGCTTATCTTCCGGAAAGATGCAACCAAAACCTGGCAAATACTCTTCAATGGACTACCATTCGGAGTTCGCAAATGGTAAGTTGGTGTTCCAAGTAGGAAGCCTCCCAATGCTAGTATTATGCATAGAGTTGATATACCATATCCAAGTGCCCAATCTATATTTTCTTGGATCCAGACTATGAAAGTGCCAGAAGCAATCCCTCCGAAGATGAAACAGATAAAGAAATAACTGAAGTAAGATCTCTTCCTTTCTCTGTCTGTAGGGTTCTCATCATTGAACTGCTCTGCACCGAAAGGAAGCACCGCCGACCTCACTCCTCCACTGCCGAATGAAACAAGATACAATCCAAAAAAAAAGAGAGTTTTCTTTGTTCCACTTGATGTCTGCGATGGGTTCACCTCAGATAGGGAAGAACTTGAAGTCAGAGTCAGAGTTGTAAGAGTTATCAGTATCATACCCTGAGAGTATATCAGAAAATAAGGAAATTGGTATAAAACTACTTTAAGAATGACTAAATGAGCTGAGATGCAGGAACTGAATTTGACATACAATTAAGAACATTATGAGGGAGACCCAAATGGTCTTGTAATTGCCCCAGTATGTGTCTGCTATGATAGCTCCAATAACTGGTGTAAAATAGCTCGTTCCATGCCAAATAGCAGCATTTGCTGCATTTGAAGCATTACTGCCATTAAGGACAGTGCGTAGAAATAAGACTAAGTTCGTTCCGATGCCATTGTATGCTATGCTGTCTAAGCATTCAAAACCTTCAAGAATCAAAGCAACGTAATGTTAAAGAAACAAAGCAATTGAGTTTGTTGCACCAAAGAAAATCTTAATTGTCGTGCAGATGAAAGTTCACCTAAAAGGATTGCTGGTGCTCTCCAGTCAGTAGGTTCGCACCGCAACTGGGGTTCTTGAAATGCTCCAGATGATGCTTCGTCATTGTAATTCCTTGGCAGCTCACTCTATAAAAAACAACTATCAAAATTAATGCCATCTTTCTTTTGCTACTTGATGGAGTCACTAATGTATTCATTTTGATTAGACTTAATATTGATCGGTAGTTTCAAATGTGTCGAGTTTCATAGGTAGAGTGCACGACACATTAATTATGTTGCTTTTCCTATGATGAATATATCTAAAATTGAATGCTTGCAGCTTCAACGTTAATTTATTACCAAAAAAAAAAAATTAAGTTAATCCATAGGTAATTCTTTCTTTCTTTCTCTGAGGATTTACGTTTTGGGATAGAGGGAGAGAATACTTCTACCTTGATCAGCAGAGACCTTTCTTCTTCTCCCTCCACGGATACCCAAAATTCAATATTTCTTCCTTACCTTCACTTCCCTCCATTAATAATGTCAAATGAATGTTCCAATCAACCTAAACAGTTTATGAACTGTGCAAAGCTTTTTTTTTGGGGGGAAGCATCTATTCAGAGCCACAAAATTCTTGATGTATATTGGAAGAAAGAAATTGGATTGAAAGTGACTTTCCTGCGTCCATATAGACCAGAAAGCAACTTAGTTTTAACTAGCTCGTTATAGAAAACCTTAATCTAGAAATAACTTGAGCTAAAAGGTGAACATGTTGGAATGCATGCACTTATAGGGCAGCCTTGTATATTTCCTAGAACTCTCGGACATTAGAACAAACTACCAACGTTCAAAATATGCTTGAATAAATTCGAACAACCAACTTTCACTTCTTGGCTTGAATTTTTCTTGGAGTTCTTGGGTAAATTTTGTTCAAAATTTTTTGAAAATTAGAAGGTCTCAAATTTGAATTTGATATAGTGGAAAAGGCTGTTTGCATTTGTTCAAACAAGCTTAGAACATTCAAAGCAAATTCGAACAACTTCAATTAACAGAGCATCCTCCTTCAATATTTGACGTATAGATTTTGCTACAGATTGTTACAAATTAAACTAGAAAGCATACACTAATACATAATTTGCTTTATCACAAACTTACCACTCACAAAAGAACTAACACAATGTTTTTATTATTGTGAGAGCAATACTACGTAGCATATTCATGTGTATAATTAGAGAGGAGGAGGAGGAGGAGGAGGCTTACTTTAACCAGCAGAGGGGCTTTGTTCTCCTCTCTCCAAAAACTCTCAGATTCCATTGATCAAGAAGAGGAACAAGCTCTTCCCCTCTTCCAATACTTCTTGCAAACTCCCATGAGACTTTTATATAGGAACAGGTTCTGCAATACTTCCCATCATTTCCCACACGAAAATTTATAAACATATGCAAAATTTAATTGGGGCATAATTAAACCGGCAAGTTGATCACAAATTATTAGTTAAATTCAAATTGGTTGGCATTTTAAATTCACACCCAAACAGTCACATGTATAATATCAATGACCGTACAAGATTTACTCAAGATAGTGTCAGGTGGTTATACAAAATCAAAGAAAAAAGCTAGTAGAGAGTGAATAACCAAGCTCTTATTTACATTAGCATGACAGAGACCTCATTTATAATGGTCTGTTGTCAAAGGTTCTAATAAATAAAAAAAAACAACTAGAAGACCAAGGTCAACATTTTTTAATGTATCTTGATATAATGAAGCATGGAAATGAAACTAGCTGTTGTCAGCTCTGCATAATGAGAAGAGTAATATATTTACAGTAGCTGATTCAATAGATGGATAGGTTTGAACTACTTTTCTACTTTACTTTGTGTAATTGAGAGAAGATAAAGATGGTCATTTTTGTCCAGCTTAATATTCCTGAAATCTCAGCCACCAAAGTTATATTAAATATTACATCACATTACATTATATCACATCACATCACATCACATCATATCTTATAGATCATCAAATGGAGAGGACATTTTGTCAAAGCAGCAATCTATCTATCAATCTATCTATCTATCTGTCTATCAATCTAATCTAATCTGATCTAATCTTTTTTAGTAGAGCCAAGCTATCATAAATATCACTTCCAAGAAAGTGAACAATGCAACAGGAATGGACAAAGTATTATTATTTTTGGGCGTCGTGTTCACTAATTTCCTATTTCACTTGTAGGATGAATGTAGTGGTCATTCGAGTGCACGTAGTTGAGTAGCATTATTATTTTTGGGCGTCTTGTTACCCACATGAAAAAATTAGTTTAAACTATTTTATTGGTAGATCAGATTATAATAGTAAAAATAATTTGGAAGATTGATCTTAGTAACTTATTAATTTATGAATAGTACTTTTGTGGATTTATCTAAATTATATGTATGTATTCTCAAAAATCAAAGTACAATGGATTAGTAAATACTTGGAACTGTATTAGTTACTCAATGCTAGGTTGATTCAGTATATGTTAATTGTTGTTGGATATGGATTGGTATTATGAATGAAATATTATATTGTCGAGTGATTAAAAGGATTATTTGGCAGAATTTACTAGAAAGTCATTGCATTTGAATATCATTAATTAAATATTTTAGTGGATATTCTAGTAACAATAGTAATTGAGTTGATCATGATTGGATTGGAACTATATGAATTATTGAATGGATAGTTTAGATATGAAAAATAATTGATAGAAAGATCATTATAAATTTTTAACGTGTATATTGCTCGAGGTAGTCTGGACTTAATCATTCAAATATTGTAGGTTAAAAAGGAAGATCATGTAGGGAATTAGAAGGTTCTATAAATTTTATTTGATGTTGTAATATGATTAATATTAACAGGTTGGATCAGATGTGCTGTATGTTATTTTGAAGAATATATTATGAACACAAGTGATATTATAATCTTATATGAATTGATGTGATTTCTTATATTGATTTATTTAGTAATTTGTATAATGGTTTAAGAATATGAGCAATGCACTTTTAAATAAAAGAGTTTGTACTATTGCCTAAATTTTATGAGGATATCAGATGATGGTGAGTATGTCTAGGTTAGTGGCATAATTTGTCTAGAAAGATAATCATGAGTTAAATATTTCGGATGTTCTTGAAATAATATGTATTTATCGTTCTATCCGGTATTAGTGATAGTATTGAGGCATTCTCCTTTGAGCATGTTTGGGATCGGAGTATACATTTAGTAGATGGGAGATATTTTACTTAAATAGGCTATATTGTATTATTATATGTGATTATGGCATTACGTTATTATATGATTGCAATTAGCAGAAGAAGTGATAGATTTGGACAGATTGAGATATTTTGGAGTAAAACATGATACAATTTATATATGACAACACTTTCTATGTTGTAGAATTAGTGTACGTTCTTTCTTGCAAACCAGTGATGTTATAGATGTCTATGGATATAGTATGATTACCTGACTAACCTAGATCTAGGAATTTATTTTTATACAGGAGTTACTTGTGGAATGTTAGGAGTTAATGAGTACATTAATATATGAAGTATGAGTTATGGATCTAAAAAAGTGAGATTAGACAATTGTCGATGTGATTAGAAAGGAGTGGAATTAGATATGTTAATTTTCTTGCAATATCAATGACTTAATTTCGGTGTTGAAATTTTTATAAGGGGGAAGGAAAATGTAACAACCCAACCTTAAAAAAATTAAAATTTAATTTATGGGCACGACGTGGCTGGCCTCGTGCCCATGGAGCTGCATAGGGCAAGGGGAAGCTCCCCGGGTAGGAGTGGCACCGACACGAGGTCGTCGGCCGGCCGATTGCTCGACGAGACCGCAAGGAGGATGGGAAGGGGAAAGTACTTCAGGCTAATTAACTTAAAGAATTAACTACACCAGATGGCGGAGGACTCATCCGCGAGCACCTCTACAGCGGCGACAAGCTCCAGCAATGCCCCGGCATGCGAGAAGGGGAAGAGGTATAACCCCAACCTTTAAAAAAATTAAAATTTAATTTATGAGCACGATGTGGCCGGCCTTGTGTCGATGCAGCTTGCGTGGGTGGGTAGGGGGGGGGGGGGTGCCATGCACCCCACTACCGCTGCAGCAGCCTACCAGCTATAGCCAGCTGACCACGGTGGGCCCCAGCACCGTTGTAGCCGTCGCCGTTCCCCCTCCTCCCCACTACCTCTCTATCTCTCTCTCTCTCTCTCTCTCTCTCTCTTTCTTCTCTCCCCTCTCTCTCTTTCAGTCTCTCTCTCACTCTCCTCTCTCCCTCAAACTCTCTCTCTTTCTCTCTCTTTCTC
Organism: Typha angustifolia; assembly: GCF_048772165.1. Classification (NCBI taxonomy): domain Eukaryota; kingdom Viridiplantae; phylum Streptophyta; class Magnoliopsida; order Poales; family Typhaceae; genus Typha; species Typha angustifolia. Next base: position 1,913,909 of record NC_133240.1, on the reverse strand, counting down.
ACTACTATCGCCACCAACCTGCCTCTACTACCGTCGTGCTACCGATGCTGGTGAGCCTCCTCCTTCCTCCTCTTCCTTCTCTCTCTCTCTATCTCTATCTCTCTCTCCCCCCCCTACGACCGTCACCTTCAACCACCTGATCCGTCGCCAGGAAGCAACCGGTGCTCCCTCATCCCCTCCCTTCTCTTCTCACCTTTCTTTCTCATCCTCTTTCTCTCTCTCTCTCTCTCTCTCTCTCTCTCTCTCAATTGGGCTCGGGCTCGTCGGAGCTGAGCCGTCGATGAGAGGTCGGTGGCCAACCAGCGGTTGAGCCCCTCCCCGTTGGCCCAGCGCAACTGGGGTTCTTGAAATGCTCCAGATGATACTTCGTCATTGTAATTCCTTGGCAGCTCACTCTTGAAAAAACAAGTGTCAAAATTAATGCCATCTTTCTTTGCTACTTGACGGAGTCACTGATGTATTCATTTTGATTATGACTTAATATTGATTGGTAGTTTCATATGTGTCGAGTTTCATAGGTAATTCTTTCTTTCCTATGATGAATATATCTAAAATTAATTATGTTGCTTTTCCTATGATGAATATATCTAAAATTGAATGCTTGCAGCTTCAACGTTAATTTGCTATCCAAAAAAAAAAATTTAAGTTAATCCAAAGGTAATTCTTTCTTTCTTACTCTGAGGATTTAGGTTTTGGGATAGAGGGAGAGAATACTTCTACCTTGATCAGCAGAAGATTTTTCCTCTTCTCCCTCCATGGATACCCAAAATTCAATATTTCTTCCTTACCCTCACTTTCCTCCATTAATAATGTCAAATGAATGTTCCAATCATCCTAAACAGTTTACGAACTGTGCAAAACTTTTTGGAGGGGGGAGTATCTATTCAGAGCCACAAAATTCTTGATGTATATTGGAAGAAAGAAATTAGATTGAAAGTGAAATATTCCTGCGTTCATATAGACCAGAAAGCAACTTAGTATTAACTAGCTCAGTATAGAGGGAAGTCATTTTTGAGCTTTAGAAACTGTGAAAAATTAAGTATAGAGGGATATCACATCACATCTCATAGATCATCAAATGGAGAAGACATTTTGTCAAAGCAGCAAGCTATCTATCAATCTATCTGTCTGTCTTTCTATCTATCTATATATCTATCTAATCTAATCTAATATTTTTTTAGTAGGATTAAGAGCCAAACTATCATAAATATCACTTTCAAGAAAGTCAACAATGCAACAGGAATGGAGAAATATCCAATCTTGGTGGTTCACTAATTTCCTATTTCACTACTTGGATGAATGTATTGGTCATTCGAGTGTCTCCAAGAACTTTAAGAATAATTATATGTACTTAATGATCTGAATCTGTAACAATATGATGCAGGGTCTCAAGGAAAGAGTCGGATAGATATACATTTCTAAATCTTGTTGGTTTTCCAATAAAAAATACCAAGATAGTGGGCATCAAAAGTCTTGTTGATTCAAAGAATCATCAAGAACAATAGAAAATAAATCTCCAATAATTTTATTGGATCTTCAAAAATCCAAAATAACAATCTTTCAGCAGTATAAATTAACGTCAAGGGCAAAATCTTCACTTTTACCAAAACTAACAAAAATGAGATGTACACCGGAAAAGATAAAGCTAATAGTAGAGAATCAAGATCTGAAAGAATCTTCCAAATCTGAGAACTCTACAAAAGATAATTAAAAAATATAAAAACTCTCCTAAAATACTAAAATTATGATTTCGAGGCCTAAACAATAGAATTCTTTCTGAGATTGCAAAAAATCACTTTGTCAAAAGAAATTCTATATCTCAATCCAAGTATGAAAAATAAAAAGAATCAAGCCTCTGTTCGCTCTGTTCACTTATAGAATAAAGATGGAATAGGCATAAATATTCTATTTTTATATACTAAAAGAAGAGGGCTAATACTAGTATAAGTTATTACAATATTTAGTTTAATACTAGTATAAATTGTAATAATTACATTTGACGTGATATAAAATTAATATTAAAATAAGGTAATTGTATTAGAAATTGATGATATTTTATACTCAATGACAAAAATATCCTTGACTATATGTTAAGTAAATAGTATGGCCTTTCAACTGCAGACTTCCCCACATTATACTGTATTTAAAGCATACTTCTCCACATTGTCAACGGGAAACAATGATTCTAAATTTTCTCACATTTACTGTGATGGACTTCCCTGCACAAGCACTAGTTGCCCACACAATATGAACAACCCTACCCTACTTCTCCGCACTCGCAATTTTCCCGCATTGCCTCCAACTCACGTAGTGAGCTGTAGACCTCAGCTGCACCAACCTCAGTAGCAACGACAACCTATCTCTGTTGTGGTAGCTGAATAGGCGATCGTAAATACTTTTCAAAACTACCTAAAACTTAGGAGGTGAATCGTCGCCCACGATCACACGATGTGACAAGGAGTGTGAATATAAGGCCCCTGCCCGGTATAGGCACGTGCACGCCCATACGCCCACAGGGCATGCGCAGCGCACACGACAGGACGATGGGCCCGTCACGCACAGATACACTTCTGTGCACATATAATCATGACATCATCAAATAATAGCTGCTAACATATTCATACTCACATAATCCAACACCAAATAAATCATATTATTAATCAAATAAATCTGTTAACATATAAATATCTAAGTCTACAATAATATATATTAGACCACTACCTAATCTGGCAGGACTCACACAGGCCATAACAAAGCATCAAGATACAACTAAACAATTGATACACGAGTGCACTATAATCTAACATGTACTATACAAATCATCGTCTGATATAATAAAATACAAATATAACAAACAACGATACAACTCAATATCTAATTAAACTGTCTTCTATACCACTTCACATCTATAGCTCACCTCATCTTTACTTCAAAATATCTCATCAGGATATCTCAAGTCGGTATTACGTACCATAATATCTGTGAGATTTAGAAAAGAAATAAAGAGAGCCATGAGCAAAAGGCTCAGTGAATAGACCTTACCCCGAATCAGGGATGCTAAACAGAGAGTAAATCATGTACTGGATAATATGAATCAAAAAGCATTCTCATGAATGAGCATATTACATCCTCGACCAAAAATATATCTCACAATGAAATTACAATATAACATCACCAAATGTAACAATATATGATGTATAACAATCATGACCCAATGATACTAGTCACATCAATGATGATGCATGATGCATGCCAACCACTAGATAGTCGTATATGTCAGAGCCAAATATAATTCACATATCTCTCACTATCACAATCATCCGTCTCAACTCTTAATATCATCCATCATGTTAGACTATGGTACCCGGCCCAAACTCGATACTCATTATGCTACAAGCTCAGAGCATACCCTGTCATACGTTAAGAATATCTCTGGAGATAAATCATACCCTGCCATACGCTAAGGGTATCTCAGAAGAAAGTAATTATACCCTATCATACGCTAAGGGTATATCAATGATAGTTGTACCATATCATATACTAAGAGTACAACCATCAGCTATCACCATACGCTAATAGTATATCCAGTACCAGTCCGGATCAGATACTGTTCCAGCCATCACATCACATACACAAGTATTTTCATGATTTCCTATACATGATAGATCATATGCATATATCCAGTACTGCAACAGATCATACAACTCAGGAATTTAGGTGGTAAAGAAGCCACGAGAAAAATGATGCAATGCAAACTCCAACCATGTATCTAACTCATACATACTCCTGTTATTTTATTATATGCACACTTATGATAGAAATCATCTCGACATAAAATCATAACAGTATAGTCATCTCCAATCATCTCTATATATCACCAATGTACTTATATCCCAGATCAGTCTAATCAAATGCATAATAAAATATGCTTGACTGAAATCATAGCTAGATAAAGTATATAATCATGCTGGAGACCAAAACATGCATATACATAATATATAATATATTCTAATTTAAGAAAGGCGTCTAGGGGATAGGACTACTCACATCTAATCAGAAGACACAACTCACGATCCATCACATCCGGCAACCAAGTGATAATTCGTCCTAACAGGGTCCATGGGGCCTCACATAAGGAGTTTAGGATCTGAAAATATTTAAGTAGCATGAAGCCATTCATCTAATTAAAATCCGTTCATGTAATATATGATAATTTATTAGGTTTTAGAATTTCTACTTATCTTTATAACTAGCTAGATTTTTAATTATAAATAAAAATATAAATATAGATAAAAACCTAATTATAATTAAATTATATCTTGATTAATTAGGGACTATGTAGTTGTTACTTTATAAAATAATAAATAAATAAATACATATGCCTAGTATTTTATTTATTACAAAATAATAATGTATTTTAAACTATTAGAATTACTTAAAATGTATCTTATTCTACAAATTTGATAATTATAATTTACAAATCTATATATTAATCTAATAGAGATATAAATAAATAAATATAAGTATTACCTATATTTATACCTAATTAACTATACAAATTATAATTAATAATAATCATATTGAAGAATATATATTGTTATTAAAATAATTAATGTCTAAATAATCTATTTGCATTAACATAAATAAATAACATCAATAAAATAAATAAATAATTAATTAATTAAAACATTGCCATCAGTGTTGTGCAGTGTTGGGCCGAGCCCAGTACTATGCAGAAAGAGAAGGAGAAGAAGCCGAGGAAGAAAAAGAAAGAAAGAAAGAAGAAGAAGAGAAGGGAAGAGGGGAGGGAAGTGCGGACCTGGGCCAATGGGGAGGGCATCGGCCGCTGCTGGCCAACCAGTGGCCAGCCTCTTGCCGGCGGCTCGGCTCCGGCGAGCCCTAGCTTGGTTGTGAGCGAGACAGAGGGAGGGAAAGGAGCTCACCGACACTCGCGGAGGTGGTGGCGGCGGTTTCCAAGGACGGCGGTGGCGGCGATAGGCTGACCTCGGCGAGAGAGATAGAGACTGAGAGAGAGAGAGCGAGAGAAAGAGGGATAACATATAATCAAATGACAATGGGGAGATTGAAGAAATTTATTTTCTACCATTACAATATTAAATTGAGGGAGAGAAATTTAAGAAAGAAGATAAAAATGATCAGCTGATTAATTTCAAACATATTTTTGATGAAGAAAATCTTTGACACTAAATCAAAGAAGTGGAGGTCTGATTATTAGATGATACAGATATTCAACAGACATTCAATATTCATTTAGTTATATGAATTGCTCCATATGAACGTAAATATGTGCACAATTACATACATATGCATATATATACACGTGAACATATGTATATATGTCTATATATACACATGTATACACATATATACATACACACATACACAGACATATATACACACACACACATATACAGAGAGCAGTGCATGTGAATATTGACAATTTGTTTGGTTCAGAAATTGTCAAGCCATAAGAGTTTCTATGGTTGGAATGTTTAACCTACAGGGAGCAGCTCCTAACTAAGGCTGAACTCATTATTTAAGGCCAAACCAACAAGATTGCAGGTTTTGACCCTGGTTTTGATCCACTGTCAACTGAAACTGATGTTTCAACAAAAATGTTTTGTTTCTTTTCGGAATCAAAATCACAACCAACCCAAAACCGAAATATTGAACCATTACTTTATGCAATTCCCAAATCTTGCAATCAAAGATAGTAAGTTGGCCAAACTTGTTCAGAAATGCAAGACACCCTTTTAGAATAGAATATATAACCACAGTTATTCCTTGTATCCATGTATACTTTCCTTATAGCTAGATGCTTACTGGTCCTAATATCTAGATGCCAACATTCCTCATATATTATGGACATAACTGCATGGAGATCATGCTCTATTAAATTACATGCTATAATCATTATTTTGCTGCTTTGGTGTGTATAGCTATGTGGATTATAATTCTTGAACTCATTTTCTGCATTGTACACTACAACAACTACCAAATATTGTTTCTTGGTTCTCAATAAACAATTAGACTCAAGCATGTCTATAGCAACTAGGTTTACAACTTGTTCAATGTATCTGCCCTACTGGCTTCCCTATCAAGTAGCTGGTGACCTCTATGGTTAGTGTGTTCAAACATTTCAATAATAAATCTTCTACAGAAGCCAGTTAAACATTAGCTCAGTTCTTCAAATAACATAAATAAAAGGATCTAAAACAGAAAAAGACCCAAATAAGTACCTATAAACAAATGTTAAGTGTGTCTGTATTCCTTCAGATTCAAGCAACCTTGAGGCTTCTATCCCATGAACAGGAAACGAATACTTATCAGAGTAACAAAAGATGTAGCACACTAAAAGTTTATCCAGACTAAAGTCTTCCAAGATAGAAACTTAACAAATAATAACAGAACTAGCTGTACATCTTACTTGCCAAGTTGAAGGTATTTTGAAGAGTAGACGCTGTGACGAAACCTCCACTTCATTGTATAACTTTAACAGTTCATGCACCTTCAGAGTAACATAAAGATATGAAGCCCGTTCCAATAGGAGTTATATGGCATAAATTTACTTGCTAGTTAAATGCTGAAGAAATAAATCAGCAGCACAATTAGGCCAGAAGCATCCAAAAAGCCATGGAGGGGAAAGCATTAGCAAGTTTATTCATTACGAGTTAATCAACAATATACTGAGTAATAACTCTAGAATATTCTATCAGCTACGAGAATTTAAACCACTATCTTACAACTCAGACTAGAGAACTAAAGAGAATATATATATTAAATTAGTCTAATTCGTTCTAGTGCGCCGATACAAAACTAGTGTTGAAGATGAAACAACTCAGTTCAGTCAAAACTACTTTAGAACAATGGTTGATTTAGACTTATGTAAGACTAACTGATCAACATAAAATATGTCAATAATCCTCTCTTTGTCCATTGGGAAGCTATATGTGTGATTTTAGAACTACTTGAAGCTGACTTTAGAACTACTGATACAAAACTAGTGTTGAAGCTGAAACAACTCAGTTCAGTCAAAACTACTTGACAACAACGGTTGATTTTAGAACTATGTAAAAGACTAACTGATCAACATAAATTCCACCAAACATCATATCTTTGGCTATTGGGAGCAGTATTTTGTTTTTGCCTATATTAGAAAAATAAAGTATACATAAAGAACACAGGTAAATGTAAATTCAGATGTTTATGAAATTTCATGAAAAAGTGTAAGACTTCATTTTTCTAGGTTCAAATTTCTTGTTTATATAGTATTATTGTCTATCTATATCAATGCATATTACCATATCAAATTGGAAAGAAGCAAATAGTTGAATTCCTATTTTTGTTACCTTTTTCCTCCTTATATGTAGTTATATACAATCACACATACACACACATATACATAATCAATGTTGTGAAAAGCACCCATAAGTTTGTGGGTGACCATCACGCTGCATACACATAGGCTGTCATGATAGCTTTAAAAACAACTGCTAATTTCAATTTCAAGGTTTCAGAAAAAAGTCAAGAAACTTCAAACCATACCACTGCACATCCAATTTGTGGCCGAGCAACATAGCACTAAACAAATTAAAGGACTGAAAAGCACTGGTCATTTGTGAATACGTGATTATCCAATTGCGCAAAAACAATATAGTATAATGAGGACAAAATCTTAACATAACATCCATCAAGTACAAGATAAGATCGTTAGAAATAGCAGAAGCAATATATGCTTTGTAGGAAAACCTGATACAACTTTATTAGAGGAGGGTGGTAGAGAACACATCTCAATTTTTAAGAGGAAAGAACTTTTCTCCTCATAGACACATAAAAGAGGGGTTGGAGATGTACAGCTATAGGAGCTGCACAGAGCTCCGAGGGAATTATTTAGGAGAGATCACAATAGGCACAATCTATTTATTTGTTCTTTTATCTCTCTAAAACAAACACAATGGACGCATACAACCCCTTTCATAAACTTAAAGATGACTTTTAACTTACAACTTATGACCCTTTGATTTGACCACCACGTTCATGACACTTCCCTTGACTCTTGACATTCAAGACTTGGGTTCTACATTTCATTATCCTTCAACTCCATAACCTTTAGTTTTCCAATTGACTTTGACTCCAACTAGGATTCCACTTGGATGTTATGTCACATATACAAATCAAGTTTAATTCAAATAGAGGTAATGCAAGAATGTTTGCTCAGTATGATTATGCACCATATTTTACTGTTAAATTGTAATCTTTTGCTATGGCTTGCACTTCTGCCTACTAGTCTTATTCATCTCCACCACCTAGGAGATCAGTTACCTAAAGAGAGTGCATGTACGGAAAATGATATGGCCGCATATAGCAGATAGCAGAAAGCAGCACCTTAAGTCACTACATTGTATGAACTGAGAAAGAGTAATGAAATTAGATCATCAACCACCCAGTAATGATCAACACTAGTAAAGCTGCAAGTGAAACGAGATGCAAACTGGAAAAGTAATTATACTTTATGAATTATTCCATGTGTATCATAGGCCAAACGAGCATCCACTTCGGCTGATACCCGTCCAGGGACTAATTTGACCAGTTCAGCTCCAACATTAACAAACGCCTGTCAATCAACAGAGAAGTTTCATTTATCTCCTCACAACAAGAAATTCATCTTATATTCAAGGCAGACAGGTCAACGCAGAATGCCACCACCAACCTTGTTTGTGAAACAGGACATCCGGTCATCCATTTTCTCTCGCTAAGCATTCGGTATCTGCCAATGCCGTATCTATCGCACCCTACAACACATAATCTTCCATATAAACCTTCTTATATACTAAGAATTTCCAATAACCGCTTGGTAAAATTTCCAGAAACAGCTCACCTTGAACTTGGTACTGGGAAGACTGCAAATACCCAAGAGGAGCGAAGAGCTAACGGTGGCAGCTGTCGGAGGAAACCTGAAATCCAGTACCAGAACAGTAGGAAAAACATCAAATTGGTACAAATTTCAACACTTTCACAAAAATTGTGCACTAGAAGTACAAACCTTTCGAAATCATCGAAAACTACAGTATCTGGGACAATCTCACTAAAGCTTGACACAGCGTCCAGCTCAGTACTCAAATCTGGCAAAACCAATCATACGATTTAGATTCAAAACAAAGTATTCAAAAAACACGATCAAATGAGGAACAAATCAATGGAATACCAGCGTCGACAGAAGAGGAGGCATTCCCGGCGGAAGACACTACACTCGGAAATGATCTCTGGAGACGAAATAGAAGGTTCGCCGGTCAAACGGACGAACCCCACGGTCGCACCTGTGGTGGAAATCGAACCGAATAATATCAAAACAAAGAGAAACCAAGCACTTCACAAATACATATCAGGCGCTTACTAAATTTCCAATCTTTAAGAAAAACAAAATATATAATGTGACTGAGATTCTTTCATAATACAGCTGGAATACTTTCGAGAGTCTCACAAAGATGAGACAAATTGAAGGAGATTACTACCTTCATTTCCTTGTTTGGTTATGGGAGTTCTAATTTTGATGAAGTTTAATGAACGCTATTTTATGGTATAATGGCAACTGCATGATTTTTTTTTTTAATAAAGAAGGATTTTATAAACTAAATTTCACGGTTATAAAAAACTCCGTTAGAATCGGAGGCCGACAACCGTACAAGATCAAAAGGAAAACCCCCATCCCAGGTACAACCATAGCCATTGGTTCTACCATAGTTAGCAAGCCCATCAGCAGGATGATTGGCCTCTCTAAAAATGTGATTAACTTCACAATTTTGGTAATTGCAAGTTAAGAATTTGATGTCAGACACTATAGCCTCTCTACTAACCACATAGGCTTTGTTTTATCATTCAAAATCTTGATCAGAAGAAGAGAATATAATTCGATGATGACTCTTTGATAGTCTTTGTCCCTTAGGAATAGGAGTGCCTCCCTAATTGCTATTGCCTCTACTATCAGGACTGATGAGTAAAATCCACAGCGAGCTCCTGCAAAGAGAGGGGCACAATTAGAGTGTCGAACCATGAAGCCTGCCCTTCCAATTTCCTCATTGCTCTCAAAAGAGCCATCAGTGTTTATTTTCCACCAGCCCCGAGGCGGTGGTTCCCACCGAATGAAGATTCCAGAGACAATAGGTTTCGTGTGTTCGACATATCTACTACTCATATATTCATTAGCTAATGGAATGAGACGTGAGCAAACCTTATCAAGGTCTTCTCTCTCCTTGTTGAAGATTACTCTGTTACAGTATTTCCAAATTGTTCAAAAGGAGACAGCGATAAGCGCCCTGAGCCAGGCTCTGTCTCTTATCGAGAGCCCTTCGCCCTCATTTAGCCAAGTGTACTCGGCCTAACTGTCCCAGAGCCTAATTTTTTGCGCCGTATGCCTCTTAACATAATCTCAAATTATAGTGGCAACCCGACAATGAAGGAAGAGATGATTAGTAGTTTTATCGTGCAAGGAGCACACCGGGCAGCATTGGTCCATACCAAGACCAAGGCTACCCAAGTTACAGTTTGTAGGAAGTCTGCCCCAACAAAATTTCCAGAAGAAGATTTTAATTTTGGACGGGATTGCCAGATCCCAAAGGTTCTTACAACCTGGCCAGCAGGCCCTTTTGCCCAACTGATTTTTGGTATGACAATAGGCAGTTTTAGAAGACGCATTCCTAGATGGGTGGAAACGCCAAATCCACTTATCAGATCCCATAGTTAGGGGGATATGGATTCTAAGGATGGATTGACTTAATTTATGGCCAAAGAGAGTGAATGAAACCCTCATTCCAATAATTGTTATGGATGAGGTTAGAGACTTTGGAAATTGAGGTTACCCTATTGATATTAAAGAAGGTAGGCCAGCGGTTTAAAGGCATGGAAGCGATCCACAGATCATTCCAGACACTAGTATCCTTGCCATCATGAATGATTTTGACAAAGCCATCCTTGATCTCATTGACAGCATTAAGAATTAGTCTCCATGTCCAAGAACAATTTTTCGACTTAGGTAGGGACCAAGGGTGCGAAGCTCCATATCTGGCTTTCATCACCTTGGCATAAGATGTACTGATATGGAGTTTAGGACAGAGTTGATCAGGACAACTATCCCTGCTTGTGTTAGACAGGATCTTTTCCAACCAACTAACCTATCATTAATCTTAGAGAGGAGTTCCTCATGATTTTTGATAAGTAGTCTTTTGGGAGAGATTTTGGATCCCAAATAGTTAAAGGGAAATTTCCTACCAGACATTTGCAGGTTGCTAAGTATAGCAGTCCACTTATGTAAGGGCACCCTATTCGAAAAAATAAACCTCTGATTTCTTTTTGTTCATCTTCAAATTAGTAATCTGCTCATACTTTTTGAACATATTAACGATAGCACTATACGCCCTAGGGCAGGCTTCACAAACTAGAAAAAGGTCATCTGCATACATCAAATGACTAATGTCCACACTGTTCCCCAAGAAGATTGGGTTAATGTTACCCAAATTAACCTCATAATTCATAAGACTAATAAAAATTTCAAAAACAATGATGAAAAGGTAAGAGGAAAGAGGATCTCTTTGACGGATTCCTCTTCCACCTTTAAACCAAGCAGACGGGAATCCATTTATTAGAGCAGCAAAAGTAGGAGATTCAACACATGCCTCTATCCAATTAACAAATTTAGTAGGAAAGTTCATAGCATGCATCATACCACTAATAGCTGACCAGTTTAAGCGATCATAGGCTTTCTCTAGATCAACCTTGATCATAATATAATCTTTCCTACACTTATCCGAGTTTAAAAAATTTGCAATTTCATGTGCAAGTGCAATATTATCATAGATATGCCGACCAGCCATAAAAGCTGTTTGCTCAGAGCTAATCAGGTTCAGGAGGAGGGGTTTGATTCTATTAGCTAACAATTTAGCTAAGATACGATAATTCACATTACACAGGGAAATAGGCCAGTAGTCCACCACCTTGACTAGATTGGGCTTTTTTTGGAATGAAAGATAAATACGTCTGCCCCCATTGGGCAGGTAGAAAACCAAAAGATTGAAAATGCCAAAGCGAGTTAACTAAATTAGGCCCTATAATGTCCCAGTAATTACGATAAAACTCAACCTGAAAACCATCAGGGCCAGGGACCTTTCTAGTCGGCATGGACCACACAGCCTTTCTCACCTCCTTAACCGAGAATTGCTAGATGAGTTCATCATTGCAAGGGGGGTCAATGACAAGTAGGGGTGGCCAGTGATCCGAGGCCATGGAGGCCCCGACATCCTCGCACCACAGGTTCTTATAGAAGACGACAAAAGCATGACTGATCAAGGAAAGCGAAACACATTCAGAATTATCCATAAGATGGATTTTATCAATAAAATTTCTCTGCCTCCTAATTTTAGTAGTTAAATGAAAAAAATTTGTATTCTCATCACCATCTACTAGCCAATTGTTATAGGATTTGCTACGCCATTTCATACAAATTTGTTTAAGAAGAGCCGAACACCAACGATTAAGAATGCTGAGATTAGTACTATCGGTAATCGACAGAGGGGCAAGGATTTCTTTCCTCTCCAAAATCCCTATCTCTTTCTTAACCTTGTCCAGATTTTCCTCTAGCCGGCCCAAGTTGGTGCGATTCTAGTGGGAGACAGAGGATTGGACATTTTTAAGCTTAGATAGGAAACTTTGAGTAGGGAGAATATCTTGCTGAGTTTGTCTACCCCAGACATTAGCAATTATTTTTCGAACTTGCGGGTATTCAAACCAAAACCATTCAAAACGGAAAGGCAATTTTTTTCCAAGCTTAAAATCACCGAGAATTAGCAAGATTGGGGCATGATCAGATGCAATGCGCGGAAGGTGTTCTACAGTTACTCGAGAGAAAATATTAAGAAGAGCAGAGGAAACAAAAACCCTATCCAATTGAACTAAAATCCTAGCTAAACCATGCCTATTATTGCACCAAGTATAAGGAAGTCCACTAAAGACCATATCAAGCAAATCAGTTTTGCTGATTAAAGATCGAAAAGTAGAAACGGAATAAGATAAAGAGAAAGGTCTACCTCCAATTTTGTCCTCCGGGTTAAGAATGCAGTTAAAATCTCCCATAAGGATCCAAGGCAGCTTAATCGAAAGAAAACTTAGTTCAAACCATAACCAATTACGGATCTGGGGATCTGTACTAGCATAAATTATCGAGATTAAGCAAGGGTTATTACCTTGTTTAGAAGTGATTACATGTAAAGCTTGTGTAGAGGAGTGTACCACTGTAACTTTGTAGACAGAAGTGCGCTAGCATAGAAGAATTCCTCTTGCTGCACCCGTCCCCGGAACATAGGTACCCTCCCAGTCGGGAGCAAGCCTGCGTAAAAAGATAGTCGTTGCATGATCATCTGTGTGTGTTTCCATAAGTGAAAAATTTTCAGGAGAATAAGCTGCCATAAGTTTGAAAATATGCATTTGGCCTTCCCTTTTCGTGAAACCACGGATGTTCTATGAGTGTACACGCATTAGGAAACCATGTTGGGTTGATATGCTCTGGGATTTGACTTGGGTTGATATGCTCTTGGCCAGCATCTCTCGCTAGCCTCTTGGCATTTTTCCTTCGGGGTTTAAGTAGGGAAGTTGCTTTAATAATAGAAGAGGGGTTCATTAGCTTTCTCTGACGGTAGGACTTTGAAGCAGGGAAAGCGCGGAGAATAGGGTCAGGTAACTCCTTAGGAATGATCGTAGTCTCCGCAGCAAGGTGAGGGCATTGCACGCCAGCGCTACCATCTCTTCATGACTTGGTCCCCTATCCGGGTCAAGAGGAGAAGGAGGAAGGTTTGGGGGAAATTTGAAAACCTTGAGCAGACAAAGTTTCAGGCAAGGTAGAGAAATGGAGAACAATAATGAAATCAGGATGCAGGAGGGGGAAATGGCTGGGAGGAGGGTGGGACTCGGTTCTAAGGTCGTCAACCCTATTTGCGTTAGAGTGAACCAGGACCAATAGAGGACTAGCGACGGGGGTTTCTTAGGGAGAAAGACAAGTCTTATCAGAGACAGAGGCATTTAAGGGGATGTCAACAGCCATCAAATTAGAGGTAGGGGCATGTGATGTAGGGAGGGCTGACTAATGGGGTGGCATGCACACTACTAGCACTTGATTCGAGAAAGTTTGGATCGATGGAATGGCTTGGTTGTTCAAGGAGCTGTTGGGAGAATAGGGGGTTGCGTGTAGGAGACAGCAGCATTAATGAGATTAGATATAGGAGGGGGAGGTGTACTAGAAGGGTCAGGGTGAGCCACCCGCAATGAGCCACCTTGAGCCCTTCTCTTCTGGTTACGTGCCCTCGAAGTGTTAGGGGGAGCAGCCCTAGGAGATTGGGTGGGAGTACCGCTGGCAGGGTTGCCCTTCCAACTACTTGACAATTTGGGGACGGTAAGCTTACCACCCATGGAGCTATTCGGCCCAAGGACCATCGGATTCCCTACTTTCATTACCTTTTCTGCCAGGTCGAAAGCATTTCCAGGCATTACTTTGACCTTTTTTCCCCAGTGGCCCTTCCGCTGGACACAGATCCAAGAGCCATATGGCTCCGATTCCATGTCCTCAGGGTTGGCCACCTGGGGGGTCTGGAGCTTTGCGTCCGACATAACCTGATCGCCCTCCACCAAGACTTTAGAAGACTTCTCATTAACCTCAGGCCCACTAGAACAGGCAATAATCCTCTGGCCGATATGACCACATCTAAAACAAACAATCGAAAGATTCTCATAGGCCACTGCTTGAATAACTTGCTCCCCAACCGAGCCAACGAGGGTGGACTACTTGAGCGGCTTAGTAAGATCAAGCTCAACACACTCTGGCAAAACGCCCACGAGAACGGGCGAGGTGATACAATCTCCCCTTTGGCTATGGAGCTCTAATACCAAGCTTGATATGATCTCCCCTTAGGCTAAGGTTCGGTCTCTTCCAATTTCCTGATCTGGACTAGATCTGACATGGAACTTTGAAATAAGATCCCAAAATATGCTGCCGTTGGATCGATGTGACATTTTGATATGTTGTAGTCCCAAAAAAGAGCTTTCCAACAAATCTAGTTTTAGGTGTATCAGATGTGTGGATCTCGATATATTGTCTGATTAATGGACAAAGGTCAGAGTGGTTTGTTTTGGATCCGTGGATGGAGGCACGTGATCCTAGGTGATGGTGTTTGAAGGTGGACCGAGGTTAATGAGGTGGTACCGGTGAAAAGTGGTAGTGGAAGGGATATGGTTGATGGAAGGGTTAGGGTAAGTGTTGGATAGATTGGAAGAAGGGGGAGGAGAGGGCCACCCCTAAAGGACTAGGGTGATTGGCCGGTCGAAGGAGATTAGAAGCGGCGTCGCCAGGGATTGAGAGAACGGGAGCGAAGAAGACAAAGGAGGCAAGGCAAAACTCAGTTCTCAATAATCAATAATAACTTTGGTTGCCATCCACATCCTTTTAGAGGCTAACCACAACTCAAAATTAACCCCTAATAATATAATTTTCGTCGACCGCGTTCGAACTTGCCCGACCGCATTCGAACGCACCGAGTTCGCTCCTCTGGATTTGCAAACACGATGCAGGCGTTCATAGTGTGTTCGAACGGGGCGTTCGAACGCATAGTGCACTCTCTTCACCCACGTTCACAACCCCGTTCACAAACCGCATTCGAACTCACTCCACCCGCGTTCGAACGCGACTTACAGAAAACTTATTTTAATAGAAATTAAATACTAAAACATGAAACAAAAATACTCCTAATGTGAATCCATGCTTGAGACGACTTCAGTGAAGTCCGAATCATATCACGAGGGTATATCCATCAACCTTCAAAGGTTTGCTGATGTCTACAGCAGTGTCCATAAGCATATCTTGGGGCCAGTATTCCCCCGACAACTCGACCAGTTGCACCCAAACGGGAGCAGATAAGATTTCCTCAGATAGAGGTTGGAAATTCAGCCTCCAAGGGATAAGATTGAGAACCATGCCTCTAAAGGTCCATGGCCCTCCCGTAAGAACTTTTAACATATCTTCCTCATAAGAAAATTTGAAAGTGAAAAAGCCAGTAGCTATATCAATAACTTGGAAATTTCCAGCAGGTTTCCACCTCCTCTCCGTCTCCTTACCAAGATAGGATAGAGGAGGTGGTCTCTTGAGAAACTTACCAATAAGGCTAAACTTCCATTCAGCCCTGCTCTCTTGCACTCTGGTAGGATCAGTTGCAGCTTTGGTCGTGGCGGCTTGTGTGATTCTCTAAAGTATAGATGAGTATTCAGCAGCGGGGCCTTTTGGATCAGCTCGTGTGTGGGTGGCCTTGAAAAATTCCGCCCACGACGAGGGGGGAGCCTTAGCCTTGGCATTTGAAACGGCACCCTTGCCAGCTTTTGGTATCCCTTCAGTAGGCCCAACAATATTTACTAATGTTGGAGCAGCATCCTGAGCATCTTTTAATGGCTCATTAACTCGGCCAACAACCAAGGGCGGGTCGGGAGGTGGATCCGGTGGAACAAAAGGATGTGGAGGCAAGGAAATAGAATCAATCGCCTCAGGGGAGCTCATGAGTTGTTACTTCACTCTCTGGTCAAATGCTGGTTCACCATGACTTACTGAGCTCTCCTTTTGTCTTCTGCTTCTTAGAAATTAAAATAATACTTTGGATGATTTATGTTGATGAGTCCATTTGGGATATGCTTGAATTAGTATTACTTATGCCCCGTTCACTTCAGAAATAATAAAATTGCTTATTTCAGAATGTCAACCAAACATCATAATAATACTATTCTAGAATATTACTACTATTCATCAAAATTATATTTTAAACCTACTTTTATATAATAACTATTTTACCTTTCGATTGTCAACTCTCCTCTTTCTACTCTCTCCTCTCTCTCTATCTTCTCTCGTACGGTGCAATTGATAGAGAATGGGATTCTTGATCTCATCCACCATTTCCCCTCTCTTAATCTCTTCCAGCATCTCCTCTATCTCGTTCTCTTCCACCATCTCCCCTCCCTTGATCTTTATCGAGCTTCCCTATTTGCACTGTTCACGTACCAATGTTGAGAAAACGACAAGTGGTAGCGATCATCAAAGCAGACAACCACTTGGAAGTTGCGCCAGTAAGGCCTTGCCAATCGTTGTAACAGCAGCTCCATTAGTTCAACCGAGGGAGATTTCCCATCGTGAAGACCTCTCAGACCAAGGAACGGCTAAAATAAACGAACATCATATGACCGTTACTAAGATTGTAGCTATCCGACATACCTACTACAGTCCCACACAATTGGTGCAGGGGAAGAAATAGATCGATCTAGTTAGATCTAGTTCCAACGACGACGACCTCATCTACTACTAGAAGGAGAAGTCCCTCCAACACTTTCGTTGAGCCAAAGTAAATTTTTTTCAATGAAAAATCCCTATTTTATAAATTCGATGATTAGTTGTAATTTTTTTCTAATATGGTATTTTACTTACTATCATCATAGTGAGTAGATCTATTTTGATTGTATATATTTTTGTCAGATTTTGCCATCTAAATTTTATTTGTGATTTAGTCAATTTAGTTGATATGATTCAGACTTCACTAATGTCGTCTCGAGCATGGATTCACTTTAGGAGTGTCTTTATTTCTTGTTTTAGTATTTAATTTCCATGAAAAATAAGTTTTCTGTAAGTCGCGTTCGAACGCGGATGGAGTAAGTTTGAACACGGTTGTGAACGTGGTTGGAGAGTGTGCATTGTGCGTTCGAACGCACTGTGAACGCCTGCATCGCGTTTACAAATCCAGAGAAGTGGGAAACAGGCGCGTTCGATCGCACGTTCGAACGCCTGCATTGCGTTCACAATTCCAAAAACGAGCAAACTCGGTGCGTTCGTACGCGATCGGGCGCGTTCGAATGCGGTCGGCGAAATTGTATTGTTTAGGGTTAATTTTGAGTTGTTGGTTAGCCTCTAAAACGATGTGGATGGCAACCAGAGGTGAGGATTGATTATTGAAGAATTGAGTTTTGCCTTGCCTCCTTCGTCTTCTTCGCTCCCATTCTCTCAATCTCCGGCGACGCCACTTCTGACCTCCCTCGACGGCCCTCTCCTCCCCCTTGTTCCACTCTATCTAATACTTGCCCTGATCCTTCCATCAACCATAACCCTTCCACCACAACTTTTCACTGGTACCACCCCATTAATGCCGGTCCTCCACCAACCACCACCATCTAGGATCTCGTGCCTCCATCCACGGATCCTAAACAGACCACCTAACGTTCGTCCACTAATCGGACAATATCTCGAGATCCTCACATCCGATTTGCCTGAAACTTAATTTGTTGGGCTACAACATATTCAAATTTCACGTTCGTACTAATAGGGCTACAACATATCCAAATTTCATGTTGATCCTATGGCGGCATATTTCAACATCTTATTTCAAAGTTCCGTGCTAGATCTAGTCCAGATGAGGGAATTAGAAGATATCAAACCTCAGCCTAAGGGGAGATCGTATCATTAGTTGGTAGCTAAATTGTAAGTATTGCTTATGTGTAGCACTGTGATATTTCCCTATAAAAATTTTTATTGACAATGTGGTCATTAGGGCTAAGATGTCGAAGAAGAAAGATGGTGCATTATTGTAACAACCTACCCTTAAAAAATTAATATTAAAAATTAAAAATTAAAAAGTTTTTGGGCACGACGTGGTCGGCCACACTCGTGCGCATGCAAGCTACATGAGCAGCTTGCGTGGAGGGTGCCACACGCCCCAGCTGTCGTTGTTGCAGCCAACCGGCTACGGCCAGCCGACCGGGGTGGGGCCCCCACTACCGCTGCCCATTTCCGCCATTGCCCCTCTCTCCTTCTCTCTCTCTCTCTCCCTCTCAAATGCTCTCTCTTTCTCTCTTGTTCTTCTCTCTTAAGCTTCCCTATCTCGGAATGCCGATGCCGGCCACTTCGGACCATCGCCGTTGCTTCCACCGCCATGCTACCGACGCCGGTGAGCCTCCTCCTCCTCCTTCCTCCTTTTCTTTCTTCTCTCTCTTTCTCTGTTTCTCTCTATTTCTCACCCTCTCACTTTCTCTGTTTCTCTCTATCTCTCTCCCTCTCTCTTTCTCTCTACTACCGTCGCTTTCGACCACCCCACCAGTTGCCGAGAAGTGACTAGTGCTCCCTCATCCCCTCCCTTCTTTTCTCTCCCTTTGTCTCTCTCTCGCGGATTCATTGGAATAAAGCCTCTGACGAGAACCGGCCCAGTCCCCTTCCTTCCCTCCCCTCCCCTCCCCTCTTCTCTTTCTTCTCTTCTTCTTTCTTCTTTTCTTCTTTCTTCTTTCTTCTTCTTTTCTTCTTCTTTTCTTCTTCTTCTTCCTTAGCTACTTCTCCTCTTTTTTTGTCTACAACAGTGCTGGGCCAAGCCCTGCCAGTACTCCTTATTTTTATTTTATTATTTATTTATTTAGGTATTTCTTCCTTAATTGATACAAATAGATTTAGACATTAATTATTTTAATAATAATATATATTCATCAATATGATTATTATTAATTATAATTAATTAATGATTAATTAGGTTATAAACTATTATGCATATATATAGGTAATACTTATATTTATTTACTTATATGTCTATTAGATTAATAGATAGAATTGTAAATTATAATTATTAGATTTATATTCTATTATTCTTATCATATACATTTTAATTAATTCCATTAATTTATTATATATTATTATTCTGCAACAAATAAAATTATTGTAGTTATTTATTTATTATTTTATTGAGTAAAAACTGCATAGTCCCTAATTAATCAAGATAGAGTATGAATTATAAAATTAATTATAATTAGACCTTGTCTATACTTTTAGTTATTTAGCCTTTTATTTTATTTTATAATTATATATTTAGAAATTTTCTTATATAAAAGGAAACAGACCTCTTCTCCTTATACTATAATGAGCATTTTATGATAATAGTATAATTATAGTATATAATATAGATCTAATTATATAATCAAAAATAAAAAGAAGTGATTCTAAACCTAATAAATTTTTATATTTTACTTGAATTAATTCTAATTTGATAAACGACTAACTTCATGCTACTTAAACATTTTTAGACTCCGAACTCCCTTATTTGAAACCTCATGGACCTTGCTAGTGATGTGTGATGGTTGATTGGTGGACGTGAGAGATACGTGTATTGGGTTTTTCGATCAGTGTGAGTAGTCTTATCCCCTGGACGCCTTTCTCAAATTAGGTTATATTATATATTATGTACATGTATGTTCTGTCCTCTAGCATGATTATATGACTTTATCTAATGATGATTACAGTCGAGCATATTTTAATTATATAAATAATTAGGCTGATCTTGGATATGAGTATGATGATGATAAATAGAGATGATAAGAAATGATTATACTGTTATAATTTTATGTCCAGTCGATCTATAACATGAGTATGCATGTGTTGACTACATGGTTAGAAACTACATTGCATCATTTTTTTCTTGATTCCTATTCCACCTAAATTCTTGTTATGCATTGACTTGTTATCGTATTGGATATATGCATATGATCTGTCATTTAGAGGGAAAACATGAAATGTGATTGATAGGATAGTTGATAGAAAGCGTGAGGATACTCGAGTGGGTGCGAGCGTTAGGGCGTGCTTGGAGATGATTGATCGCTCGACATAGTCGCGATCTTGTTGGCCTTACGTCTGAGGTCGTTAGTCTATGTGTGCAGTAGACATTCGAACATATGCTGTTCGCTAGGGCATATGTGGCGAGTTATCTTCACGAGGTTTCTATCAGCTAGGAGGGTGCCCCGTCTGAATGGATGTTGATACCATAGCAGGTGGTAGGGTATGGTTATATTTGAGATACTCTTTGCGGGTGGCAGAGTTTACTTTGAGCCTTCGGACATGATGTTGAGATCGGGTACTCAGTGTTGACTGTGTATAGTGGTCTAGTATGATGATATATAGAGATGACATTAATGACTGAGATGTTGAGAAATGCATATGATTTCATTTTCATCTAATTATCTAATTATCAAGTGGTCAATATACATCATATATGGTTACATGGTTATAGTCAGAGATTTGTTTATTCATTGTCGAGGATTATATACTTTTATCAGTTATGATATATTATTTACTTTTCACTTATGTATTATTGAGGACACATTCATATACTTATTTATGACATAATGCTCTTTCTGATTCATATTATCCAGTACATGATTTACTCTCTATTTGATATCACTAATTTAGGGAAAGATCTATTTACTGAGCTTTTTACTCATGACTCTTTTTATTTCTTTTCTAAACCTCTTAGATATGTGATACGTGATAGTGACTTGAGAAATATTGAGAATATATTTTAGAATGATGATGAGGTGAGCTATAAATGCGAGACGGTATAGATGATAGTTTATATAGGAATTGAGTTGTACCAGTATTTGATATCTGTACTTTATTGTATCAGACGGTGATTTGTATAATATATATCAGATTATAGTGTACTCGTGTATTAGTTGTTTAGTTATACTTTGATGGTTTGTCGTGGCCTATGTGGATCCTGCTAGATGATAGGGGTTCTATGGTACCAAAGATAGGCTCTGATACCAATGATAGGTCTACGGAATGATTCCTTCATATCTGGATTTATTGTAGGAAGTAGTCTGCGCAACCAAGAGAAGATATTCATCAAATATTTTTTCATAGTCAAAAAATTACAAAACCAAGTGGAATCAATCCATATCTCCCTGATCTATATTTTTTATATTTACGCCCTTCATAGATTTGAACTACAACTAGGACGAAAACATGATATATTGCGGATGATGGTAGTGGTGACGGGTGGAGTGGATGTTAGGGTTATGATGATAATGGAGATGAAGGTGGATAGTTGATGTTGTATAAGTGATAAAGACAAAGAGGAAAAAGTGGTCGAGATCCCAAGAAAGAGGGAAGGCTTAACAGACGAGGGAGATTAGAAGTTAGGAGAGACCTTGCCAACAGTAGAGGTGGTAGGTTAGTGAAGAGGGAGGAAAGAGATTGGGATAGAGAGAATAGAGAGAAGATAGGAGGCAAGAAATCAATAATCCAACAGCATAATGAATTTGGCTGCCATCCACAGCTTTATAGAGGCTAGCCAACAAGCTAAAATATAATTATTAATCCTAATTTTAAAAGATTACCGCGGATCGCGTTCGAATACACAAAAGGTGTTCTCTATATGTGCGAACATGATGCAGACGTTTGAACGTGCTTGATTGCATTAGAACGCGTATTTTGCGTTCTTTGTATTTGCGAACCTGATGCAGGCATTCATAAAGACGTTCGAACGCGCCCCCAACCACATTCGAACGTGACCTACAGAAAATTTATTTTGATAAAAATAAATAACTAATGCAATAAGAATAGACCATAACTAAGTGTATCACCAAATTATGTAGTGGTCTAGTATATATTATTGTGGACTTAGATATTCATATGTTAACATGTTTATTTGGCTAATAGTATGATTTATTTGATGTTGAATTATGTGAGTATGGATATGTTAGCAGATATTATTTCATGATCATGATTATATGTGCATAGGAGCTGTGCGTGATGGGCCCCACTTGTCTTATCATATGCGTCGCGTGTGCCATGTGGGCGTGTGGGCATGCACGTGCTTGTGCTTGGCGAGGGCGTTACAATTATCAGGTACAAAGCATGATAATTGGACTAATAAACAAGATGCTATTTTATTGGATCTCCTTCATCAACAACATGACGCAAGGAGGAGGAGTGCTAAAACTTTCACAAAAGATGGTTGGAATAGAGTACACATTGGTTGGGTACAAAAGATGGTGATGAGATAAGTAAAGAACAAATAAAAAGTAGATAGAAAATGCTATGTAGCATCTTTAGACACTACAAGGGGCTAAAAGAGAAAAGCAGATGGGGTTGGGATGATATATTGTGTAACAACAAAACCCTAAACATGTGCATGGCACGAGCCCACACGGCACGTGCAATGCACCTAACAACTCGGTTAAATGCTGATAATCAAATAAACCTATATTAATACCATAATTTTATCTACAACGTTTAAACCAAAAATAACTTAAGACTACCAACAGCATACATCTAATAGAGCCCTACACAGGCCACAACACATCATCATGAGCATTTCACTATTACATATACACAACAGTGGTATATACATAATTTAACAAGTACAAAGTTACCTACTAAAATATAAGACAGAGGAAAAGGCATCCTGCAATGTCACTGATATACCATATAGCATAACGCATCTAGCGTATAACACTAACCACACTATACTCTTCACCCGCTGGTAAGACAATCAAATTGCAATCGCAATTTATCAACCACTCACGATGACAACCGAGATCTTCGAAGCAGTCCACGCAACCGAGGGAAAATATTCACCAAATATTTTTTCGTAGTCAGAAAATTATAAAACTAAGTGGGATCGATCCTTTAACTCTTTGATCTACGTTTTTTGTATTTATGCCCTTCGTAGATTCGAATTGAAATTAGGACGAAATATGATATAGTGCAGATGATGGTGGTGGTGACGGGTGGAGAGGATGTTAGGGTTATGGATGATAATGGAGATGAGGGTGGATGGTTGATATTGTTTATGGGATAAAGACGAAGGGAAAGAAGTGGTTTTGATCCTAAGAAAGAGGGAGGACTCAATAGACGAGGGAGAATAGGAGTTAGGAGAGACCTTGCCAACGGTAGAGGTGGTAGGTTGGTGAAGAGGGAGGAGGGAGATTAAGGTAGAAAGACTAGAAAGAAGATAGAGAGGTAAGAAACCAATATTTCAATAGCATAATGATTTTGGCTGCCATCCACACCTTTATAGAGGCTAACCAACAAGCCAAAATAATAATTATTAACCCTAATTCTAGTGGACTCCCACCGATCGCGTTCGAACGCGCAAAAGACATTCTTTGTCGATGCGAACCTAATGCAAACGTTCGAACACGCCCGATCACGTTCAAACTCACATTTCACGTTCTCTATTTTTGCGAACCTGATGCAGGTGTTCACAAAGGCATTCGAACGCGCCCCTAATCGCATTCGAACACGACTTATAGAACATTTATTTTAATGAAAATAAATAACTAATGCAATATGAAAAGACTTTAACTAAGTGTATCAGCCCACCACACTTCCCCCACCTTGTCCTCATGGTGTAAAATTAAGGAAACACTCCAAAATGTCTATCTCCAACTCACATGTCGTCTCATCAGATGGCTTGCTAAGTCACTCAACTAGAACCTACATCTCTAATCTAGTACCATGTCGTCCTCGGTACCTAGCAAGTACACGAACTGGCTCTACGATCTTTGTCTCCTCCAATGGCTTCGGTAGAATTGATCTAACGCGATAGTGCATCCGGCGCGATAGTGCATCCGCCGCTCTATTTTTCGTTCTTTCTTGTATTGAATTTTGTAATCATACCTCAGCAATTTTGCAACCCATCTCTGCTATGCCAGAGTGTGAATACGTTGTCCCATAAAGTATGGAAAGCTTCTTTGATCAATTCGAATAATGAATCGCCTACCGATCAAATAAGGCTTTCACTTTATCACCTTATGCAGAATTGCTAATATCTCTCTCGTAAATCGATAATTGCTGAGATTGTTGTAATAAAGCCTTACTAAGAAATGCTATGGGATGTCCTCCTTGCATTAGTACAGCTCCTATGCCAACTACCGACGTATCATATTTTATAATAAACTCTTTGGTGAAGTCCAGTAGAGCTAGAACAGGCGCCGTTGTCATTGTGATACACCTAGTTAGAGTTTTTTCTTATTACATTAGTTATTTATTTTCATTAATATAAATTTTCTATAGCTCGCGTTCGAATGCGGTTGGGGGCGCGGCACGTTCGAACGCCTTTGCGAATGCGGTTTGGATTTCTTGTTATTTTTTTTGTATGCTTTGGGCATATGTTGAATATTGCGATTTTTTTTCCTTCTCTATAATGCCTAAAAAAAGCTACAGTTACCAAGAAACCAAGGCCACCTTCATCACCTACCTCGATTTCATGTTGACAATTCTTCATCGTCAGTTCCCTTCGAGTTTCTAGTCTTTGGCATTTGTGTCAAAAAGGGGGAGAGTGTCTAGTGCATAGTGTGTAGTGCGAGTTTAAAGTTTAGGAGTTTACTGATGTAGGGGGAGTGTTGGCATAGGGGGAGTTTATTAGAGTCTTTATATCTTTGTTTATAACTTTGCTTAAAGTAACTTTGAACTTTGTCTGCTTAAGTACTTTTGAACTTATGCTTGCTTGATAACTTGTGTTTGGATTGTTATTCATTTCAAGTTATTTTCACTTGATCTTGGATTGGTATATTTTTATTATTTGCAGGGATTGAAGTGCGAAATCTTCTAGACTTGTTGAATGCTCATTTTGAATTCTTTGTAATATCTTGTAATCTAGTTGTTTTGTCACAAATTGCCAAAGGGGGGAGATTGTTAGGTTTTTTAATTGTTGGCAATTGTGTACAAAATATTCTAAGTGTATTTTTTACATGTATATGAGCTTTACATAAGTCTAGAAAATCTCTGATTTGAAGAATTGCAAAATTATTGAAGCAAAGTTGATGAGATCAAGTCATACCAACGAAGTTTGAAAATCTTGGACTTTCGTGAGTACGGATAAGACTTGGATTTGGCTCTATCTTGAAGATCATAAGTACGGATAAGACTTGGATTTGGCTCTATCTTGAAGATCATGAGTACGGATAAGACTTGGATTTGGCTCTATCTTGGAGATCATATTTAAGTATTGTGTTGCCCTAACTCTAGGGTGGTTGAAGAATATTATTGAAGGAGACTTCTTGAGGCTACATCGGTTCTTCAACTAACAAGATTCCACTCATCTACAAGAATATAATCTTTTGTCTTAAGGGCTATCTAGACGAAAGATCAATCTCGAAGGCTACTAAGATTGGACTTCAATCACAAGAAGCAGTGAATCGTGGGTTCTAGCGATCAAGACTGAGAGGAACAAAGTCGTTTGGATCGACGGGTTGTTTTGTGAGTTAGTCTTGTAACTGCTACTATCATAGTGATTGGTTTTGATCCGAGTTTGAATCCGTGGTTTTTTTCCCGTTTTGGGTTTTTTCCACGTTAAAATCTTGGCGTTCATCTCTGCTTTCGTTCTTAATATTTCTTCAGATTTTTACTTAAGCGAACGAGCGATATCATTGCCTAGTGTTTAGATACATACGTGTGTCTAGGGGTTTTTTCACTCCCTCTTCTTTGGGATCTCGACCACTTCTTCTCCTTCATCTTAATTTTTTAAACAACATCAACCATCTACCCTCATTTCCATTATCATCCATAACTATAACATCCACTCCACCCGTCACCACCACCATCATCTGCACTATATCATATTTTTATCCCAGTTTCAGTTCGAATATGTAAATGGCATAAATATAAAAAACGTAGATCAAGGAGTTACGGATCAATCCCACTTAGTTTCAAAATTTTCTAACAACGAAAAAATATTTGGTGAATATTTTCCCTCAATTGCGCGAACTGCTTCTTGCAATAAATCCAAATCTTGAAGAAATCGTTCCGTAACTTATTGCATTACTGTTTTTAGTTTTTGAAATACTGTAGTGGCTTCATGCATTCATCTAAAAGAGTCCTTTCTCAGCAAAGAAGTGAGAGGAGCAACGATTTTGTCATACCCGGCGATGAAGTGGCGATAATACTCAGTTCGCCCCAAGAATCCTCGCAATCCTGTGATGGAAGTAGGGATCAGCCAAGCTGTCATCCATGCCACCTTTTGAGGATCCGTGGCTACACCTTCCGCTATGATGATGTGGCATAAATACTCCACTTGTGGTACTCCCCATAGGCAATTGGACTTCTTAATCTTCAGCTGGTTTTGCTTTAATAAATTCAGCACATCCTCCAAATGTCGTCAATGCTCTATTTCAATCCTGCTATATACCAAAATATCGTCAAAGAATACCAAAACATACCTTCGTAGTAGAGGCTAAAAAAATATCATTCATGAGGCCTTGAAAAGTAGCTGGAGCATTGGAAAGACCAAAGTGTGTGACTTAGAACTCGTGGTGCCTATTCGGAGTTCGAAATGCAATCTTGTGCACATTCGTTGGGTGAACTCTAATTTGATGATATCTAGCCCTCAAGTCAAGCTTGCTGAATATGGTTGCCCCTACAAGCTCGTCTTCTATGACTAGAATGGGATACTGGTCCTTGATGGTGATAGCGTTTAGTGCCTGGTAGTCGACATAAAAACGTCATGTCTTATCCTTCTTTTATACCAATAGCACAGACGAGGAGTAAGAGCTATGACTTGGTTGTATGAGGCCTTGCTCCAACATCACGGCTACCATCTTGGAGCTCGCTTAGACACACACCTCAAACCAACTGCAATGGAGGACAGTCGTCGTTGGATTTAGGATGCGAGAGAAGCGTTGCAAGGAGTAGACATTGTCCTTAGCACTCAGTGATTGTAGAGCTTGAGACCCGTCTCTTTTGATTTTTGAAACATGTGAATGAAATTTAAGGAAGAAAATAAAGATGTGTAGCTTGATGGCGCATTCGATCTCTACCAATTCCTATGATGTAGCCGATAGTGGGGCTTCCTTGTGAGAGTGATTTGCCTTGTCTTCTTCAGTTAGGACCAGCAAGAGACGAGCCTCAAATAAGTTCAAATACTACCATTGAGTTGTCTAATTTATTAGATAAATTTGCTGGACTGTTTGGGGAACTAAATGAGTTGCCACCAAGGCTAATGTGAGGCCATATCGGTATCCGCATGTGCAAAAGGAAAAATAAATCCAGATCTTGAAGGAATCGTTCCGTAACCTATCAAAACCTTACATCACAAAGATAAACCAAAATGAAACAGTCCAGACTCCTACTCCTACAAGTTTTTTAATAAAAAGTTTAGTATAGAAAATCTACTATAAATCTACAAATTTCCAAAAAAGGGCTTTGCATAGAGAAGATTACTTAATCTCATAAAATAAACTTTGCTACATAATCAACCCTTCTATAATCTTAGACAAAAAATTTGGAAAAATATCTGATCAAAGGAACCCTAATCTATTCTTTGAGAAGATCCATTTGCGCCTTAACCGTCGGATTCTTATCATTGTCTTGGCCTGCTCTCGATATGTTATTAGTAAGAAAAAGCCAAAATCCTGATGAATCCAAGGGTCAACATCTTTGTCTCAGAGGCTAGAGAGTGCGAAATATGCTGTGTATATTTTTGAAGAACTCTATAAAGAATAGGGAAGAGGGAGGTGGTTGAGATTCTAGTGGTTCATCTTTCAAATTTACACAAATGGTTAAGATAAGCATACCTACAGGTGTGCAATGCTCCTCGCCAACGATAGTTATAGTTATGCGTTGAGTAGTCATGGCGAAGAGTACGGTCTAATAAGTACTCAATGCTTGAGTATGTATAATGGTCACGCGCTGGCGTTGCAAATATAGGGCTCTATATATGCAATGATTCGCAAAGGTACGTAATGCTCTTTCTATGTACTGGTAGCATGCTGGTGTTGCTTATATAGGACTTTATGTATCCAATGATTCACAAAGCTATATAACATTCGTGCATTAGCATTGCATATATAGGGTTCTATGTATATAATGATCCGCTTAGCTATATATAATGCTCTTTCTATGCAACGATCGTGCGCTGGCATTGCATATATATGACTCTATGTATACAATGGTAAGCAATGCTTATATAACACTAATTCTATGCAATGGTCGAGGACTAGATATACAGTGCTACTGTAATATGTATGCAATGCTTATGTTTAACATATGCAATATTTCTAATAAATATTTTTGCGACAATGAATATTTCTGCAACAAAATATTTGGACAAGTTAAAATGGATACTTCACCTATAGATGTTTCTAGACTGATAAATATTTCTACAACAAAAAATTAGAAAAATCGCACAAAAATTACAAAGACACATACAACAATGAATAATTTTTACCATAAACACAAAATTTACCTTCTGGCAGCATCTTACAATGAATATTTCTACAATAATAATATACAAACATTATCATTCAGCAGAATAGATTTACAAATACTTCTGCAACAATTTTATAAATTACAATATACAAATATTACTATTCAACAAAACAGTTTTACAAAATATTTTTATTATAATTCGAATAATAGAAGAAAATACAACCAAAAAGTACTACAACTTCAAATATATTTACATAACATAACCAACATGAATAATAGAAAACAACAGATTATACAAGGCATAAAATCCTTTTTCTTTGAAAACATACAATAAAGAGATGGACTTAAATGAATAAAATTAGAGCTGGTAAGCCATAGTGCTTACTGTTTCAATTGTCATACCAAACGCTTCCATTTACCAAAAGAAATTACAAGTTCATAGTTGTAATCACGCTTACATTTTGATTGAATCTACTGCTTAACAGTGAAACAACTTTCCATGTGAAGATAATTATATCATCAATTAAGTGGCGAGATCCATTCCTCTTCTGAAACTTCAGCTCTCCAAAATGACTTTCTTTAGTGTGTAGTTCTTCGCAAAAGCAAGATATGTGATAAAATTCACTGTACACAGGCCAGTCAAGCTCCAGAAGAAGTAATCAAGGTGGCCTTTGTTCAAATCATCTGGTATCCATCCAGGCTTCCCTTCTGTTGCCGTCGTAACTGAAACGAGTGTTACGATGAGGGAGCTCAAGTATTGGCCCAGAGAGACTGTGAGCAATGCCAAAGCAGTGCAAATGCTCTTCATTGATTCAGGTGCCTGGCCATAGAAAAACTCCATCAGAGTGATAAAGATGAAGACCTCTGTGACTGCAAAAATTACATATTGAGGAAGCTGCCATGCGATGCTTATAAGTTCGTCCTTCTTAGCACTCTCTAATCTCCTCCATTCGACAAATGCAGCAGTCGCCATTGCGATGATTGCCAGAAAATATCCGATTCCCATCCTCTGCAACTGCGAGAGATCTTTTGAAAACCAGCACCTAATTGTTGGCACTAGTACTTTGTTATAGAGAACAACAAAAGCCATAACACTAATCACTTCAACAGAGCTCAAGGATGCCGGTGGAATGGCGAACGACCCGATTCTGGTGTCCATTGCACTCCCTTGCTGGATGAAAGTGGTATTCATTTGAGAACACGCAGATGTATAGATGATACTAGTTGTCCAAATTGGAACAAACCGTAGAAGTATCTTCAACTCTTCTACTTGTGTTACAGTACATATTTTCCATGAACTTTTAAGATCCTTGTCCTCTAAATGATCTGAATCATGAATAGTAGCTGCTTTGTCAAAGAACCTGAGAGTATAATGAGGAACTTAACGCTATGTACTTAACCTTCATTCAGGAAGTATATATAATAGAGTACGTTAGCATGAGAATTACCTGAATTCATCAGTATGTGCTAGTTTTAGTTGAGCAATATTATGTGCAGAGTTGGAACTGCCCTCATAAAGGAGATTGCTATTTGTTGGACATTGCACGCTTGTCTTCCGGAAAGATGCAACCAAAACCTGGCAAATACTCTTCAATGGACTACCATTCGGAGTTCGCAAATGGTAAGTTGGTGTTCCAAGTAGGAAGCCTCCCAATGCTAGTATTATGCATAGAGTTGATATACCATATCCAAGTGCCCAATCTATATTTTCTTGGATCCAGACTATGAAAGTGCCAGAAGCAATCCCTCCGAAGATGAAACAGATAAAGAAATAACTGAAGTAAGATCTCTTCCTTTCTCTGTCTGTAGGGTTCTCATCATGGAACTGCTCTGCGCCGAAAGGAAGCACCGCCGACCTCACTCCTCCACTGCCGAATGAAACAAGATACAATCCAAAAAAGAAGAGAGTTTTCTTTGTTCCACTTGATGTTTGCGATGGGTTCACCTCAGATAGGGAAGAACTTGAAGTCAGAGTCAGAGTTGTAAGAGTTATCAGTATCATACCCTGAGAGTATATCAGAAAATAAGAAAATTGGTATAAAATTGCTTTAAGAATGACTGTATGAGCTGAGATGCAGGAACTGAATTTGACATACAATTAGGTACATTATGAGGGAGACCCAAATGGTCTTGAAATTGCCCCAATATGTGTCTGCTATGACAGCTCCAATAACTGGTGTAAAATAGCTCGTTCCATGCCAGGTAGCAGCATTTGCTGCATTTGAAGCATTACTGCCATTAAGGACAGTGCGTAGAAATAAGACTAAGTTCGTTCTGACGCCATTGTATGCTATGCTGTCTAAGAATTCAAAACCTTCAAAAATCAAAGTAATGTTATGTTAAAGAAACAAAGCAATTGAGTTTGTTGCACCAAAGAAAATCTTAATTATCGTGCAGATGAAAGTTCACCTAAAAGGATTGCTGGTGCTCTCCAGTCAGTAGGTTGGCGCTGCAACTTGGGTTCTTGAAATGCTCCAGATGATGCTTCGTCATTGTAATTCCTTGGCAGCTCACTCTGAAAAAAACAAGTGTCAAAATTAATGCCATCTTTCTTTGCTACTTGACGGAGTCACTGATGTATTCATTTTGATTATGACTTAATATTGATTGGTAGTTTCAAATGTGTTGAGTTTCATAGGTAGAGTGCACGACACATTAATTATGTTGCTATTCCTATGATGAATATATCTAAAATTGAATGCTTGCTGCTTCAACGTTAATTTGCTACCAAAAACAAAATTAAGTTAATCCATAGGTAATTCTTTCTTCTTTCTCTGAGGATTTAGGTTTTGCGATAGAGGGAGAGAATACTTCTACCTTGATCAGAAGAAAGAAATTGGATTGAAAGTGAAATTTTCCTGCGTCCATATAGACCAGAAAGCAACTTAGTTTTAACTAGCTCAGTATAAAAAACCTCAATCTAGAAATAACTTGAGCTAAAAGGTGAACATGTTGGAATGCATGCGTGTTTAGGGCAGCCTTGTATATTTCCTAGAACTCTCGGACATTAGAACAAACTACCGACGTTAAAAATATGCTTGAATAAATTTGAACAACCAACTTTCACTTCTTGGCTTGAAGTTTTTGAAAAAATCCCTAGACACACGTATGTATCTAAACACTAAGCAATGATATCGCTCGTTCTCTTAAGTAAAAGTCCGAAGAAATATTAAAAACGAAAGCAGAGATGAACGCCAAGATTTTAACGTGGAAAACCCAAACGGGAAAAAAACCATGGATCCAAACTCGGATCAAAACCAATCACTATAATAGTAGCAGTTACAAGACTGACTCACAAAACACTCCGTCGATCCAAACAACTTTGTTTCTCTCAGTCTTGATCGCTAGAACCCACGATTCATTGCTTCTTGTGATTGAAGTCCAATCTCAGTAGCCCTCGAGATTGATCTTTCGTCTAGATCGCCCTTAAGACGAAAGATTAAATTCTTGTAGATGAGTGGAACCTTGTTAGTAGAAAAACCGATGTAGCTTCAAGAAGTCACCCTCAATAATGTTTCTTCCACCACCCTAGAGTTAGGGCAACACAATACTTATATATGATCTCCAAGATAGAGCCAAATCCGAGTCTTATTTGTACTCATGAAAGTCCAAGATTTTCAAACTTCGTTGGTATGACTTGATCTCATCAACTTTGCTTCAATAATTTTATAATTTTTCAAACCAGAGATATTCTAAACTTGTGTAAAGCTCATATACATGAAAAAAATACACCTAGAATATTTTGTACATAATTGCCAACAAATAAAACCTAACAATCTCCCACTTTGGCAATTTGTGACAAAACACCTAAGTTATAAGATATTACAAAGACTTCAAACTGAGCTATCAACAAGTCTAGAATATTTTGCACATCAATCCCTGCAAAGAAACATATACCAATCCAAGATCAAGTGAAAATAACTTGAAATGAATAAACAATCCAAACACAAGTTATCAAGGGAGCATAAGTTCAAAAATACTTAAGCAGACAAAGTTCAGAATTACTTTAAGCAAAATTATAAACAAAGATATAAAAACTCTAATAAACTCCCCCTATGCCAACACTCCCCCTACACCAGTAAACTCCTAAACTTTAAACTCGCACCACACACTACACACTAGACACTCTCCCCCTTTTTGACACAAATGCCAAAGACTAGGAACTCGGAGGGAACTAACGATGAAGAATCGTTAACACAGAGTCAAGTATGGTTTTTAGAAACCATGAAGGCCCTAAAAGAAACCCATCTTTCACTTGAAAACGCTAAAATATCACATTCAATCGCACAAGAAACATCAAGATATTAACTTTAACGTGATCAAAACTCGAAACCGCACGAAATCAATCAAGATCAAGAGACTTAATTGAATAAAAAATAAGAAAATTGATGAATGATCATACCTCGCAAAAAATGAAGAAAATCTTAAAATTTCAGCCAAAAGACTTTAAAAGGATTTGAAGTGAAAATTTTGATGAAAAAGATGAAGATCTTGAAGATTTGGATTTTTTTTTTAAATTTAAACTAAAACAAATCAAAAATCTTTTTGGAGATGCACTTCTAGAATTTCAAAATATATTCAAGACATAGAATATGACAATCAAATGAAATAAGTCATACACAGATCAATCAAATCATCAAGAGCATATTATAATCAATTCTAATGCATCACTCAAAATTAAATTAATCTTGATTGATCATAACACTATGTATATGCAAGTTGAGCGTAGATAACATGAAACAATCTTCTTAAACAAACTTTCCTATTTAACCAATGATGCAACACAGTAGTCAAACCGACTTAGTATAGAAAATTTTGCACTTTTCGACTTATTCTCCATAACATGATAGGAATTTTTCCTGTAATTTTTTTTTTAAACATATAGCTGCAATGATGGCTTTCACACATGAGTAGGTAGTCCTTTTTTTTGTAGTACAAATCAAACAATGTGCAAGTAGATATTCACATATATCATTTTTTTTTTGAATTTGCAAACAATGTACTGAGTCAAACTGGACTCTAAACAAGACGGCTTTCATACTAACTCATTGTAGCCCTTTTCATTGATCTTTTATGAATATATTTTTAATGACTAAGCATGAGGTCAAACTATGCAAATCAAAGTCAATAGTGAGCTATTTAAAAAAATATTTCATGATGTCATGCTTACTCAAGAATACACATACGTTATGAGTGCATTAAATTTAGATTCATTATTATAGAAGTCGAGGGAGTGACAAAATCAAAATTGAAACAATATACTACAAGATGACAAAATTGACTATAATAACTCATAATCAAGAGAAAAATCATATTTTTATGTCAAGAGTATAATATTGAATCTAGGAGTGCATCAATTTTTTTTTATAGCAAAAACTCTCGACAAATCTAAAACTAAAACCAAAGAAAATTTCAGAGTAAAATAAAACAAAAAAAATGAAACGAAATAATAAGAAACTCGCAAACTAAAACACAAATCAATCCAAAGCACAAATCCCTAAAGAAGTACGAAGATACTGAAATCTCTGTAAATCCAAAGGTTTTGTAAACAAATCACCTTTCTTGACCCATATGGCCTTTGTTTTCATCCCATAAATAAAAGCACTTCTAGGTTTTTGCAAAAGTTTGCAATGAGGTCGAATATGCCCTAGAATGCCGCAATGATAGCATGTCGGAACAAACCTTTTTCTACTCACCTTTTGTTGAGTAGTGTGACTAGAGTTTGCCTTTGGTACCGTCGAAGATTCACCAGTTTGTATATTCAAGTTCTGTTTAGAAGGGTTC
This sequence comes from Typha angustifolia, assembly GCF_048772165.1. Taxonomy (NCBI): domain Eukaryota; kingdom Viridiplantae; phylum Streptophyta; class Magnoliopsida; order Poales; family Typhaceae; genus Typha; species Typha angustifolia. The sequence goes on along the minus strand of NC_133240.1, from coordinate 1,879,078 downwards.
ATCCAGGATTGCTTTGTAAATGCAGTTGTTTGCTTTAGGTATTCCTCCTTTTGTATACCTGCAGAAACAAATACAGTTTTATTATTATTTGAATTACCAGTATATCCAACACCATACCTGTCTTTTCCAAAGATCTGAGCTTTTAGAATCTTGTCCAGTTTGTTCTTCCCTTTTAGAAATGTAACTTCCTTATGCAATCGCTCTAGTTCAATTTCATTAGCCTTCATTTTATTTTTCGCATTATCAAGTTGTTCAGAAAGGTCTTTGACACGTTCAAGCTCCAATCTGTACTTCTCCTCAAATTGAATTCTTTTTGGTTCGATTACCTTGAGTCGTTGAAGTAGTCTAAGATTGCTTTTCTTGAGTTTAAACGACTCTAGATATAAGTCATTATATGCCTTTTGGATTTCAGATTCATCTTCCTCAGCCGGTAGCATATCAAGATCATCTGTACTATCAGTATCATCAACAGAGTCAGTATTAAGTAGAGAAGAGGTAAAAGCTACAAAGTTTTCTTCGTCTTTTTCAGAATCAACATTAGATTCATCTGAGTCATCCCAAGTAACTTTCATAGCTTTGCTCTTCCTCTTAAGACGATTAGGGCATTCTTGTGTGATGTGTCCAAAACCAGAACATTCAAAACATTGAACTTTATTCTCAGAATTCTTATTTTTCTGTTTGACATTGTTGTTGGTACCATCTGTATTTGAACTCACAGTATTCTTCTTTTTCACAAAGGCTTTGCTTTTATCAAGTTTTTCAGCATTCAACTTGTTTGGCTTCCGAAAGAATTTATTGAACTTTTTGACAAACTTGGTCAACATCTCAATATCTAAATCGTCTTCATCATCAGACTCTTCTAAATTTTGTTCAACTGTAGATAGGGCCATCCTTTTGGACTTCCTCGGTTTTGAAAGATCGGACTCAAATGTTTGTAGATTTCCTACCAATTGTTCAACTTTCATAGAATCGATGTCCTACTTTCCTTAATAGCTGTAACTTTTGCCTGAAACCTTTCTGGAAGAGACCTAAGGATCTTACGGACAATTCTGTTTTCAGGAATTTTCTCTCCTAGGTTGAAACTGGAGTTGACTATATCACTCAGCTTTGCATAGAACTCATCAAATATCTCATTCTCCTCCATACGTAGGGTTTCAAAACTAGTAGTCAACCTCTGAAGTTTCGAAAGTTTTACAGCCACGGTTCCTTCGTGAGTAGTTTCTAAGATCGTCCAGGCTTCTTTTGCTATCTCACAAGTAGAAATTCTTTTAAATTCTTTCGAGGAAACACAACTAAAAATAGCATTTATTGCTTTGCTATTCCAGCCGACTTTTTCATAATCAGATCTATCCCATGAGTCAATTGGTTTCTCAATAAGTTTTTCATTCACCATATACATTGGTGGTGTCCAACCGTTCACAATGGCCATCCATACTCGCTCATCTATAGATTTCAAGTAAGCTTTTATCCTAGCTTTCCAATATCCATAATTTGATCCATCTAGGATAGGGGGTCTAATAGATGAGGGTCCATCTCTATGAAAATCCATGCCTATCTGATCTCTCTCAAAGAGTGAGAGAACCCGCTCTAATACCAATTGAAAAAATCCCTAGACACACGTATGTATCTAAACACTAGGCAATGATATCGCTCATTCTCTTAAGTAAAAGTCCGAAGAAATATTAAAAACGAAAGCAGAGATGAACGCCAAGATTTTAACGTGGAAAACCCAAACGGGAAAAAAACCACGGATCCAAACTCGGATCAAAACCAATCACTATAATAGTAGCAGTTACAAGACTAACTCACAAAATACCCCGTCGATCCAAACAACTTTGTTTCTCTTAGTCTTGATTGTTAGAACCCACGATTCACTACTTCTTGTGATTGAAGTCCAATCTTAGTAGCCCTCGAGATTGATCTTTCGTCTAGATCGCCCTTAAGATGAAAGATTAAATTCTTGTAGATGAGTGGAACCTTGTTAGTAGAAAAACCGATGTAGCTTCAAGAAGTCACCCTCAATAATGTTTCTTCCACCACCCTAGAGTTAGGGCAACACAATACTTATATATGATCTCCAAGATAGAGCCAAATCCGAGTCTTATCCGTACTCATGAAAGTCCAAGATTTTTAAACTTCGTTGGTATGACTTGATCTCATCAACTTTGCTTCAATAATTTTGCAATTCTTCAAACCAGAGATATTCTAAACTTGTGTAAAGCTCATATACATGAAAAAAATACACTTAGAATATTTTGTACATAATTGCCAACAAATAAAACCTAACAGTTTTCTTGGAGTTCTTGGGTAAATTTTGTTCGAAATTTTTTGAAAATTAGAAGGTCTCAAATTTGAATTTGATATAGTGGAAATAGCTGCTCGCATTTGTTCAAACAAGCTTAGAACATTCAAAGCAAGTTCGAACAACTTCAACTAACAGAGCATCCTCCTCCTTCAATATTTGACGTATAGATTATGCTACAGAGTTTTACAAATTAAACTAGAAAGCATACACTAATACATAATTTGCCTTATCACAAACTTACCACTTGCAAAAGAACTAACACAACGTTTTTATTATTGTAAGAGCAATATTACGTACCTTATTCATGTGTATAATTAGAGAGGAGGAGGAGGAGGAGGAGGAGGAGGCTTACTTTAACCAGCAGAGGGGCTTTGTTCTCCTCTCTCCAAAAACTCTCAGAATTCATTGATCAAGAAGAGGAACAAGCTCTTCCCCTCTTCCAATACTTCTTGCAAACTCCCATTAGACTTTTATATAGGAACAGGTTCTGCAATACTTCCCATCATTTCCCACACGTAACTATTTACCAACAAAATTTATAAACATATGCAAAATTTAATTGGGGCATAATTAACCGGCAAGTTGATAACAAATTTTTCGATCAATTCAAATTGGTTGGCATTTTAAATTCACACCCAAACAGTCACATGTATGATATCAATGACCCTACAAGATTTACTCAAGATAGTGTCAGGTGGTTATACAAAATCAAAGAAAAAAGCTAGTAGAGAGTGAATAACCAAGCTCTTATTTACATTAGCATGACAGAGACCTCATTTATAATGGTCTGTTGTCAAAGGTTCTAATAAATAAAAACAACAACTAGAAGGCCAAGGTCAAGATTTTTTAATGTATCTTGATATAATGAAGCATGGAAAAGAAACTAGCTGTTGTCAGCTCTGCATAATGGGAAGAGTAATATATTTAGAGTAGCTGATTCAATAGATGGATAGGTTTAAAGTATTTTTCTACTCTATTTCTTGTAATTGTGAAAAGATAAAGATGGCCCAATTTCTTGTCTGTGTCAATCTTAGTATTCCTGAAATCTCAACCAACAAAGTTCAGTTAAACATCACATCACATCTCATAGATCATCAAATGGAGTCAATCTATCAATCTATCTGTATATCTATACAATGTAATCTAATATTTTTTAGTAGGATTAAGAGCCAAGCTATCATAAATATCACTTTCAAGAAAGTCAGCAATGCAACAGGAATGGAGGAAGATCCAATCTTGGTGGTTCACTAATTTCCTATTTTACTTGTTGGATGAATGTAGTGGTCATTCGAGTGTCTCCAAGAACTTTTAGAATAATTATATGTACTTAATGATCTGAATCTGTAACAATATGATGCAGGGTCGCATGGAAAGAGTCGGATAGGAATACATTTCTAAATCTTGTTGATTTTCCAATGAGATAGCGGGCATTAAAAGTCTTGTTGATTCAAAGAATCATCAAGAACAATAGAAAATAAATCTCCAATAATTTTATTGGATCTTCAAAAATCCAAAATAACAATCTTTCAGCATTATAAATTAACGTCAAGGGCATAGTCTTCACTTTTGCCAAAACTAACAAAAATGAGATGTACACAGGAAAAGATAATTAAAAATCTGAGATCTCTACAAAAGATAATTAAAAAAAAAATAAAAAACTCTTCTAAAATACTAAAACGAGGCTTAAACAATAGAATTCTTTCTGAGATTACAAAAACTCACTTGGTCAAAAGAAATTTTATATCTCAATCCAAGTATGAAAAATAAAAAGAATTTAGCCTCCATTTGCTTTTAGAATAAATGTGGAATAAGTATAAATATTCTAGTTTTATACATTAGAAGAAGAGGGCTAATACTAATATAAGTTATTGTAATATCTAGTTCAATACCAGTATAAGGTGTAATAATTACATTTGATGTGATATAAAGTTGATATTAAAATAAGATAATTATTTTGGAAATTAATGATATTTTAAACCCACCGACAAAAATACCCTTAACTATATGTTAAATAGTAAATAGTATGGCCTTTCAATTGTAGACTTCCCTGCATTATCAGTTAGATACCATAATTCTAAATTTTCCCACATTTACTGTGACAGACTTCCCTACACTTAGCCTTGTCAAATAAGCTCATAGGCTCGTGAGGCTTGTGGGCTTGGCTTAATAAGAGCCCGGCTCGAGCTCTAAATGAGCCAAGCCGTGCCAACATTGGCTCGCTTAGGCTTGGCTTGATTAGGCTTAGTTATATATATATATATATATATATATATATATATATATATATATATATATATATATGTTAATATGTATGATTTAGAACTATTGGATCTTAGATCCAACGGTTGATATGATATGTATAAATAAGGAGAAAGCTCTAGCTTTCTCCCCAAATCTATTTCCATCCTGATCAGCACCACCACACCACCCAAAGCCCAAAGTTGAAAGGCCTAAGTAGACCTGATCATTGGGCCCAGCTCGCTCGTGCCCGACCTGACTTGGCCCGGTTTGGACCGGGCAAAGCCCGGCCCTGGCCCGAACTACCAACGGGCGGCATGGGCCAACCCTTTGCCCGCCCGGCCCGGCCCGAAAGCCCGTCCATTCGGCCCGGCCCGAAAGCCATCCTGTTAGGCCCGCCCGTTCAACCCTCTGCTACAGTAAAAAAATAACGGGAAATTTTGTACACTGTACTGTTTTATAATTTTTTTTTAGCCTATCTCTCCCATCACAATTCAGCCCAAATTACAAGTATTGTTTAAATTTTTTAGCCCATCTCCCATCACATATCAGCCCAAGTACTATTTAATTTTTTTTTAATATATATTTTTTTTAAACAAAGAAGAACAAAAATATATTTAAAAAAAATATGTAATGGTAAAAAATATTCTAAAAATAGCTAAAAAATTCAAAAAATTAGCAAAATAGGACCTCTACTTTTTTTTTTTTGCTATTTTACCCTTTTAACATAAATAAACAACTAGTTTATAGGGGTATTTTGGTAATTTTAACTTTTCTCATGCTTATAAATAGATGATAAATTTTCTAAATTCATCACACATTCTCAAATTCTCTAATCTCTCAAGTTCCTTCCAAATTAAAGGTTTCAAGATTTTTAGTCTTTAAATTAGCAAATTCTCTCCAATATGGATTCATTTGATGATCATATAGAATCTCAATTGGAGGGCGGAGATTCAATTAATCCTACACCCGCATCTCAACCTCAACCTGATCTGGAAACTCTGGCTTCGACTTCATCATCAGGCAGTTTTATGAGATTAAAGTCCGAAGTTTGGAAGTATTTCAAAAGGATTGAAACGAAAGATGGCCAAGGTAATGTTATAGATTGTAGAGCTAAATGTCTTCAATGTAATAATGATTTTTTTGCATTAACGAAGAATGGCACTACTCACCTAATGAGGCATATTAAAGATAAGCATAAAAAATGTCAACTTGATATTAGTCAAATGTTGCTTAATCAAGGTGTTTCCGAAAATATTTCTAATTTTCAATGGAATTATGAAAATGCTCGTAAAGAAATAGTTAAATATATTATTCGTAGAAATAAATCTTTTGCTATGGGTGATGATCCGGAACTTGAAGGTTGTTTATAAAGAGGTTTTAATCCGGCTTTTAAAAGAATTTCTCGTCATACAATTAGAAGAGATGTTTTAAAATATTTTGCTGAAGAAAAATAAAAATTAATTTTAGATTTTGAAAAATTAAAATCTAGAATTTCTTTTATTAGTGATATTTGGACTTCATGCCAACGTTGGTTTTTTATGTGTATAACCGCACATTTTATTGATGATAATTGGAAAATACAAAAACGAATAATTTCTTTTCGAAAGCTTGATGAGAGTCATACTGGTGAATATCTTTCTCGTACTATTATTCAAGAGTTAACAACTTATAATATCCAAAATAAGATTTTTTTTCTCTCACTCTTGATAATGCATCTAATAATGATTCCACAATTTCTAATCTTCGATGTTTTCTTCCTTTACTTTGTAACGGTGAATTATTACATAATAGATGCATGTGTCATATTATAAATTTAATTATACAAAGTGGTCTAAAAGAAATTGCTGAGCTAATTCATAAAATTAGAGAAATTATACATCATATTATTTTTAATGATAAAAGAGCTAGAACATTTGCAAATATGTGTAAAAGGTGTGGATTAAAAGCTAAAAAAGTTCAATTGGATGTACAACATAGATAAAACTCTACTTATGAAATGTTAGAATTAGTACTTGAATATCAAAAAGCTATAATTTCTTATGTTTCTTTAGATATTAACAACGAACTAGAATGTCCTACTGATTTAGAATGGGAAAATGCAGAAAAATTAAAAGATTTTTTAAAAACATTTTTTGATGCTACTAATATGTTATCAAGCTTTTATTCTCCTACAATTACAATTGTTGGTATGCAACTTGTTAATATTGTTCAACTTTTTATTACTTTTAAAAATGATCAGACTTTACATAATATCTTACAAAAAATGGAAACTAAATATTCTAAATATTTTGAACCTTTTCCTTTACTTATTGGTTTTGGTATTTTATTAGAACCTCAACTTAAAGAGACCGGCCTTTTTGATATTTTTAATGGTTTATATGAAGATAAACAAGATGACTATGTTTCTCGTGCGATAACTATTAAAAGTTATTTTGAAAGGCTTTTTAATGATTATTCTATTGTATATGGTTCTTCTTCCTCTACGTCTTCATCTTCTGTTATTCCTCTTGAAAGTGGTAGTACTAAGAAGTCATTGCTTGCCCGACTTAAAATGAGGAGAACTTCATCAACGTCGGGGGGAATCACTGAGGTTCAAGCATATTACAATCATTTTGTAAGTGATGATGAAATAGATACTTTAGTATGGTGGAAGGCAAATGAGATGAGATTTCTAATTGTTACTGCCATGGCCCGTAATATATTGATCATTCCTATGTCTACTGTACCTTCAGAATCTGCTTTCAATACAAGTGGACGATTAATTGATCAATGTCGATCATGTTTGGGAAAAGAAACAATTGAAGCGCTGATGTGCCTACAAGATTGGTATGCTGCTGAATCTAGATCGCAAATGGATGACCATTTTGCAATAGAAAATATAGAATTTGAGTTTTTAAATCTTAATGACTAATGTAATTTTATTTTACTTTTTACAATTAATGGATGGATTATACAAATGATAGATAAGTGGGTAGGTGCCAACCTAGTTGAGATGTGCTCATTCTATAGTGATGCAAAAAAACTCCTCCTAATTTTGGTGTAACTATTTGTTTAATTATAAAAATATTTCTATTTACTCATTTATTTAACTATTTATTTTTTATATCTGCTCATTTATTTTTATTTATTTTAATTTTAATTTTTTATTTATTTTATTTACAACACGTTCTTCGTATGTACGAATGCCTGTTTTTCGCGTTCGAACGCGGTGTGAACGCAAGTGAATAATAATATGGAGTATTTTATATAAAACTCTAAAGAATCTCGCCAAGTGACAGCCCGAGTAAAAAAAAAAATTGGCCAAATGGGTAGTGGCCAACTGGCAAGCAGCTGGCCACCACCCACAATGGCACAACACCAAACTCTCTCACTCTCTCACTCTCTCACTCTCTCTGTCTCTCTGACAATCTTCATTTGCCATTTTGGCATTTTGCCCATTTGCCCAAGGTCCAACCGTCCAAGCTACGGAGGGGGCGAGTCCGGCGAGATCTCACGGCTAAAAGCGGTAACTTACCTACCTCAATACCTTGGACCCTTGTGTTTGTCCACTCGGATCCATTCTCGTCGTCAGCGAACCGCCGCCGCTCGGCTTGCTCAGCCGCAGCGAAGAACTCCTCGATCTCGACCTCAGGCGGCGCCATCCTGGCGTCGATTTCAGATCAGCCTATTTGTCCCTTAGAGCACTCGTCGGCGTCGTCTCTTCCGGTCGATATACCACAATGGAGGCTATTCCGGCGGCACCTCGCAGGAGGCACTACTCGAGCAGCGTGAGATCCGCACGAGATCTACGGTGGAACGTCGTCGACCGTCGGAATTCTACTCCTTTCTCGGCGTCTGCAGCTTCATCAGGACATTACGGCTCCGGAGGTAGGAGATCTGGAGCTCTGCCGCTGACCCCGCCTTTCGGCCGCGAGATCTCGCCCCTTCCGCCGCGACGCCGCCGCCAAAGCCAGCATCCTAGCTCTTGTGATCTTGTCCAATATCTCACGGGTCGGGTTTGCTAAAAATAAGACAGAGCCCGGCTTGGCCCGGCCAACCCGATATCTCACGAGCCGATGGACGGTAACGGGCTAGACTATTCTAGCCCGGCCCGAGTGATTGAAGGGTCGGGCCGTGGACAAATGTTTAAGCCCGGTTAGCCCGGCCCGAACCCGGCCCAGCCCGCCCGATGATCACGTCTAGGCCTAAGTAAACCCTCCACCAAAACCCTCTTCTCCACCATCTTCTCTGGTCACCAAAGGCGACCATCGAGGCACCGACGACGATAATCTCTATATTCACCATGGAAGCATCGACGGCCAAAAGACTAGTATTCTCCACTGGACCACCGAAACCCATCTTCACCATTGAGGGCACTGACAACGAGTCGGCGATCATCTCCTTCTTCACCACCGACGACGAGTCACTCTCTATCTTCTTTGTCGAATCGATCTCATCCTCCACCTCTCAAGGAGTCAAGGTCAATTAATAATGTTTTTAGCAATCAAAACATCTTCACCTACTCATTCTCTATCTACATTGCTGATTCCATCTCATCTGCACCTAAAATTTTTTATGTGATTTGTTGATAGTGTTTTCTATATTAGGTTCACGGAGTGTTTTGATCTCTGAATGAAATACTTCTAGGATAGGTGAATAGTCTTGCATAATGAGTTCTCATTAATTGACATCTTAATGTCTATCATTTAGAATTAGATATAAACACTATTCTTCCATATGATACTGCATCGGCTCAATTTAATTTACTAATATGTCACAATACTATAATGTGTTCCAGACATGTGGGCATTGGTTAGTCTGTAAAATATTTCCATCTGAATGGAAAAATGATGGATCCTCATTCCTCTCTACTTTGTGATAACAGGTTTTACAAAGAGGATATGTCCAACGATAAGTCTCATCTCTTAGCTGCAATTCACACTATCAATTTAATTATGTTGATCTTGATAGGAGAAAATACTATATAGTTTACTTACACATCCTAACCTTTATTTCTTTTGTTTAAAGACCTAGTTTTTGTTTTATTTGATCTCTATTCCTGTCTTAACTAGTGTGCTCATGAATATTGCCCTTTAATGTATTGTTTCGCATATATGCTTTATGGTTCTCAAGAGATCCTTGTGGTTTGCAATGTAGAATTTAGTCATTGTGGTTTCGTATTATAACATGGTCTCTTACATTTTGTTGTTAATGCATATGGTCTTATTTTGCCATAGAAAATACTTTATATAGCTTCAAATTATGCAATAAAAAGTTGCAAACTGTAAGGAATATCTTTACTACCATAATTAATGGAAGGGGTTTTCTATCCTAAAAAGTTGCAAACTATAAGGTAAACTATTAGGTTTTCAATTATAAAAACTAAACCGCAGGATTGCAATTTTCAGAAGTTGAAGTTGCAAAACATTAAGGTCCGATTAGTACTTTTCCTTATATATTTTGATCTTCACATCTACGGTATTCATGGATTAGGTATTTGATGCTACTGCTTTTCATTCAACAAGACAATGATTAAACTACTAGCATATTTTCTTCATATTTATTTTACTAATTTACATTTTTTTATAAATATTTTGAAGTTCGAATACTTACAAATTTAATATTACAATTTCTATAAGATATTTTATTAATCTAAAATTTTAATTCTCTGCAAATGTCACTAATGATGCTGAAATCTTACTTTGAGTTAAAGAGTAATCAGCAGACTAGAGTCTAATATTCATAAACAAAGTCTTTGTGATGGAGAAATGAATTACAAATCAATTAAATAATTTAATTATTACTTGTTGTAAGTTTTAACCTAACTAGTTTCTTATAAAATGTATATAATAATATATTTTAAATGGAGAGATATAATTCGAAAGTTGAGTAATCGAGTTTTGCTAAAGTTACTGCAACTATATATCATAGCAGTCTAACTAAATGGTAGTCCATTTATGGATTGGAGGAGGTACCAAATTTAGCACTAATAACAAATAAGATTTTAGGTCAAATTGTGTCTTCATCACAATGTAAAAAAAGTTAGCCTACTTTTTTCTTGATCCACACCATAACATATAATCGAATAACAATGGAGAGATTAAAGAAATTATTTTCTACCATTACAGTATGAGATTGAAGGAGAGAAATTTAAGAAATAAGACAAAAATGATCAGCTGATTAATTTCAATCATATTTTTTATGAAGAAAATCTTTGACTCTATAAATCAAAGAGGTGGAGGTCAGATTATTAGATTATAGAGATAACCCATAATTATATAAAGCATTGGAGGAGACTAAGATGACGACAGAGGCTAGTATAAGTCATTCGACAGTGAGAGATAGTACAATTACTACTACTAACGATAACCTTAATGATTCTGATGATAAATCTAATGGCGAGATCATTCTTTTCATATTTATTGAGAGAAGTCAAAAAGACATAAGGGTTGAAAAAAGATAAATTATGGATGTATATACATTTTAGTAACGTCATTTGATATAACTACTATAATGCAATCATTCTTTGGAATACCAAGCTCTAGACATCATTATTTACAAACTTATAATGATTATGATGACGACTATAATAATTTATGAGTCAGCTCAATATTCATTAAAGTTTTGAGTTAGTGTATTTTAATTTTTAAGCTTCTGATATGAGTAATTTTTAAGCTCAATATTCAACAGACATTCAATATTCATTTAGTTATATGAATTGCTCTGTAGGAACATAAATATGTGCAGAATTATATACCCTGCCACCCGCTAGGGTATCAATATTCATTTAGACCGGGCACTCTCCTAGCTGCTAGAAACTTCGTTAGGATAACTTGCTACATATACCCTAGCGAACAACATATGTTCAAATGCCTGCTGTGCACACAGACTAATAACCTCTGACGTAAGGCCAACAGGATCACGACTATGTCGAACGTTCAATCATCTCCAGGTATGCCCTAACCCTCGCACCTACTCGAGTATCCTCACGCTTTCTATCAACTATTCTATCAATCACATTTCATTCTTTCCTTCTAAATGACAAATCATATGCATATATCTAGTACAATAACAAGTCAATACATAACAGGAATTTAGGTAGAATAGGAATCAAGAGAAATATAATACAATGTAGTCTCCAACCATAAAGTTAACACATGCATACCCATGCTAATCTACCACATACATACTCATACTACAGATCAACTAGACATAAAATTATAATAGTATAGTCATATCTAATTATCTCTATTTATTATCATCATACTCATATCTAAGATCAGCCTAATTACATGCATGATAAAAATATACTAGACTATAATTATCTCTGGATAAAGTTATATAATCATGCCGAAGGCTAAAACATGGATGTATATAATACATAATATAACCTAATTTGAGAAAAGCATATAAGGGATAAGACAATTCACCACAACTGTAATTACCAAACAACCACTCATACACATTGCTATAACAACGATCAGTCCTTGATAGCTAGGTCCACGGGGTCTTGGACAGGGGGATCGAAACTTGAAATTATTTATAACATATAATGTCAGTTTTTCTATTAATTAAAATTAACCCAGCTAAAAGATAATTTCTCGTTGTAATCATATACTCTTCATTCCTATATTTGCTTTGTTATTTATTAACCATAATTATATTATCTAAATAGTGTATTTAAAACATAATTATCTACCTATTATTCTCTTTGATAATTAAGAAAATAAGAATTAAGTTACTACAAATAATTACATAAAAATATACGTACATAACCCTAATAATTACTATACCTAGCTAGGATTAATATAGTAATTTATGTTGTAGGAATTTTGCTAAACATGATATAATTAGATTTATTTACTAACTATAATATAATAAGATTTAATTCATATAAATTAATTACATTAGATTAACTAAACTAATTAAATAAATAATATCATAATCAAATATAATTTAAATAGTAATCAATAATATGTATATATATATATATTTATATATATTTTTTAAAAACTATACACAGTGCTGGGCTCAGCCAAGAAGAAGAAGAAGAAGAAGAAGAAAAAGAAGAGGAAGAAGAAAAGGGGAAGGGAGCTTGGTTAATCTTGCACCTGGTTAATCACTGGTTTAGTGTCAACCATCTTGTACTCAAGAAATTTACCGACTACAAATTTCTTTGCACCGGCATCTTCTGTCTTGTACTTCTTGTCTAAAGATTCCCATAATTCCTTAGACGTTTTTACTGAACTATACACGTTATACAACGAGTTGTCCAGTCCATTGAGGATATAGTTTCGGCAAAGGAAGTCGGCATGCTTCCACGCATCCACTGCAGCAACTACTTGCCTATCAGTTTCCTCCTTTCGGAGTTCAGGCACATCTTCATGTAAGAATTTAGCCAAATTCAAGGTGGTCAGATAAAAGAGCATTTTCTGTTGCCATCTCTTAAATTCTGCACCACAGAATTTCTCAGGCTTTTCTCCATGAACTGTAGGTACTGGAGGAGCAATGATAGGGGAAATAGTACTCTTTACTATTTCAGCCATCTAAAAGGAATGAAAGTAAAATAAAATCCGATCAGAAGAAAAGAATACTGATTGGAATCAGAGTAACAACCAAACAGAATTGGTCTTAAGATTGTTAAGTTTGTTGGCGGTAACAATCTGATTCCAAAGAGTCACAATAAATTCGATCAAAATAATATAAATAACTTACAGATTACAGAATATAAAATTCTGAATAGTCGAGTCTAGTGTTGGACACTATCTCCTTAAGACCAATTCGCCCTCCACCGATTGCTTCTGGAACAGTGGACGTCGGTCTCCCAGGATACAACGACTGCCTTGCACTGCAAAGGAAGCAGCTTTCTAATGCCTTGATTGAACCTGAACTGTGATGTACTCTCTTTCGGATGCAGACTCGACTCTAGAAGGAATGAACCAAGTTTTCTTCTCTGATGTTGTATTCAATTATGCAGACTGACAGCCTATTTATAGAGGTAAACAGGCTTGACGAAAAGATGCAAAATCACCGAATGGATGCACCAATTCAGGTTAGAAACTACGAACCAAACCAGATTTGAACCCGTATCAGGCAAAAAATTAAAATTGGACTTGACCCGTGCGTGCGAACCGAACCGAGCCGAGCCGGGCCGGGCGGCGCGCGTGTGTGTGAGTTAAGTTTGTTACTTATAAACCATACTAACATTTCTCAAATATCCAATATGGTACTAAACTTCATTTTCTTTATTTTTCATTGCCATGATACCCACTTTAGAGCCAATTTTCATTCATTTCTCTTCATGGATTTGACTAAGTGAATATTTGACAATAAAGTACACTTTGAGCTAAATTAATTCCACCATTAAACCATCATTAATAATGTGTGGGCCCCACTTAAAACTTAGCTCAAAGTTAATAAAAAAAATTCATGTCAAAACATGAAATTACTAACACGTGGCACCTCCATCGCTACCACGGCATGCACTGCATGCTAGCACAAGGTCGGCCACAGCATAGCCGGTTGCATTGTGCCCAACATTTTTTTTACTACTTGGGTTATTACATATTGCACAAGCCAGTGGCACCTAATAATAAAGCATAGGAAGAGATGATAGAAATATATTTTTTTTAGGATTTATATATCAATTTTATATATTGAGTGGATAAATATATGTTTCTAATATGTATTTTTGAACCTTTGACTAGTTGAGGAAATGTTATGGATGATGTCAGGAGAAAGGTTTTGTACAATTTGAAGATATTGATTTTTTGTGGGTAACGACACTACTACATGCAATTGTGCTTTTGCCTCCAACCAACCGTTTCTACAAACAACTATTGAAAGCAATGATTCTTCTTATACATCAATACTGAATGAAATTAAATTAGAACATGGTGACACCTTGTAGTGTGGTGATGGCATGTTCAAATTAAACTTTACTGCCAGTCAAGAGACTGCTTCTAGGAGTAAGAGGCTACATCAAAGTGGATTAGGTAGGCAAAGTAAGAAGAAGAAGTCAACCCTTGTGATGATACATGCCAAAAATTAGCAGAAGGCCTTTCAAAAAGAAATAGAACAAATGATAAAAAGGTGAATTATAAGTTGGAAAAGATATCTTTTGAAAAGAAGAAATTTGAACAACATACATGTCGTATTCACGACATACAAGAAATTATGTCCGTAGCACAACAACTTCCTAGTATGGGTATTGATAAGATCATGTTTCTTTCAGAGGCTTTGCTACAAGATGAGAATAGAATAACTTTTAAGAGTTTACAATCTACTGAGGCTCGAATGGGATGGGTACACATGAAAATGGGCTTGCCATCGCCATCTACGTCATTTGCTCCACCAAAATCTGCAAATATTGGCACTGATTTTCACAACAATTTTAACATTCAGTATATGGATTATATTGACATACTGCATTTCTCTATTTGCATTGTTTATGCAATAAACTTATTAGATGCTCATTTATTAGTCTCTCATAGGAGTAACAACTTATTTGTATGTCCATGTATTGTCAGATTGTTATGTTGTAGTACTAATTATTTGTTCACTAGTAGAGAGTTATGTATGTCTTTCAATATTTGAATTGGCAGTTTAATAGATATTTTTTTTTCACTTGTTAATATATTATGAAAATATATATTTTTTGATTTATTTGACTAGTAATATTTTGACATATGCAAGTAATCTAATTATGCTCTTTTGTTTGCAGGAATTTGTGTACGTAGATTAGTTTGCATGTGGGGAATTGTATTATTGAAATCTAGCAAAGAAGGTAAGATATGTATGATTGTCTTTAGTACTATAACTACTTGTGATATGCATTATTAATTTTACTTATTAATTATCAAATATAAGAAATTTCTCATATGGAATCCAATCAAGAAAAAGTGGATATGTATTATAATACAGACAGTATCCCATTAGATACTAAACCATCAGTTAGTATTGTGAATACAGCCTCATAAATATCAGATCAACTCGATAAATTTGTAGAACAACTTGTAGAGGATATTAGTTCCTCCCATCATAGGCCTAAACCTAGGCCTTGCAGAACTAGGCTTTTTACTGGCCAATATTTGTTAACTGATATCTTACGTGGTCATCCAAATTGTTGTATTGATAAGTTTCGAATGACTGTGGAAACTTTTATATTATTACATCAAGCCTTGGAAAAAAGAGATTTGATTCGAAACACACAAATTTCGACCAATGAGCAACTATGTATTTTTTTTATATTGTGTAACACACGATGCATCAAATAAAACTCTTGCAGAGAAATTTCAACACGCATAAGCCACTATTAGCCGATATTTTAATGAAGTTCTTGATAGTATTTATGCTATGAGTCATATTTTTATTCAACTACCACCCCCCGATGTTGCTATTCATCTAAGCATTGCATCAAGTTCTTTATTCTATCCATACTTTCTGGTAATAAAAATTATTTTTTTTTTGTCTTATTACTTGTTTTATCATGTTTTCATAAAGATGATATATTGTTTAGCTAATTAATAGTTATATACAGAATGCTATTGGTGCTATAGATGGCACCTATATAGAAGGGATTGGTAGTAGTGATCGGCAATCTATAACACATAAGCGTAAAAGGGAAACTTCCCAAAGATGATGGGTGTAGTAAATTTCGACACGGAATTCTTATTTCTATTACCATTTTGGGAAGGCAGTGAATCTGATATGGCAATTTTATGTGATGCAATATCAATATAGAATTTCACTATGCTTGTCCGTATGCATACTTTATAATAAAGCCAAAATTATTTATATTTGATGTCTTTTTTTGATGACTAATTAATAAGTAATATCTTTTAAGGAAAATATTACCTTGTTGATACTGGCTATGCAAAGTTTTCATTTAAGTGAGTTTCAAAATTGACAAAGTTTTTATACAGGCCTAAGAGATTTATTTAATTATCGCCACACCCAACTACATAATGTTGTCGAGAGGATATTTGGTGTATGCAAGCAACACTTTAAGATGTTAAAAAACTATAACCATCTACGTAGGAAACTCAAGGAAAAATTGTCATGGCATGTGATATGGTCCATAATTTTATTATTAGAAATGCACGTGAACATGATAGATATTTGGCTAGGGCTTTAACAAGTCAACTTTAGAAAATGATGATGAAGAACTGCCTTCAAGACAAGAATCAAATAAATATACATTTGATGGTAATCAACTCAGAAATAATATCACAGCTTAGTTGTAGGAAGGACAGGATGAAGGTATCATGTATTATTGTTGGATTTATCTATTATAATTTACATATATTACATTTTGTAATCAATTGTTATTTATCTTTTTTAAGATGAAATATTATGTGATCTATATTGGAAGAAGGACTGGCGTGTTTATAACCTGGTCAAAGTGTCATGCACAAATGAATGGATATTCTGGTGTTTGCTTTTGCTCATTTCCAAAGTTTAATGTTGTAATGAGTTCGTTTTTTGTACATACTGTATTACATGAGAAAGAACCACCTACAACATACACCGTAACACATCGTGATTTCCAATGTGATGTTCTTAAAATATTGTAATGTTGTATAATATGTTGTTTTCTATTATTCATGTTGGTTATGTTATGTAAATATATTTGAAGTTGTAGAACTTTTTGGTTGTATTTTCTCTTATTATTCGAATTGTTGTAAAAATATTTTGTAAAACTATTTTGTTGAATAGTAATATTTGTATATTGTATTTTGTAAAATTGTTGCAGAAGTATTTGTAAATCCGTTTTGTTGAATGATCATGTTTGTATATTGTATTTTGTAAAATTATTGCAGAAATATTTATTGTAAGATGTTGCCAAAAGATAATTTTTGTATTTATGGTAGAAATATTCATTGCTACATGTGTCTTTGTAATTTTTGTGTGATTTTTCTAATTTTTTATTGTAGAAATATTCATTAGTCCAGATACATTGTAGGTGAAATATCCATTTTAACTTGTCCAGATATTTTATTACAAAAGTATTCATTGTTGCAAAAATATTTATTAAAAATATTGCATATGTTAAACATAAGCATTGCATGCATATTACAGTAGCACTCTATATCTAGCCCTCGACCATTGCATAGAATTAGTGTTATATAAGCATTGCCCACCATTGTATACATAGAGCCCTATATATGCAATGCCAGCGCGTTATCATTGCATAGAAAGAGCATTATATACAGCATTGCGGATCATTATATACATAGAACCCTATATATGCAATGCTAATGCACGAGTGTTATATAGCTTTGTGAATCATTGCATACATAAAGCCCTATATAAGCAACGCCAGCGTGCTACCATTATGTAGAAAGAGCATTACGTACCTTTGCGAATTATTGCATACATAGAGCCCTATATTTGCAGTGCCAGCGCGTGATACATACTGAAGCATTGAGTACTTATTAGATCGTACTCTTCACCATGACTGCTCAACGCATAACTATAACTATTGTCGGCGAGGAGCATTGCACACCAATAGGTATGCTTATCTTAACCATTTGTGTAAATTTGAAAGATGAACCACTAGAATCTCAACCACCTCCTTTTTCCCTATTCTTTATAGAGTTCTTCGAAAATATACACAGCATATTTTGCACTCTCTAGCCTTTGAGATGAAGACATCGACACCTGAATTCATCAGGATTTTGGCTTTTTCTTACTAATAACATATTGGGAGCGGGCCAAGACAATGAGAAGAATCCGACGGTTAAGGCTGCGCAAATGGATCTTCTCAAAGAACAAGTTAGGGTTCCTTTGATCAAATATTTTTCCAAATCTTTTGTCCGGGATTATATAAGGGTTGATTATGTAGCAAAGTTTATTTTCTGAGATTAAGCAATCTTCTCTATGCAAAGCCCTTTTCTAGAAATTTGTAGATTTATAGCAGATTTTCTATACTAAATTTTTTATTAATAAACTTGTAGGAGTAGGAGTCTGGACTGTTTCATATTGGTTTATCTTTGTGATGTAGGGCTTTGATAGGTTACGAAATAATTCCTTCAAAATCTGGATTTATTATAGGAAGCAGTCTGCGCAACCGATATTTTTTCGTAGTCAGGAAATTATGAAACTAAGTGGGATCGATCCTTAACTCCTTGATCTATGTTTTTCGTATTTATGCCCTTCGTAGATTCGAACTGAAACTGGGACAAAAATACGATATAGTGTGGATGATGGTGGTGGTGACGGATGGAGTGGATGTTATGGTTATGGATGATAATGGAGATGAGAATGGATGGTTAATGTTATTTAAGGGATAAAGATGAAGCGGAAGGAGTGGTCGAAATCCCAAGGAAGAGGGAGGATTCAACAGACGAGGGAGATTAAAAGTTAGGAGAGACCTTACCAATGGTAGAGGTAGTAGGTTGGTGAAGAAGGAGGAGAGAGATTAGGGTAGAGAGACTAGAGAGAAGATAGAGAGGCAAGAAACTAATATTCCAATAGTATAATAATTTTGGTTGTCATCCACATTTTTATAGATGCTAACCAACAAGCTAAAATAATAATTATTAACCCTAATTTTAGTGGACTCTCGTTGATCGCGTTCGAACCCGCCTGATCGCATTCGAACGCACAAAAGACGTTCTCTGTCAATGCGAACCTGATGCAAATGTTCAAATGTGGCATTTGAACGCACCCAACCACGTTCGAACGCGCATTTCACGTTCTCTATTTTTGCGAACCTAATGCAGGCGTTCGCTAAGGCATTCGAACGCACCGCCCCCAACCGCGTTTGAACTCGACCTATAGAAAATTTATTTTAATAAAAATAAATAACTAATGCAATAAGAAAAGACTTTAACTAAGTGTATCAGGCTTCAATTTATATAGTAGATGTTTTAAGCTTGTATATAGTAGATTTTCTGTACTAAATTGTTTTTAATAAACTTAGTAGGATATGTGTTTGTTTATATTGCAATATAGAGCTTCAATTATAGTAGATTTCTCGTCTTCTAACTCTAAGTATCTTATTCTTCATAGGCTAGTTGTTCTCTTGAATGCACGGATATTGTGCCGCGCAAAAGAACCCTTATTTCACGTAATTAAGATTTATCAATGTCAATATTTTTTTAATATAAGAGCAGCAGCAATATTCCTTGATTTATTGTTTGTAATACTTCGCTGTCGTATACAAAATCGAAGAGTTGATGAACAAAAATTTGATGTAAAAGTTACAAGCCGTTGCTTCCCAAAAAGTATTAGAGATGTAGCAAAAATTATGTCTGTGATCAACATCGAGTTGAATGAAACCTCCTTTGGATATCTTGTGGACTTCCCCCTTCTCGACACAAATAAGTCATTTCTTAAGCAAGTTATTCGTCAATGATTAGAGGAGGATGAATTGATTATACGATAGCTTGATTTGTAGCATAATTTATATAAATATGATATTAGGATGATCTGATTCTTAAACTTATAGAAAGATGATTTAGCAATTTATAATTTTTGAATTTATTATGTATCTATATTAGTTCACCATAGAGGTTGAAGATTGAGAGAGATACAGTAATAATAGGATCGTCACCAACAACTTGTCTAAAATATTGCGGTATATTTTGATCATAGATTTCTTATACAATCTCCTATTGAGGTGATTCTTGATTCTATAGAAAACTTAATTATCTAAATTTTATGTTTATCATATTAGAAGATTCTATAAAAGTATAGATCTAATATTCTTTGTCTTTTTGATAGTATATAAGCTCTAAAAGTGAATTATGGATTTATATCAAAACCCCTCATTTGAAATAGAAGTTATCACGCCCACTTACTTGAGATAGAAAAACGAGCATAACTTGAGATAGAAAAAAGTGCATAACTTAAAATTATGACTATATTGAAGCACACAACTAGAGAGCTGTGTTTGTGTACTATTTACAAATTAATCTGTAAATGTGGAAGGGTTATCAACAAATGAGGCATGCGTAGTGTTTATAGCTGCTCTCATTTGTTGCAGGCTTGGTTTTGATGGTGCATTAGCTTAGAGCACTAATTTAGTAGTGTGATAGATTAGAAGAATTGCTTTATATTGTTTGGCTTGGAGGTATGGTTAGATAGTACAATGGCTTAGTGCCAATTATTCAATTAATGGGAGGATTGGGCAAGTTGTCTAGCTCATTATTTACTCTTGAATGATAAAAAGAAAACACCAAAGGTATTACGCTTGTTTTATTAGAATAGGTGAAGTGAAACGGGTAGGAAGGTGAAAAAGGAAAACCCATTGGTTTTTGGGGTTAAATTGCCCATAAAATCATTTTTCTTTGAAAACATACAATAAAGAGATGGACTTACATGAATAAAATCAGAGCTGGTAAGCCATAGTGCTTATTGTTTCGATTGTCATACCAAACGCTTCCATTTGCCAAAAGAAATAACAAGTTCATAGTTGTAATCACGCTTACATTTTGATTGAATCTACTGCTTAACAGTGAAACAACTTTCCATGTGAAGATAATTATATCATCAATTAAGTGGCGAGATCCATTCCTCTTCTGAAACTTCAGCTCTCCAAAATGACTTTCTTTAGTGTGTAGTTCTTCGCAAAAGCAAGATATGTGACAAAATTCACTATACACAGGCCAGTCAAGCTCCAGAAGAAGTAATCAAGGTGGCCTTTGTTCAAATCATCTGGTATCCATCCAGGCTTCCCTTCTGTTGCCGTTGTAACTGAAACAAGTGTTACAATGAGGGAGCTCAAGTATTGGCCTAGAGAGACTGTGAGCGATGCCAAAGCACTGCAAATGCTCTTCATTGATTCAGGTGCCTGGCCATAGAAAAACTCCGTCAGAGTGATAAAGATGAAGACCTCTGTGACTGCAAGAATTACATATTGAGGAAGCTGCCATGCGATGCTTATAAGTTCGTCCTTCTTAGCACTCTCTAATCTCCTCCATTCGATAAATGCAGCAGTCGCCATTGTGATGATTGCCAGAAAATATCCGATTCCCATCCTCTGCAACTGTGAGAGATCTTTCGAAAACCAGCACCTAATTTTCGGCACTAGTACTTTGTTATAGAGAACAACAGAAGCCATAACACTAATAGCTTCAAAAGAGATCAAGGATGCCGGTGGAATGGCGAACGACCCGATTCTGGTGCCCATTGCACTCCCTTGCTGGATGAAAGTGGTATTCATTTGAGAAAACACAGATGTATAGATGATACCAGTTGTCCAGATTGGAACAAACCGTAGAAGTATCTTCAACTCTTCGACTTGTGTTACTGTGTAAATTTTCCATGAACTTTTAAGTTCGTTGTCCTCTAAATGATCTGAATCATAAACAGTAGCTGCTTTGTCCAAGAACCTGAGAGTATAATGAGGAACTTAACGCTATGCACTTAACCTTCATTCAGGAAGTATATATAATAGAGTACGTTAGCATGAGAATTACCTGAATTCATCAGTATGTGCTAGTTTTGGTTGAGCAATATTATGTGCAAAGTTGGAACTGCCCTCATAAAGGAGATTGCTATTTGTTGGAAATTGCACGCTTATCTTCCGGAAAGATGCAACCAAAACCTGGCAAATACTCTTCAATGGACTACCATTCGGAGTTCGCAAATGGTAAGTTGGTGTTCCAAGTAGGAAGCCTCCCAATGCTAGTATTATGCATAGAGTTGATATACCATATCCAAGTGCCCAATCTATATTTTCTTGGATCCAGACTATGAAAGTGCCAGAAGCAATCCCTCCGAAGATGAATCAGATAAAGAAATAACTGAAGTAAGATCTCTTCCTTTCTCTGTCTGTAGGGTTCTCATCATTGAACTGCTCTGCGCCGAAAGGAAGCACCGCCGACCTCACCCCTCCGCTGCCGAATGAAACAAAATACAATCCAAAAAAGAAGAGAGTTTTCTTTGTTCCACTTGATGTCTGCGATGGGTTCATCTCAGATAGAGAAGAACTTGAAGTCAGAGTCAGAGCTGTAAGAGTTATCAGTATCATACCCTGAGAGTATATCAGAAAATAAGGAAATTGGTATAAAACTACTTTAAGAATGACTGAATGAGCTGAGATGCAGGAACTGAATTTGACATACAATTAGGAACATTATGAGGGAGACCCAAATTGTCTTGTAATTGCCCCAGTATGTGTCTGCTATGATAGCTCCAATAACTGGTGTAAAATAGCTCGTTCCATGCCAAGTAGCAACATTTGCTGCATTTGAAGCATTATTGCCGTTAAGGACAGTGCGTGGAAATAAGACTAAGTTCGTTCCGACGCCATTGTATGCTATGCTGTCTAAGCATTCAAAACCTTCAAGAATCAAAGCAATGTTATGTTAAAGAAACAAAGCAATTGAGTTTGTTGCACCAAAGAAAATCTTAATTATCGTGTAGATGAAAGTTCACCTAAAAGGATTGCTGGTGCTCTCCAGTCAGTAGGTTCGCACCGCAACTGGGGTTCTTGAAATGCTCCAGATGATGCTTCGTCATTGTAATTCCTTGGCAGCTCACTCTGAAAAAAACAAGTGTCAAAATTAATGCCATCTTTCTTTGCTACCTGACGGAGTCACTGATGTATTCATTTTGATTATGACTTAATATTGATTGGTAGTTTCAAATGTGTCGAGTTTCATAGGTAGAGTGCACGACACATTAATTATGTTGCTTTTCCTATGATGAATATATCTAAAATTGAATACTTGCAGCTTCAACGTTAATTTGCTACCAAAAAAAAAAATTTAAGTTAATCCATAGGTAATTCTTTCTTTCTTTCTCTGAGGATTTAGGTTTTGGGATAGAGGGAGAGAATACTTCTACTTGATCAGCAGAGACCTTTCTTCTTCTCCCTCCATGGATACCCAAAATTCAATATTTCTTCCTTACCTTCACTTCTCTCCATTAATAATGTCAAATGAATGTTCCAATCAACCTAAACAGTTTATGAACTGTGCAAAACTTTTTTTGGGGGGGGGGGAGCATCTATTCAGAGCCACAAAATTCTTGATGTATATTGGAAGAAAGAAATTGGATTGAAAGTGAAATATTCCTGCGTCCATATAGACCAGAAAGCAACTTAGTTTTAACTAGCTCGTTATAGAAAACCTTAATCTAGAAATAACTTGAGCTAAAAGGTGAACATGTTGGAATGCATGCACTTTTAGGGCAGCCTTGTATATTTCCTAGAACTCTCGGACATTAGAACAAACTACCAACGTTCAAAATATGCTTGAATAAATTCGAACAACCAACTTTCACTTGTTGGCTTGAATTTTTCTTGGAGTTCTTGGGTAAATTTTGTTCGAAATTTTTTGAAAATTAGGTCTCAAATTTGAATTTGATATAGTGGAAAAGGCTATTTGCATTTGTTCAAACAAGCTTAGAACATTCAAAGCAAGTTCGAACAACTTCAAATAACAGAGCATCCTCCTTCAATATTTGACGTATAGATTTTGCTACAGATTGTTACAAATTAAACTAGAAAGCATACACTAATACATAATTTGCTTTATCACAAACTTACCACTCACAAAAGAACTAACACAATGTTTTTATTATTGTGAGAGCAATACTACGTAGCATATTCATGTGTATAATTAGAGAGGAGGAGGAGGAGGAGGAGGCTTACTTTAACCAGCAGAGGGGCTTTGTTCTCCTCTCTCCAAAAACTCTCAGAATCCATTGATCAAGAAGAGGAACAAGCTCTTCCCCTCTTCCAATACTTCTTGCAAACTCCCATTAGACTTTTATATAGGAACAGGTTCTGCAATACTTCCCATCATTTCCCACACGTAACTATTTACCAACAAAATTTATAAACATATGCAAAATTTAATTGGGGCATAATTAACCGGCAAGTTGATAACAAATTTTTCGATCAATTCAAATTGGTTGGCATTTTAAATTCACACCCAAACAGTCACATGTATGATA